>NC_141155.1:74834745-75485427 GCF_053477565.2 Lygodium microphyllum
TAGATCATTACATGGTTGATATCACTGAGTTTTCACCACCAAAGGAGTCTTCCAAGGCATTGGTTGTGTATCAAATGTCCTTTAGACCTCCACCTCAATATTCACCATTTGAGGTGAATGATGAGCAATCTACAGGAGTGGGTATTAGGCTACATCGTGTACCCATGATGCGATCTAGTGAGGTACCAATGATTTAGCCTAATAGGGTTCAGAGACAGCTTATGTGTGTAATTCTAAAATTGAAATAACAAGTTTTGAAGTGGTGCCCAATAAGTTTCTATTATTGGGTAGTCAATTACAGGGTATTGCTTTGGAGAAATTACACAACATTATTAAGAAATAATATCATGTGTTTGCCTAGAGCTATGTAAATTTGAAAGGCATGAAACCTGATTTGTGTCAATATCATATTGATATTGAGCCTGGTGTTAGACTTATATGCCAGCATTAATGGCACACAAATCCTAATTATGCTGATAAAGTGCATGCTGAATTTACTAAGTTGTTAGATGTGGATTTTATCTAGCATGTTGTGTACAGTGAGTGAGTTTCCCTATTGTCATTGTTCATAAGAAGAACTCTAGTAAAATTTGCATATGTGTGGATTATCGTGCATTGAATAAGCACACTCGTAAAGATCATTTTTCTTTGCCCTTTTCTAACCAATTGTTAGATCAAGTGGTAGGACATCAATTATACTCTTTTATGGATGGGTTTACTCATATAATGAAATTCCCACTAACCCCGAAGATCAATCCAAAACTATTTTCACTACAGAGTGGGGCACTTTGGCTTATAAGGTAATGCCATTTGGTTTGTGTAACGTACCAAGAGAGCAATGATAGCAATTTTTGAAGATTTTTTAATTAAATGGATGGAAATCTTCTTAGATGAGTTCTGTGTGCATCGTGATGAAGAAAATATGGTTAATCATTTGGAAGAGATGTTCCAATGTTGTGAGAGTACATAAATCTCTTTCAATCCAAAGAACTGTGTTTTTGGAGTGCCACTGGGCATTTTATTAGGCCATGTACTTTCAAGTCATAGCATTCCAATGGATATGGCAAAAGTACAGAAAATTATTGATTTACCTACACCATAAAATTTGAAGCAATTACGAGGGTTTCTTGGTCATCTAAATTTATATCGGCGGCATTTTATCGCGTTGTTTGTACCAGTAGCTTCAACTTTAACCACCTTACTCACGAAGAATCAACCTTATGATTGGGATTCAACATGCCAAGATGCATTTGAGAAATTAAAGTTTAAGTTAGTGGAAGGACCAATTTTGGTTTACTTGATTGGACTAAAGAGTTTCATATTTATGCCGATGCTTCTATGGATATAGTGGGAGTTGTTTTGTGCTAAGAAAATGATAAGAATATTGATAATCCAATTTATTATGCTTGTCATAATTTAATTGATGCGGAGAAAAATGATACCACAACTAAGAAAGAGTGTTTATCGATGGTGTTTTTCATTACTAAATTTCGACATTATTTATTGGGCAACAAGTTTATCTTCTATGTGGATCATCAAGCATCGAAGTACTTGTTAAATAAACCTGAACTTAGTGGCCGAGTTACAAGATGGATGCTGCTTTTTCAAGAGTTTGACTTTGAAGTAATTACTTGTGTCAATTGATCACATATTCTTGCAGACACCATATGTGTCAGTTAATTTACTAATGATACAAAGAAGGGTGTAGATGATGATCTACTTGATGCTCAATTTTTTGAAGTTTCCATCACAATACCATGGTATGCGGATATTGCCAATTTTCTTAGTACGGTTGAATACTCACTAATTGCAACTAAGTATGAACACCATCGTATTTTGTTGCAGCCAAGATCTTACGTTTTGATATCCAACTATCTATATAAGTATTTTCCTGATGAGAAAATTAATTGAAGGTGTGTTGATGAAGATGAGGTACCATAGATCTTAACTGTGTTACATGATGGACCTTATGGCGGCCATTTTACAAGAGATTTAATAGAGCAGGGAGAGTGCTTTTTGCTCGTTACTAGTGACCTATATTATAGAAGGATGCATATGAACATTGTAGGAAGTGTGATAAATATCAATGTATTAGGAGACTGACTAAATGTTTTGCAATGCCATTAACCCATGTCTTAGCCCTTGTACCTTTTGAGAAGTGGAGTATAGATTTCATTGGTCCAATTGATCCACCTACATGATATCATCTAATATATATATTTTGGTATGTACTGCTTATGTAACTAAATGGGTGGAAGCTAAAGCACTTAAGACTAATTTTGGTAATGATGTCACTCTATTTCTTTATGAGAATATTATTACTTGCTTTGGTTGTCCACTAGAGTTAGTGATTATGGATCTCATTTTTTGAATAATTTAATTTCAAAATTTATGGATCTTTATAAAATCAAACGTTGAAAGTCTACTCCTTATTATCCTTGAGCCAACAGTGTTGTAAAGGTTACTAATCATATTGTGATGACAACTTAATCAAAAAACAGTAGCTGAGAATAGACATGATTGGGATGAGTGCACTTCCTAGAGGCACTCTGGGCATATCGAACCACCTACAAGATGACGATTAATAACACACCTCTTAGTTTGGTTTATGGGAATGAAGTTGTATTTTCTATTGAATTGGAAGTTCCTAATTTTTGTGTTGCATTACCTAATCGCCTTGGAGAGCAGGACTCTCTTATTAATCGCTTGTGTAAGTTATTTAAACTTGACAAGGATCGTATGTTTGCTTTACAACATATCGAATCAAATTATAAACAATGGAATTATTGGCATGATAGACGCTTGAAGCTTAAAGACTTTTAGAAGAATGATTTAGTTTTATTGTATAATATTCGTTACTATAAATTTCTAGGGAAACTTTGTATCCATTTCATGTAATGAGGTTTATGATAATGTTTCAGTGGATATTCAAGTGTTAGACGCAATACATGAATCCTTTCAAGTTAATGGTCTTTGCTTGAAACCTTTTGTGACTTATTTGGGAAGTTTGGATCAAATGGTGTAGATAAAATCATTCGAATGTTTTTCTTGCTCATTTTGGTGTTTTGTTTTGTTTTGTTGGGGGCAGGGAGGGGGGGGAAGAAGGGAATTCTTCATGGGATGTAGGTATGAAGATTCTGTGAACGGATGCCCTGAGACCTCACCTTGATACCGATAGTCATGATCCTATGCATGCGGGACCTTATAGTATTCCTCGATTTTAGATGCACGACAAGTTTTTGTATGCTCCATAGGGTGAGATGTGTTGTGTGTACATAGAAAGTAGGTGCATGTTTGCAATGCTTAATCTTATATAGTTCTATTAATTCACTAATTAAACCATTGAAGAAATGGGAACCTCGATCACTTATTAATTCTAGTGGGCAACCAAAACGTGTTATGATATTTTCATACATAAACTTACCCACCTCAATAGCTTTATTAGTCTTAAGCACTTTTTCTTCTACCCACTTAGTGATATAATCAATACAACTTAAAATATATCGATTAGATTGATATCATGTAGGCAGATCAATTGGACCCATAAAATCAATTTCCCATTTCTCAAAATGTGCTAATGCCAAGATATGGGTCAAAGGTGTAGCAAAAATTTTAGAAGGCTGACCAGACCTTTTACATACATCACATTTTTGGCAACAATAATGATCATCCTTAAATAAAGTAGGCCACCAGTACCCAGCTAATAGAACCTTTCTTACTATTAATTCACCAGCAAAATGGCCACCACAAGGCTCATCATGCAATGCTTTGAGAACCAATGGAACTTCATCTTCCCTTACACATTGACGATAAATGCATTCTCTTGGAAATAATTTATATAAATTAGCCCCTAATAATTCATAGGAGCATGCTTGCATCAATATCTGTCACTTTTTCAATTTATTTGCACTAGGTGGATACCGAGTTATGCTAAGAAAATCAACAATATTAGCATACCATGGAACTTGCATCTCCACAGTAGCTTGCATAGAATTGAGACTGAGAAGCCGTAGGTGGGGTCAAAAATAAGTCCATAGATGTGGAAGGGTATCACAAAGATCCAATTCAAGTGGAAAAACCTTAACATTTGAAAAGAGAATATTCAAAAAGTTGAAGGAGGATGTCATGGTGGGAAGTGGAGTTTGAGCAAGAACAAAGAGAAAAACACACAAACAGGGTGCCATATTGCATGAGTATATTGATGATTTTTCTATAGCACTTGGCCTAATTTTAAATATCATTTGGTTGCAGACAATCACTTCTCTCATCTCCTTCCTCATCATTCCATTCTTGAAGAGCATTCTTGGGCATAGAGAGAGAGAATTTTCAGTAAGATTAAGGGAAAATTAGAATAGAGAAAAACGTGGGAGATTAAAAGACTTAAAGATTGCGGAGTGTAAAAGGAGAGTAGGAGCAAGCATCAGCATCATCAAATATGGCTAAAGATATTTCTTTCTCTCATTAATCTAGTGTGTCAAGTTCTATTAAAGATTGAATGAAAAATGCATAGTTTGAATGATTTTGTGTTGAACACATTAAATTTTGATCTTTGAGTTTCAAATGGATGAAAAGAAGTTAAATTCTTACATTGGATGGATTAAAATAATAAGACTATGCTTCTACTTCAGACGAGATGTTCATAGGTTCAACAGTTTGTGACGAACAGCGAGCTATAAGATAGACTCAAAATTGTATTTTTAGGCCATAATTATGGAATATTAAGAGTTTTGAGGAGTATTAATGAGAAATGAATTAAAATAGAGCGAAAACATAATAAAATGAACCTAGGGATGAAGTTTAACCTTTTGGAGATGAATCCATTAAGAGATATAAGCATTTTAGTGATAAAAATGATAGTTTGTCAAGAGTGCTTTATCTAGTAACTAAGAACTCGTAGCTTTTGATTGATCTGTGTGTTGCCCCCTCTTTTCTAACATCCCCATGATCAATCGTTCAACTGGTTTCAAGTGTATTGGAGCTTTTGGTCGAGAAGAACATGACTTGTGAGTCAATGGATTCATTATGCTCTCTACACTAGATTCTATATCCTTGTGTGATACTAAAGTATTAGAGCCTTGTTCTTCAGCTAAAATGATAGTCTTGGAGACAACCAATGGCTGTGACTGTATGGGTTTCATCTCAAAATTGGAAGTAGTAACTTTTGATTCAATGGAGTGGTCAATTCAGAACTAGAGAACCTACCAAGCCCTCGCAAGGCAACACTTAATCCTTTTATAACACTCACTTTTTATTTTAGCTCCAACCTTCACTTATTTTTATTTTTTAGCTAAATGCCACCCCTAGGAAGACAAGGCATCGGCCCCAACTCATCCCCAGGAGCCTACCAGGCCTTTGCAAGGCAATGAACAACTACTCAAGGATGTTTCTTTCTCTCTTTTTTACTTTTCTATTTTTACAAGGGTTTGAACCCCCTTTTTACACACCTTTGTATTTTTTTATCCTTTAGCTATTCATGATTTTACTTCTTCGCATATATTTGTTCTAGCAAGCTTTTCTAACTACTGCACAACTAACAAAACTCCTAAAATGGCCATCTAGCAGGTCAGCAATGCATGGTCACTAGAATTGCCTTTTAAAATAGGTCTTTTAGTGCCTGACAATGCCTTTGCAGGAGGCAACAATTGCTCAGACCTCCCATAGACATACCTAACCTAAACCTGGGACTTCATGCCTTGATTACCATCCCCAACAAATGAAAAGAGAGTAACCCTTACATACCCATATATCATTATCTACTTAAGGGAAAAAGACTCGAAAAGGGGATGAAACCACTTGGAATGGCCATAAGAAGCTCCTCTACACCAAAGGCTCCCGCTAGTGACTTCATCAACCTGTATAATGCAATCACTAAAATAGAAAACCATTAAACACACCTATAGCACCAGACAAACATATGGCCCTTTTGCCCTAAAGAAATAGCACATTGCACTGCAAACTAATTGGCCCTCTTGGGTTAATGAAATAAACCATTTAAACTCAACAAAATCGGTCCTCTTGGCCTAAAGAAATAAAACATTAAAACCCTTAAAGCAACCAGACCTCTTAGCCTAAAGAAATCAAGAGAACTAGCTCGTATATAGGCCCCCTTGGCAAATGTTATTAATATACAACAAGATGCTCCATCCCAAGGGGGAAATAGTGCTCCTACCCTAAACTAAGTGCATCAAAATGTGACCCATACCTCCTACATGGATAGCACAAGGCATACGCATAACATGTCGTCTAACCAACCTATGGGTCTAAGATAACAAAGGCAATGGGTCTTTGCCACCCTCTCATCACCAATACTAACCATCACTTGCCATATAGGGCATGTTTTGACAAAAGCCCCCATAATTGACCGAGTCCTATCTCATCACCCATAGAGCCAAACTAGGACCACAGTTAAAGAAAAGATCTTCTTCATAAGAAAATTTTGCTAATGAGTCCGCAAATTGATTCCAATAACGTGGATCCAGTTGAAGAGACACTCTCTCAAACTCATTGAGCAGGGTCATAGTAGTGCGATAATACATAGAGAGAATAGGATTTCGAACTATGTATGTCCCATTTAGTTGGTTCAATACCAACTGGAAATCCCCCTTTACTAAAAACTAATGGATACCACCTTTCTTAGCAATATTTAACCCCATGATTAAGGCTTTGTATTCTGCCATGTTATTGGTAAACCCAACCCCAAGATAAACTGCTAATTTCATTACAACTCTACGTCGGGGGCCTTTAATAACTACCCCTATACTCCCTTTCTTGTTGGGACCCCTAGATGCTCCATCAAAGTACATTATGTATGTCCACAATGGGTTCACACAGCTAGCCATCGTCAACTCTACTCGTAATTATGATAATCAAAATTCAACATGTTCAAAGGATGTACTGAAGGCTCCATTCCACCCTCTTCATTATGATAGAAGACTTTGATTTCCCAAATGAATGATTCTTCCTCTTGCTCAATCACTTTATATCCTTTACTTCACCAAATAAGCTTCCCATGCTATTGATATCTCTACTCCAAGTATGGGTTTTTCAAAAAAGGAATCAACCGCCCCATTGACCTCTTTCGTCTCTTGCAGGTTCTTGATCACCAGTAAGGCATTTATTTCGTTAGTGTATTTAGAGATAATAAGGTTTAATCTTATTAAGATTAACCTTATTTTTAAATTCCACTCCCTCAAGATCAGCCAATAATGCCGTGGATTTATTCTTCCCCATTCATACGATCTTGTAGGGACTGTCCTATTTGGGCTCAAGTTTTCCTAGAAACAATTCTCTCTGTGCATCATAATAAAGAACTAATTGCCCCTTCTTAAAGGTATATTTCTTCACTTTTAAATCATGCAGTTGCTTCATCGAATGCTTAGCCACTTCCTGGTGCAACAGACTCTATAATTTGAGCTCATCCAAGTGGGCCAGAGTTGTAAAGCATGCAAAGAGGGCATCCTCATCACCCAAAGAATGATTAATTGCAAATCTTATGGCTGGCAACTCAATCTCTAAGGGCAAGACACACTCCTCTCCATAAACTAATTTGAACCTGAGGCCGATGCCCTATTCTCCTTGGGTCACTACGCTCAGCTCCCTTCTTTTTACATGCCTGAGTATGGAAATATAAAGACCTAAAGGAAATTGTGCTAAAAGATAATATTTCTTGATCAAGCTATGGGAGTCCTCGCTTATAGGAGCTCCTAGTTGAGTTGTCTTTAGTTAGGTAGGTAGTTCAAACCACCACCTAGGATGGCCTCTCTGATAGTTCTTTTTAGCTTGGTCGTGCTAGAGCAGTCAGTTAGTGACTAGCTTTGGGCTTTCAATCAGACTATGCTGGACTTACTCCTCATGGATTTCATACCTTAGTTTTGTCAGGGGTAGGGTGAGAGATGTGATGTGTTTAATGTCTCTATTTTGTATCAGCTTGATGCTATTTGTGGTTGTGTTGATGTGCAAATTTTTTCATCGGATTCGACAGGTTGAGTCACCCTATCTCGTGGTCGCCAATGAGTAGTCGGATTTTGCCCTAGGAAAGTGCTCAAAATAAACAACTGCCCAATCTGATTTCGCTTTGATGATCTTCTGTGTTTCTTCGCTCTCCAACACCTAGCTTTGCATGAGAATTGGTTGCATGTATGGCCTTATTCAAATTCAGTCTTTCTCTCTCCTCACTCTCTCTCTTGCAAATGGTAGTTCATGCCAAGAAGATCAAGAAGAAGAGGGGCTGAAAGATGCTTGTTCAAATCGCTCCAAGATGAAGAGGAGGCTGAGGGAAGGTGTTCAACACTGAAGGATGATTGTTGGTTGGTCCATTGGCAATCCGTATTAATTATCAAAAAACCCGTAACACACTAATAAGTGGTATGCCTCTTTTTTATAAAGGAAAATTTATTATATTTTTATGTTTGATGGTTTAAATGAAATTCATATGGAACGAAAAAAAATTTAGATCTTGTCTCCACCATGATTGAGAGCTGCACATAAAATAATTGCAAAACTATAATGATAAATAGTTGTAACAATTAATTTACAACCCGAAATGTGCATTTTTTGGGGAAAAATGAAGATTTTGTTTGTTTCGGGTGGGAAAAAGAGATTCACGTGGGATAAAATTTTAATAAGATCCATCTTTCAACTATCATAATTAGTCAATAATCATAGATCAAAAAATACTCTATTTTTATGAATAAATAAATAGAGAAAAATAGGAAAAATGAGATGAAAATAGGTTTTTGTGCTTCAAAATTTAAGGAAAAATATGATTAATGTTCATGAATGTTAAACAAGGTTGAGACATGAGGCATAGCCTCAGATCATCCTTGTTTATATGTTTCAGTGCGTTTTTATTGCTTTATACATTCAAAATGACAAAAAATAAAACCCTACACCTATGCAATGATGCAACACATAAAAATGGTAGGGGAAAAAGAGGGGTTGTGAAAGCATTTAAGTGTTAAAAATGATGCAAAGTCTGATATTTTGTTTTTTCACGTCATTTAGACGAGCAGTTTCTTGGGGTAAGTTCAGTGAGGAAATATGAACTCTTGGATCGTTTGATATACAAAAGAGTGGAGCTTGTACGCTTGTTCTTTATGTTGAGGCAGCACATCAAGGGGCCAATCCCTGAGATGTAGGCGAGCTACGGTGAGGCTGCAATGTTTCAACTGAGAGGTTGTCTCCTGTGTATGTGGTACATGGTATATCATACCAATGTATATGGGATCTCCCTCTGAGGAGTAGGGGAAGGAAATTGTTGGACCGTATCCTATTACAAGCACAAGATCAATACTAGAGCTTAGTATAGCGTGTCACTTACATGCTCCTGGCCATGAGGCCGTGTGAGGTGTCTTGTGTGTCTTAGAGGTCCGGCCAATGCTAGAGAGCTAGTGTCGGGCCCGCTTTGTGGTCCCGACACTATAGATAATGATATTATCAAAGAAAACAATGACTGTTTTGAACAAGAAGGGCTACAATATTTTATTCACGAGGGCTTGAAAAGTAGCGGGTTCATTGGAAAGTCCAAATGGCATAACCAAGAAGTGGTATAACCCTCTTTCAATCCTAAAAGCTATTTTGAACTCATCTCCTTCCTTCATTCGAATTTGATGTGACAACCGATCGAATATCTATTTTGGTGAAGACCTTTGCATCTTTAAGATCATCCAAAAGATCATCAATTCAAGGAACACGATACATATTCTTGACTGTTGACTTGTTCTAATCCTAATAATCAATACACATGCGAAATGATCTATCCTTCTTCTTGATTAAGAGTACGGGAGTGGCAAACGGTGATTGACTTTTCTTAATTAAACCCATTTGCAACAATTCTTTGACTTGTCACTCCACTTCTTCCCTTTCAAACTTGGACAAGTGATAGGGAGGTTTGTTGATGGGCTTTGTGTTGGGAAACAAATCAATAAGATGGTCAACCTCTCATTTTGGAGGTAAAGATGATGATGGCTGAAATAAATCCTTGTTTTCCTCCAATAGCTCTTCCAATCTTGGATCCCTCTTCTTTGAAGAAGAAGATGGCTGATTTGATGATTGCTCTTCATCTACTTTTGCAAGAAAAAGAGTGAAGATGCATGACTTGGCATTGATTTCTTTTCACAACTTTTTCATGGAGATGAGTTCTATTTGTTTGTGGTCTATACCTTTCAATTCTATGTGCTATCCTTACCAATTAAATTCCATTTGCATTTTCTTCAAGTCTAAATTGAATTTTCCACGTGTCTTCAGCCAATTACATCCAACAATAATGTCAATAGGTCCCATATCCAAAGTGATCAAGTCTACTTGTATTGTGCAAGAGGGCGATAGCTGAATCAAAGTACATGGACACGCTTCTTTACTAAACTCATATGCATCATTGGCAACTTGTATCCTGAAGGAAGAATCCATATCAATGGGTAGCAACTTTAGTCCATTCTTCAAATATTTGGTATTGATGAAGCTATGAGTGTTGTCCGTATCCACTAAAATATGTGCAACCTTGCCATTAATGAAACCTTTGAGTCTAAGTGTATTTTTCCCTTTGCAACCGGTCCATGTATCATGTGAGATGGTACACACTAGAAGCATAAGAATCATGAGTGCCACGTGGATTAAATGGAAATCCATTTATGGGATCATAGAATACTTTGTTAGTGGCATGCTCTTCTTCATGAATCTCTTCAACCATTCGATATGCATCAACCTGCAGTAAATTTCCCTCTTGATCTTCTTCTTCTTCAACTTTCACATCTTGACTGATCACCATATTGAATTTTGAGTTCTTAGCTTTACACTTCAGCTTATGATCTTGTGGCCACTTCTCCCCACATTTGAACCATAATCCTTTTGCATGCATTTCTCTAAGTTTATCATGAGGAAGGAAGTTGTTGTTAGAACTGTTTTATGATAGTTCAAGAGCATTTTCAGTCTTAAAAAAGTGCCTCTTGTCTCAGCCACATTTTTTAAAGTTTTTCCATGTTTCTGTGCATAATTTCCACCTTGTTTAGAGGCATAAACAATAGGAAAAGTTGGGACTTTTCTATTATAATTGCTTTGACTATTATAACCCTTGTTTTCTTGCTTAAAAGAGTCTCTTGATTGGCTGAAAACTTGCCCATATTTTGTAGATTGATTGGAAATATTATGGCCCATACTCCTTTGCTAGAAATTTCATATATCTCTCTTGTACTTCAAGGAGTATCTTTTAGCCAATTGTATGGCCTCATGTAATGTTTTTGGTTGTTGAGCTCCTACCTCCGATGATAGGGTAGGGTCAAGACCAAAAATGTACTTATTCAGCTTAGCAAAATCTTAAAGGCCTTCAATATGCATGGAGAGATTCAAGTAGGTGTTGGAATAGTCTCTAAAACGTACATTCCTCTTTTAGCACATGTATACCATCTTCTTTGGAGCCTTTATTTTTCCAAAGGAGAAACAAAGCCATCAATCATTGCTTGCTTGAACTCCTCCCAAGTGACAAATTTTTGCCCAATCTTGTGTATGTAATGCCGCCAAGTATAGGCGTAACCTTCAAGATGAAGAGCCATGAAATAAATGTTGGCTTCTTCACTTCTAGGATAAAGGGTGAAGTACAATTCAAGCTTATTAATCCACTCCTCCCATTCCGAAGGTGAAGCGTTATCCCCTTTCAAATTGGTCATATTGATCTTTTCCTTATATTCTTTTTCATTGTAAGATGGTTGCCCATAAGAATATTGCCTCTATGAATCTTTGTTCCATGAGTTTTGCCTAAAAGTAAGTGGCCCAAAACCATGAGATGAGGGTTGACCATTTGAAATATGCTCTTGGTTTGGGATGTCATGGGCTGATCTTCACTCATCATACCTTCCACCTTCATGAACTTGATTGTTGGCTGCATTTCCTTTTTGTACCTTTGAGGGCTCATGATAAAAAGTTTTTTAGAAGGGGTCACATCCATGATAATCATTATCCCATTGAGTGTTGTCTTGTTCCACTTCATGTCTATGATTATCTTTTGGGCTACTAATTTGAGGCCTTGGGGTATGAATGCCATGGATTTGTGAAGGGTGATGGTTGCCCCTCACTCTAGATGGTTCTCCACTTTCAAAAGTGTGCATAGCTGGCCGAGAACTCTCTTTGTTTGGATGGGAAGGATTACCAACAAAGGGGATTGCATAGGAATCTTCAATAGTTTGAGGTTCCCTTTGTGGCTCGCTCCCAATTTCCTTTATGGTTGAGATGTTGAGATATCGAGCTCCACTCGTGATATGCCAGGGTGACTGTTGTGCATTTATGTCACCGACTTGTCAGTTGCAGATGCGGTTGGTACACCACCCATGATTAATGGCTAGATGACAGCTATCCTTATCTACTCTAGTTCGTGGCTCAGTTAGTATGCCACCTTAGTTAGTTGAGTTTATTTTGAGACCCATATATAGGGTTCTTCTATTTCTATGTACTAGAGTTCTTTTTGGCTTACACAACTAAGAAGAGAAAAATAATTTTTAGCCTCCACCCTTGTGTGTATTCCCCCATTGTGCAAGCAAGAAAGCTACAAGTGAGACTCCTTCCTTCTCTCCCACAATCTTGACATGGTATCAGAGCCTTGTTCATGGTAAGGAGCTCAAGAAAGCAAGCCAAGTTCACGGTGTTCTAGTAAGAGGACCAGTGTTGCTTTCATTTTTCTGTTTTGGGAGCAAGTCTCTGCATGTAGCACAGCCGGAAAGTGCAAGAGTGCATTGTCTCAGATTGAGACGCCCTTCGCGGTGTAGCAAGAGGGCAGTATATGCTGCGGGAAAAGGCCTTTAGCCCTTGGTTGCTCTGTTTTTTTGATTTGAGGATTTCAGGGCCTGTTTTGGAGGCGGAAGTTTTCTGCACGCACTCAGGAAAAGGCCCTGTTTTATGTTGTGCGACCACTGTTCTACAGGTCGGTGAAAAGTTACCACAGAAATTGCATCGTATGCTTGTGTGCAAAGACATTGGGAGTTACAGAATCATCCTTGTTTCCTGTTTATGCAAAATCGTCACTAGGAAGTGACTGTGTGGTTGAATACCACTTTCGCCAGTTTTGCAGATTTGCCCTTGTGAGGGTGAAGCTGTGTTTTTTTGCAGTGACAGAATTTTTTGCAGTGTTCTGTAATGGCGTCTGATTCTCTTTCACAGATTGTAACTGAAAAGCTTAACAAGAACAACTTCCAAGCATGGAAGTTTAGAATGACGAATTTCCTTATGGGAACAGGCTATTGGGAATTTGTTGCAGGAAATGAAGAAGAACCAGTTCTTCCTGATGTTCCTAATCAATAGCAAATGCAGGCATTTAAAGCATGGCATAAGAGAGCCAGAAAAGTTATGTACTAGCTGTCTATCAGTATTTCAGACTCTATGATTGTGCATATTCAGGATGCAAGTACGCCAAAGGAGGCATGGGATACTTTGTCAAAAATGTATAGCACAAATACGCAAGCTAGGAAAATGCAGCTCAAGCAAGAGTTGCATAATGTGCAAAGAGAAAGTATGAGCATCAATGACTACCACATGAAGGTGAAGAAGATTGCAAATGCACTTGCTTCCATTGGGTCGCCAGTGGAAGATGATGATTTAGTCTCAGTGACCTTGAATGGTCTAGGAAAGGATTATGCACAGTTCCGAACATCCATTTCCGTCCGTGAAAGATTTTCTGATTTTGAGGAGTTGATTGCTCTTCTAATTTCTGAGGAGCAGAGAAATGGTGGTGCATCTTCTTCAGGAGGAACTTCAAAAGAAGCTGTCTTCTACTCAAATGTTGGAAGAGGTAGAGGCAGAGGTAGAGGAGGCCGATATGGAGGCCGTGGTAGAAATCAGAATATGCAGCAAACTCAAGAAAACCAGTCCTATGGAGGAGGACGTGGTAACTCTAGAGGCAGGGGGAGCCAAAGAGGTCGTGGTGGATGGCAAAGAGGCCAAAATGCAAACAGCAATGTTGAATGCTACTACTGTGGTAAAATGGGTCATAGAGCTAAAGACTGCTATAAAAAGCAGAATGACATCATGAATGGAAAATTGCAACAAGGAAATTATGCATCTTCTAGTAGACAGGGTGATGACAGAAATGAGCATTTGTTTATGGTGCAACACATGAACAATTCTGTGACAAGTGCAGAAGAAAGCAACGAAGTGTGGTATGTTGACTCAGGTGCATCAAACCACATGACAGGTCATGCAGAATGGATGCAGAATGCAAGAAAAATGGAAAAACCAGGATTTGTGGAGACTGGTGATGATACTGCACATCCTATTGTGCAGATTGGAAAAATTCCTTTGTCTATGCAGGATGGGAAAAAGAAATACCTGTCATATGTATTTCATGTCCCGAATATCACCAAGAATCTGGTTTCTGTTGGTCAAATGGTTGAGCAGGGCTTGCAGGTCAGATTTAATCCTCATGGATGCTTTGTTGAGGATATGAAAAATAAAGGTCGCTTGATAGCAAAAGGAAAGAAGAAGGGTAGAATGTTTACCTTGGATGCAGACATGCCTGAATTGAGTGCAGCAATGTTTGCACATGGGACCGGTGTAGTTACAGATATTGATATCTGGCATAAACGCATTGGTCATGTTAATGTACAGTGACTTAAATCAATGCAGGCCCAAAATATTGTTGCAGGATTGCCTAAATTCAAGGTTGCAGAAATGCATAAGGTATGTGAAGCCTGTCAGTTTGGAAAACAGGCAAGGAAACCATTTCCTAGACATGTTCAAGAGAGTAAGAAGCCATTGGAATTAATCCACTCTGATGTGTGGACTACTAAAGCTGCATCTCTTGGAGACTGTCATTATTTTGTCACTTTTATTGATGACTATAACAGAAAAGTTTGGGTGTATTTTATGAAAAAGAAAAGTGAAGTTTTTGGGTATTTCAAAACTCTTAAAGCTATGGTTGAAAAAGAAACAGGCCTACAAATAAAATGCCTAAGGTCAGATGGAGGGGGAGAGTACCTCTCAAATGAGTTTGCAAGGTTCCTGCAAGAGCATGGCATAAAGCAACAATATTCATGCAATCATACCCCACAACAAAATGGAATTGCAGAAAGGAAAAACAGGCATATTGGAGAGGTATTTCGTGCCATGCTCAATAAAAAAGACCTACCAGATTTTTATTGGGCTGAGGCAGTTGCTACAGCAGTCTACATAATGAACAGGACTCCCACTGCAGCAATACATGGGATGACTCCAGAGGAGAGGTATACTAGTAGGAAACCATATATTTCTCATTTGAAAATTTTTGGTGCATTGCCTATGTTCATGTGCCAGATGAGTTGAGATCCAAGTTGGATCCAAAAGCTGAGAAGTGCATCTTTATTGGTTACTCTTTACAGCAGAAAGGATATAGATGCTATAACCCTTCTACTCGTAAGTTTATAGTGAGCAGAGATATTGTTTTTGATGAGATGAGTAGCTGGTATAAACCAGTAAATGTGATTGATAATGTAGATGCACAAAATGGTAATGCTACACAGAATTCACAGCAGCAGTCACAAGATATTAGTGGACCTGGAGCGTCCTCTAGCAGTGGTTCACATTCTTCGCCATGGACAGGCAGATTGAGATCAGGAGAATCTTCTCAAAGCAATGCAGATAGTGGTACGCATGTATCACGAAAAGGAAAAGAGAAGGTAGATCAGCCCATGTTTGATATAAATGCAGGTCACTCTTATGTGGATGGTGAATCCAGTGGCTCAGAACAGAGCATTGATGATGAGTTGGGTATTCCTTCTATTGTTACACCTGGAGTAAGGAAGACCAGGGATGTTTTGAGAGCACCTGGAAGTGAGTCTACTTTGCGTAGGTCTACCAGAGCTAGGTATCCTGTGGATAGGCTGAAATATGATGGATTTACACCCATTTACTATGCATATATAGTCAAAGTGATACAGAAACCAGAACCCACTTCTTTTGAGCAAGCCATGGGAAAAGAAAAATGGGAGAAAGCCATGGATGAAGAAATGGATGCCTTGGAAGTAGATGCTACATGGGAGTTGGTACCTTTGCCTAAAGATAAGAATACAATTGGTTGTAAGTGGGTTTATAAGGTGAAGCACAACGCAGATGGTTCTGTGAACAGATACAAGGCAAGATTAGTAGTCAAGGGCTATGCACAAACATATGGCATTGACTATGAAGAAACATTCAGTCCGGTTGCAAGGATGGCAATCGTAAGAGCAGTCATTGCTATGGCTGCATCAAAGGGATGGTCTTTACATCAGATGGATGTAAAGAATGCCTTCTTGCATGGTGATTTGCAAGAAGAGGTCTATATGGAGCAGCCACCAGGGTATGTGCATGCTGTTCATCCTGAGTTTGTTTGCAGGTTGAAGAAAGCCTTGTATGGCTTGAAGCAAGCACCTAGAGCATGGTCTGACAAGATAGGACAGTAACTTGTCACTATTGGCTTTCAGATTTCCAAGGCAGATTTCTCACTTTATGTGAGAAATCCAAAGAAAGGTATTATGTTGCTTGTCATTTATGTTGATGATTTGATTATCACAGGTGATAGTGATGAAGATATCCTTCATGTAAAAATGCTATTGAAGCAAAAGTTTGAGATGAAGGATTTGGGAGAGCTGCGTTATTTCTTGGACATTGAGGTGATTAGATCACCAAATGGGATATGGCTCTTGCAGAGGCAGTATGGATTGGACATGTTGTCCAAATATGGGATGACAAGCTGTAAGCCTATTTCAGTTCCTTTGGAGCAGAATGTGAAGTTGAGCGCAGATGCAGGTGAGCTTCTCGAAGACCCTACTATGTACAGATGCATAGTAGGAAGTTTGATTTATATGACTATTACCAGGCCAGATTTGAGCTATGCTGTTGGATTGGTAAGTCAGTTTATGCAGGCTCCAAATAAACCACATTTGGATGCGGCTAGACGCGTACTCAGATATGTGAAGTCCACATTGCATTATGGACTATTTTATGAGACTGGGATTCAGATACAGTTGCATGGATACACTAATGCTGATTGGGCTGGTAGTATTTCTGATAGACGATCTACCAGTGGATATGTGTTCTCTTTTGGGAGTGCTGCAGTCACTTGGAGCAGCAAGATACAGCCTACAGTTGCCTTGTCGAGCACAGAGGCTGAGTACAGGGGTGCAGCAATGGCTGCATGTGAGGTAGCTTGGTTGCATAAGCTACTTTATGATATGCATCAGCCTACAAATGGGCCAGTTGTCATTTATTGTGACAACATGAGGAGTATACACTTGGCAAATAACCCAGTCTATCATGCTAGAACAAAGCACATTGAGGTGCATTATCACTATGTGCGGGAGAGGGTTTTACTAGGTCTTATTGATCTAGTTTATGTTAGCACAGAGGATCAGGTAGCTGACATATTCACGAAGGCATTGGGCGCAGAGAAGCTGCGCAAGTTCAGAGACCTCCTTGGTCTGCAAGAATTGGGATTGAGCTCGAGGGGGAGTGTTAAGATATCGAGCTCCACTCGTGATATGCCAGGGTGACTGTTGTGCATTTATGTCACCGACTTGTCAGTTGCAGATGCGGTTGGTACACCGCCCATGAATAATAGCTAGATGACAACTATCCTTATCTACTCTAGTTCATGGCTCAGTTAGTATGACACCTTAGTTAGTTGAGTTTGGTTTGAGACCCATATATAGGGTTCTTCTATTTCTATGTACTAGAGTTCTTTTTGGCTTACACAACTAAGAAGAGAAAAAATGTTTTCAGCCTCCACCCTTATGTGTATTCCCCCATTGTGCAAGCAAGAAAGCTACAAGTGAGACTCCTTCCTTCTCTCCCACAATCTTGACATGAGATGAGTACTTGGAATAAATATTTGTTGCTTTGCTGTAAATCAAAGATTTCCTTATTTACTTGTGCCATCCCTTGTAACAAACCTTGATTCATGCGTTAAGACTTCATTCAAAGTCTTCAAATCCTTAGAAAGGCCTTCATTGACATGTTCCAACACTTTTGACACTAAAAGGTAATCATTCACTGCATGCACTTCATGTATGTCATGCCATCCCCTTGATGTATACTGTAAGCAATCCCAATGCTTAGATCTTCATCTATTTTTTTATCATTATGGGCTTCATTCTTGTAATTTTGATCCTCTTGAAAGTCCCTAACACCATCATTCAATGCTTCAATAATGGGGTCTTTCTTCTTATTCTTGCCCATTAGGAGACACTGATATAGTAGTAGATAGTTTGATAATTAATCCCCGGTTTCTCTCAGAATGTAGCACCAATCCCAATTCTTAATAGCTCTATTGGAAGCTTATTATATGAGTATATATCAAATTTCAAAAGATATGGACTTGGGTTAGTGAAACAATATCAAACAGTGTCCCCATGTATGTTGTTTGAGTGCTATCTCAGTATACCTAGTGTCAAAAAATTGGTAATAACTTGAGCTCCTGATATTGAATAGCCAAATTTTTTATTCAAATCAAATCTTAGGATCCCCTCTTCAAATGAAGCTATTAAGTTCTCAATTTGGATCAGGACAGAATTTTCTGTAATTGAATCTTCAGGTTTGAACAGGAGTTTCCTACTAGACAGGGACCTAACAACAGACTATTTTAGAATAGTTTTTATTATGCCTAATTTTCAGAATTATGCCATCTACATAGGGTCAAAGTACTCTTCAAGAGCTACATTTTGACATGTGGCATGCTTTGTTTGGATACTTCTACCAGAAGTTATGGGTATGGCCTCAACAACCCATCTCTTTCACTACCCCTGAGGGATTGATTGATTGGTCTACAGGTTCTGATCCCGTTGCACTTCATGCATCTATCTCACCTTCCTCCCCACCTCATCAACCGTTCCCTTGGCAGAGCCCTGCTACTAGACTTATGCGATGGTGGCCACCTTCTTAGACTAGCATGTCTCTAGGTCCTTCCAAATACCCTAGGTCAGTCTAGCATTCATTTTTCTCACTCTTAGAGTCGAGCCCATAGGATTCATTGTCCTTAGCTTTTCCATTCTTTTGTCTTCCGCTGCATTTACTCAGACACATACACATTCATTGCCTTTATTTTATCTTAGATTTTCTTTGTGTTATTTTTTCTTTGGAGCATCTCGCCACTAACCTTTGTGTTTGCAGATTCTCATCTCTTTTGCAAGGTTTTGTCTTTCAGTGTAGGGCTAACTTGCAAATTGCTTTGGGTCCTACTTGGGCTAGAGATATGGGGATGCGCACTGTTCCTTTCATGGTTTCATTGTCCTAGGAGTGCTTGCTCTTCTTCCAGCATGGCAATTTCCCCTCCCAGGGCGGATTGTGTAGCATCTCTCTCGATGCTATCATGGCGGTGAGTTCTACCTTGCTCTTTTAGCAGGGTGCTTCATCCACTTCCTCTTCTTTCATTCCTTATGGTTTTCGGCACCATATGAAGACCGATATCAGACTCCTCTTCCTTCTTCGGCATCTACATCCAGGTTGAGAGGGGGTTCCTACCCTTCTTGGTATTCTACAGGCTTTAGCACTTTGTCTTCGACATCGACATTTCCCCCCTGTTGTACCTTACCCTTTGCATTGCATGATTTCATCATCTTTGTACTAGGGCACTTGGGCAAGTGAACAATTTCCCCATGAGGGACACTGTCCAAGTGGCACCTACTGCATGAGCATTCTTCAGCATATAGCATACTTTGCATCTCTCATTGTGCAGAGCACCACTTGCGTGGATACTAAGTTGTTTCCACGGGCAACTGTTGTTACCATGCCACCATCCTCCTCCATCACATGGATACCTCATCACTTATGTTCCCTCATCATCGACACCTTGAGTGGATGGGTTAGCTTGTACTATTTTGTGATGTTTTGGGTGTACCCTCCCTACTCCCGTCTTCTGGGTCACTATTACTCACTTGACCGCATCCCATAAAATTTACCTCACTTATTCACACACACACACAAAAAAAAAGTTCCATGTAGTTCCATCCGCCATTGTAGGGCTTGGTAGGCCACTCGGCAACCGACACGCACCCTTTGTTCGATGCCCTATCCTCTCTAGGTGACTACTTGGATTCCCTTGACAAGATCGCCATCGCCTCTATAGTCTTGGTAGGCCACTGGGCAACCGACGTGCACCCATTGTCCGATGCCCTAGCTGCTTTGGGGTGGGACGCCTTAGGGTCACTAAACATCACAATGGCTGGCCTAACCTTTCGGCTCAGTTTTAGGCTTGAGAGGGGCTGTTGAGCTAAAACATGCATTACTTGTTGATTAGCCTCTTAAACAACCCCAAAACACACTAAAAATGCTCTTTTAGAGTAAAATCCTAAAACAAGGAGCGGTTCGAGAGAGTTTAGTGGAAACCCTAATTTTTGGGGCGCCCTTCCACATCTATAAATAGACAGGCTACCCCCATTCAACCTTATTCCATTTGGGCAGGTTTCTCACTCCACGTGCAGATTTCAGCCATCAACCTCCTCCCACGTGGCTGTCTAGCCCTCGAGACTGCTGCCACTCCATCCATCTTTGCTCCTGTTGTTGGCACCTTCATCCATGCTGACGTCAGCTACTGCTGGCAACATCATTATCTGCTGTGATCTAATCATCCAATCATCGCCAACCACATCAGACACTATTTCAGCCTGTTTTTTACAATAAACTGTGCACAGTTTTTAGCCTCTGATCGGTGCTACACTGCTGCGTTTACCAATTTCCAGCCTCCAGACTATTGCATTTTGGTGACCAACCTACTACCATCCACTATTCAGCACTCCTACACTCCGACTAGTGGTCACAGACTTGGAATCTGTCTCCAGTGGATATCACACTTCGACATTGCTCTGCCCTTGAGCACATTGTACACTCTTACATTCATTTACAGCATTCATTCACTTCAGAGTTGTGCTCTCTCTCTCCCTTCTTTTGTTTGTGTTTGAGTTTCTATGTTTGAGTTTTGCATTTAGGGTTGGAGTTTTGAGTTTTGCGTTTAGGGTTTGAGTTTTTAAGTTTTGTGTTTAGGGTTTGAGTCTTGCTCTCTATGTCTGTGTCTGTCTCTTTGTGTTTTTGTCGTGGTCGTACACTCTGTGTGTCCTCAGTGCAAACCCTAGCAAATTTTTTCACAATGGCCTTATTGGATAGTCCTTCTTGGGAAAATGGGTCCACATGCTTATTGGAAAATTTGTAAAAAAAGCGAGGGCAAGGTGGGGGGGAGGTAGAAAATTGATGCATATATTGGGGCCCTTATAGGTGTACAAGGGGTGTAGCACTTAAACTTGCAAGAGTACCGTGACTATCATGGGGAAATCAATGCCAAATTTGGAGAACTTGTGCCTTGATCAAAGTTACCACCAAGGAAGGATAAGAGTCAAGGTTACAAGGTAATAGATGGGCCAAATGGGACCTTTACCTAGGATATTAAGGTTTACTGCCACATTGTAGATGCATTCTTTTGTGTCCATGTAGAGTTCAATGAGGAGTGGGCATAGAGCCATGGTGTATCCTTTGTCTCAATTGGAATTCTCTTACGATAAGTTCATGTGACCCATCTCTAATAGCTTAACATGTTGATGCTACCCTTTTATACATGCTTCATCTTGATGAGCCATGACATGGACCAAGGAAACAAGCTAGTATTAGGATAATAAAATATCCCCAATTCACCATGAATTTAGGTGCTTATCTTGGCATAGGATTCACTGACAACATGTTAGAATATGAGGCCTAATTAGTGGGCTTGAATATTGCTAAACTAGGTGATACTCAATGGTTGCTAGTGAAGGGTGACCCACAATGGATCCTAACCAATTGAATGGGACCTATAGCATGTGGAATCCCATTCTTCATATGCATCACTATACTACTCTTGCTATGCTTGAGTTCTAACTAACCAATTGATCCCTAGGCAGTGCAATCGATTTGCAGATTCACCAGCCAATTATAACTTCGAAGAGAATGTCTGCTTAAATTGCAAGTTTAAGATCTTTGCACCATTATCCAATGTAGTAAGGCCAAGTCTAGTATGGGGGTTACTAGCCAAATCTTCTCTTTTTGGGTGCTAGTGGTTAATATGGGCTATGAGCCAAGTGGTCATTACCCACCTTCCTCTTCTTTTGATGGAACATCAATTGTCCAACATTACATTCTTTGGACATTCTTATGGATAGCTATACACTAAGGTAAGTGCATACGAGACATTTCATGAGTATTTCGAATGCAAAAATCATCCTACACGTTTATGATATACATAATGAAAACCTTGAATATCAAATGGTAAATCAAGCATGTTATGAATTTTGAACAATAACGGTGAGTCATGTACGTTATACATTTTGAACTAAAGGTGAATCATGCATGTTACAAATTTGGAACATAACATTGAACCATTCAGGTTTTGTATTGTGGCGTCTATTGTTTTTCAATGCACTATTGCTTAGCCCTTGTTCTTTTAATAGCATCAAATGACTTGCCCTAGGAGGTACATAGTTGGACTCCCCCATTGGGTATCACTAGGTAGCTTCACTTTGAATGTGTGTTTGTGAGTGAGAGAGAAGAAGAAGAAGGTTGGTGGGAACAATCCAAGATGCCAAGCCATAGCCAACATTGATGGCAATGGATGGGCGGCAAAAAAAATGACCCATTTTTGTACACACTGGAAAGATCAGCATTTGAATACACTTCAAGTTGCTTGAAACCATGGCCTCTGCCTATAAGTTGCACTTGATTTCCTGACTGAGCTTTTGCCAAGGACTTTCGACACTACAACCAAAGGGATAACAACTAGCATCTGAAGCCTTGATGGTTTCACTCTCTTCCTGGCATAATTGAGATCTTTGAGGTGCCCAGAGCCTTGAAAAGCAGCATTTGAAAGAAATTCAAATTGAGAGCATGGCCTAAAAGGGCCATTAGTCTTCTTGACTGAGCTCCTGCCAAGGGCTTATGGCATTACAACTGAAGGGCACCAACTAGCATCTGAAGTTCTGATGATTTGACCCTCTTGCTGTATAATTGAAATTTTTGAGGAGTCCATAGCCTTGAAAAACAGTCTGCTCAACTCCCTGTTTGCCTGTCAGCTGTTTTCACCCACCTATACAATACTGAGTTAGTGAAATAATAATTTTCTCACACCCAGACATGAAGCTATTTTACATGTCTGTTTGTTAATCACACTACACCTGGATGCATTACCTTGCACACTCCATGGTGGGCTGTTGTAGTCTTCTGATCCCTGTGCGTTTCTTCAAGCCCAACAGACAATAAACATCGCTTGGGTCCAGATTGTACTGTCGATGAGGAAAATGTCAAATTTGTCATTGCAGTTTTGCATCCCCAACAGTCACCAATAACAGCCAGTCATCAATCCAGTACTCGGTGACTCCAATAAGCCACAGCATCAACCTCCTGTATGAATTGAGAGCCCCCAGCTCGAGTCAAAGAAGGTTGCTAAGTGATGGTGCACCTCTTATAAGCCTCCACCCATTAATAATATCGGATACATCTGGCCATGGAAAGCGGTCCAGCTCTTTACATAAGCTCTGCCAGCTTCTCTCAAATGAGGCAGTGCCATCAAGAGGAAGTTCACTCAGATACTTCCTCAGCACAATCTCACAGCCCAAGTGGAGCTTGTCAATTTTGCCATTCTTTGAGCTTGGCTGGTAAAGGCTAAGGGCCCTTGTGGCAGCCTTGGCAAGATTGAGCTGCAACCCATCATCAGGTAGAAGAATTTTTCCCCTCATTACTGATTTAAGGATGTTCCTGATCAAGTCATCAAACAGACTGAGCACCTCTGGCATGCCAGCATACTCCAAAGCTATCACCTCTCTTATTCTTGATAGGCACATCTCTCCTTTGCTCAACGCTGCCACTGCTTCTTCACCTATTCCATGTTTGATCATTGCATTGGATAAGCATATCCATGGTCTATGCAAGTCTCTAACATGTCCTCTTCTGTGTAATTGAGGCAAAACCTGATTCCATTTCCTGTAAAGCTCACTGGATATGGCTGCTTTCAGTCGTTCAGATGCTTTTTCTGAAAAAACCACCCCCATGATGTGTTCAAGTTCATTCTTTGAGAAGCCATTGTTATCATAGCTATCAAATATGGAAGACAACAGTGTGTTAAAGATTCTCTTCAAAATCTCAAAGGAAGAATCTGCGTTGTTCCGAAGATCCATCTTGAGCCTCTTGAGGAGAGGCCCGCTACAAGGGATGTGTTTCCGGCGCTTGAAGAAGATGAGGATTTGGGCTGCATGTCCTTTGGACCATGAGACAGCAGAGAGATAGTTTGTGCAGGCTGCAATCACTTGCTTGGCCCGTTTTTGATGTGCAATTTCCAGAACAGACAGAGCATCCTCCACATCAATAAATGATGGGAAATGGGCTTCTGGAGCGGTAGCCAAATGCTGCAAAACATTCATGAATCTGATGTGTCTGTTAGAAATGCTTGTGGGTGTATCACTTGCCAGACTTGTGGAAGTACTTGCCGATGAAGAATAAGAAGATGAAGAGGGTGAATTGATAATTCCCTTATTGAGATAATGATAAGCAGATTGTTTTTCAGTGGATTTGGGGCTGATTAAGCAGGAGGAAGGGGAGTTCTCCTGATTGTCATCATCTGTAAACTCCTCATTAGCATGAGCCCTTGCCTCTGCATTGATGGCCGGTGTCAGAGGGCAATGTGGGATGCAGGAAGAACTCAGACTGGCGCTGGCCAGATCATGATTTGAGCAAGATGGATCCGAATCAAGAGGCTGCTGGAGCAGGGGGTAATGCTGCTTAATCAAAGGCTTACTGCAATCCACTTGCTCATCACTCGATGGAGTCAGGCTAAGGCGGTTCGGAGAAGATCCCCGGCAATGATCAAGAGATATATCTCTGCTTTCATGTGGCACTAATCCTTTGGTCTGATTTATGAGAGGGATGTCTCTGCTTTGATGCACCAATCCTTTGCTCTGATTGATGAGGGGAACGTCTCTGCTTTGATGTTGAATCAATTGCCTGCTCTGATTGTTGGATGATTCTCTGCCTGGGGCTAAAACAAGCTGGAATTTGTCCTTGCAGGAGCGCTGGGGGTGGGATTTGCTGTTGAGGGAGGGTGTTAAGGGAGGATTAGGGGGGGGATTAAGGGGGGCTTTGCCTAAGGTGGGGCAATGGATGATGTGGCCGACATAGGCTTTAAGGTCCGGGTGCCAGAGGTAGAGCTGGTGGCCTCTGACAAAAGCGTCGCAGACGAGGTCGTCCGTGCCGCCATTCTTGGAGGCCGAGATGAGCTTCTGCAGGCGGGCCGCTGGAATGCAGGGGTACACAGCGTCTGCATGATCCATGGGTCCTCCTTCCATCAATCTATGACGAATTTCGCCATCAATCTATGGCGAATTTTTCCTTCAATCTGGTTCATTTAACGGCTAATCTTCATCGAATCCATGGCTATATATGGCTGATTCCTCTTCAATTTGACAGCTAATCATCGAAATGATGAGCCGTCCGCCATCATTCAGGATTGATCTGTCATCGTCTCTCTCCCCCCCCCCTCTCTCTCTTCCATGCATCATCACTATCATCGACTCTCCCCAACCGCTGTGTCTCTCTACGGTGACATTTTTACAATAGAATATTTTTGAAATTGCAACATTATACATGGACTCCCAATTTCCAAATGCTGAAATTTGAAGCTTTCATGGGTCACACACATGACCTACTGCAAGGATGACCACCATAGTTTCCTAAGCGCACCACAGTGCACCATAGTCTCATTAGGGGGGTCCGGGGATCAGGGTAGCTCAATAGGTGCACATGACCTATTGCAAGGATGACCCACCATAGTTTCCTAAGCGCACCACAGTGCACCATAGTTTCATTAGGGGGGCCCGGGAATCAAGGTAGCTCAATAGGTGCACATGACCAACCGGCAAATGGGTACAATTATTGGAGAGTAAATGACTTGGAAACTACTTTTGTAACAAGCACCTAATGAATTCGTGCCACATGTATTGCTCGCCTACCACTATAAGTGGTGTTAACAGAGGCTCTCCTTGCAGTAATCCAGGACAGTCTAGTTAACCTCGATGCTGCAAAATATTCCAAGACACACGAGCAAGTGAGGTACCATGGTGACCCCCCATAGTGGGTCATGTGCACGAGCTTTCATTGGGTGTCAATTTTTCGAGGTTCTTCGGTTGGTTTCAACCAACAAATTGCCATGTTCTTGACAATTAGAGAAAAAGTCAAGAATATCATGAAGATAATAGTTATTGGAATGTATATGTATAAAGTAATTTGTAAAAGGTTTTTTAATGATGCAATCAATGTATTATTAAAAGGTAAAGATAATTACACTAGTATGGCAAAAGGCATAGCGAAGCGATAGCTTCCTAAACATTATCTTGAACACATGAGACTTATCTTGTAGCTTCCTCCATAGTATAATCAACTCTTCTTTAACTTGGGAGTAAAAATGATGCACCACATTAGCAAATTCATCCTTGGTGACAAGGTGGCCTACCATACCCACTTGAGTCTCTTCTTCCAAGTTCGAATATTGGTGTTGGGAAAGTGATTCTTCTAGCACTCCTTTACGTCTACAGGGATCCTAAGAGTTGGCCTACTCAAACGATTAATAGGGATATTTCCAAAAATCTTATACCGTTCCTTGACTAAAGCCTATGATGCTTGCGATTGTGGCAAGAGCAAAAGGATTTGTGTGGAGCACAAAACATCATCCTAGTTAATGTTGTACTACTCCCCACCTTTGATATGGGCAGTTGCAATCCAATGTTCCAAGATATTAGTATGTGATTGATCAACTTGCAAGTATGTGATTGATCAACTTGCATTCTTTTCAATAGTCCAACACTAAGAAGCCTTGCATTCTTAGTCAAAAGAGTAAGACATTATCCTCCTTCAACCTTGGTAGTAATGAGCATGCGCTATGGGATGAAATGCTAGCCTCTCCTTCCATCAACTTTCCATATAAAGTCCAAAAGGATTTTCTCAATTTGCAATAACAAAGTTGTGCTAAAATGCAACATAGCACCAATGTAGATTGTAGCTATAGCAAGGATATTTCTACCTATAAGGAGTCTTCTAGATATTATCACAAGGAAAACTCACCACCTATCCACTTTGGCCTTCACTTGAGTGAAGAACTATTGAAATCTCCCATGGGATAACCTAGATCATGAAAAGTTTGTCCTTGTGTGATGACTTGAGCCCCGAATTGCATCATCCAAGGGGGTGGGTCTTCCCACCGTAGCATCACCATTTCAATCTTGCTTTGGCTGTAATGATTGAAGCAAAGAGTTCTGCATAGTCATGGTATGTGTTGAGAAGAGCTTCCACGGATTCTTTCTTTGCACGAACAATAGTAGTATTATCGTTAGCCATGAAGAATTGAACCATAAATACTTAGCCTATAGGAAGAGGGATGCCCTTGATTGCACCATCTTGCACTCTTTTGTCCACTTTGCAAAGGAAGGGCTCAATTATGAGGGCAAATAGCAAGGTTACCAAGGGGGGCCCTTGTCTAATATATCTTCTTAACTCAAAGTGTGTCAATATACCACCATATTAACAAAGATTGGCGCAAATCCCATTACCTCAAGGTTAGGTAAGATGAAGGACCAACTTAACCAGTTGTATGCTTTATCAAACTCCATGTTGGGAAGTGCAAACTCTACCCCATAATTGAAGGCTTGATCTATTGAGAAAATAAGGTTTAAGATGGCATCACAAATTCTTCCTCCATAGACAAAGCCATATTTCCTAGGATGAATGACCTTGGAGAGAAGACAATTGATTCTTAAGCCAAGCATCTTTGCAAAGATTTTTAAAGCAAATTTGAACATAGTTAAAGGCCTCTAGTAGCAAAGTTTCCTCCTCTTCAATGACTTGGGGATTAATTTGGCAATGCCAAGTCAAACTCACCAAGAATGTAACCAAACTTCCTAAAGTAGTTGACCTAGTCAACTAAGTCACTACCACATACATCCCACAATTCTTGAAATACTTCCATTGGTAATCCATCAACACCTAGGTATTTATCATGCTTCATGCAACTCTAACATCATCATTAGTAAAGGGCCTTTCAATGCCAAGTGCCAAATCAAGGGACAATGATACAACCGTATCCCCAAAGAAGGCTCCCACTTTGGTTGGATGATTGGGTGGGGTCTTAGGTTCAAACCCAACCACCTTAGCAATATCTCTTTTGAAGACCTGCAAGATGTCAGTTTCATCCATCACAAGCTTCCCATAAGCACTTTCCACAATCATGATGATCTCTCTTTTTTGCTTCACATTTAATGCATTGAAGTAGTCTAATGGCATTGGAGCATGCTCAAGTCGGCCCCATTCACCTTTCAATTGGACCTTGGCAACTTGCACATGTACAATTTCTTGATGTTGCATGTGTAAGATTCAATTTTTTGAAACACACAGTGGAGAATAGGATCACTAGGGTTATCCCTAATGGTAAGTCTAAGCCTTTCTTCATTACAATCAACACAAGTTCCATTAGCTTGTCTTTCACATGTAACCTTATTTCTACCATATTTTCTTAATAAATTTTGTGATGGCTATGAAGCATTCAAGCCAGTGCTAATCAGCTAAGAGTTTGGTATCCTAGGTTCCATCCCATGCCTTTTGAGGTCAACTAAGAAGTGCTTGTCCTCCAACAAAGATAAAATAAATAACTGTTAAAGCGAAATTGCCATCACCCCCACCAAACAACACCACTCTAAAGGTACAACTCAAGGGAACATGATTAGAGGAGCACATCATGTAAGTCCCATATTTTAGCTTGATCGATTAGCCACCATGCATTATGATTTGGGTACATATAGTCAAGCATAGTGGCTCACCAAATGGCCCCATAATCATTATTGTGCCAAGTAAAGAAAACATTTGACCCATCATTTATTAGTAAGGAAAGGTCCTATAACTCATGTAACTAAAGAAAATCATCCCATGCAACGCTTTTTTCTATCAACATGCATCCATTATGATGTAAGCAATCACCTTCCTATGATTACTTGTATTCTAATCTCCATTCATTTCATGCCTAGCCTTCACACTGATATGGTTGCACAAAGTAGTGTGAGATTGATGCATGTACAAATTCGACCTACAACTACCCATTTTTGTTCCAACTACAACATAGGACCCATAATCAAGCTTTCACACCATTGCAAGTTTCATCAACAATTGTCAAGTAGCCAGAAAAATGTGACCTTTCCTTTTCTCTAGAAATCAAGAACGATGTTATATCCTTGAAAGTTAAGTCTCATAGACTCCTCTTCATCTAAGTTAATATCTTGTAAGGCCATTTTTGTGAAGTTTCCTCCTCCCAATTATGCCACAGCAAAATTCTTTGCACATACTCATCCCTAAACCATGGGCATTCCATGAAATCAATTCGACTCTTGCAAACTCTTTGTATTGATTAAAACATTGCATCGACCTCTTCATAGTGGGCTTCTTTATCATCAAGGATTGCATAGAAATTCCTGTCCACCAACGAAAGGTGAGCTATTCTTATAAGAGATGCTTGAATTTGGTGTTTAGTGAACTTCTATTTACCCTCAATTGTTGTAGCTATCACATCTTCTCCTTGCCCTTTACAACAATGATTTTGATCTCCATCTTTGGATTGATGCCCCTTATATCACACTTGTCCTATTAGTCTTTGACCTACATGTCTTAGGAAGGGGGTTGGTATTACTAAGTCTAGAGTTACCCTTTTTTCCATCATGGGCAATGCCACTACCATTGTCTTTTCGTTTCTCTTTCTTCTCATTCATCTACAATGAGTTAATAGACATAATGTTGCCTTCTTACCCTGTTTTGGTCAAGCACATGCAAAGTGACTAAAAGGAGAAGCTCAAGTTGGAGCACGAGTATGTGAAAGCAAGGGAGGTTCAAGCTATGGAGAGAGAGAGACAGAGACAGAGACTCAAGATGTGGGAACTCCAATAGTCACACTATGTGATCAACCTTCCCTTAATTAGTCACTGAAAGAATAAAGAATTAAGTGATAGTGATGGGCATCCACCACTTGCAATGTACAAGTGTGTGGGTACTGTAAGTGTAGTGAAGTGTAGTGAATACACAAGTGGCATAGGCATAGGCATCTTTACTCCTAACAATCTTCCACTTAAAGGAAAATGTACCTCTAGTGCAGAGAGAATAAGAAAAAAGTGATAGAGTACAAATGTACATAGACTACAACAAGATGAGAAAAGACGTCATCTCATACTATACCTAACCAAGGGAAAATGTTTTATTGAGAAACTTTTAGTGAGCATATCTACAAGATTTTGGTGAGTTGAGATCTTGACAAGCTCATTGGGCTTGTCCTCAATGACCTCTCTGATAAAGTGGTAATGCACCTCAATGTGCTTTGTCTTCACATGGAAGATTGGATTCTTGGCCACCAACTGAATAGCACTCACAGAATCCGAATCCAATGTGGGAACCACATCATTAATACCAAGGTCTGCCACCAAAGAGCCTTCTTGCAAGCCTCAATGGTTGCAACATATTCTACCTCTATAAATAGATAGGGTTGTGCATTTATGTACCTTGTACATCTAAGAAACAACACCTCCAACAAAGGTGAAGGCATAGAAAGTGGTTGACTTCCCACTATCTACATGTCTTGCATAATCAAAGTTAGTGTATCCTATGACTCCTATATCATGGCCACCATAACATATGCACATATCTTGCAGTGCCCTTAATGTACCTCATGATACCTTGCACAGCATCCCAATGCCACCTTCTAGGTTTAGCCATATATGTGCTACAACTCCCACTAAAAAAGCTATGGTAAGACCAATGGCAATCATGGTATACATCAAACTGCCCACTACATATGCATAAGGAAAATTAGCCATCTTGGTCTTCTACTCATCAGGCTACATACAATCAATGCTCAAGGACCTTCTGGATGTACTCTTTCTGTCACAAGTAAAGGAGCCCCTTAGAGAGATCAGACGTGATGCACATTCCAAGAATATGTGAGGCTTCTCCCATGTCCTTCATCTCAAAGCTCTTCTTGAATTGACTTTTCAAGGCATTGAGCTCATCATGAGCACTTCTAGAAATCAACATATTATCCACATAGAGCACTAAAATCATAAGGCTATCATCACAAGCCTTCTTCTTGTATAAACATGGATCCATATCACTGCGAATATATCCTTGTGAATGCAAACTTGTGGTTAAGGCCATAATAAAGGCTCTTTCTCAACTTGCACACAAGGTATTCCCTGCCTTTTTCCTCAAATCACTTAAACTACTGCATATAAATCTCATCATGTAATTTCCCATGTAAGAAAGTTGTATTTACATCCATCTGATAAAGGTCCACCCTAGATCTACCACCCTAGATCTAACCAGTGTAACCAAAGCCAATACCAAGTGAAGGGTAGTCATCTTGACAATAGGAGAAAAGACCTCTTCAAAGTCAACACCATGCTCCTACTTAAAACCCTTAACACAACCAAACTACCCTTATATATCAACTTGGGGCATCCATGGGGTACTCTTCAACTTATACACCCACTTGCATAGCAAAGCACACTTTCCACTACGCAAACAAATCAAATTCCACATATGGTTTTTGGCAACGCACACTTTCCACTAGGAAAATGAACCAAATCCCACTTATGATTTTTCTACAATGAGTCATACTCTGACTATATGGCCCTTTCCTAAGAGTGACTATCACCTCTGTACATGGCCTCATCATAAGTAAGAGACTCGCCACCATCTGTAACTATAACATATTCCATAGAGAACTCCAATTGCATGGGAGGATGTCTATTTGTAGTAGAATATCTCAAAGCAAGCTATGGGACCTATACATCCTATCTAACATCATGGTCATGGGCCACTAAGCATCAACTATTGTAGACTATCTATATGGTTGTATGGGAGTAGGAGACTCCTCTTGAAATATCACCCTATGTATCTCAAATACCTACTCAAGCTACTTATGCATTTTTTCCTAATGGAAAACAACATCATGGCTGTGGATGACCTTGCGAGCTTGCAGATCCCATAGACAATAGATGCATTTCACTAACGTAGGATCCATCTTATTGTGCTTGTCCTTGGGAATATGTCAAAAAGCCTCACAACCAAGGATACGCAAATGATCATATGATAGAGGTTTTCCACACCATACCTCCTCTATAACTTGATAGTCAATAGCAGTGCATGGGGAATTTTTAATCAAATGTACAGTAGTAGTAACAACCCCATCTGGTGTGGGTTTTACAAATCATCAATGAAAGTAATGAAATACTTCATGCCACGTATAATAATTGGCAAGGCATAGGTTCACAAACATCAGAATGAATAAGAGCTAGAGGCTCACCCATGTGCATAATGCCAAACTTCTTATATGAACTACATGTTTGCCTAACATAAAGATAACGATCATAAGAATCCAAAACATTTATAGTCAAGGGGCAAAAGATATTGTAAACAAGTAATTATTTCCATTCCCTTTAATAACATATGTCCAAGGTGATGATGCCACAATGATACATGTGGTATTGCAACCACGGCCAAAACATGGTCAATAGACTTAGATACAAGTAAGGGATAAAGAGTGCCTAACTTAGTACCTTGTGCAAGGACAAGATTCCCACAAGTAATCTTGCATGAGGAATCACCAAAAGATACAAAGTAACTTACATCATCCAACTGTCGAGCAAAGAGAAGCTTTTGGTCAAAGCCAGAGCATGGTGTACATCATGCAAAGTAAAGATGCTACTTGAAGAAAATTATAGCCATACATATCTAATGCTAAGTCATTCCCGAATCTGACGGATCCTATCATGCTGCAATAGGAGTGGAATCACTCTTGATGAGGGGTAACATGAAATGAAGCCCTTGAATCAATTAACCAACATTGAGCATAAGCAAATGAGGCATCAATCAATTGTGAAACATCAAGAGAGGAAGTTGCATGTATCTAATCATGATCTGAATCAGTCTACACTACATTAATCTCTTCAATCGTGACTTTGGACTTATTGGGGACAATGTTGTGATCATCATTCTTTTTCTACAATTTGCTCTTTCTCTTTTCCTTGTGCTTGTCATCATACATTTTATGGCATTGTTGAAAAATATGACTTGGCTTCCCATAATAATAACAAGTCAATGTGGACTTACATCCAAGGGACTTATTTCTATGAGACTATCCATGTGATTAAGAACAAGACTTCTGAGAGTCTCTTCCACAATGGTCATTATCACTCTTAGTATTACCACCTCTTATTGCTAGAGCATCAAAGCTACAAGAAGCATCAACATTCTTTTTGTTAGCTCTTTTATTCAATAGTGCACCCTCTATATCTTGGTATTTCCGCCCATTACCAAGCATATTTGCATACATAGCCATATGGAATGTGTCGCATGATTCAAGAATGTAACTAGCAAGAACGATGGTGGAAGATTCTCCTTAAAGTCAATCCCCTATAAAGACAAGTGTCTAAAAATAGAATGAAATTCGTTTAAGTGGGTGTGAGTGGACATGGAAGTCTCTTCCTTCATACAAAGGTCCATGAGTTGCTTCAACCAATACATTTGAGAGGCAGGCCTCTGCTTATCATAAGCATCATAGATCTTCTTGCCTATAACTACCATGCACTCTACCCTTCAGAGACAACATTGTAAAATGCCTGCTTAGAGAGTGACAAAATGATTGTAGATTTATATTACTCATCCAATTCAACCTAATGCTCCTCATAAAAGTTTTTGAGCTTTGCACCCTCATGTCTCAATGGCTTAGTCTACAATATTCGCATCATAATTTTCCATATCTATATCTTTTAGTAATTGTAATTAGTGTTGTCCGATTTGTCAATGTTAAAGATAGTGCTGTCATTTGATCCACTAGCCATCATGCCAACAAATGAAAGAACATTGCAAGAAGAAAGGTAGCTATAGATTACTACAAATCAACCCCAAATCATAGCCAACAAGACAAGGTCTAAATGGAAGAGAACACCAAAGTGGAGGGCTATCCACTAATTGCTAGTAATGAACTATCAAATCAAAGCATGTGCTCTCATGAAATTTAATAAACCTACAATTATTACATTACTATAATAAATATAGTAGCGAATCCAAAATCACTATGGGCAATTGATCAAGAAAGTCCAAGCTCACACTGTTAGATATATATCTTGCAACAAATGGGATATGTAAGAGCAACTAGTAGTGAAGATGCATACAACCAATACCAAGATCTGTCTCACAACCTCAATGTGTCAATAAACCATACATCCAGTGAGCATAGATATCATGCATGTAGTAGGTCTTAGGAGGAATAAAAGAGAACTTCTAAATGCACAACCAACTAAGCAAGGATAATAAATCTCAATACATAGCCAAGAAATGTGTATACATCACTGGTATCACTTTGACAGAAACAGATGCCAGATCCAAAGCACGAATCAAATCAGCCCTCTAGGCAAGTAACTACATCGAAGAAGCATCAAGAAAGCATGTACATAACTCAATGAATCCTATTGTCTCAATGAAAGAAGCTCAAGCTCAACTACATAATGAATCCAAAGCTCAATGTAATTGCCATTGAAGTGAATCCAAATGCCAAATTAGCAGTGCAAGCTCAATATATCAAGTACATAACCATCCAACATCCAAGGTACATCAAGTGTATAGCTGAGAGTATAAAACCTCAATAAGTTTTCAAGCCCGTATGTAAGTGATCCACCGTAACAACCAAAGCATGTAGCCAGAGCTCCGAGACATTAAATGTGGCTCAAATAAAAGCCCAAAGCATTCTATAGGCATAGCACCAATGCTAAGCATCAAACATCCAAGTGGTATACTTAGATAGTATCAAATAGCAATGGGTATAAACTCTCCCACACAAGTGCTTGTTGCTTTGTGTATTATAGTAGTAAAAACGACTACATAAGCTGAGTTATGAAAGCTCAAACCAAGTCAATACCATTCTAGGCATTAAAAAACCATTGGGGGCTTCAAGGCCAAGCATCAAAGACATGACAGATGTATTATGAAGCTCTATGCATATTGCCCACAACTGTAATAGCAAGTCTATTCTTTTCTTATAGTCAATGGTTGATACTTACAGTTGTAAATGGAGCTCAAATGGGAGCTAAAGAACCTAGAAATATTCCCAATATTGTGTTAGAAATCAAGCTCACCGTCAGTGTGTCTTCATCTATGACCGACATCTATGACAACTAGTGTGTATAGCTGTCTACATGTGACTACATTAAATAAGTCGGGTTAATAGTCAGTCAGTGACCTGACTAGAGTTAGTCAGTCTAGTCTACATTTACACTAGGTCACTTTATCTTGTAGTGTGTGTGTGCTTTTCAGTTTAGTGTGTGGAAATGAAGGAATGAGCTTGAGAGCCTGAAGGCTCATGGATATGGAGTCTTTCCCTTTCTCTCTCTCTACTCTTTGAGCATATTGGTGCACATATCGGATGTTGTAGGCATGCGTAGCGAGTGCCGGAAGGTCCCCAAGAACAAAAGAACTCTACTTTTGCACAAAAAACAAGAGAGAAGACTTGCACAAAATGAAGCAAAAGACCAATTGGGTACAATCTCCCCCCATGCCTTGTGTGAGGGCTCCACAAAGCATGTATTTGATATATTATTCATCTCCAAGCTCAAAAAAATAGCCCAATTTACAATTAACACGCTTTAGCTTTTTATGTTTGCTTTTGTCCCACTAAAGAATTAAAGTAGTTGGGCGCCCAAAGAGTCGGATTGTGCCCAAATACAATGTCCAATAACAAATATTTAAATCATGCGCCCATGCGCATACAAAATAATAAATAAATGTTAGGCGCTTCAATAAATAAGCGCGTCAAAATAAATATTGGTGCCACACCTAAGATGGGCACCCATAAAAAATGATAATAACTTGAATACACGCTATCGCCCAGTGCTTCCCAACGCCACTGTTGCCTGCTCTACACATCAACTGAAGCATTCACAATGGTTAGAAATAATAAAATTAAACCAATAAAAGTGAATACCTGCCAGTCTTCAACTACAAAATCAATAAATTGGTTAGAACTCAATCCTAACCTTAATTTATTACGAGTGCGCACTCTAAACTCATAAACGTCCATTAATTTAAATATGTATTTTGCGAAATCACCCGCTATGGAATCACCCACTTGCACATTAAATTAACAAGACGTCCGAAAATGTAACATGTCCACTCGTCCACCTGTGGAACACGCCTTAGCAGCCCATCGAGAAGAGAGTCTAGAAAGCACCACCTAGCACTCGCAAGGAATGTCACAGGGTTTGCGATCTAGGTCTTCCCGAGTCTGCCCCGAGCGGAAGTATCCGATCGTTTCCACTTAGGATCAACCTGAAGTCAGGGTTCCTTTCCTATCAGCAAAGTCTCTAGGAAGTAGCTAGTGTTGAGCTCCAGATGAACCACTTTCATAGGAACAAGAGAGTCGAAGCGGATTTATGCTGCACTTGGTTCATGGAGAATGGGAAACAAGAGGGATGCAAAGCTCAACCTCTTTGCCCATAAGGCATAGTCCCATTCCGCTCCCCTAAAACAGCATAAATCGTGATTCTAACTCTACTGACTCTAGGCTCTTCACAGTATCATTTTCACGTCTTTTGAGAAAAGTTCCCAGCTAACCGGGACCACCCTTCCGTAGGACGGACCCAAGTCATGTCCACCGCACTTTCCTCGGTTTGCTTAGTTATCTAATTACCTACCACATTATGTTTGACATGCAAAAGCAGCTTCCTTAATTAATCAATTTAAACACAGGTTCCTTCACGTAACTTAGGCACTGACACAAAAAAAATGTCAAGCAAGTTCCTTTTTCAAATATCTGATCTTTATTTATCATAGTCCTGGAATACATCAAGTATCATGCCCGAAGGCTATCCCAGCAATCAATAGGATTGCTGCTCTAAGTTCATCTTGTAGACTAGTACACGGGCCTCGAGATCCCATCTCGAGTCACGTTGGCCTCTTGTGCGGGGTCCAAAGGCAAGGAATTTACAGCCAGAGCCTCCCCTGGCACCCAAGCATCCTCCCGCTCCAAGCAGCACCCACAGAGAGACCTCTCGCGGCGGGTTCAGTCCATATACCCGACACGGCTAACAACCCTCTTAGATAGGGCCAGGCAGACAATTGGAGGTAACTGAACCTGCCTCTCCCTCCATGCTTTTAACATAAAACATTAAGTGTTTTGCCTTGAGTTAGTTCCTTGAGCAAAGAAGTTCAAACAATGAACCTAAGTGTACAATCACGATCATCTCAGAGGTCGTTTGTATGACCAATTGCTAAGGTGTGATTCCTTTTTCCCGGATGCTCCCATCATCCGATCCTGGATTGTTCGCGACTTGGCGAGATCCCAGGGGCTTGGCAAGTTGGGTTACTTGTTTTCCCTTTTTCTTTGGTTTAGGGTTTGTACCCTACTGACCCTAATTATCCTTACCTTAGGTCTCCTTGCAAGATAGATCATGGACAACCCCGTTGTCCTTGGTTGGTCAACTTGCTGGTTATCTCCTAGATCCCTTGAAGTACCTATGTACCTTTATCTTTGATCTTAATTGATCAAGATTGTCTATCCCCTTGACCATGGTTGGTCAAGATGGTACTGTTTAGAACAGCTCCTACTCCATCTTAAGTATAATCTTCTTAAGCCCTCTTAATAATACTCAGAGGTGCTTAAGCTTTTACCTATCCCTCTTGAAGTCACCAAGGACTTTGACATGGGACTTATGGATCTCAATCCCATTTGGTGAATTACAAACAACATTGAATTTTCCCAACAACTTTAATGCACGCAACGTAATGCCATACCTTCATTTCAAAGCTTACAATTTTGATATAATCCATACAATATTTTATGCCACACATGCGAAGGTACTTTCTGTGCATGCAATCTCAACATTATCCTTTAGGTAATTATTTACACGATCTATAACCTTCTTGAATGATCTAACTTTATGTGATCATGGTATGAGTCTAACTCCACTTTAATCTTTTCTGCAGTTTATTACATGTACTTCCTCCTTAAAGAGAGGTCATACACCCCTCTTGACATCTCCAAAAATACCCCCCTCCCCCTTCAATCTCTTCCTCCACTCAAGGAGAGGCGGCAAGAATTTTGCATAGGAGAGTGCGGGAATTCTATCTCTCGTACACGCGTCTTCGAGTATGGCCCCGAAGTGTAGAGGGGCAGATTTTAATATCTTGACCTATGAAGCATGGACCCTACTAGGCCAACTAGAGCTCACACCGGCTAATGCAACTCTTAGTTCTTATGGGGGACACTCACAAGCACTTATAGGGAAGTGCAAAATCCTTGTAACTATTGAAATGGAAAGCTTGCCTATCCTATTCCATGTCCCTCCAAATAGTGCTATTTGTGGAAAGGAAACCCTCCTTGAAAGACCTTTCAAAAGGGCAACGAAGTGTGAGGCCGATTATGTAGCTTAGAGGATACATTTGACACTATCAGGTGTGAGGATAGTCACAACCTTTAGCAAGGGTAACCTCATTGAACATGGAGGGAAAGGCAAGGAAGGTGTTGACATAACAGGCAAGCCTAGTAATGAGAGCAAGGACCTGTTGAAAGAGTTGATACAAGCACAGGTTGAATAACGAGAACCAATGAGTGAGGCCATGCTTGAAACAAGGAGGTCAGGACTAATGCCAAGGACATGCTTTGGACTTACAAATATCGTAGAAGACCACAAAAGAAGCTCAAGCCTTACCAAACGGTAGGAGCTTCTAGTCTCCCTCTCTTAAGCATTGGGTACCACCTAATACTCGTTGGGCATAACTTATTACAACATTTGCCTTTGACACCCACTGCATCCCGAGGTCCTTGGCTTGTTACCATGAAATAACTGCCATGTGCATCACGTGTGTTAAACAACCTTGCACAATTGATTAATAACTCAATCAAATGTTATTGATAAGATTAAAGCATCTTAAAATTTCACATCCCCATGACACACTGTTTATTTTTCTAAAACTATTCTCAAAATACCCAGCTTCCAACCATAGTGCTCCATTGCAATTCCATACTGACATCCTAATTGTCTCATAGATAGCGCACTGTCAATGTGATTGATGTTTTGCAATAATCACCCTACCATCTCTGTATGCTACATATTTTCCCTCCTTACATGCCTCCAATATCTTGGGCATGCTGGCTTTTCTATGTTCTAGTTGAGTGGGGTAGAATCCACCTTGCGATATGGAAATGCACTTTTTTCTTTCAATGTCCTCTGAAATGCATTTTAAGCAAGAACTTGTGCAAGGAACAATGCACTTTATGCAAGAATTCTTGAAAGACGTTTTTGGTAAATTATAATGCAATTATCTAATCAATTTCACCTATTGTGATACCATCTTACAATGGAAATTATCTTGCTCGTTACATACATCACAACTAAGTTCATACCTAGGAAATTATTAAACACGCAATTTAATGTGATACATGTGAATAGAAAGCTTGTGTGCTCTCATTGTTTCAAGAACAATGCGAAGCTGGGGTTCACGATCCTTTTCCTGTTTTGAGTAGACTAAGGTATCGTCAAAGAAAACGAGTATGAAGTCATCAAGATAGGGCCTAAAGATATCCTGTATTAATCTGTTGAAGGTAGCAGGAGCATTCGTCAGCCCAAATGACATCACTAGGAATTCGAAGTGTCCATACCTTGTACGGAATGCAATCTTCGGAATATCTTCTTCCTTGATCCTTATCTGATAATATCCAAATTTGAGATCTATCTTTGAGAATATCTTTGCTCCTTGAAGACGCTCATGTAATTCATCTATTCTTGGAATGGAGTATTTATTTTTTATGGTTGCTTGGTTCAACCCTCTGTAGTCAATGCATAGACGAAGCGTTCCATCTTTCTTCTTTTGGAACAGCACTGGAGCTCCCCATGGTAAACTGCTAGGATGGATGTAGCCTTGATCTAGCAGTTTCTTGAGTTGCTCTTTTAGTTTGATAGCTTCCAGAATGGACATCTTATACAGGCTCTTTATGACTGGTGCAGCTCTTGCCACAAGTTTGATTTCGTGGTTGACTTCCCTTTGAGGAGGAAGTTCTATCAGATCTTCAGGAAATATATATGTGTATTCCTTTAACCATGAAGGTTCTTCTCCAGATTCCTAATTCTGATCTAGCTTATTTAGTTTAATCAGATAGACAAGTAGACCCTTTTGAACACCTTTTATTATCAGTGTTGCTTTTGCCAACTGTATTTTTGGCTCCCCTTCAGAATTTCGGAAGGAGACTTGGCCCTTCCCACAGTGGATGTGAGCATCCTTGGGTATTAGCCAATCCATTCCGAGTAAACATTCGTGGACACCTAGGTTCATTACCCTGAATCTCACAGAAGTTGGCTTCCCACCCAGTAGGAATTTCACCTTAGCAGTTTTCCTAGTACAAATAACCTCACGACCATTTGCTAATTCCACAAGTAAAGTGGGTGCATCTGTTGTGGCTATCTCTAATCTTTTTGCACGGATTGGTGAAATGAAGGAGTGTGTACTGCCACAGTCAATCAGGGTTTTGAAGCTTTTACCTTGATAATCTGATAAGGTTTGAATCACCGAGAATTGTCAATTCAGACCCTTCTTGTGAAGAGTGGCATAAACCATTGCCCTCTCAATGTCAGCATCCATGGATGTATCTTCTTCATTGTCCAACACCTTATTGGAAACACTGGAGGTTCTTCCTCTGGCCATAACGGTGGTTCCTTGGCCATGAGAGGCTCTATTTTGACCTTGGAATTGCCCTTGGCGATGTCCTCTGCCAAGCTTGGGACACTCCCTCTTGAAGTGTCCGAGCTCATTGCAATGAAAGCAACGTGGGTTGCGATCATTGTTTTGTGTTGAAACAAAGTTGTTGACAGCATTGGCCCTAGCTTTCTTTCTTTGGCCCTGATTCTGACCCTGCGCTCTCTTAGTCTGAGCCATAGACATACCCTTATTCTGATCTTTGTAAGGCCAAATCCTATTGTACCTTGGTTTGGTCTGCACCTCCTGTATTATTGGAGCAGCTTGAATGAGTGCATCTTGTAGGTCCGTTGGGCGCATTGATTCCAATCGAGTGTTTATGGGTGGATTCAACCCAACACAGAATTTTGACACCTGTTGTGTCATATCCATTGGGGGTGCATACTTTAGGAGTGAAACGAACTTCGAATAATATGCTTCAAGGAATAATCATAGCTGCTTCAAGTCATAGAATTCATTCATCTTTTGTGTGTAGTAGGCGGGTGGCAGATACCTCCCTCGCACAGCTTCCTTAAGCTTATCCCAAGTGACTATCCCTTCCGAGATCACTTGGTCTCTGCACCACTGTTTCCACCAAAGTCTCGCTTTGCCTGTAAGCTTAAGTTTGGCAAGCATGGCTTGGTTAACAAGTGCAGTTCCTACCGCCTCAAAATAGTCCTCCATGGACTCAACCCAGATCTCGGCATCGACTTGAACAGTCATTTCCTTGCCATCAAACTCAGGTGGCTTAATTTGTTTGAGAAGGAATTTCTTCTCTTGAACCACAGCTGGACTTAGTGCAAGAGTCGGATTTGGAACCTGAGCTTGGGGTTGCGTCTCGACAATAAGATTCTTTATGTTAACATCTTATCATACGCTCCCATATTACGTTAATACGACTAGCACAACTTTTAGCCAAGTGATTTAATCACTTAACACCTCAGTTAACATTTATGATCAAGATAGATAATTGTAAAAAGTCTTATTTATTCACGAGGGCATAACCCTTTGAATACATTTATTTTGGATAAGTAGGACAGGCTGATTGATACATCAATTTGGGGAAAATAGGATTATGTTACAATCGGCTACAGGGACGAAATAATAATATGGAGTGGGGTCATGGATTTTCAAGAAACGGTAAGTCATGGGAAGCTTGGCGTATCCCTTCCTTTGATACACGTTCTTCTCATAGCACCCTAACACTTTGATTCTGTTAGTAGAGATCACCCGGGTCACTTCTTCACAGAGATACTTATTCTGCTTGACTTGTCGACCATTAACGTGCAAAGTTGCGTTTACGCGAGCTTTGACAAAGATGAACAGCCTCACGATCTTTAAATCCTCCATCCACTTGATTGTCTTCAAGTTGGTCTGAAGGTACGCAAGTCGATGGGCTGCTATGTAGTATATTCTTGAATCTCCCATCCATCTCCTGATGACACCCAAAAGAAGCATAAAAACAAGGCACAAAAGAATCCAAGCATGCATCATATTTTTATTTTTTGTCAAGAGAATAATACTACATTGTTACAAAATCACTAAAATACACACCTATATGAGGGGGCCACATCCACATCCACATACACCATAATAAATAAATGGTATACACAAAAGTGTTACGTGCATGCATTGGTGAAGGGTAGGAATACTCAAAATTAAAGGCCAAAGGTCTTATAATATCAAATGTATCAAAGTTTCAAAGAAATAATAAAAATACGAAAGGGTGTGCTTTTTGGGGAAGAGGTGGGGTGGAGTGCACGAGTGGTTATGTGCCTCTTTCCCTTCCCTCTCTTGTCCAATTGCACATTCTCCTTTTTGGTGGTGCAAAAAGTTGTTCTCTCTCCTCTCTCCTCTGTCTTTTGTGCAGAAATTCTTCTTTTCCCTTTTGTTCTTGTATAATGGTTGAAGATATGGATGAAGATGATGAAGATAACGAATCAATTCATTATTAAGTGGAAATTTTATGGTTTCTTTTCAGTTTTGAGATTAATGGCTCAGCCATGTGCATAGATTTTGCATGCTTCTACCTTGGTTTCATGTTCATTTCCTGCCGTGGGAGGGTTGCTGTCATCTCCGCTCCGCATACAAGGGCGAAGGATTATAGATGCGGTCTGGAATATCCATCATGCCAAGCCTCTGGCGATAGTTCGAAGTGTGTATTGCAGTTAGGAACACCAAGAACTTGCTCCATGCTTCGTGACTTTGCAATCAGGATCCATAAGTGAGTAAAGAAATGTTTTCAACAGAAAACACTACTCTATTCTACTCACCTTCCCCTATTTATCCCCTTATTCCCTTTACTTTCCTCCATTAAGTTCCCTTGTAATCTTTAGATCTCGTTGGTTTGCTCTGATACCAACTGTAACATGTATGCTCGTCCACCTGTGGGACACGTCTTAGCAGTCCATCAAGAAGAGAGTCTAGAAAGCACCACCTGGCACTCACAAGGAATGTCACAGGGTTTACGATCTAGGTCTTTCCGAGTCGTCCCGAGCAGACGTATCCGGTCATTCCCACTTAGGATCGACCTGAAGTCAGGGTTCCTTTCCTATCAGCAAAGTCTCTAGGAAGTAGCGAGTGTTGAGCTCCAAATGAACCACTTTGCATAGGAACAACAGAGTCGAAGAGGATTTATGCTGCACTTGGTTCATGGAGAATGGGAAACGAGAGGGATGCGAAGCTCAGCCTCTCTGCCCATAAGGTATAGTCCCATTCCACTCCCCTAAAACAACATTAATCAGGATTCTAACTCTACTGACTCTAGGCTCTTCACAGTATCGTTTTCACGTCTTTTGAGAAAAATTTCCAGCTAACTGGGATCACCCTTCCATAGGAGGACCCAAGTCACGTCCACCGCACTTTCCTTGATTTGCTTAGTTATCTAATTACCTGCCACATTATGTTTGACATGCAAAAGCGGCTTCCTTAATTAATCAATTTAAACACAGGTTCCTTCACGTAACTTAGGCACTGACATAAAAACAATGTCAAGCAAGTTGCTTTTTTAAATATCTGATCTTTATTTATCATAGTTCCGAAATGCATCAAGTATCATGCCCGAAGGCTATCCCAGCAATCAACAAGATTGCTGCTCCAAGTTCCGCCTGTAGACTAGTACACAGACCTCAAGATCCCATCTCGAGCCTCTTGTGCGGGGTCTCGAGGCAAGGAATTTCCATCCAGAGCCTCCCCTGGCACCCAAGCATCCTCCCGCTCCAAGTAGTACCCACAGAGAGACCTCTCACGGGGGTTCGATCCATATACCCGGTGTGGCTAACAACCCCCTTGGATAGGGCCAGGCAGACAATCGAAGGTAACTGAACCTGCCTCTCCCTCCATGCTTTTAACATAAAACATTAAGTGTTTTACCTTGAGTTAGTTCCTTGAGCAAAGAAGTTCGAACAATGTACCTAAGTATACAATCACGATCATCTCAAAGGTCGTTTGTATGACCAACTGCTAAGGTGTGATTCCTTTTTCCCAGATGCTCCCAACATCTGATCTTGGATTGTTTCCGACTTAGTGAGATCCCAGGGGCTTGGCAAGCTAGGTTACTTGTTTTCCCTTTTTCTTTGGGTTAGGGTTTGCACCCTACCGACCTTAATTATCCTTACCTTAGGTCTCCTTGCAAGATAGATCATGGACAACCCCATTGTCCTTGGTTGGTCAACTTGCTGGTTATCTCCTAGATCCCTTGAAGTACCTATGTACCTTTATCTTTGATCTTAATTGATCAAGATTGTCTATCCCCTTGACCATGGTTGGTCAAGATGGTACTGTTTAGAACAACTCCTACTCCATCTTAAGTATAATCTTCTTAACCCCTCTTAATAATACTCAGAGGTGCTTAAGCTTTTACCTATTCCTGTTGAAGTCACCAAGGACTTTGACATGGGACTTATGGATCTCAGTCCCATTTTGGTGAATTACAAACAACGTTGAATTTTCCCAACAACTTTAATGCACGCAATGTAATGCCATACCTTCATTTCAAAGCTTACGATTTTGATATAATCCATACGATATTTTATGCCACACATGCGAAGGTACTTTCTGTGCATGCAATCTTAACATTATCCTTTAGGTAATTATTTACATGATCTATAACCTTCTTGAATTATCTAACTTTCTGTGATCAGGGTATGAGTCTAACTGCACTTTAATCTTTTCTGCAATTTATTACATGTACCTTAGAATCCATCTTGCGATATGGAGATGCACTTTGTTTCTTTCAATGTCCTTTGAAATGCAAAGACTCAGGATAAGCATCGACTATTACTCGATTAGCACCTCTACCTAGAACCACTCGACCGGCGGGTATATCGACTTGACACTCTGTTCGTAAGATCCAAGGCCTACCTAGCAAAACTCGATAGCTAGGACGTCCTGCAAATCTGATCACCCTAAAGTCCAAGAAACATTCTACACTCGCAACTGTAACATGGACCTTAGTAACACAACCTTCTGGTTGTCTTAGACTATCATCAGCCATTCTCAGAAGGGTGGAGCTGTCTTTCTGGATGCCTAGACCCAACCTTTCCATCAACTCTGAACTCATGACATTGACAGAGGATCCAGTGTCTGCAATGGCATGTTCCACTAATATTCCATCCACATAAGTTGGAACCCTAGGGCAGTTCTTTTTAGCATGGTCAAACCAATCTTCCCCTACTCGTGCTATGCCCAGAGGTTCCACAATATACCCGATACGTAGGATCTTCTTAAATTCCTTACGTACTCCTGGAGATAATTTGATCAATTGCAAGAGGTTCACATCTGGTTTAACTTCGCAAAGAGAACCCGCTAAATCAAAGTCATGATAAGTAGCCAAAGCTTTTAAGCAAGAACTTGTGCAAGGAACAATGCACTTTATGCAGGAATTCTTGCAAGATGTTTTTGGTAAATTATGATGCAATTATCTAATCAATTTCACCTATTGTGATGCCATCTTACAACGGAAATTATCTTGCTCATTACATATATCACAACTAAGTTCATACCTAGGAAATTATCAAGCATGCAATTTAATGTGATGCATGTGAATATGATTTTTTGCCATGATAATTATAACCTATGATTTAATAACATAGCAACCTGGGTTTGGAGTGATGCCGTGATTCCAGTGGTATTGATGTCTGATGAACCGTTCGCGGTTGCAGTGCCACCTTGTTTTGAACCTCCATCCACGCTTGCAGGGTTTCTGGCCATCTTTGTGGAACTACGCTTCGGGGCCATACTTGGAGATGCATGTACGAGAGATAGAATTCCTGCACTCTCCTATGCAAAATTCTTGCTGCCTCTCCTTGAGTGGAGAAAGAGATTGAAGGGGGGGGTGTATTTCCGAAGATGTCAAGAGGGGTGACCTCTCTTTAAGGGGGGAGAAGAAGCTTCCAGAAGCTTCTCTCTCTCTCTCTCTCTCTCTCTCTCTCTCTCTCTCTCTCTCTCTCTCTCTCTCTCTCTCTCTCTCTCTCTCTCTCTCTCTCTCTCTCTCTCTCTCTCTCTCTCTCTCTCTCTCTCTCTCTCTCTCTCTCTCTCTCTCTCTCTCTCTCTCTCTCTCTCTCTCTTCTGTTCACAAATGCACATAAATGGTACATAAATGAGAGAGATTATGTGAACTTTGCATCAATGACACATGACTCCTTGCCTTAGGAGAAAGGAAGATAAAGCCAAGATAAAATGCTGCATATTAGAGAAAGGCTAAAAGATAAATGTCACTTAGAGAAGATGCATAAATGCTCTTGCCAGATTAATTAATTCACATTGGAATGATAGGACTTATGTCGTGTATAGTATTTGAACCTTTAGCATATGCCTTAGCTGAAAGAAGGGAATATTAAGTAAATTTTACTCTTTGGTCCCAAGGGAGAGAGCAAATATGAAATAGAAATGTTATCGTGTCTATTATTGCAATGCTTGGAAAAGAATACCATTATTTTATTGGTTAATCAAAAAATACGCTAAATGCTTTTACAATTAGCTGATTATTGGATTGTGGTTTGGATGATTATTCCAAGTGCTTGTATTTGATGGTAAATGCATGGCAAGGGCCTGTAATGACAAGTTGCCATGGGAACAAATGAATGTTTTCTTGGAAGATGATATTAAGGCTAATTGCCTTGATTATGCTTGATTCTTAATTGGATTTATTAAGGAAGGATATTTTGCACGAGTGGATCATCTCCAATATCGCACCACGGATTACCCCGAGGGGACACTGCTTGATTCACAAGCCAAAGGTCGAGTGGTGAAAAGGCCAACCACGGAAGTTGTGTCTCACTCCTAGGTCGCTTGGGGTCAATGGAGCTCTGGATGCCCCTTACCTAGTCCGAAATGGAATTGTAGACTGCCGTGAGCCCAACATATGGGGCATTGGAAGATCTATTCTAGATAAAGGATGGAAATTATGGTGCCATGTGATTTGGACCGGGTACTTCTGTTGGATAGAAGGGATACATAAATCTCCTGTATGGGCAGGAGACAAAGATTAACTTGAAGATAAGTTAAGAAACTTGTTTGTCAAAATGATTGCTTGATTTGTTTTCGTGTCAGTGCTGTAAATTACGCAAATGAATCGTGTTCCCTAAAAGGCCTAATTAAGGATGTTGATTGTGAATGTCATACATAAATGTGATAGGACCTAATTAGAAAACTAAAGCTATCAAAGGAAGTGGGTAGGCAAAACCTTGAAAGTCTGTCCTACGGCAAGGTGGTCTTAGAGAACTGGGAGGCTTCTCACAAGGTTTTACCATCATTTGACCTTTAGGTATGGTTAGGTTAGAACCTGATTCATGTCATTTTAGGGGACCGAAATGGGACTATGCCCTACAAATAGAGAGGTTGAGTTGCGCATCTCTCTCATTTCCCATTCTCTTTGAACCAAATGCAGGATGGATCTGCTTTGGCTCAGGCATCTCTTCGTAAAGTAGAATGTATGGGACCTAACGCTAGAATGCTGTCAAGGAACCTTGACCACTAGGGACCCAGATTTCAGGTCGATCCTAGTGGGGTCCATTGTGAGGAAAACTCGGGAAACCCTAAGCAACAAACCCCATAACATTCCATGGGAGTGCTAGGCAGTGACGCTTAGATTCGTTTCTCGACAGATGGCTAAAACGTGCTTGGATAGCCGATAGGCGGACACATTTACAGCTTGGACTCTTGAGTTAGTCAGAGACTCTTGTTTATATGCATATACTCAGTTCGTTATGGTCTACATCACTCATACAAACATTGATGACTGTGGGCTGATTCAGCTTTGGTTTGTACACTCATTACTTTCTCTTGTCAAACAAGTTTAGTAGCTTGGATGCATTCTTGGTTATGTACTTGAGCCTCACTGTTCAAATGCAGTGAGTTAGTTGTAGATTGGCATATCTTTGTTGTTTTTGGAAGATCTTGTATGTCTAGTTGGCTTATGTCATGCTACTCTCTTGTTTGGGATTGCATCTATATCTCTAACGTCTTTGGGTCTCTAATAGTACTTGGTACCTTGGTGTCCCATGCTCTATTTTGCACAACTAATTGCACTGTATATCCTAGTTGCTACCTTGATATTCTTAGCAGTCAAAGCCTTGTCTTTTGCTCGTTTGCCTATTTGTACATTCATTTGCTATAATTTTGTAACCAGTCATGCTGAAATTTTAGTTTTGAGTAGTTCTTTAAGAGCAAACATTTTTTACGGACACTTTACAACATTTATTTATTTATTAGCTAATTCTTTGGGATTTTTTTACTATTATTTCATCAACATATTTACTCTTTGCTTTATAGTTATTATGGCATCTACCACTGGAGATAGTACCATCTTTAACATAGACAAGTTGGATGGCACCAACTTCAATTATTAAAAGACTCAAATTTGGCAAGTATTGGTACAAAAGAAGCAAATTTGACCATTGAAATGCAAATGCATAAATCCCTAAGAGTATGATGCAAAGGTATGGGTTGATTTGGATGAGCTATGCAAGTCTAGCATTATCTTGTCTTTGTCCAAGCAAGTGTATTTCAATGTTATTAAGATAGAAGTGTGGTGCATATGATTTATGGCAAAAGATATGTGATCTTTATGACAAGCTGAGTCCTACATCTTAGTTGTATTGGTGGAAGAAGCTTATGGACCTTCACATAAAGGAAGGCACTCCTATATCCACTCATTTCGGTGAGTTCAACTCCATTATCAATCAACTTATCTTGCTAGGCATTGAGTTTGAGGATAATATAAAGTCGTTGTTCTTGCTTGTCACACTACTTAAGTCTTGGGTACATCTTTTTATTGCTATGAGTGCTAATGCTCTTGTAGATGGATTTATATGCTCCACTATAAAGGGAGCTTTGCTTATAAAAGACATGAATAGGAAGAACATTGATGTAGTTTGTACTTTTCATGCACTTACAATTAGACATAAACGTGATGGAAAAGGGAATAATAACTGTGGTAGAGATATGCATCCTAATAGGGGCAAGTCTAAGTCTTGCATAAAATGACATAACAAGTCTTGTGATCCTAAGTCCTCTCTTACTTGTCATTATTTTGGAAAATAGGGTCACATAAGGCCATAGTTCCATGAGATGTGTAATGATAGATGCAGAAAATGCAAAAGGAAAGCACATGATAGTGCTAAGTCTTCTCTTTATTGGAAAATTATTCATAGATCAAGTGTTAAGATAGAAGAGATAAATGCCTTTGAGTATAACTCAAATAATTACATACTTAATGCTTCTTTACTTGATGCCACTCAATTGCTTGATGTCCAGTGTGCTTATTCTCAATGTTGGCTTCTTGATTCAGAGGCTTTTTTCCATGTTACCCTTCATCATTAGTTTTTTACCTACCACACTATTAAGGTTTAGTTATGCTAGGTAATGATCATGGATGTGATATTGTTGGTATAGCTGATGTGAGATTGCAATTTTGTACTAGTGCTCCATTTGTGTTTCATAATTTACATCATGTATTAGCTTTGACTAAAAGCCTTATCTCAACTACATAGTTGGATGATGATAGGTATTATGTCCCTTTTGGTGATTCTTCATAAAAGATTATACATGGCAACCTCACTTTTGCTAGAGATACCAACATTGGCAACCTATATCCCTTGCTTGTATCTAGATCTATTGATCATGTTTTGGCCATGACCAACTTCCACATGTATCTCTTTGGTATCTCTATCTTGGACATATGTCCATTAAAGGAATGAAAGTACTCACTCATCTGTACTATTTGCCACCTTTTGACTACTCATTTTGACTCTTGTGATCATTGTTTATTTGGTAGGTAGACTCTTAACTCACATAAAAAGTCAGGTTCTATGCACATGGGTGAGATGTTAGCTCTTGTGCACTCAATTATTTGTGGTTTCATGCCTTGTCAGAGTCATTAAGTGGTGCTAAGTATTTTGTCATGTTTACTGATTATTGTTCACATAAGGTTTAGGCCTATTTGATTAAGCAAAATTTAGAGATGTTACCCACTTTTCAATGCTTTGCTGGTGGGAAACTAGTCTGGGTATAAGTTGAAGTACCTACGATCTAATAATGGAAGTGAATATGTCTCTAAGGCATTTGAGCCATTTTGTGATAACATGGGTATTAAGCATCAATTGATTGCTCTGTACACCCCATCCCAGAATGGTGTTACAAAGCACATGAATAGGACAATTCAAGAAAGAGTCTGCAATATGCTTAGCCAGGTAGGCTAACCACGGTACTTTTGGGCTGAGGCAATTATTATTGCAATTCATTTGGTTAATAGATCCCCATGCACTACTCTTAGTGGTAGAGTTGCAAAGAAGGTATGGTCTGGTAAACCTCCCTTATATGCATGGTCATAAGTATTTAGATGTGAGGCTTTTTGGATATTCCCAAAGACAAATATAATAAACTAGATCCAAAGTTTGTCAAATGTATCTTCCTTGGATATGGTGATGCAAGTGAGACCCACTATCACCTTTGGGATCCGCATGTTTGGAAGCTTATTCGTAGCCATGATGTTACATTCCACAACAAAAAGACGCATATGAGACTAGAGTAGGTAGTTGAGATATGTAGGATGATCTTTTAGGAGAAGCCTCCTATTACAATACATCTGGTTCCAATTAGATAGCATGTAGCAGAATTGATGATGATAGAGTGGCCTAGTATGTGCCTCTTGTGCAAGATCATGATGTTAGATAGAGAGGACATACTACATAGGGCCCACAACCAATTTTGAGGCACTCTACTAGAGCCTCACATTCTTCTAATTGTTTTGAGCCCTCTATGCATTATGTGATGGTGATAGATTTTGATGAGCCCCTTATTTCCAAGGAGGCTATGCACAAAGGTGGCAGTCACTCTTGGAAGAGGGCTGTGCAATCTAAGTTTGACTTATTACACAAAAAATTGTACATGGGATACTATTAGACCCAGTCCAAAACAGAACATGGAAAATGTAGAGAAGAATAAAGAACAAAACTAAATGAATCATGAAAAGCCCAAGGGAAAGCAACTAGCCTATGGTGGCGAATTGTACTCACTACTAGGCAAATGCAAGCTCTTTATTACTATTGAAATTGAGAGCATTACTCTTCTTTTTTATGTTCTTCTAGACCAAGAAGATGTGGGGAAGAAACTTCTTTTGGGCCAACCCTTTAAGTATTAGATTCCACGAAATATAAACTATGTTGATCAACACATACCTAAATTTTCCTATGGGTTGTTTCTGCTTTCAGTAAAGGGTATCTCTCTACAGGGAAAACACTCTCCCACTCCTTCTCCATCCAATGGTTCATTACTTTGCTAATTACTCTAGGACTAGCACCACTAGACTCCTCCCACTAGTCAAGCCTCCAACCCAAACCTAGAAAATCTACTCATATTCAATAGCACCCTTGTATTTCATTGCAAATCCCACCTCAATTCTCTCAATCCCAAAACTCTTACACTAAAAACCAATCAGACATTGTACAACCTTCTCTAGAGCCAATAAATGCATTTTTACTAGGTGGCATGTCCTCTCTTAAAGGCCTAGGGCTACTACAAGGATAACATGTCCATTTGGATCACAAAACAATCGAAGCCTACTTAGTCTCTTAGTGGCACCATTGCCTATCATTACTCCCAAGTCAACCATATCAAGCCAAGGCAACCTCTATAGCCTCTTCAGCCTAACTTGAGTAGTCAATTTCCAACAAGTCTACTATGAACCCACTTTCTATATCTTTTACTAGTTCTTCCTTCCTATACCCTCTTGCACATTTTTCTTTTGCACCCTCCTTTGAAATCTTGAAATCCTTTGAGATGTCCAGTTCTACTTCTTCTCGATTAGTCTATTGAGATGGCAAGCTCAACACATGCAAACATTGATGACAAGACCATCTAATTAGATATGTCCGCATGTCTACACTTAGCATGCCAATGGTCAACATTATGACTTACATGGCTACTAACTTATTATTTATTATATTTGGTTTGTTACACCTATCTACAACTGGCATAGTTATAGTTCCAGTCAATTAGTATAGTCTATTATGCACTATTTTACTTAGTAGACTACTTTCCTTTATGTTGTATCTTTGTGTACATTGTATTATGTGTAAAGAAAGAAGAAGAAACCAACAAGAAAATGTTTTGACCTTCATCTCTCTTCTTATTCTTGAGTGAGGTTTCTCTTATGTGTATGATGTGTACTACACAATGGCCATTCTATGCTATTGAGATTCAATATGTACATAGACTCAAGGGTCCATATTGTCAATCCCTTCATGCAATATTTACTTGGAATCATAGAAAAATATAAGATCCTCTCCAAGTTGCTTGGTGGTATACCCCTCAAAGAGTAGTCTACCAAATTCGAGGTGGTAACAATGGCCCCCACCACACAATTCATTACACAATATTAGAGCTGCACCGAAATCGAGCAAGCAAGCAAGGGATAAGAAGCTCTACCATTCTCCCACTATTTCTCTCAGATAGTGCATATGGAGGCACCAAAAGCATAACAAAGCAAAAATCTCAAATTTCTATGGGATTTAGTGTGCAAATAGAGCACCATGAGATTTGGCTTTTTTACTCTCTCTTTTTTGGCTATTTGAGGCTATTTTGGGCCCTACTTTAGACCGCAAGGTCGCAGACTTTTCAGGGTATAGTGTAATTTCAGTTGTGTCAGCTGAAAGTCAATGCACAGTATATAGATTTCAAATCTGTAAGTTATAAGGTGTTTGCCAAAAAGCAAATATAAGTTTTATTTGCAAATAGGTTACAAATTACTCGTACTATTGAGCAATCTATAAAAAAGGCTGTTGGGTGTATTGTTGTGAAATGTTACAAAAGACTTACTTGTTGTTTTGTATCAATTTTGTGATAATAGCAAAGAATAGTGATAAAAAAACCCATCATTGAAAAGCTAGACAATAATAACTATCCATTATGGAAGTTTTATATGATGAACTTCCTTACTGAAAAAGGCCTCTTTGAGTTTGTTTCAAGTGAAGAAAATGAGCTAGAGTTGAGTGACCTAGTGTTTGCGAATGAATTAAAGGCGTGGAAAGAATGGAATGAAAAATATAAAAAAGTGATGTATTGGCTATCTATAGTCATTAATAACACTATACTCTAGCATATAAAAAATGTAGAAAGTTCGCATGTACCATGGACCACGTTTAAATATATGTTTTCTATGAATACAAAGGCATTGAAGATTTAGCTCAAGCAATAGCTAAATACTTTGAAGAGAGAAAACATGTCTATCAATGAGTATGTTTTGAAGGTGAGGAGCATTGCAAATGCTTTGGAAGTGATTGATGCAATGCCTAATGATGATGATGGTTTGGTATCATCTACATTGGTTGGTCTTAATAATGAAAAGACTTGAAAATTGTTTGTTACATTTGTAAATGTGTCAAAGCCATTTCCATATTTTGATGAGTTGGCCTCTCTCATGATCATTGAAGAGATGGACACGCAGGGTGAATCATACAAAAGAAGTGATAAACATGTGTAAGTATTTTACTCAAGGTCAGGAAGGGGACGTGGAAAATCCTCTTCAAGAGGCCATGGTATGGGACATGCTAGTGATAACTAGCAAAACAAGTTAAATCAATAGTTTGGTGATATACATATTTCAAGAGGCCGTAGCAATTTTAGAGAAAGGGAAGCTCTAAAGGAAGAAGTGGATGGCAATATAGAGGTTCCATTAATTCTAGTATTATTTGTTATTATTGTGGCAAAACAGGTCATATTGCATCCCATTGTTATGCTAAGAAGGATAATATTCGTATTGATAAATTACAACAAGGAAACTATACATTGTATTTATGGCATATGAAAACAAAAATGAGCATATATTTGTCATGCAATATATGATGAATGTTGTTATGGAAAAGGGGACACATGATGATGTATAGGATGTTGATTTAGGTGCATCTAGTTATATGACCAACCATGTTGAATGATTTGAAGAGATGCATGACTTACAAAATCTAATTTATGTGCAGAAGGGTGATGATTCATGCCACCTAATTTCATATATTGGAAAAGTCCCCTTATCTTTGCATAATGGTCAATAGACAAACTTGAGTCTATTAGATGTATTGCATGTGCCATCCATCCTAAAGATTTTAGTATCTATTGGTCAAATGATGATAGAGCAAGGGTTGAAAGTTTACTTTAGATATTGAAATTCTTGCTATGAATGTTGTTATGTATGCTAAAGCCAAAGGAGTAGTTGCAAACACTAAAATATGGCACGAATAAATTAGATATGCCAATGTATAAAGGCTAAGATTAATGCAATCCAAAGGATTGGTTACAAGATTGTCTGCTTTTAGAGTTGCAGAATTTCATAAAGTGTGTGAAGCATGTCACTTCAATTAGGCAAGACAACTTTATTCGCATGATAGAGATGTGAGCAAAAACATACTTGATGTTGTGTATACAAATGTTTGGAGATCTACTCATAACATATCTCTTGGTGGGTGGCAGCAAATATTTTGTCAGGTTTATTGATGATTGATCAAGAAAGATGTGGGTGTATTTCATAAAGGAAAATAGTGATGTGTTTGAGCACTTCAAAACTTTCAAGGTTACTATTGAAATAGAAACAAGCTTGAAATTTAAGTGCTTGAGATCAAATGGAGGGGAAGAGTACCTCTTTAATGAGTTCAATGACTTCTTAAGGTCTCATGGGATAATGAAACACTTTATTTACAAGTATACCCCACATCAAAATGGGGTTGCAAAAGGAAAAATAGGCATATTATAGAAGTTGCACATGTATTGATGCTTGAAAAGGATTTGTCGAAACATTTCTGGTCTAAAGTTATTCATACTATTGTCTATATTATGAATAGAACTTGCACAATTGCAATTCATGGAGTGACCCCTAAAGAATGCTTTACAAGCAAAAAGCCTTATGTGCCACACTTAAAAGTGTTTGATTGTATTACATATGTTCATGCTTCAAATGAGCTACAAAAGAAGCTTGATCCAAAGGCTAAATAATGTAGTTTCATTTAAAACTCTTTAGAGTAGAAAGGATATCATTGTAATAACCATGTCATAGGTGAGTTCAAAGTGGACAAGGATGTTATTTTTTATGAGATAAGCAGTTGGTATGCATCTAGTGGTGATGGATTGGATCATAATGATCACGATAGTCGTGTGCAAAAAGAAAAGTAAGAATCACATAGCCTTAGTGGATCAAATACATCATTTGATACTAGATCTATAGTTAGCCCTTGGTGAGGGAAACCATTGAGCAATCCCACATCTTCAATTACATCTACTAGTATTGCAGGTAAAGACAAAGAGAAGAAGAAGGCTTCAGATGGTAATGATACATTTCCTAGTGATTTGGGGCTTGATGGAGACTCTAGTGGTTCAAAGATTTTGGATGATGAGCTTGGTATTCTTCAATCAAGACACCAAGTGTATAGGGAGCGCATGGTAATGCAAAGGCTCCACTGAGTCATCTAGTGATATGCAGGTCTAAAAGGGCTAGATACATTATTAAAATATTTGGTTTTAAAGGTTATGCAACTCACCATTGTGCTTATATGACAAAGGTGGTTGACGATGTTGAGCCCACTTATTTTAAGAATACTATTAGTCATGCTCATTGGAATACAACAATGGATGAGGAGATGGTTGCATCAGAGGCTGCATCAGAGGCCAACAAGACTTGGGATCTAGTACCATTGCCTAAGGGCAAGGAAGTTATTGGCTATAAGTGGGTCTATAAAATTAAGCATAATGTAGATGGTTTTGTTAGTAGGTATAAGGCTAGGCAGGTTGCACAAGGCTATGCTCAAACATATGGCATAGATTCAATCTAGTTGCTAGGGTGGGAGCTGTGTTAGATGTGTGATTGCTTTGGCAGCAAACCAAAAAATGGAGTTTGTATAGCAAATGGATGTAAAGAATACTTTCTTTCATGGTGAATTACAAGAAGAAGTGTATATGGAGTAGTCAGTATAGAGGTTATGAGGATTTAGAGCATCCCACATATGTGTGTAGGTTAAAGAATGCACTCTATGGATTAAAGTAAGCACCTAGCCTGACAAGATCTAAGAGTATCTTGTCAACATTGGCTTTTATGTTTCTAATGTTGATCACTCACTTTATGTGAGAAAGGGAGATAGCAAGTTTGGTCATCATTGTCATCTATGTGGATGACTTAATTATTATAGGTGATAGTGATAATGGGATTGTTAAAGTCAAGAACCTTTGAAGAAAAAGTTTGAGATAAAGGATATGGGTGAGCTGAGGTACTTTCTTGTTATTGAGGTAATCATATGTGATGATGGTATATAGCTATCCCAAAGGTAGAATGGCTTGGATATGTTATTCAAGTATGGTATGACAACATATAAACCTCTTTCAATGCCATTGAAGTAAAACGTGAAGTTGAGTGCTAATGTTGGAAATGAGATAGAAGACCCTACTATGTTCAAGAGGATAGTAGAGGGAGTTTGATTTACATGACTATCACAAGGTCACAAACTTGAGCTATGTTGTTGGCCTTATTAGTTAGTGTATGCAGATGCCTAGAAAGCCTCATTTGGATGTAATTAGACACATATTAAGGTGAAGTCCACTTTCCATCATAGAATTTTTTATGAGGCATGTAAGGATATACCGGTCTTTAGATACACATATATAGATTGGATTGCTAGAATGTCCTAACACAAGATATACTAGTGGATTTGTATTTTTCCTTGGTAATGCAGTAGTTACATAGAGCAATAAAAAGCAACCTATAATTACTTTATCGAGTACAAAGGTGCTTCTATGGCATCATGTGAGGTGCTATGGCTACAAAAGTTATTGGGTGATTTGGATATGTAGGGAGATGGTCCAATTTTCATTCATTGTAACAACATTAGTAGCATATAATTAGCTCAAAACCCTATGTTTTATGCTAGAAAAAAGCACATTAAAGTGCAATACCACTTTGTGAGAGAGAAGATACTTGCAAGTGAGATTGACTTGATATATATCAGCACACAAGATCAAATAGTTGACATTTTTTACGAAGACATTGGGTGTAGAGGAGCTTCAAAATTTTTGAAGCTTACTTGGAGTTATAGAGATGCAATTGATCTTAAGGGGGAGTATTTAGATGGAAAGCTCAACAAGTGCGGACATGGATGATGAATCACCTAGTTAGATAGGTTTTCTTCATCTACACTTGGCACATCAATGATCATTATGACTCTTACATGGCCACTAACTTATTACTTATTACAGTTGGTTTGTTACACCTATCTACAACTGGTATAGTTATAGTACTAGTCGACTAGGATAGTCCATTATGCACTGTTTGACTTAGTAGGCCACTTTCCTTTATATTTTATCTTATCTATACTTTGTGTACATTATTGTGTATAAAAGAAGAAGAAGAAACTGGCAAGAAAACATTTTGGCCTCCATCTCTCTTTTTGTGTTCTTGAATGAGCTTTCTCTTGTATGTATGGTGTGTATTTGGTGCAACAACTAAACCAAGTCCCCCACCATGCAATTCGTTACATAGTCCACTAGTTGGAACTAGTGGTGCAAGCTAAAATTCACCATGCCCATCGGATATAGGTGCAAACTCATCTCTAAATTAGTTCCCTCGCTCTTATTCACCTTTTGGTCTAAAACCTTTGCTCATTCGTCATTCTCTCGCTACCATGGCAGCAAACTTGGCCAAGAAGGACAAGTCCTCAAAAGTTGGTAAGTTACTCCAATTTGACCCTATGTTTACCACTTTTGCCAAATTATTTGCTATGATTGATCTTGGCCTTGTCAATGATGAGGCACTTGAAATTGCTATATAATGGAACCCTCCTTGGGAGGAGAATGAACATCTCTTCTACAAGTCTATAAGTCCAAGTTGAGTATCTCAAGACTTTTCCCTAGCCACGTCTTTGATCTTTCTAGTTCATCTCCTCTTTTGATTCAATGGCCAAATATGATGATGTGGTTGCCCTTGCAAAACTTAAGGTAGACACACTACTTCTACTTCTTTCTTACACTAACGGTATGGACACCATCTCTAGATCTCTCATGTTGGTAGTCATCTCATGACTACTATTGAGTAGTAGCAAGCCATTAGCACCCTTCAGAGGCTGACACACTCCAATGTCTCACTCCATGCCATCATTCTAGCTCATGGTCTAGCCATGCCATCCAATTTATGGCACCATCCATTGTTTTACAAGATTCTTAGTATGGAGGAACTACATGTGCTTACTCACTTTGCGAGTCCCTATTTGCTCATCGATATTACCACTTATTTGTGCAGTTTAGATATGTGGCCATTTGACCTCAATGCATTTGTTGAATTAAAATACAACTCCCTCTTCTACACCTAGTGGTTGTCCACCCTCCTCTCTTTCGCCCCCTCCATTTAGTTGTCTTAGGAATTTTCTTTGTGCGTAACCTATGAGCTAGGACTAGGCCCATTGATTTTTGCATTTTTTGATAATAGGCAAAGGTATGGTTTGTATGTCATGATTTTCTTTTTCTTTTGTTGTTCTTGGTTCACTGAATTTTTTAAAAGATATGGTTCTCTAAAAAATGTGTAAATGGGATGCTTGCATTAGTTCCCATTAAGGACCCTTGCAATGCTGACAAGATTGTGTTTACTATCAAGCAGTGCAAAGAGATCAATCTAGAGACATGTTAAAAATTTGTAGGATCTAGAGCATGGCAGATGCGGAAGCTATGGAGGTTGAAAGAGGAACAAGAAACTCATTAAGACATTGACCCTGACAAATACAAATTGTCACACAAGTGAATTAGGTTCCAAGATTGAGATGTGGACTCATAAACACAATCTTGTGTATTGACAGTGACAATACACTTTACTGGAAAGAAAAGAGTACTATCATTTCATTAGAAAGAGAGTGCAAATACAATGCTTTATAGGAATTGAGTGGCGTTACTTTCTCTTACTGTGCATATGGGATTCTGGTCCTGAGCCCTCACTGCTTTTTACTAAGGGACTGAAGTAGGTGTGATTGCAAATATCTCAACACCCCTCCTCAATCACAACCAGAAGTACAAAGTGTGTAGAGGCTTTAGTGAAAGTAACACTTGTAAAGTGTGGGCACACCATAAACATGGCAAAATGCCAGAGGCTGTTGCAAAAAAGGCTAAGTGTGGTACCACAAACATGATGGACATCCAGAGGCTATAGTAGGGGCCTCACAAAGTGTACAGAGGCTGTAGTACATGGCCAACTGAGGAGTTTAGAAGTTTATGTCTGAGGCATTAGGGCTAGGAAATACAAAGCTAAAAAATTCTATCTGAATAGAAGGATTGATGAGGTTTGTCCTTCTCCTAGTGGTCTTCTTCTGCTTCTTCTTCTTCTTCCTTTGCTCCATTTTCTTCTTCTTCTTCTTCTTTGATTGCAACTAGATAGGCCTTTTGGGACCTCTTTCTCTGGCGTGGCAGAACTTCTCGATGTGTTCGGTCCTTTTGCAAAAGTCACAGAAGAGCTGATCCTTCTTGCCTTTGTACCTGTTTTGCCAACATATAATGCATTTTCATCTCTAGAGGTGCTTGGTTCTTCCTTAGTTTTTAGCTCCTTTTCCTTCTCTAACAGTGATGCTGCCTGGATATCAACAAGTTCACGATTTGGCATGTTGATTAAAGTTGTTGATACATTATTATATTCAGGAGGCAAACTCTTAAGTAGAACACCGATGCAAACATCTTCTTCTATTTTAATGTTGATTCCTGCAAGTTGGGTTAGAAGTCATTCCATGTAATTTAGATATGTGGCAAGCGATGTGCTGGACTTCATTTCAAGCCTGGAAAACTCAATCAAGAGACCATACTTTGATGATTTATATTGTGCACCAAACAAGGTATCAAGTCTCTTCCATGTATCATTCCATGTAATTTAGATATGTGGCAAGCGATGTGCTGGACTTCATTTCAAGCCTGGAAAACTCAATCAAGAGACCATACTTTGATGATTTATATTGTGCACCAAACAAGGTATCAAGTCTCTTCCATGTATCCTGTGGAGTCTCACAGTTATCCACATTGTGGATATAGCTATCGTCTAGCTCCAACAGTTTGATAATGGCCCAAAGGCTTTTTTTCTTTTCTGGTGGTAATGGCCCAAAGGCCTTTCTTCATCAGGATTTTCCAAAGAAAAAGGAGCAAACAAATGCAGCCAAGATTAACATGATGCATCACTTTGACTATGATAGTTGTTATTCATATGACAGCTATTCAGATGATGAATACTTACAATAGTGACTATGATAGTGATTTTGATACTCAGCCAAACACTCATGAAGAAGAAGAAGAAGAAGAAGAAGAAGAAGAAGAAGAAGAAGAAGAAGACATTAAGACGGAATTGTCTGAATCAGAAGACTCTTCTAGTTCTCAAGCATCAAGCTCAACTACTTGGCATATAACAGAAAATCCTTTAGATACAATGGAAGAAACACCCTCTGATATAACCGAAGACTCAGATGATGATGAGGTACATCTTGAAAGTTTTCAAGCAATTAATGCACATAAAGCCCATTTTCCCACCAAATGAAATTTTATGGGTAATACTTATTTAAGGACTGTTGGCATACAGGAAGCATTTAGGCCACGCCTAAAAAGAGGGATTATACCTATTGCTATATATCCTAGATGAATGTATGGATAGTCCTTGACACCCGTCATATTAATCTACATGATATGATAGTAGGAGTTGTTGTTTCACCTCTTTTAAATGGTCCTATCTTTTTTGAACTCCGTCCCAATTATGTCATAGCTATAGATGATCCTTACTTGCCTGAACTTCTAATGTTGCATATTAGAACTCTTGGCTTAGAAATGAAAGCTTCATCAGCTCATTTAGCTATTCAGTACTGTATGGTTTTTAGATGTATGTCTTTAGCAATACCAAGGGTTGTAGAAGGAGTTAATTCATCACAAGATAAAGGCCAAACAATTATAATGAAGTCAGATGAAACAACTCAGAGACTCCTTCCAGACTGTGTGAACTGGTCTGAAATTGAGTTGCCTCATGAATGGCAACTAAATATCTCTTCTATCCAAAAGAAGGAACTTCTCCCACCAAAAGTGATTAAAGTATAGAATATTAAAGGAAAGACACTGTTAATTCCACAAAAGCAACTGCAGAATGGTTCTTTGCCCTTGCCAGAGCCATCCCTTCAGAAGGTAGTTATACAACAACCTCAGCTCAGGATCTCACCATCCCAGAGAGCTAATACCCTCAAGTTCCATACTTAGTTATGTAACCATGATCAAATTATCCAAGGAGTATGTCAACATTGCCGAAAGTTGATAGAAAAAGCTGATTCATCTTCAAGAGTTATCAATAACATCCAGGAATTTGAATATGAAGGTACCAATATAAGGCAGCCCCTTATTTGCATCCACAGGACAACTCATCCTGGACAGCAGAAATCCAAGCTGAAAATTAGACTCATCTTGCACTCACTGGATTGATTGAGAAGATAGAATCATTGCAGCAAATTGCAGATCAACTTCTTCATATTTTTCAGCGTCTACACAAGACTACCATTGTGAGGTCTACTCTAGTAACTCAGTCTACTACTGCACTATTGCCCTCTTCCCAAACAATTACTGATTGGTCTACTTTCTTCAATAAAAGATTACAAAAAGGATGGACATCTCATTTTGCCTCACCCTCTACAGGAACTCTAAATGTACACCAAGTTTTCTCTACAAAAGGTAAAGAAAAAGAAATAATTCCTACAGGAGAAGAATCTTCCAATGCAAATGCATCTGAAGACAAGGATATGTATTGTTATGAATCATTTCCAGATATTGAAGATGATCAGGAGAATGGTATGGAAAGCATTCTTCTAAAAGAAGAAGAAGAAGACACTAAGATAGAATCATCTGAATCAGAAGACTCTTCTACTTCTCAAGCATCAAGCTCAACTACTTGGCATACAACACAAAAACTTTCAAATACAATGGAAGAAACACCCTTTGATATAACCGAAGACTCAGATGATGATGAGGTACATCATGAAAGTTTTCAAGCAACTAATGCACATAAAGCCCATTTTCCCTCCAAAGGAAAATTTATGGGTAATGCTTTTGCAACCTCCTCAAAGAATGATTTTTCAAGAAAAATGAAAGGTAAGCATCTTTAAGAAAGCTCATTCATTTTAGAAGACTCTGAAGACACAGATACATATTCATCCAAACATAAGAAACAAAAAAATAAGATTCGACAAGAATTCTTTTCAAACCCATATGATTTGCCTAAGCAAGGTACTCTTGGCCCAGAGACTAAAGGACAAGCTAATTTATTCATTCCACGCAAATTGGAGACTTTACACCAACCCAGAACAGCATCTCAACTACTACATTCAGCCTCTTCAGGTACTCAACAAGCAGGACAAGACATGACCAATGCATTCTTGTAGATGCAACAGGAGCTTCACTCACTTTGCAAAGTCTACAAAAGAATCTTACTAAGTTAAAAGGAAATAGCTCAATGTACTTCAACAATCTTACAAGAATTACACTCTTCAGCCTACTGGTGAATCTATTAATCCAGTCAACCAAGTAAGATTATCCCAATCAAGAGTCCACAAGCTTAATGCTTTAGACACAGGTGAACCCATTCCTATGGTTTGTGTACAAGTTAAAAATATGCCACAATTATCTATTTAAGTGGATGCTTTGTTAGACACATGATCTTCCTTAACAATTGCTCCCTATGAACTTTTTCCCAAAAGTTGTATAAAAATCTCTACTCCTATTATAGTAGAATTGTCCAATAACAAAAAAATCACACTAATCCATGTGACCCAGGCTTATCTACAACTTGGAACAATCAAGGTACCCATAGAAATACAGCTCATGAAACAAATGAGGTATGACTTCCTAATTGGTACAGACATCTTGCAACATTTGGTGCCCTATACTTTTTGGGCTAGGAAATTTAAAGTGACCTATAAAGGAAAACAAACTGACATGACCTTACTCACAAAGATTGGCAGAACTGTTTATTCCATTATAGAAACCAATGCCCAGGCCAAAGATAGTTCAAGAGCCCAATGAATAAAGACAGAAATGAAGAAACATGAACATGCTACAACTCAAATACATGAGAAAATAAAGACTCTTATGCATGATGACCCTATGGTCTATAAGGAGAAAAAACAAAGGTTTGCAATATCCTTACCCATCCAACCCAATGCAGTTCCTACAAAGGCAGTTCATTTTGGAATGAAGGATGAAGACTTACAGTTGTGTAAAGAAGAGATACAATCTCTTATGGATAAAGGCTTAATAAAAGCAACTAACTCTCCGTGGGCTTGTCAAGATTTTTATGTAAATAAGCATTCAGAACAAAAAAGGGGAAAAAGAGATTAGTGATCAATTATAACCCCCTAAATAAGTATCTAATAGGACATGGTCATCCTATTCCTTTAAAGGATCTTCTCTTGAAAAGATTGAAAAAGGCTAATATTTTCAGCAAATTTGATCTCAAATCAGGTTTTTGGCAACTACCTATAAAAGAAGAAGATCGATACAAGACAGCATTTTGTGTCCCTCAAGGTCATTACCAATGGACAATACTAGCCTTTGGAATCAAGATAGCCCCTACAAAGTTCCAAGAATGGATAAATTCCATCTTTGGAAAATTCCCTTTTTGCCTTACCTACATTGATGACATTCTTGTTTTTTCAGACATTGTATAGAAACATGTGGAGCATCTTACTCATTTTGTAAAAGTAGTAGAAGAAGCATGTATAGCATTATCACCCACTAAATCAGTGATGTTTCAGACATTAGTGGAATTTCTTGGTATAGAAATCAACCATGGTCACATAAAGCTTCAAGAGCATGTACTAACTAAAATCACAGAGATGCCAGACACTTTCACTTCGGTAAAATAGCTTCAGCAGTTCTTAGGTTGTTGAAATTGGGTAAATTCCTCTACTCCAAACATAGCATATTATTCCTAAGAGCTTTATCCTCTGCTTTTGTATCTTAGGGTAGACAAGAGAAAGAAGATTTACATGTTGGTCTTGGGATAGGGAGTCTCCAACAGTAGCAAATTAGCTTCAAAATTATCAGATTTAAGCAGCAGAAGTGTTGGTTGAGATGTGTCAAAAGACACAAGTGCTAATAGCACTAAAAAAAGTGCCAATAGACACTATGTTTCTTCCTTGAGTCTTTCAAATTTGCAAAATCCTTCAAGTTCTTTAAAATCCAAAATCTTCCCCTTCTTGATTTGATGCTAGGACCTTCAAATCTGAGTGACAGTGGGTTGTTCTAGGTGGCAGGAGAGAGAGAATGATGAGATTTTTGAGCTTGGTGAAGTTTGGCTATGGAGTCACAATTAGGGTTTTTGGGGGCAGCTTGGTTTTTTTGACATTGCAGGAGCTACACTTGATCATTTTGAATTTTTTTAAATGGAAATGAAGCTCTCTTCATGCTCTACCAAATCCCCATGATGATGGTCATGATTGATGCTGGATTTAAGCGCACAGGGTGGACAACAGCAGCAGGCACAATTTTCGTCAGTTCTCCACGTTTTCTTCAATGCTGGTCTGAGCGTGCATCAATCTCGACAATTTTTGTGATAGAATGGAGTGCCTAATGTTGATGAAGATTTCCCTAAAAAATAATTCATAACGCATTTCATATTCATCTTCTAAAGCCTTATGAAGGGCCTCCATGGTCCACCATTGGAACCTGTAATAGAGGATCCACTTGAAGTAGATGAACAGAAGGTGATAGAGTAAGTAGTCTTACCTAGGAACTTGAATGGTCAATTGACTGAATGGTTAGTGTGATTAATAGGAGCATCAAATGTAGCTAAAACATAGCTACTTTGCTCAACACCATTGTTTGGTCGATTCTCATGCAACTACCTTTCTCATCACCATTGCCTAGTCGGAAATGCAAAGAACTATGATCTAACACAACTGCCTCACTCAAAATGTCTTGCTTTAAAGGAAAAAAATAGAAAAATAGGTCGTGCTATCCGACTCTACCTTTTGTCTCATCTTATCATATCTGAAACCTTGGCTCTTACCTTGTTTTGATCGTTTTCTTTCCTAATTCACCTCCTTCTTACCTTCTTCTTGCCTCCTTCTTACCCTTTATCTTCTCCTCACCTCTTCTTACTCTTTGTTCTACACCTTCATCTCTACCCCTCCACCTTCTTCTCTATAGGTTAACACCTATGCCCCTTCTTTTATCTTCTTCACCAACACACCTTACTCTTTAATAGCTTCTCCCTTGTTGCCAAATGTACTCAATGTCTTCTCTTCCCTATAATCATTCATGATAAGCCTTGATATATTGACATGTCTCCATGGTGCAATACACATGCCCAAGCTAGAATAATTTTGTATTTTGTGTTTTGAGATTATGTGTTTACTTTTTTTTTTCCCATGTTTTTCTTTTATATTTTCTTCCCTAACCTAATGATTTTCATTTTGTGTCCTATTATCCCTTAATGTTTATCTCTCTTCTTCTTCTTCTTCTTCTTCGACAAGTCCTTTCCCTAACCTAGCTGCATGTGCTTTAGAGCATATAAGAGGCAAATATGATTGATCCAACCGTACTTGACACCAAGTCTCCTAGTCCAACATATGATAGGAGTGTGAGAACCTTGACAAATGCACAATCCTTGGTCCCATAAAAGAAACCAAAATGTTGGGCTAAATGCACAACAATCAGGACATTGGATAGATTTCTAATGTTTTAGAAGTTGCAAGTTCGCTTTGCTGTCTCTCACCTTGTCTTCTTGATACTCTACTTTGACTAACCATGCATCCATCTCTCCAAAATCCAAGAAAGCAAGAATACAAGACTAACTTCAAGGTGTAGTGAACTCACCTATCTTACCTTCTCATGTTCTAGTGCAATAGCTTGAAGGCTCGAAGGTGGTTCCATGAACCAAACAACACAGTCTAATACCTTTGCTCCTTTGCGTTCACACACAATCAACCCTTGCTCGACACACCTCTCACTTACACACACTCTCTCACTCAACAATGGAAGTGAGATGACAGTAAAAGGCAAAGCCTGAGTAGAAGCACACAAGTGGAAGCAAGAGCTATGGCAAATGGAGCAAGAGAGCGAGACATCGTATGTGGGAACTCCAATAGTCATAATGTGTGACCGGCATTCCCTTATTCAATAATCACTAAAAGAATAAAGAATAAAGTGACAATGATGGGTGTCCATCACCTGCAGTAGTATACAAGTGTGCGATCATGATGTATGAAGTAAATATAGGGCAACATAGGCATAGGTGCCTTTACCTCCAATAGATAGAATAGAAAGCTTCAATAGCTGCACTAGTAGACCTTTTGTAGTATGGATATTATCTTGAATCTTTTGTCATGCACTTTTGTATCTTACTTTCTCACTTGAATGTTATCTTATATACTTCTATCTCTTACTCTTCAATTTTCTTGTGCTTTCATCTCAACTTTGTGTCGAGTAAGTTTAAGCTATTCTAAAAGTTAATTACAGAAATGGGTTGAATAGAATACAAAACTCGTCTCACTAGCAAACAAAAGTATCGGATTCTATACCAAGAAGTAGGTACTAGGAACTTAAGCTCTAAAGTTTGGATCTACAATATCTTTTGTAAGAAATCAACTAAGTCTTGTTGTTAGGTAGTTGCCGCGATGCATAACACTATAAATTTCCGTTACTTCAATAGTCAGTATAATACCTATCAACTAAGTCTTGTTGTTAGGTAGTTGCCTCGATGAATAACACTATAAATTTCCATTACTTCAATAGTCAGTATAATACCTATCAACTAAGTCTTGTTGTTAGGTAGTTGCCTCGATGCATAACACTATAAATTTCCGTTACTTCAATAGTCAGTATAATACCTATCACAATTATGCTTTGGCTCAACTTTGAAATTTTATACTTAGATGATAGGTCAAATTTGAAAGCTAGCTTATTTACATAATTTTTCTTGAAAGTACTCGAGTCTTAGTTACTTTATCACCTTAAAGCAATGTTGTTTCTAGCAATCGATTGGATACTCTCACAGTGCCCTATATAGGTAGAGCTTGAAATTCACTAGTTTGCTCCTTGGGAATCAAACTTGGCTCTTTGCACGCTGCCTTGGGTAGATTTTATCCTCTTGTGTACCCTTGTGTGATCTTGGAAGTTTTAATCAGCTACATTGAACTTGGCTCTTTGGACGTTGCCTTTGGTAGATTTTATCCTCTTGGGTACCCTTGTGTGATTTTGGAAGTTTAATCACTTGCTCTAAACACTCTTGTGATGGGAGTAATCTTATGAACAGAGTGTGTGAAAGCAAATGCATCAACAATACTTCTTGTTGTGCTTAGTAGTTTATTTTCTAGTTAACCTCCAGTCTTAAAATTAATTGAGCTTCCAAGCTCTACTGCATGTTAAGACAGTGCAGTGCAGCGCCAGCATCGTCCTGAGGTATCTGATCAGTGATTGCTTGCGAAGTGTCTCGCGTTACACATGACACTGTATACGCAGAGCACTGTCAGTTGTAGCAGCAGCAGTAGAAGGAGGAGGAGGAGGAAGAGGAAAGCTCGATCCGCACTGCTTAGTAGCAACATGATCATCAGCAGCAAGGAGGAATTGTTGATCAATTTGCTCCGCCCATGGTAGGACATGGCCCTGCCTCTGTGCATTAATGGGCAGCACAGACCTGGTGGCCTGGCTCAAGGTTTGTGCCAAGCAAAAAGACCTGCACACAGGCACCAGAATACATGCCGACATCGTCAGAATGGGCTTACTAGAAAAAGATGATGTTATTCTTGGCAGTGCCCTAGTCAACATGTATGCAAAATGCGGCTTGCTGGCCAAAGCAGAAGAGGTCTTTGATGAATTTCCGCTCCGTGATGTGGTTTTATGGAACACATTAATCGCAGGTTATGTTCAGCACCAGCATGGTCAGCAAGCCTTGAGGTGTTTTGAACAGTTGCAACTCGAGGGTCTGTCTCCAGACACATGCACATATACCTGCACCTTAAAAGCCTGTGGCAATGTAGGAGCTGCAGAGAAAGGCAAAGAAATACATAGTGGGGTTGCTTATGAGTGGCTGTTAGATCAGAACCTTAATCTTGGCAATGCATTAGTAGATATGTATGCCAAATGTGGCCTACTTGCAAAAGCACAAGGAGTGTTCAATAAACTTCCAATTCGGGATGTGGTAACTTGGGGTGCGCTAATGGGAGGCTATGCTCAACATGGACATAGTGAGCAAGCACTTCTGTGTTTTCAACAGATGCAGTTGGAGGGTCTTTGTGCAGATGCATTCACCTTTGCTTGCATATTAAAGGCATGTGGCAGTATAGGGGCTGTACAGAAGGGCAAGGAAATACATGCTAAGATTGTTAGAGAGGGTTTGCTGGAAGATGTGGTTTTGGGTACAGCATTGGTAGATATGTATGTGAAATCCAATATGCTCAAAAGAGCACAGGAAGTGTTTGACAAGCTTACCATTCGGAATGTGGCCTCATGGAATGTGCTAATAGCAGGATATGGTGAATATGGTCAAGGTGGACAAGTAGCAGAATGTTTTCGACAGATGCAGCTAGAGGGCCTGTCTCCAGACAGAGTCACCTACATCAGCATCTTGAAAGCTTATGGCAGCCTAGGAGCTGGAGAAAAGGTCTTAGAGCTACATGAAATGATGGCCAGAGAGGGGTTGTTGCCCAAAGATGTCGTTGTTGGCAATGTGTTGTTAGATACATGTGTCAAGTGTGGCCTGCTTGCTAAATCACAAGAAGTGTTTAATGCACTACAAAATCGGGATGTGTTTTCTTGGAATGCTCTAATTGCAGGTTACGCCCAACATGGGCATGACAAACAAGTGCTGAACTGCTTTGACGTTATGCAACTAGAAGGTGTCTCGCCAGATGCAGTTACATTTGTTTGTATGTTAAAAGTCTGTGGCAGTTTGAGAGCCATAGATGAGGGCAAAGAATTACACACTCGTATTGTCAAAGAGGGGCTGCTGGAAAAAGATGTTGTTCTTGGCACTGTGTTGGTAGATATGTACATCAAGTTTTACATGCTTTCAAAAGCACAAGAGGTGTTTGACAAGCTTCCTGTCCAGAACATTGTGTCATGGAATGTTCTAATGGCTGGCTATGTTGATTATGGGCACAGTGAACAAGCACTAAAGTGTTTTCAATGTTTGCATCATGATGGTCTTGTTCCAACTGCAGTCACTTTTGTCTACATTTTGAGAGCTTGTGGTAGTGCAGGAGCTGCAGGCATGGGCAAAGAAATACATGCTAAGATTGTGAGAGAAGGGTTGCTGGAAAAAGATGTGCTTGTTGGCACATCACTGCTTGATATGTATGCCAAATGTGGCCTGCTTGCGAAAGCGCAAGAAGTTTTTGAGAAGCTTCCAGTTCAAAATGTGGTCTTATGGAATGCACTGATGGGGGGATATGCACTCTTTGGATATGGTAAACATGTGTTGTACCTGTGTGACAAAATGATCAGAGGAGGTGTTAAACCTGATTTTGTCACATTCATTGCGATGTTCAAGGCATACAGTCACGAGGGCCTCTTGGATGAGGCCTATATGTCATTTGTAATCATGGACACTGGCTATGATGTCTTGCCTACGTTAGAGCACTACACTTGCATAGTTGACCTCTTTGCACGTGCAGGGAACATAGAAAAGGCAATGGCTGTTATCAAAGAGATGCCATTCACTGCTGATAGTAAAGTATGGCTTATTGTATTGGATGCTTGCCAAAAAAGGGGAGATATTAAGCTTGGAACATTGGCCTTTGAACATGCGATAGAAGTGGACAGAAGGGAGGACAATTTCTATGTTTATATGAGAAATATCTATGCAACTGCTGGCAGGCAAAATGATGCAGATCAAGTTGAAGCTATGAGATTGAAAAATGCAAGCTGAGGGTAAGGTTGGACATTGTTGGACTGAAGCTGATGGATTTCTCATACATTTTTGTTTTGAGAGATATCATAGAAAGGGCAGTTTCCATTCTGTCATTTTATGTTATTGAACAGAAAGGTTGCATTTGGTGTCCTATCAATGTACTTCAAAGAAATACCCATACAACAAGTTTGCTAACCACTTCTGTGCTGTTGAGGATTGAACAGCTTGCTGCTCTTGGATGTTGTTGTAAAGGTTCCAAAAGGTATGCATGTTCATGACATAACAGTATGTGTGCTACATTAAATTAAAATAATTTTATTTAGTTTTAAGGTTCCTCTTTGTGGTGGTACAAGTTTCTCATATCTGATGTCTTGGTTACAGGTGCCAAGTGGGGGATAAAACTCCATGCCAAGTGGTGGGGTGAAACTGCTAAGATTTTTTTGTTCAAGATTGGCTCCCTTACTTATTGCTGTACAAGGATCCGATGAGATACATATAGTCTTAACCTTAACCTTTACATTGTGAAGGGGGAGCAGAGCAGAGCAGACAGTGATTTGCTCTGTTAGTTGAAATGCTGATGGGCCCAATAACTGTTGGATACATGAGGAGTGAAATGTAACATTTGGCTATGACTTACTGTCTCTCTGGTACAAAAAGTCCTACTTGGTGAGGGTAGTGCAGCAGTAGTATGGCAGGCAGCTATATTCACTACACTTGGTAAGCCGCAGACCTGAATGGGGTGATAAACCACCATGAAGCACAAAGGTAAAAGATGACGAAAGCCAATCCTCAATACGGAATCCTACTTTGTGAGGGTGGACAAGGTAATAAGCTTACTTGTGATGAAATTCACATCGTGTTGACAGAGGATTAGGCTCCATCACTGCAGCGACCTCTGCTGGCTAAGGTACCATCAATGCCATAGAATCATCTGCTACTGATTGAAATGCACTGATACTTTTCTCCAAATCCTTCTGTGGCTGATTGCCAGGTATTCTGAAGCTGGCAAAAGGATTTGAATTGTATCATATGTACATTCTACTGTCTGCCCCATACATCATTTTGTATCTGGTCACTCAGAGATTCCTCTGTGCCTCTTAGGAGGCAAAGTACTAATGGAGTACTTTTGAGGTAAGGCTTCCTCCTCTTTTGAAGTTTCTTTAATTTCAACCTGCAACCTCTTGCATTGCTCAGATTTGCAACATGCATTGTAGACCAATCTGACTTCATGCAACTCTAGCTGGTGATCAAAGAGTATGATTTAATCACCTGCTATTGATTGAGACACACTGACATCTTTCAACAAATCCTTCTGTGGCTGATTGTCAGGTGTTGTGAAGGCAGCAAAGCATTTGAAACTTTTTCCATATGTACAGCCTACTGTCTGCCACGTATGCCATTTTGTACCTGGTTACCAAGAGACCCCTCTCCGAATGTTGTTAGATTTAACTACACATGCCTTTAGGAGGTGAACTCTTAATGGTGTACTTTCGGGGTAAGGCTTCGACATCTTTCAAAGTCTCTTCATTTTCAACCTGCAATCCCCTCCTACTTTGATCAGATTTGCAACTTGCATTGGAGAATGATCTGACTTTATGCAACTCTGGCAAGTCCATTATTAGGTCAAAGAATATGGCTGAATCACCTGATATTGGTTGAGACACACTGACATCTTTCTTCACATCTTTCTGTGGCTGATTGTCATGTGTCGTGATGGCAGCAAAAGCATTTGAAACTGTCTCCATATGTACATTCTACTATCTGCCCCACACACCATTTTGTGTTTGGTTACTTAGAGACCCCTCTCCAAATGTTGTTAGGTTTAAGTACATGTGCCTTTAGGAGGCAAAGTGTGAAGTACTTCCGAGGTGAGGCTTCCTATTCTTTCAAAGCTTCTTTATTTCAACCTGCAATCCCCTCCTTCCTCAGATTGCAACATGCATTGAAGAAATTTCACTTCATGAACCCTAGCCAGTTCATTGAGTGACACTTGGTATCCACTTGGAAGTCTTCAGGCTGGGCTAGAGAGGGGTGTTGAGCAACCAAGGTAATTAGATACATCAACATTTAATCTAATGCAGTAGTTCCTTCTTGCGGTCTCTATTAAGAGCCTCCAAAAAGCTTTATTTGAATTATTATTTTGTGTTTATCACACATGGTAAGACAAATGCTCCGAAATCCCCTATAAATAGGGCTTATGGGGGCATTCTTCCTGACTTCTATTCAGTCTCTCCCCTCCTGAGTCATCTGTGCCTTCTTCCATTGCTGCCACTGCTGCATTTTTGTCATCAAGAGCTTTCAGAGGCTGATTAGCATGCCATGACGTGTCCCTCAGGATTTCCAGCTGCTGGTGACCTCGACAACCACCAGTTGGCTGATATATGCTTCCAGGCAGCAGTTCTGAGGCTTCTACAGCTGTGACCGAAAAGGGGAAAGCAGTATACAACAACCTAGTTTATTTCAGCCTTCTTTGCAACCAGGAGACACTGTTAGGGAGCTTTCAGAATATCTTGAATTCATGTTTTCTAATTGGTCAGATGATGACTACAAAGTCGCTTTTGATCAAATAGATGAGTATGTGTTTGACAGAATCCACAGAAAGAGAAGATATCAAATGCTGGATCAAATTCCCTTATGTATTGGCCTAGAAGACAAGTAGAAGGAAGACCCTCAGCGCAAAGTGGAATCTCGCATCAATGCTTGCATGATGGGTGAGAGTTTGGAACAACATCCTCCTTATGGTCCTCCTAATGAATTACCTGCATGGTATTTCAGAGATCAGGCAGCTTTTCAGAATCAAGCTGCTTATACATTATGATTCCTGGATGAAGATGGGGATAGTATAGTAGATAATGATTTTGTCCCGATCAACCCCCATGGAGCTAATGCTCCTCCAGACACATTGTTACGAGCTCTCTTGAATGCACGAGTCTACTGTACATACTTTGCCACCTACTCTTCCTGTAAATACAACTACTAAATCTAGTGGTGCTATCAATGCTTCTTCTTCCTATTCAAAGACTTCATATACAAGTTTCTATAAAAAGATTGGAGTTCCTGATGAAAAAGTTGGATCTTTCCCTATCTGGCATAGAGGCAGGGAACGTCTGTTCTGGCACATAGGAACGGATTAACGCGTTTCGAGAGGTACGAGCCCAGGAAACGCTGGCGAAACGTTCCTGCCCGTTCCTTGGCCCGTTCCTGCCCGTTTCTTGTTTGGAACGGCCGTTCCAGCAACAGAATTTTAAAATTAAAAAAAAACGTGTCGCCCACTACTTCCACCTGTTGCTCGCTACTCCCGCCTGTCGCCCGCTACTCCCGCACCTGCTCCCGTCCACCTGTAGGCTGTCGCCCGGCTATGTTGCGACTCGCCTGCTTCTCCCGCTTGTTGCCCGCCTACTTCTCCCGCTTGTCGCCCGCCTACTCCCGCATCTCCTCGATTGTTACCCGCTGCTCCGCCTGTTGCCCTTTGCTCCCGCTTCACTCACTTGCTCCGCTTGCCACACCTACCTCGCCTGGGCCGTGCCTACTTCTGCCCACCTACCTCTCCTACCTCTCCCACCTGCCTCTCCCGCCTACCTCACGTGCGGCCCACCTCTATTGCTTGCTTGGCTTGACTCCCGCACGCGATTAGGTGAGGTCCGAGGAATCTTGATTCTCGACGCTCATGTTGAAATTTTGGCCGAAATTTATGCAATTTCATTGGACTTTCAACTTTGGTTGAAATTTCTGCAATTTCATTGAACTTTGATACATGGATGTTGAAATGTTGGCTGCAAATTTCTGTAATTTCATTGAAGTTTACTGATTATTTGTCACTTCTATATAGATGGTAGCATTGACATCTATGGGATCTTCATCATCCTCAGCAGGTACTTCGTCAACAACTGGACGAAGTCGAAGCACTACTTGGTCATGATGGGATGAGGTAGATGCAGGGGTGCCATTGAGAGGTGGAGGGGCTCGCCCTTGGAAATGCAAACTTTGCTCTTATGCTCGCACTAGTGGGGCTGATAAAGTGAGAGCCCATCTTCTACATGAGGAGGGAAAAGAGGTGCGTTTTTGCACCAATGTATCAATTGAGAAAAGGCAGGAGTTACTTGACTGCATAGCCACTTCTATGGGGAATTCACAGGCTAGGAGGACGCCAAATATAGCAGTGGATCCAACAACATGGACTCCAAGGCCAGCAGGGATGGTGCTTCATGCAGAAAACCACTAGGATTAGTGGCTACGTAGCATTCTCGTGGGCCATCAATGGTAGCAGGTCGTGGTGTTAAACAGAGTTCATTGCACACTTCGTGGGAACCAAAGAAAAAAGAGGAAACAGATGTAGCAGTGGCAAAGGATAGAGTCTTTCTTGGTGCTACTACATCTATTGGTATTTCTTTTTCTCACAGACATAAAGGTAAATTGAAAAAATCGGAATCTGAAGATAACAATGATTCATCTACAGAAATAGATTCCTCAGATAAAAAGGCTAAAGATAAAGTGTGCAAAGAATTTTTCAACAACCCTTACGACTTCCGCCTACCTCGCGTGTGGCCCACCTCTATTGCTTGCTTGGCCTGACTCCCGCCCTCGATTAGGTGAGGTCCGAGGAATCTTGATTCTCGACGCTCATGTTGAAATTTTGGCCGAAATTTCTGTAATTTCATTGGAGTTTCAACTTTGGTTGAAATTTCTGCAATTTCAATGAACTTTGACACATGGATGTTGAAATGTTGGCTGCAATTTTCTGTAATTTCATTGAAGTTTACTGATTATTTGTCACTTCTATATAGATGGCAGCATTGACATCTATGGGATCTTCATCATCCTCAGCAGGTACTTCGTCAACAACTGGACGAAGTCGAAGCACTACTTGGTCATGGTGGGATGAGGTAGATGCAGGGGTGCCATTGAGAGGTGGAGGGGCTCGCCCTTGGAAATGCAAACTTTGCTCTTATGCTCGCACTAGTGGGGCTGATAAAGTGAGAACCCATCTTCTACATGAGGAGGGAAAAGAGGTGCGTTTTTGCACCAATGTATCAATTGAGAAAAGGCAGGAGTTACTTGACTGCATAGCCACTTCTATGGGGAATTCACATGCTAGGAGGACGCCAAATATAGCAGTGGATCCAACAACATGGACTCCAAGGCCAGCAGGGATGGTGCTTCATGCAGAAAACCACCAGGATTAGTGGCTACGCAACCTTCTCGTGGGCCATCAATGGCAGCAGGTCGTGGTGTTAAACAGAGTTCATTGCACACTTCATGGGAACCAAAGAAAAAAGAGGAAACAGATGCAGCAGTGGCACTCTTTTTTTACCATGACCATATTGCATTCAAATCAGCCAGGTCACCTTATTTTTTAAATATGGTGACAAAGGTTGCAGAGTATGGACCCACATATAAGCCCCCTTCATCAGAAACTATGAGGACTACATTGCTTCAGAAGGAGAAAGTAGCCATAGAGATTGCAACAGCAAATATTCGCAATCAATGGGCAAGAAATGGAGTGACATTGATAGCTGATGGATGGAGTGACACATGCTATAGGTCCATACATGGTTTTGTCACGTATTCTTGTGGAGATGTATACTTCATTGGTAGTCATGATGCTTCAAAGACTGGAAAGAGTGCAGATGTATTGGTATCCGAGTGGTGCGAGGCAGTGCAGGCTGTTGGGGCAGAAAATGTAGTACAGTTTGTGGCAGATGGTGAACCTACAAATAGAGCAGCAGGAAACATTTAATGGCAATGTATCCACATATCACCTTTAGTCCATGCATGGGACATTGCTTGAATAACTTGTTGAAGGATATTGGGGACTTGCCATGGATTGCATCTCTTGTTGCGAAAGGCAACAAGATTATCACATTTATATGTAATCATTAGTACTTGCATGCTGAGCTTCGCAAGAGAAGTGACAAAGAACTTCTTAAATACTCGGATATACGATTTGCATATAAGTTTCTTATGCTTGGTCGATTGCACTATTGCAAAGGTGCAATTAGGGAGCTATTTGCTAGTGATGAGTATGAAAATTGGACTGGGGCTGCCACTGCTACTGTTGTGTTATGTAATGCATATGTCTCTGATAGAGATTTTTGGGATGAGGTCAATCACACCAACCAAATGGTTGATCCTATTATGCACATGTTGAGGCTTGCAGATGGCATGGATCCATGCATTGGGAAGATCTGTGAAGGTATGGATCGCATGATTGAGAGGTTGGAGAGTTTGGAACCAAATGCAGATGGGTATGAGCAGATCAAGGAGTTATGCATCAGCAAATGGAATGGGTATGACTCTCCTATGCATGCTGCAGCATATGTGCTTGATCTTGAGTTTCAAGGAAAGATGCAAGAAAGAGACCTTGAGGTGGTCAAGGCTTGGAACACATTGCTTGCAAGGCTTTATCCTTGCTATGAAATGCAACGCAAAATTAAAAATCAGCTCTCTGTATATCGGCAAATATTAGGGATGTTTGGTACAGAGGATGCACTAGAGGACAGGACCAATATTGGGGCTGCTTTATGGTGGGAGGACTACGGGGTAGAAGCTCCAGAGTTGCAGAGTTTGTCTATTCGTATTCTTAGCCAAACAATTAGCTCTTCTTGTTTAGAGCAACTATGGAGCTCATTCAATCACATTCACTCAAAGAAGAGAAATCGTCTTGGTACAATGAAGACGAATGACCTAGTTTATGTGAGCTTTGATCTTCGCTTGCTAGCTCGTACATCAGTTGCAAAGGCTGATTCTTTTATATGTTGGGAAAAAGATGACAATGATGATGATGATGGTGATGGTGATGGGCAGGATGTTGTTCAATAGGATGAGCATTCAGGCACAGTGGAGCCATCTTTGATGAATCAGAGCACTTAGTAGCTAGCCTTTTGGAACTTGAGTATTGACTTGGAAATTGGAGCTCTTGTAACTTGGATCTTTACTATTTAGGCTTTAAAGTTTAGTGCATATTTTGTGTTTTTGCAATGCACACTTGTTGCCAGTTGGACTTATGCAACATTGTTGATTACAATGTTGAATTATGAATGCGACAATCCATTGCTGGTTACAATGTTTTGTCCCGTTCCCATTCCCGTTCCCGTTCCCTGTTCTTGGTAACTATGACACAAGGTCAATGCTCTTACTTTTGGTGGACCAATCCCTATGATTTGTGTACAACTTAAAAACATGCCTCAATTCTCTTTGTATGTAGATGCTCTCTTAGACATTGGTTCTAGTTTAACCATAGCACTCTATGAGCTTTTCCCTCTAGATTGTATAAAGATAACTACCCCGATCATAGTGGAGTTGTCAAATAACACAAGCATATTTGCAGCTTGGAACGATCAAGGTTCCCATAGAAATGCAATTAATGAAGCAAATGCGATATGACTTGTTGATCGGGATAGATATTCTGCAACATCTTGTCTCCTATACATTTTAGTCTGAGCACTTTATTGTTTCTTATCTTGCAAATAAAATGGACATTCCTCTTCTACCCAAAATTGGCGGCAGTAACTACTCCATTGCAGAACTTCCCCACAACAAAAGATTGTTGCTAGAGAATAGTGGCTTCATGCAGAAAAACAGAAATATGCAGATGAAATTTAAAAGGTAACAGACCATCTCAAGTCTTTTATGCATGAAGATCCCCTTACGTACAAAGAAAAGAGAACATTCTATGCTATTCCTCTTCCTTTAAAGTCCAATGCCGTCCCAACAAAAGCTGTACATTTTGGGATGAAATAAGAAGATTTGATTCTTTGTAAATAAGAAATTCAAACACTACTAGATAAAGGTTGGATAGAACCTACAAAGTCACCCTGGGCATGCCAAGCATTCTATGTAAATAAGCATTCAGGACAAAAAAGATGAAAGAAAAGATTGGTCATTAACTATAAGCCCTTAAATGTCTATCTCATTGGCCATGGACATCCTATTCCACTCAAGGATCTCTTGATCAAGAAATTGAAGAAAGCTAACATTTTCAGCATATTTGATTTAAAATCAAGCTTTTGGTAGCTTCTTCTTAAGCCAAAAAACTGGTGTAAAACAAGTTTCTGTGTTCCTTAGGGGCGTTACCAATGGATGGTCCTCCTGTTTGGCATCAAAATAGCACTATCCTACTTTTAAGAGTGGATTGATTTTGTGTTTTCCAAAATTTCCTTTTGTTTAGTTTATATTGACAATATTTTAGTATTCTTAGAAACAATTAAAGAACACATTGATCATCTCTATGAATTTGCCAAGGTAGTAGAGAATGCAGGCATGGTGCTCTCCCGAACTAAATCTGTCATGTTCACTACTATAATTGAATTCTTGGGGATTAGAGATTCAACATGGTACACTTCAACAACTCCTTGGTTGTAACTGTTGAGAAACGCTTCACCCTTCACTTGCAATTTGTGTTTTTGCGTTTTTGCATTTTGCATTTAGGGTTTATAGCCCCAAAAAAGGGGCGCCACCCTAGACTGACTGTGCCTATTTATTGGCCACTCTCTTATTCATTCCTTACGACAGGTCCTTGAGTCTATCACTCCCACTCTCTCTTCGTCAGTCTTCTGACACTCTCTCTTCCATCATCTCTCTCTTCTCTCCTACCACCATCTCCACACTCTCCTGGTGCTAGCCTTCATCTCCAATTGGCTGTGTTTATGGCGGTAGTGTGCTCCTCTTCAGCTCTGGCGTTCATCCTCCATTGTTGGTGACAACATCTTTTGTGCTCCTACACCTTGCATTTGGAGTCCATACTCTCTTGGCTTCAGCATCCACTCTATCTAGCATCATCCTCCACCCTTTTGGTGGCTCCACCTTTTTGCGTTTGGTTGCTAGGGAGGTTCCTTACCATCCGGCATCTTTGTCTAGCAGACGTCACCTTCATTAGAGGCAGTTGCACCTTGCGTTTGGTTCTTGGCTGCTTCCCACCCTTTTAACGTCACTCCACAGCTGGTGTTTCACTCCCAGAGTTTATCTTCATTTGCGTTTTCAGCATTTGGCTCATCCTCACCACTTGGCATCACTCCTAGTAGCTGGCGTGACCTCATCAGGCTTGTGTTTGCAGACGGAGGCTTCATCGGCTGTCTCCTTGCTCGTAGATACCACTCTTCATCCGTGCGTTCGCAAATTCAAAGGCTCCTCACCCTTTGACGGCAATCTCCCTGCTCTGGGTGACACCTCCTCATCCTGTGTTGCCAGACTCAGAGGCTTCTTCGACAATCTTCTTGCACTCCAGGGCTTCCTTTATGCTACGGCACCCTTTTGTCAGATTTATTTCATTAACATGATTTATCTTTCATCATCTTTTGTGTTGCTTTTCTCTCTTAGTGTTTGCCGTATATACTCTTTGTTTTCCCTCGCAAACCCTACTGTCTCTCTAGTCACTTAGTCATTTTGACATGGTATCAAAGCTGGAAGTGCTCAAAGAGCCACAAAGATCCGCCTCATTAGAGAAGACAAAGACCTATGGTGGGTTCGGCATCAACATTTGATTTCTCTATCATTTCCGTTGCGCATTGGGAGATATCCTTTTTCTCCCTCCCACCCTCCCTTCTCCAGTTTGCCACACGAGTACCATGGCGTCTCCACCAATAGATTACCCTTCTACTAGGTGCACTACTGTGGCACAAATGGTCATCCCACCGAAGACTGTCGACATTGACCTTTGCTCCCCACCCCTCCGGAGTATATGTGTCTTCCACCTGGCACTTCCTATGCCACCTCTCCTTTTTGCGCCACAGAGATCGTTTTGTATCGGCTATTAGAGTATTATGCTCAAGGCAATAAGTTGCAACCGACGTGCATTAAGTCCTTTCGAGCACACGACGGCTCTAAGACCTTACGAGGTGATAACCCCTCTTGGAGACCACCCCTCTCCCATCTACTGCCGGGTACAGTGGCCTCCACGGCCCACATCTCCTCCACAGTCCACTCTCCTGAGAGCCCATGACTGTTCCCCATCCTTGGCTCATCCTAAGCCTCCTTCTTCCCTACCCTCTTCACCCTCTTCCACTCAGGTTCGAGAGGCCACTTTTGGGTGCTTTCCGGTTTCTTCTTTCGAGCCCCAAATACCTTCTTTGGCATGACCGGCGGCACTTCCTTCGTCATCAAATGCTTTGCAGTTCGTGAGCCATGGGTGGTTGGATTCCCTCTCTCTCTCAGACTGGGATTCAGAGGGGGATTTTCTTACTTGGCCCTCAGAGGCGGTCTTTCCGGCTTCAGAGGGGTGCCTACTTCTACTCCCGATTCAGAGAGGGACCCTATGTTCCATGAAGTTCTTTACACACTACCACCACCTTTCACTTTCGAGGAGTGGCTCTCCTTTGAGTAGTCATTTCCTCTACTCATACCTAGAATCTACCTAGATCGGGGCCCTTGGGTCGTTAGTAGCGACTTGGTGGCTAGGCCTTCATATTTCTTCTAGCACGGAGTCACGGAGCTAGTGGCTTCTCTCTCTCGGCTGAGTTTTGGGTTCTACTGCTCATCTTGTCTCCTGATTATCTTCAAAGGTCTCCTTTCTAGTGGTATTCCAGAATACAGGGTGGATCTTCTTCATCCCTTGGTTAGTATGGAGCCGCCTCTCTCGAGATCGAGTACGGGCATATCCTTATGTTTTTGGGCACCACACAAAGTCCGACGTTCCTCCTATGTATTGCATGTTTTCATCATCTTTTTCTACTATGGCGCTTGGGCAAGTGAATTATTTCCCCACGAGGAACATTGTACAAGTGGCACCTGTTGCATGAGCATTCTTCAACATGTAGCATTGCATCTCCATCTCACTTTCCTCTTGATTCCCTTTTTGGGCCTAAGAGGGGGTGTTGAGAAACCCTTTACCCTTCACTCGCAATTTGCATTTTTTGCGTTTCTGCATTTTGAGTTTAAGGGTTTGCATAAAGGGGCGCCACCCTAGACTGATTGTGCCTATTTATAGACCACTCTCTCATTCATTCCTTACAGCTGATCCTTCAGTCCGTCACTCCCACTCTCTTCGTCAGTCTTCTGACACACTCTATTCCATCATCTCTCTTCTCCTACCACCATCTCCACACTCTCCTGGCACCAGCCTTCTGTTAGCAGTCAGCTCCCTGCCACATCAGCAGTGTCACGTGGTAGTTTTGCCACGTGGCAGCAGTTGGACTGTTGTAGAGTCGGCTGCATTCTGCCTATTTTGGCATTTTTACGAGGCATTCTTTTCAGCCTTTTAAAGGCTGATTTTCCAGCAGTTTTGCCACGTGGCAGCAGTGGACTGTTGCAGTCGGCTGCATTAAATGCAGCCAACCTGCCTATTTTGGCATTTTTACAAGGCATTCTTTTGAGCCTTTGATCACTTGTATTTGACAGATTTCAGCTTGCTGGTGATGGAGACAGCACTCGGGGCTAACGAAGATTGAGGTCCTCAAGGCAGATATTCTCTCTGCACCCGTCTATAATTTTGCATCATTATACAGCATTCTTCATTGCGGATTTTCTGCATTTCATTGTCTCTCTCTCTCTCTCTCTCTCTCTCTCTCTCTCTCTCTGTTCACTCTTTGTCATGGTCATTCGCTTCCGCACTGCTTCACTCTGACATGGTATCAGAGCATTGAAGGATCGGTGGATCTAATTGAAGAGGAGTTTTCAATGCGACACAAGGTTACGTTTTTAGCGTTCAAGTGCAAGCAGGTGGGCTGCGCATCAGAACAAGACTGAGGCGAGCGTGGGTGTGCGAGAAAAGAGAAGATTTGTTGAAGTTGCTGCTATTTTTCTGTTGTTAGAAAAGGAAGAAGGTTGTGTTTTTGCCTTCAAGTGCAGATTTTACCTTTTCATCGCCTCAGGCGGCTGAAGAGGTTTTGGAATCAAAGACGAGCCCTAGCAGGCTGTGTTTTCATAGTCAGAGGCAGTTTCTTTTGCGTTTGTGCAGGCATAGCAGGTGAAGATGTCTATGGAGATTGATGTGGAGTTCTAGGTGATCATGGAGCGGAAGGTGCCTATCTTACCGTCTCTTCCATTAGATCAAAAGCTCGATGGTGACAATTACTGCATATGGCGTGTGATGATATTGGCCATATTGGAGCTTTATGATTTGGCGGAGCTTGTGATGGAGGAGATCAATTGGCCCTCGGTGAGAGATGAGTCCAAACTCTCTTCCAGTGCTCATGCGGAGTTGACCAAGGCCTAGTCTCATTGGAACAAACTGAATGCTAGGATTTGTTCTTTTCTTTTTCTGTCTTGTACAACAGCCGTAATAGCCCATATAGAGCACTTGATGGTAGCTCGGGAGATATGACTAGAACTTGACTAGATGTACAACAGGATGACCCTTATGAAGAGGGTTTCTTTGGAGGTGCAAATGCGGACCTTGTCCATGAATAAGTCTTTTTCGCTTTGGGAACACATCAACAAGCTTCGGCAGCTTCAGATGCAGGTTCAAAATGCGGTAAAGCCCATTTCCTCCAAAGACATGGCGATCACTTTATATCCCAGTTATCGCTACGATTCGGTGCTTTTTATTCCGCTCTTATTGCTTTAGGGTGAGAGTTGACTCTTCGATGGGAAGAGTTGGTTCCTATGGTCTTGGACCAAGAGGAACAATTGAAGGGACAGAATGCTTCCAAATCGGAGGCATTGGCTAGTTAAGCCTCTCAGAAGAAGGGGAAGGACCAAAACAAGGAGGACAACAACTCTAAGAAGGGCAAAGAGAAAGAATCAACATGCCATATTTGTGGTAAGACCGGCCATTGGAAGAAGGATTACCGACAAGGACAAGAAGGACACCAAGAAGAAGGACACGAAGGATTCTGGAGCAGTAGCTGCACCCTCATCAGCTGCTTTTCTACACTTAGCGGTCATTGAGGATCCTACACCGAAGACTTTTGATACTGTGATGAAAGCTCCCCAGGCTCAAGAGTGGATCGTTTGACATTGGTGCCTCACGGCACATGACTTCTTCGATAGTTGATGTTGCCCATTTGCGACCCTCACATGGGCAAATTCTCATTGGAGACAGCTCTTCTATGTCTATTGCTGCACTGGGTGAGATGCAGCTGATTCTAGATGGATGTGGTGGTACCCACACTTCCGAGGTGTTGCTTGTGCCAGGTTTAGGGTATCATTTGCTTTTGGTCCATAAGATTTGTTCTCTTGGTCTCTTGGTGGAGTTTCTTCCATTAGATCAAAAGCTCGATGGTGACAATTACTGCATATGGCGTGTGATGATATTGGCCATATTGGAGCTTTATGATTTGGCGGAGCTTGTGATGGAGGAGATCAATTGGCCCTCGGTGAGAGATGAGTCCAAACTCTCTTCCAGTGCTCATGCGGAGTTGACCAAGGCCTAGTCTCATTGGAACAAACTGAATGCTAGGATTTGTTCTTTTCTTTTTCTGTCTTGTACAACAGCCGTAATAGCCCATATAGAGCACTTGACGGTAGCTCGGGAGCTAGAACTTGACTAGATGTACAACAGGATGACCCTTATGAAGAGGGTTTCTTTGGAGGTGCAAATGCGGACCTTGTCCATGAATAAGTCTTTTTCGCTTTGGGAACACATCAACAAGCTTCGGCAGCTTCAGATGCAGGTTCAAAATGCGGTAAAGCCCATTTCCTCCAAAGACATGGCGATCACTTTATATCCCAGTTATCGCTACGATTCGGTGCTTTTTATTCCGCTCTTATTGCTTTAGGGTGAGAGTTGACTCTTCGATGGGAAGAGTTGGTTCCTATGGTCTTGGACCAAGAGGAACAATTGAAGGGACAGAATGCTTCCAAATCGGAGGCATTGGCTAGTTAAGCCTCTCAGAAGAAGGGGAAGGACCAAAACAAGGAGGACAACAACTCTAAGAAGGGCAAAGAGAAAGAATCAACATGCCATATTTGTGGTAAGACCGGCCATTGGAAGAAGGATTACCGACAAGGACAAGAAGGACACCAAGAAGAAGGACACGAAGGATTCTGGAGCAGTAGCTGCACCCTCATCAGCTGCTTTTCTACACTTAGCGGTCATTGAGGATCCTACACCGAAGACTTTTGATACTGTGATGAAAGCTCCCCAGGCTCAAGAGTGGATCGTTTGACATTGGTGCCTCACGGCACATGACTTCTTCGATAGTTGATGTTGCCCATTTGCGACCCTCACATGGGCAAATTCTCATTGGAGACAGCTCTTCTATGTCTATTGCTGCACTGGGTGAGATGCAGCTGATTCTAGATGGATGTGGTGGTACCCACACTTCCGAGGTGTTGCTTGTGCCAGGTTTAGGGTATCATTTGCTTTTGGTCCATAAGATTTGTTCTCTTGGTCTCTTGGTGGAGTTTGACAGTGATGCTGTTCGAGTTCTTGATCGTGGATCGAGGAAGGTTCTCTCTTTAGGGTATGAGGAGAATGACATCTACAAATCAAAGTCTTCTTCCACTCTTACCTGACACAATCCGAGCTTTGGCATGCTCGGTTTGGCCACTTGAACTATGACTATCTTCGGAAGGTATCGCGAGGATCACTTATTTGAGGTTTGTCAAACATTGTGGTGAGCCAGCAGCCATGTGTCTCCTGCATTCGTGGGAAGCAACATAGGGATGCGATTTCCAACAAAGCTTCGAGGCGGTCTACTTCACCTATGGAGCTTGTATCTACGGATCTTTGTGGGTCGATGAGGAATGTGTCCCTAAAGGGGAGATTGTACTTCTTGTTGATCGTAGATGACTATAGCAGGATGACATGGGCCTACTTCTTGACGTTGAAGTCGGAGGCTTTCTCCCACTTCAAGGATTGGCTTCTCTTCGAGGAGAACCGATTTGGTCGAAGATTGAAGACCTTGCGATCAGGCAAGGGTGATGAATTTGTTTCTAATGAGTTTGCTCGTTTTTGTGCAGATAGGGGCATTCACCAGGAGTTTGCTAGTACCAACACTCCTAAAGAGAATGGCATTTTGGAGCGGAAGAACTGAAGTGTGATCGAGATGGCACGCACCATGATGGAGCATTGGCAGACACCTCAGTTTTTGTGGGCCGAGACAGTGGCTACAGTAGTTCACATCCTTAATCAATCTTCCACTTGGGCCGTTGACAAGATGACACCTTTTGAGGCTTACTTTGGGACTAAGCGTGATGTCTCTTATTTCAGGATATTTGGGTGTCATGCCTATGTGCACATTCCGAAGACGCAGCATGGCAAGTTTAAGGCGGCTTTCTGACGACAAGTCTTTGTCGTCTACAGCTCCTAGTCCTAAGGTCATCGCTTGTTTGATCCCGTCAAGTAGGATGTCTACACGAGCCGATGAAGGAAAGCGAAAATGCCCAAGTGGTGTAGCGAAGGGCCTTTATACCCAACAACCTCCCACTTAAAGGTCATGAGCAAACCTTTAACCAACTCCCACTAGTCGAATGCAATGCTCATGCTGAGCCTTTGCAAGATTTTTTGTGAGAGCATCTGCAGGGTTATCTCGTGTTTTGATCTTAGTCAGTGTGACTAGACCATCATCCAGAACTTGTCTGATAAAGTGGTATTGTACATCAATATGTTTAGTACGTGCATGAAACATGGCATTCTTAGCCAGACATATAGCACTCTGGCTATCACATCCAAGTACAGGTGTTTTGGTGGGCAGCCCAAAACCCTTGACCAAGCGACCAAGCCAAATAGCTTCTTTCGAAGCTTCAGTGGCTGAAATATATTCAGCCTCAGTGGTAGAAAGTGCTACTATCTTTTGCAATCTAGAGCACCAAGAAAGTGCCCCACTAGTCAAGATAAATATATACCCACTAGTAGACTTGCGAGTATCCAAGTAACCTGCCATGTCTGCATCACAATATCCCTGCAGATCTAATGTACCCTTTCCATAGCAAATACATTTTCTTTGTGTGCCCTTAAGGTATCGAAAGATGCATTTCACTGCCTCCCAATGTGCCTTGCCAGGGTTCGATATAAACCTGCTCACAATTTCCACTGCATGAGCAATGCCAGGTCTAGTGGCAACCATAGCATACATGAGTGATCCGCAAGCTGAAGCATAAGGAACACCCTTCATAGAGTTGGCTGCCATGTCATCTTTTTGGCAATCAGCTTTGCTAAGCTCAAGGTATGGTGGTAATGGAACACCAAGTGACTTAGCATCTGTCATAGAGAAACGATCAAGCACTTTGTTGATGTACTTTTCTTGTGAGAGAAATAAGAGCTTCTGCCCTCTATCTCTCGTCACACGCATGCCCAAAATATGTTCAGCTGCACCCAAGTCCTTCATGGAAAAGGCTAAATTCAGCTGTCTTTTCAATGCATTAACCTGGCTCTTATGCTTACCAACAATAAGCATATCATCCACATAAAGCACAAGGATAATAAGGCTTCCATCATCAGCCTTCTTTGTGTATAAGCAGTGATCTGCATTGCTTCTTTTAAACCCATGCGAGAGCATGAAGGCATCAAACTTCTTATACCATTGTCTAGGAGCCTGTTTTAAACCATACAAGCTTCTCTTAAGCTTGCACACCAAATGCTCCTTTCCTGGCATAACAAAGCCCTCTGGCTATTTCATATACAACTCTTCTTCTAAATCACCATGCAGGAATGAAGTTCTAACATCCATCTGATCAAGTTCAAGATCCATAGATGCAACAATAGCAAACAATACCCGAAGAATGGTCATTTTGACAACAGGTGAAAAAACTTCCTGAAAGTCAATCCCCTCTTTCTGAGTATAACCCTTAGCCACAAGCCTGGCTTTGTATTTGGGTTTGCCATCCATACATTTGATTTTGTAGACCCACTTGTTAGAAATAGCTTTCCTATCTTTGGGCAATGAAACCAAATCCCAAGTATCATTCTGATAAGATGGCTTCATTTCTTCCTGCATAGCTTGCTCCCACTTTTTCTTTAACTCACATGACAATGCCTCTTTATATGTAAGAGGCTCACCCTCATCTGTGAGTAAAATGCAGTCCAAAGAGGGATCAAACCTCTGTATGGGTCTCCTGACACGTGTAGACCTTCTCACCCAATGATCTGTGTTATCAGGCAATGGATCTACATCCAAAGGAATGTCAATGACCTCATTATTTGGCTGCTGAACTGCATTTTCAGGTTGCTGTGATAAATTTTCAGGCTGCTGTAATTGATGTTCAGCATGCTGATTTTGTTGCCCAAACTGATTTTCAGCATCCTTTGCTGCCCATTTGCATCTGGCTCAATAATGACACGCTGATTATCATAACCAGCATCAAATGGAGCTGAGTTTTCAGTGGCTGATGGCTGTTTAAGTGGCTGATCATGCTGAAATTTCACTTTCCTTTTGTGTACATCACTAGATGTGGCATTTTTCAGCAGCTTTGATTCATTAAATACCACATCTCGGCTGCGTAGCACCTTTTTCATGCTTGGAACCCAAACTCTATAACCCATTTCACCATCATCTCCATAACCCATGAAAATGCCTCTGAGGGATTTCATGTCAAGTTTGGTTCTGCTATCAACAGGCACATGTACATAGCATTCGCAGCCAAAGACCCTTAAGTGGTCATATGAAGCAGGTTTGCCAGACTAAACCTCTTCAGGGATGCCACTATCAAGTGCATGATGTGGAGATCGGTTGCAAATATGCACCGCGGTTTTAAGTGCCTCTCCCCAAAATAATTGCGGGAGATTAGTTGTGGACAGCATGCACCGAATCTTCTCACATAAAGTGCGATTCATTCGCTAAGCCACACCATTAGATGACAGATTATAAGGGGCTGTAAGCTCTCGTTTAATCCCATTTTCATCACAAAAACTATTAAATTATTTAGATACGTACTCTCCCCCATTATTTGTTCTTATGCATTTCAGTTTTAAGCCCTTTTGAGTACTAACAAATGGATAAAACCTTTTAAAAGCATCCAATGCCTCACTTTTCTACTTAAGCAAATAAACCCATAGCTTTCTAGAGTAGTCATCAATAAAAGACACAAAATAACGGAAACCACTATGAGTTTTTATTGGCATGGTACATACATCGGAATGGACTAAATCCAAGATACATGCCTTCCTAGAGGCTCCATGAGAGTATGAACTCTTTACATGTTTTCCAAAGACACAGTCATCACAAAAGTCAAGCTTTGAGTTTTTCACATCAACTCTTCCAAGTGAAGAAAGTGCATCCAAACCCTTTTGGCTCACGTGTCCAAGACGCTTATGCCATAGCTCCATGTGTGACTGTACTTCTGCAACTGCAACAAACTTTCCAGGAAGTGCCTTGCAATGAAGATAATACAAAGTTCCCTTTTTACCACCTCTAGTGACCAGCATAGATCCTTTCTGTATTTTCCACATTCCACCACCAAAGGTAGTGTAGTAATCCTTGCTATCTAACTGCCCAACAAAAAGCAAGCTCTTCTTAATGCCAGGTACATACCTAACATCATGAAGAATCAATTCTTGGCCTTTTTCAAGAGCCAGGTGTATGGTGCCCACTCCTTCAATATCACATGCATGATTATTCCCTAGGTAAACTTTCCCAAGATTACCTGCTGTATAAGTAGAAAAACACTCCAGAGATGGAGTTACATGAAATGAGGTACCACTGTCAACAATCCACGATTGTGACAAACCATCATGAGCAGATAACAAGGCATCTATCACATCCCTTTTAGTGATATACATATCTTCCACTGTCATAGCACGTGGATCTGAAGATGCAACCAACAAATCAGCATCTTTATCTTCTTCTATCTCCTCAATGACAACACTAGATACCATATTTGCATTTTCTGTTTCTTTAGGGGTAGAGCTGCTATCTTTCTCATTCTTTTTGCCTTTTGCATTAGCCTGCTTCTTTCGTTCTTGCTTCTTCTTATAGTACCTGCAATCGGGCTTTTTATGCCCTTTGCGTCCACACTGATAGCAAGTGACATCTTGCTGTTTTTCTTTGCTTTTGGTGCGATTTTTATGCTTATTTGCAGCATTTGACTTCTTTTCAGTCCGTCCTCTAACATTATAGGCTGATCCACTGTTTTCCCCACTAGACTTGCGTCTAATCTCCTCATTGAGGATAGAACCACGTACACCATCAAATGTCAAGTTGGGGTTGTTGCTCAATGACACAACCAATGCTTCCCATGAATCTGGCAAAGTCATGAGCAAGAAGATAGCCTTTAGCTTAGGATCAAAAGCCGGCAAGCCTGCATCCTGTAACTGACTCAAAATACCTGTAAATGCAGCCAAATGCTCTGAGGCGGGCTTAGACTCATCAAGCTTTAAGTTGACTAACGTTCACATGAGATGGACCTGATTAACAGGAGTAGTATTCTCATACGTAGCCTTGAGTTTCTCCCAAACTGCATATGCACTGTTGAGTCCCTTGATATCAACCAAGATATCATCAGTAACTGCCATTTTGATGTAAGTAATGGCCTTTTTATTCATTTTAGCCCAATCTTCATCTGACAAAGCAGCAAGTTTTTGTTCTGCCAAAGCATCTTCACAATCCTTCAGAAAAAGGATACCGTGCATACGATCTTTCCAAAGATCAAAGCCATTGCCATCATATTTGCGAATCTCAAAAAGATTCTTTGTGTCAGCAGTGGATGCACTTCCAGCCATTTTTCAGCAATAAATTTCTGCAATAGAATGCTGAATGCAATCAGCCAATAGCAAGGTTGCTGTATATAACAGCAAATACACAAACTTGCACTTCAAAGTGTGCCCAAGAAGCAGATATTTTGCTGTAATTTCAGTCCAAGGGGTTGATTACAGCATATACACAAAGCAAATCTGATACATATGCATATAATACAGCTCCCACTTCAATAATACATCACCGTAATGCCCAAATGCAATAACCCGAGTGCTGTATGTGCCACTGTTTCACTGCACAATGAGCATTCAGCAATACATGTACCAAGAGAAGCTGTCTTTTCATAACATTTGATATATCCCAAGTCCAAATTTCTCCCACTTAGCAATGAATTTGCTGTAATTCCATTGTCAAAGCACAAATTGGCTCAAAATACATCACTAATGTGAAAAGCCCCAAATTTTCTGCAATAAATCTGCCCCAATTGCATTAATACATGTTTCCGAGAGCATAAAACGGGCAAATTCAGCAAAATTTCATAAAATTTTGCAAAAGCCCCAAATTTTCCAGGTCCAAGTGTGCATGAATGTCAACTGATCTGACTTAGCTGAGAAAATTTCACCAATACAGCAAAAGGCCCAAATTTTATGGGTCCAATGTTGAGAAATTTTACTCAAACGAGCAAAATTTCACCAAATTTGGCGAAATCCCCAATTTATACTTGCAAATGTCTGCAATTTTGACGCAGATGTTTGTATTATGCATGAACACCACTAAATCTGGAAAAGCCCCAAATTTTCTGGCTCAAATCTGCACAAATCTGAGAACTGTGCTTGCACGCGCGAACCGGGGCCTGTTTTAATGTGACAAGTCACAAAAATTGCAAAAATGATTGTCGTGACCTGTCGACTGATCACGCTGATCAGAAACGAACTGCCGCCTGTCCACGCTGACCACGTCAGCTGTTGCCTGACTGTCGCTGAACAGATTTGGCTGTTGCCTGTCCACGCTGACCTGTTTCTGACCTGGTGACTGTCTGTCCAGCTGTCACCTGTGTAAAATGTGACCTGAACACTGTCGCCTGACTGTCCTGAACAGAAACGTGACCTGGAAAGATGACGATCTGACCTGTGCTGACCTGGAATGGCTGCGCCTGACCTGTCTGGTTACAGACTGAGCAAAAACGAGCCTGCAGCACTGTCGCCTGTTTCGCGCGTGCTCTCGCCTGACCAGCAGAGATGATGACTTGCTGATTTCTCACGAGCAAAGCGCTGGTGATGTCTCGCACAGGCTCGGAGAAGCGTGCACACCTTAGCCGAAGCTCCGATACCAGTTTGAAGGAAAGCGAAAATGCCCAAGTGGTGTGCGCAGCGAGAATGGAGTGTGTTCAGCAGTAGAGAGTGCAGAGAGAGTAGAGACTTGAGTTGGGTGTGTACCAGTGTGGCACACGCAAAGAATGAAAAAATGCATTTATGTTTTAGGGTACGGTACATTTACACCCGCAAGAGTGCGGTCACATGTACAAGTAAAATATATACACGGGAAGTGTAGCGAAGGACCTTTACACCCAACAGCCGAGATATGTGGTTCGTGGAAGTTCTAGCCACAGAAGGGGGTGAGGAGCACCCCGTCCTTGGAGATCTAGGGGAGAGTTGGGCTCTTGAGATAGTTCCTTTGGAGCAAGGGCCTCTCGATGGAGACTCTTCTTCAGATTCCGAGTCTTCTCTTCCACCGACCACCCCAATGGAGATTCCGCCGTGGATGTATGCGAGTCTTCAGTAGATGGGGAGCGTCAAGGAGAGATCCGGCCTTCTCCTCGTTGGGCTCGTGACACACTCCGTGATTCAGGGATCGAGGGGGCCTTGAGGAGTGGGAACCGTAGGATGGACGGCGGAGGTCACGGAGGTACCGGGCGCATACTACAGAGCTGGTTTGCTCTAACTACTGTTTAATGTCTCGTGTTATGCAGGATAGAGAGCCTACATTAGTGAAGGAGACTTTGCAGTTTGATCATTGGTGGAAGGCAATGGAAGCTGAGTTGGAGGCTATTGAGAGGAATGACACTTGGTTTCTTGTGCCTCGTCCCTCTCATAAGAAGGTGATTGCTGTCAAATGGGTCTTCAAGACCAAGTACCATAGTGATGGCTCCTTGGACAAGCACAAGGCTTGTCTTGTTGCTAAAGGTTTTGCACAACTTACTTCCATGATACTTTTGCCCCTACAACTTGCATGGTGACTATTCGTGCTGTTCTTGCCTTGGTTGGCCATAGGAGATGGCCTGTTTTTCAGTTAGATGTGAAGTCGGCCTTCTTGAATGGTGATTTGAAGGAGGAGATCTATGTAGAGCAGCCTCCTGGATTTGGTTCTTCACACGGGCAAGTTTACAGGTTAAAGGCGGCCTTGTATGGCCTGAAGTAGGCTCCGTGTGCTTGAACAAGAACATTGGCTCGTTTCTCTAGGCCAAGTTGGGATATTGGCGTTCTAGGGCCGAGATCCGCAGCTTTATGTGCACATTTCCAAGGAAGGTCGTGCGTTATTTGTTTTGTATGCTGATGACTTGATTATTGCAGGTGCTTATGTCTAGCTGGTCGTAGAGACGAAGGCAGTGTTAGAGAGGATCACAGCCAGGCAGGTGCAGTCCAGTCGGACTGCTGCAGTCGGACCTGCAGCAGTCGGACTGCCACGTGGCAGTCCGACTGCCTGCAGCCATTTTATTCCAGGCTGCGCCCTATTTTGGCGCCCCGTTCTAGGTGATTTTTCGCCTATTTATTGCTGACGTTTTCAGCAGTCTGGCCACTATTCTCTGTCGCAGATTACAGACCGGTGCCGTGCAGATTTCTGTCTCTGTTCACAGATTTCAGACAGCAGACAGTGCAGACTGCAGCAGACTTCGAGGTGGACAGCAGGTCGCATCGTCGAGGTGGAGACACGCAGTTCAGCGCACTGCGCCCGTGTGTATCTTTGTATTCAGCATTCTTTATACAGCAGATCTTCATTGTACACTATCTCTTTCTCTCCCTTTTCTCTCTGCGTTCTCTCTCTCTCAGTCCTACGCTTCCGCACCGCTGCACTCTGACATGGTATCAGAGCAGTGTTTGAGGGCTGACTGAGCGCAGAATCAACCTGAAGAGGAGTTTCCATCGCGACACAAATTTGCGTTTTTTGCGTTTAAGGGCAGACAGGAGGGCTGCGCCTTGGAACAAGGCTGAAACGAGTGTGGGCGCATAGGAAAGGAGTACAGGTGGTGGATTTGCTGCTGTTTACTGCTGTTTGACGCGGAGAAAGTTTGAGTTTTCAACCTAAAAGTGCAGGTTTTCCTTTTTCATCGCCTCCAGCGGGTGAAGAAGCTTCGGGACGCGGAAGAGCCTTAGCAGGCTGAGTTTACCCAGTCAGAGGGGGCTGCTTTTGCGTTTGAGAAGGCATTGCAGGTGAAGATGTCTACAGAGATGGACTTGGAGTTCCAAGCGATTATGGACCGGAAGGTGCCTGTCCTACCGGCTCTTCCTACAGATCAGAAGCTCGACGGCGACAACTACCGCATTTGGCGCGTTATGATGTTGGCCATTCTGGAGTCCTATGATTTGGCGGAGTTGGTACAGGAAGATATTGACCGGCCTTCGGTAAGAGATGAGTCCAAACTCTCTTCCGATGCTCGTGCGGAGTTCGCCAAGGCCCAGTCTCATTGGGACAAACTGAATGCCAGGATTCGATCCTTTCTCTTTCTATCATGCACTACAGCCGTGATCGCTCACATCGAGCACTTGACGGTGGCTCGTGAGATATGGCTGGAGCTTGATCAAATGTACAATGAGATGACCCTGATGAAGAGGGTTTCTTTGGAGGTACAAATGCGGACCTTGTCCGTCAATAAGTCTTCTTCGCTAAGGGAACACATTAACAAGCTAAGGCAGCTACAGATGAAGGTTCAGAATGCGGGGAAGCCAATTTCCTCCGAAGACATGGCGATCACACTCTTGTCCCAGTTGCCGCCACGATTCAGTACATTTTACTCTGCCCTTATTGCTTCGGGGCGAGAGTCTACTCTTCGGTGGGAAGAGTTGGTTCCTATGGTCCTGGACCAAGAGGAACTGTTAAAGGGACAGAATGCTTCCAAGACGGAGGCGTTGACAGGTCAAGCCTCTCAGAAGAAGGGGAAGGACCAAAAGAAGAAGAAGGGGGATAACAAGTGCAAGAAGGACAAGGAGAAGGACAAGGACAAAGACTCCACATGCCATATTTGTGGAAAGACTGGCCATTGGAAGAAGGATTGCCCTGACAAAGACTCGAAGGACACCAAGAAGAAGGAAACCAAGGATTCTGGAGTGGTGGCTGCACCCTCATCAGCTGCATTTCTACATTTAGTTGTCATTGAGGACGCTTCACCGAATGCTTCTGATGCTGCGATGGCGGCTTCCCAATCTCGAGAGTGGATTATTGATAGTGGTGCCTCACGGCACATGACTTCTTCATCAGATGGTGTTGCCCAGCTGCGACCTTCGCGTGGGCAGGTTCTCATTGGAGACAGCTCTTCAGTTTCTATTGCAGGTCGGGGTAAGATGCAGCTTATTCCGGATGGACGAGGTGGCACCCATACCTCAGAGGTTTTGCATGTACCAGGATTGGGGTACCATCTCCTTTCAGTTCATAAGATTTGCTCCCTTGGTCTTCTGGTGGAGTTTGACAGTTCTACAGTGCGAGTCCTTGATCGTGAATCGAGGAAGGTTCTATCATCTGGATATGAGGAGAACGGCATTTACAAACTGAAGTCTTCCACTGCCCTCTCTACTCTTCTTCTTACCTCACAGTCACAGTCTGAATTATGGCATGCTCGGTTTGGTCACCTGAACTATGACTATCTTCGGAAGGCGTCACGTGGACAACTTGTTCGAGGGTTGCCGGATATAGTGGTGAGCCAGCAGCCATGTGTCTCGTGCATACGGGGGAAGCAGCATCGGGATGCCATTCCCCACATAGCTTCGCGGCGGTCTACTTCACCGATGGAGCTAGTATCTACGGATCTATGTGGCCCTATGAGGAATGAGTCCCTGCGTGGGAGCTCGTACTTCATGCTGATTGTGGATGACTACAGCAGGATGACATGGGCCTACTTTTTGGCACTAAAGTCAGAAGCTTTCTCGCACTTCAAGGATTGGCTTCTCTTTGAGGAGAACCGATCAGGCCGGAAGTTGAAGACCTTGCGATCCGACAAGGGAGGTGAATTTGTGTCTAATGAATTTGCTCGGTTTTGTGCAGCTAGAGGAATTCACCAGGAGTTTGCCAATACCAATACTCCTCAAGAAAATGGTATTCTAGAACGGAAGAACCGCAGTGTGATCGAGATGGCGAGCACCATGATGGAGCACCGACAGACCCCTCAGGTTCTGTGGGCCGAGCCTGTGGCTACTGCAGTCCACATCCTTAATCGATCCCCTACTTCGGCCGTGGAAGGGATGACTCCATTTGAGGCTTATTTTGGGACGAAGCCAGATGTTTCTTACTTTCGGGTCTTTGGGTGTGATGCCTATGTTCACATTCCCAAGGCTCACCGTGACAAATTTGAAGCGGCTTCCCGAAAACAGGTATTTGTTGGCTACAGCTCCCAGTCCCAAGGCTACCGACTGTATGATCCCGTCAAGCGGGATGTATATACTAGCCGTGATGTGCGGTTTGTGGAGGTTCCAGCTTCTTCAACGGGTGAGGAGCATCCCGTTCTTGGAGATCCAGGGGAGAGTTTGGCTCCTTCTACAGTTCCACTGGAGCCTGTGCCGTTTGATTATGATTCTGTTTCTGACACAGAGTCTACTGTTCCACCGGATCCTTCTGAGGAGTTACCACCGGTGGACATTCCAGAGTCTTCTACTGATGGAGAACGACGAGGGGAGGTTCGGCCTCCTCCTCGCTGGGCCCGTGACACACTCCGTGATTCAGGGATCGAGGGGGTTCCTGAGGAGTGGGGACCGCAAGATGGTCCGCGGCGGTCACGGAGGCACCAGGCGCATTCTTCGGAGCTTGTATGCTCCAATTATTGTTTGATGTCCCGAGTTATGCAGGATCGAGAGCCCACCTCCGTGAAGGAGGCTTTACAGTCCGTCCCATGGAAGAAAGCTATGGAAGCTGAGTTGGAGGCTATTGAGAGGAATGGCACTTGGTCACTTGTGCCACGCCCCCTGAAGAAGAAGGTGATTGGAGTCAAGTGGGTCTTCAAGACCAAATATCTCAGTGATGGTACTTTGGATAAGCACAAGGCTCGCCTTGTTGCTAAGGGTTTTGTCCAGCGCCCAGGGATTGACTGTCATGACACCTTTGCCCCTACAGCTCGTATGGCAACCATTAGAGCTGTTCTTGCTTTGGCTGGCCATAGGAGATGGCCTGTTTATCAGCTGGATGTAAAGTCGGCCTTCCTGAATGGTGATTTGAAGGAGGAGATCTACGTTGAGCAGCCTCCTGGCTTTGGTTCTTCAGATGGGAAAGTCTACAGGTTGAAGAAGGCCCTGTATGGTCTCAAGCAGGCCCCGCGAGCTTGGAACGAGAAGATTGATTCGTTCCTCCAGACTCAGTTGGGATATCGGCGGTCCAAGGCCGATCCGCAGCTGTATGTTCACACTTCCGGGGAAGGTTGTGTGCTGTTTGTATTATATGTTGATGATTTGATTGTCACAGGTGATGATGCATAGCAGGTCCAGGAGACAAAGTCAGCTTTACATCGGACGTTCGAGATGACGGATTTGGGGCTACTCCATTTCTTTTTAGGACATGAGATTTTTCAGTCTCAGAGGGGGATCTTTCTCTCCCAACAGAGATATGTACAGGAGCTCTTGGTGTCTTTTGAAATGGAAGATTGTCGGGCCCTCTCTACTCCTATGGATCCGAACTGGAAGGCCACTTCCCACTTAGCTTCTCCTTTGGCGAATGCTTCCCGCTATCGACAGTTGATAGGGTCTTTGATTTGGCTTCTCAACACCAGGGTTGATCTATGTTTTGCTGTTGGGCTCTTGGCAGGGTTCATGAGTGAACCTAAGACGGTGCATTGGCAGGCTGCTCAGAGGATACTTCGGTATCTGAGGGGGACGTCTGATTTGGGGATTCATTACCCCGCAGGGACAGATGGGTCAGATCTTGTACTTGCAGGCTGGAGCGACTCGGATTGGGCCGGTGACGTGGACCACAGGCGGTCTACAACAGGTTACTGCTTTACTTTGGGTGCAGGTGTTATTTCATGGAGTAGCAAGAAGCAGCCCACGGTAGCCCTTTCGTCTACTGAGGCGGAATATCGGGCCGCATCTTCCACCACATGCGAGGTTGTGTGGCTTCGGAGATTGTTGGAGGAGCTTTGGTGCCCCCAGACTCGTCCTACATTGCTGCGATGTGACAATGAGAGTTGCATTGCCTTGGCAAGGAACCCTGTTTTTCATGCCCGGACGAAGCACATTGAGATCCAGTACCACTTCATCCGAGAAAAGCTTCTGGATGAGACCATCACTGTGGAGTATTGCAAGACGGAGGACAATCTTGCGGATTTGTTTACGAAGGCGCTTCCTCAGGCTCTACTTCGGCAACATTCCAGATCCCTCAGGCTTCTGCCCTGCCCAGGCTCTGAGAGGGGGTGTTAGAGAGGATCACAGCCAGGCAGGTGCAGTCCAGTCGGACTGCCACGTGGCAGTCCGACTGCCTGCAGCCATTTTATTCCAGGCTGCGCCCTATTTTGGCGCCCCGTTCTAGGTGATTTTTCGCCTATTTATTGCTGACGTTTTCAGCAGTCTGGCCACTATTCTCTGTCGCAGATTACAGACCGGTGCCGTGCAGATTTCTGTCTCTGTTCACAGATTTCAGACAGCAGACAGTGCAGACTGCAGCACCGCTGCACTCTGACAGGCAGCTCTACATTAGAAGTTCAAAATGACAGATTTAGGACTTCTCTATTTCTTTTTGGGCCATGAGATTTTTCAGTCTCAGAGGGGGATTTTCATCTCTCAACAGAGATATGTACAGGAGCTCTTGGTGACTTTTGAGATGGAGGATTGTCGGTCCATTTCTACTTCTATGGATCCGAACTGGAAGGCCACTTCACACGCAGATTCTCCTTTGGTGGATGCTACTCGCTACCGTCAGCTGATTGGCTCATTGATTTGGCTCCTCAACACACGGGTTGATCTATGTTTTGCTGTAGGTCTCTTGGCTGGGTTCATGAGTGCGCCTCAACAGGTGCATTGGCAGGCTGCTCAGAGGATACTAAGGTATCTGAGGGGGACCTTCAACTTAGGGATTCATTATCCAGTAGGGACAAGATCTTTTGATCTTGTTCTTGTAGGTTGGAGTGATTCAGATTGGGTTGGCGATGTGGATCACAGGCGGTCTACTATAGGTTATTGTTTTACCTTGGGTGTTGGTGCTATCTCTTGAGAGTAGCATCTTCGACTGAGGCAGAGTATTGGGTTGCGTCTCCTACCACATGTGAGGTTGTGTGGCTTCGCGGCGGTTGTTGGAGAAGCTTGGCTGCCCCCAGACTCGTCCTACTCTCTTGCGGTGCGACAATGAGAGTTGCATTGCCTTGGCACAGAATCTCGTATTCCATGCTCGGATGAAGCACATCGAGATCCAGTATCACTCCATCAAGGAGAAGCTTTTGAATGCGACCATTGATGTGGAGTATTGTAAGACTGAAGACAATCTTGCAAATTTGTTTACGAAGGCACTTCCCCAAGTTTTGCTTCATCGACATTTTAGATCCCTACATCTGTTGGCAGTTGCCTTATCCAGGATGATCTGAGAGGGGGTGTTAGCAGTTAGCTCCCTGCCATGTCAGCAGTTCCATGTGGTAGTTTTGCCACGTGGTAGTAGTCCAACTGCAGTCGGCTGCATTAAAAGCAGCTGACCTGCCTATTTTGGCATTTTTACGTGGCATTCTTTTTAGCCTTTTAAAGGCCGAGTTTCGAGTAGTTTTGATCACTTGTATCTGACAAATTTCAGACGACTGGTGACGGAAATAGTGCTCGGGGCTCTCGGAGATCAAGGTCCTCAAGGTAGAGACATATGCAAATATTCTCTTTGCACCCATGTATAATTCTTCATCCTTATACTGTATTCTTCACTGCAGATTTTCTGCGTTTCACTGTCTCTTTCTCTCTCTCTCTTCTCTCTCCATTCACTCTTTGTTACGGTCATTCGCTTCGGCACCGCCTCACTTTGACACCTTCATCTCTATTTGACTGCGTTTATGGTGGCAGTGTGCTTCTCTTCAGTTGGCATGCATCCTCCATTGTTGGTGATAGCATCTTCTGCGCTTCTACAACTTGCGTTTGGAGTCCACACTCTCTTGGTGTCAACATCCACCCTATCTGGCGTCATCCTCCACCCTTCTGGCGGCTCCACCTTCTTGCATTTGGTTGCCAGAGAGGTTCCTCACCATTTGGCGTTTCTCTCCAGCAGGCGTCACATTCATCAGAGGTAGTTGCACCTTGCGTTTGGTTCCTAGCTGCTTTCCACCCTTTTGACGTCACTCAACAGCTGACGTTTCACTCCTAGAGGCAGTGTCTTCATCTGCATTTTCAATATCTGGCTCATCCTCACCACTTGGTGTCACCTCATCAGGCTTGTGTTTGCAGACAGAGGCTTCATCGATTGTCTCCCTACTCGCAGGTATCACTTTTCATCCCTGCGTTTGTAGATTCAGAGGCTCCTCATCCTTTGACGGCAATCTCCTTGCTCCAAGCGACACCTCCTCATCCTGCATTTGCAGACTCAAAGGCTTCTTTGGCAGTCTTCCTGCACTCTAGGGCTTTCTTGTGCTATGGCACCCTTGTATCAGATTTACTTCATCAGCATGATTCATCTTTCATCATCTTTTGTATTACTTTTCTCTCTCAGTGTTTGCCATACACAGACTGTGTTTTCCCTTGCAAACCCTACTTTCTCTCTGGTCATTTAGTCATTTTAATAGTAACTTGATTGTACCATGTTGAATCTCTAACCCCAAGAATTCAATTGTAGTAGTGAACATGATAGATTAATTGGGGAGAGCACCATGCTTGCATTCTCTATTGCCTTGGCAAATTCATAGAGGTGATCAATGTGTTCACTAATTGTTTGTGAGAATACTAAAATATCATCAATATACACTAAACAAAAGGGAAAATTGGAAAACACAGAATCAGTCCACCCTTGAAAGTAGGTTAGTACTGTTTTGATGCCAAACGGGAGGACCGTCCATTGGTAATGACCTTGAGGAACATAGAAATGTGTTTTATACCTATTTTCTGGCTTGAGGGGAAGCTGCTAGAAGCTTGATTTTAAATCAAATTTGCTGAAAATGTTAGCTTTTTTTAGTTTCTTGATCAAGAGATCCTTGAGTGGGATAGGATGTCCATGGCCAATGAGATTGGCATTTAAGGGCTTATAGTTAATGACCAGTCTTTTCTTTCATCTTTTTTGTCCTGAATGCTTATTTACATAGAATGCTTGGCATGCCTAGGGTGAGATTGTAGATTCTATCAAACCTTTATCTAGTAGTGTTTGAATTTCGTCTTTACAAAGAATCAAATCTTCTTCTTTCATCCTAGAATGTACAGCTTTTGTTGGGACGACATTGGACTTTAAAGGAAGAGGAATAGCATAGGATGTTCTTTTTTCTTTGTACATAAGGAGATCTTCATGCATAAAAGACTTGAGATGGTCTGTCACCTTCTGAATTTCGTTTGCATATTTCTGTTTTTCTGCATGAAGCCACTGTTCTCTAGCAACAATCTTTTGTTGTGTTGTGGGGGAAGTTCTGCAATGGAGTAGATATTGCGGCCAATTTTGGGTAGAAGAGAAATGTTCGCCTTATTTGCAAGATAAGAAACAATAAAGTGCTCAAACCAAAATGTATAGGGAACAAGATGTTGCAGTATCGCATTTGCTTCATTAGTTGCATTTCTATGGGAACCTTGATCGTTCCAAGCTACAAATATGCTTGTGTGACATGGATTAGGGTGATTTTTTTGTTATTTGACAACTCCACTATGATCGAGGTAGTTACCTTTATACAATTTGGAGGGAAAAGCTCATAGGGTGCTATTGTTAAACTAGAACCAATGTCTAAGAGAGCATCTACATACAAAGAGAATTGAGGTATGTTTTTAAGTTGTACACAAATCATAGGGATTGGTCCACCGGTAGTAAGAGCATTGACCTTGTGTACCCTTGCTTGAGATAGCCTTATTTGATTGACTAGCTTAATAGGAGAGTCGATAGCTTGACTTTGAAGTTCTGATAGGATGGTTGTCATTCCTTGTGTTAGTTGTCTTTGTCCTTTGAGAAGGCGTTTGAATACCTTACACAGGGAGTGTAGTTCGTGTTGCATTTCAGTAAATACTTGAAGCATTTTGATTCCTTCTTTTTGAGTTGAGTATGTAGTAGCTGAGAGTGATTGGAGCAATTGGGTTGTTGTCCTTGGATGGTGTATCTGTCCAAGTTATGTGGAATGAACATATTAGCTTCTTCTTTAGTTTCAGAACTTAAAGTACCTAGCTTTGGTAAGTCGTAAGTGTTGTTGAAAAATTCTTTGCGCACTTTATCTTTAGCCTTTTTATCTGAGGAACATGTTTCTGTAGATGAATCACTGTTATCTTTAGATTTTGATTTTTTCAGTTTGCCTTTATGTTTGTGAGAAGAAGGACTACCAATGGATGTAGTAGCACTAAGAAAGACTTTATCATTTCGACCAAAAAAATGAACAGCATGGGCATTCACTGGTACAAATATATCAGAATGAATAGAATGATCATTTGATATGTTTGAGACTTCTGAAATGGGGCTGTCTAGATTGGATTCATTATACAACATTTCATCTTTTGTAAAAGAAGTATCATCTTCTTCTGAGTCAGTCACAGACTCAGTGGGTGAGTTGGAAGTAGCTATGGAATGAGAGCGAACAATATACCAAGAGGTATCACTATCTAACTCACTAAGATTGATAGATCCATCTGAATAGTCAGATTAGCCAGAATAGTCACTGTCACTTGAAGAGGCTTCAATAAGATAATGTAGATTTACCTTAGCAGCATTGTTAGTTTGCTTTTTCTTAATTGGACAATTATTGGTCAAGTGAGAAGAACTGCCACACAATTAACATTTTAAATCCTTTTTCTTTTCTTCATTCTTTTGAAAAGAATTCTTTTACGAATTACTGTGAGAGGATCTATGGCGGTGGTGGGATTTGTCACTACCATTTTTATAAGAATAGCTTCAATGTCTTCAAGAATGATAGTCTTGAGATTCTTGTCCGTCTTGTCTCTTGAAATAATGATGGCTTCTATCCCGTTGATAGCAAGTAGAGCGATAATAGCGATTTCGGCCATAAGTGCCACTTGATGAACAAGCACATTGCTTGTAGCAAAAATGTACTTCATATTTTGTAGCAAACTTATAGATTGATTGAGGGAATCTTTGATTAGGTATTGTCAATTTTTGCTGTTGGCATGCTTCTTTTATAGTTTGTTCTATGGCTTGTATTATCCGTCCTACACTATCTGAGAAATCTCTATTTTTATTCTTCATTTTTTACTTGTAGTAGAAAGGAATGGGTTGTGGAAAAGAATATACTATGTCTTCTTTCATGTTGTTGTCGTAGGCACCCAAACCTTTATTCAATAGATCTCTCATATAAATCAAGTATTCTTTGTATTGCCTTGGGTCACAAAGCTTTGACTTGAAGAATGCTTCTTGGGCTTCAAGAACATCATCAAGTTTGTTTCCTACTAATTCACCAAGTAGTAATTCAAAGAATAACTGTATTGGATCTTGATGCTGGACAATGGCAAATTTGATGTGAGTATGGAATGATATCTACCATTGTTTCAAACCGCCAACAAATCCATGGGTCATGGCATTTAGGATGTCAATGCGGCTAGTCTGAGGTTTGTCCAGAATCTTCTAGCCAACATAGGCGTACATCATATAGATCAACAGTTTGATCTCCTTTGGTGATTTCCCATCAATGGACCAAATAGGGAAAGATCCAACTTTTTCAGGGACTCCAATCTTTTTATAGAAACTTGTATATGAAGTCTTTGAATAGGAAGAAGAAGCATTGATAATACCACTAGATTTAGTTGTATTTACAAGAAGAGTAGGTGGCAAAGTACGTATAGTAGACTCATGTGTATTCAAGAGAGCTTGTAACAATGTGTCTGGAGGAGCATTGGCTCCATGGGGGTTGATCGGGACAAAATCATCATCTACTATACTATCCTCAGCTTCATCAGAGGATGATAATGTATAAGCAACTTGATTCTAAAAAGCAGCCTGATCTCCGAATTACCATGTAGGTAATTCATTAGGAGGACCATAAGGAGGATGTTGTTCCAAACTCTCACCCATCATGCGAGCATTGATGCGAGATTCCACTTTGCGCCGAGGGTTTTCCTTCTACTTGTCTTGTGGGCCAATACATAAGGGCATTTGATCCAGAATTTGATTTGCTTCTCTCTTTTTGTGGATTTTATCAAACGCATATTCAACTATTTGATCAAAAGCGACTTTGTAGTCATGATTTGACCAATCATGAAACATGAATTCAAGATATTTTGAAAGCTCTTCAACAATGTCTCCTGGTTGCAAAGAAGGCTGAAATAAACTAGGTTGATGTATACTAGTTTCCCCTTTCATAAAATTTATTAAAGAAGGACAGTAAATCGGTTGTAACTCTTGAAAGATACCATCAGGATCATCTGAATCATGAAAGTCTTGAGGCTCTAAATACAAATCAGGCAGATCATAGGACGTAGAAGCCATATCATATGAAGAAGTATCAATATCTTCATGTATTTTACTTTTGCGTTTGTCTTTGGCTGAAACAGAAACAACCCGATGCTTATTGAGTGATCCTGGTGAAGGAGAGGAGAAGTATGAACTCCATCCTTTCTGCAATCTTCTTATGGAGAAAGTGTTCCAATCAGTAGTGGTGGAAGAAGGAGACTGACAGGAGTGTTACTGGAGAAGGATTAGTGGAGGAAGAAGTAACTCTAGTTGTGGGTTGAGATTGGATTTGAGCCTTAACTAATTGCTGACATAAGATTAGAATATTATCAGAGACTTGCTGTAAATTGTTTACCTTTTCTATGAGACCTGTAAGGGCTAGATGTGTCCAGTTTGAGACTTGCAATTGAGTTGTCCAAGAAGCGAGTCTTGTGGTTGTGAGTAAGGGGCGACTTTATACTTATTATTTTCATACTCAAACTCTTGAATAACATTCACAATTGGAGAGGAAGCCTACTCTATCAGTTTCTTGCAATGCTGGTAGATACAATGTATAATATGAGCATGATCACAAGGTTGGGTGTGAAACTTCAAGAGATTTGCTCTTTGTCAAGGTGAAATCTTGAGCTGAGGTTGAGGTTGCATAGACACAAGAAGCTTCTGAGAGGTTTTTTCTTCAGTAATTTCTAGAGCCAAACGTTGAGGAAGATGAAGGGTTTTGTCTTTGATATTTTGTACAATGATGACTCTGGGAGGAAGGAGTTCTTTTTTCCTAAGAGATGAAATATCTAATTGCCACTCATGAGGAAGTTCTATTTTAGACCAATTTACACGATTGGGAAGAAATCTTTGTGTACTCTCATCGGACTTCATAATTATTGTCTGACCTCTGTCTTTAGATGAATTCATTCCTTCTACTACTCTAGGAATGGCTAGGGACATGCATCGAAATACCATACGATACTGTATTGCTAAGTGTGCAGAAGAGACTTTCATTTGTAGACCCATTGTCCTAATATGAAGCATTAGTAATTCGGGCAAATAGGGGTCATCCATGGCTATCACATAATTTGGGCGAAGCTTAAAGAAAATGGGACCATTTGACAAGGGCGAAACAGCTGCTCCTACAATCATATCCATAAGCTCAACATGTCTAGTGTCTAATATTGCAGCCATGCGAGAGACATTAAGACCTCTATAGAACAAAGGGATTATGCCTATTGCTATGTAGCCTAAGTGCAAATATGGTTAATCTTTTTTTTGTTAATTTTCTGAATCTTTGGAAGCATAAGAGACAAGAGATTAATATATTGGTCTTTTGCTAAAGTATCTCCCACTGTTAAGATACCTTGATCTTCGATATACACAATTGAAGCCTTGAACTTATAGATTTTGTTCTCATCGTAAATATGTGTTGCACCAATGTCTAGTAGGATCCATTTGGAGCTAGGGTGTGCCTCATCCACATTGATAGTCAAGTTCCCCAAAGACTTGTAGCGTTCAGACAGTGATTTGAGGGTAGAGCTGAATACATTAGCACCGTTCTTGGAAGCATCCATGAAGAAATTATTGGACTTTTCCGAGGGATTAATGCTCAAACACGGGACAAGCGGTGTAACAAGCCTAAAGCCTCACAACAAGCAATGTCTTACACAGTCACTGACGACCTTCGTTTCTTCAGGCGGTAAAATGGAGTTGGCTCTGATACCAAACACAAAATGCATGGCAGAAGCAGGAACACAGTGACAGAAAGGCATAGAATTGAATACAGATCGTGACACAAATTTGCGTTTTCAGCGTTTGAGGGCAGACAGGAGGGCTGCGCCTAGGAACAAGACTGAAGCGAGCGTCGGTGCGCAGGAAAGGAGTCTAGGTGGTGGATTTGCTGCTGTTTACTGCTGTTTGACGCGGAGGAAGTTTGAGTTTTCAGCCTACAAGTGCAGGTTTTGTTTTTTCATCGCCTCCGGCGGGTGAAGAAGTTTCAGGACACGGAAGAGCCTTAGCAGGCTGAGTTTTCACAGTCAGAGGGGGCTGCTTTTGCGTTTGTGAAGGCATTACAGGTGAAGATGTCTACAGAGATTGACTTGGAGTTCCAGTCGATTATGGACCGGAAGGTGCCTGTCTTACCGGCTCTTCCTGCAGATTAGAAGCTCGACGGCGACAACTACCGCATTTGGCGTGTCATGATGTTGGCCATCCTTGAGTCCTATGATTTGGCGGAGCTTGTACAGGAGAAGATCGATCGGCCCTCGGTAAGAGATGAGTCCAAACTCTCTTCCGATGCTCGGGCGGAGTTGGCCAAGGCTCAATCTCATTGGGACAAACTGAATGCTAGGATTCGTTCCTTTCTTTTTCTATCTTGTACTACAGCCGTGATAGCTCACATCGAGCACTTGACGGTGGCTCGGGAGATATGGCTGGAGCTTGATCAGATGTACAATCGGATGACCCTAATGAAGCAGGTTTCTTTGAAGGTACAGATGCGGACCTTGTTCGTAAACAAGTCTTCTTCGCTGCGGGAGCACATTAACAAGCTAAGGCAGCTTCAGATGCAGGTTCAGAATGCGGGGAAGTCGATTTCTTCCGAAGACATGGCGATCACACTCTTGTCCTAGTTGCCGCCACGATTCGGTACATTCTACTCTGCCCTTATTGCTTCAGGGCGAGAGTCTACTCTTCGGTGGGAAGAGTTGGTTCCTATGGTCTTGGACCAAGAGGAACAGCTAAAGGGACAGAATGCTTCCAAGACGGAGGCGCTGACAGGTCAAGCCTCTCAGAAGAAGGGGAAGGACCGAAAGAAGAAGAAGGGGGATAACAAGTCAAAGAAGGACAAGGACAAAGAATCCACATGTCATATTTGTGGAAAGACTGGCCATTGGAAGAAGGATTGCCCTGACAAAGACAAGAAGGACACCAACAAGAAGGACACAAAGGATTCTGGAGCGGTGGTTGCACCCTCATCAGCTGCATTTCTTCATCTAGCTGTCATTGAGGACTCTTCATCGAATGCTTCTGATGTAGCGATGACGGCTCCCCAGGCTCGAGAGTGGATCGTTGATAGTGGTGCCTCCCGGCACATGACTCCTTCATCAGATGGTGTTGCCCAGTTGCGACCCTTGCGTAGGCAGATCCTCATTGGAGATAGCTCTTCAGTGTCTATTGCAGGACGGGGTAAGATGTAGCTTATTTCAAATGGACGAGGTGGTACCCATACCTCAGAGGTTTTGCATGTACCAAGCTTAGGGTAATATCTCCTGATAGTTCATAAGATTTGCTCCCTTGGCCTTTTGGTGGAGTTTGACAGTACTTCGGTACGAGTCCTTGATCGTGGGTCGAGGAAGGTTCTATCATCCGGATATGAGGAGAACGGCATTTATAAATTGAAGTCTTCCACTGCCCTCTCTACTCTTCTTCTCACCTCTCAGTCACCGTCAGAGTTATGGCATGCTCGGTTTGGTCACCTCAACTATGATTATCTTTGGAGGGCGTCTCGTGGACAGCTTGTTCGAGGGTTGCCGGATATAGTAGTGAGCCAGCAGCCATGTGTCTCCTGCATTCGGGGGAAGCAGCATAGGGATGCCATTCCCCACACAGCTTCGCGGCGGTCTACTTCACCGATGGAGCTTGTATCTACCGATCTATGTGGCCCTATGAGGAATGAGTCCTTGCGTGGGAGCTCGTACTTCATGCTGATCGTAGATGACTACAGCAGGATGACATGGGCCTATTTTTTGGCATTAAAGTCAGAAGCTTTCTCACACTTCAAGGATTGGCTTCTCTTTGAGGAGAACCGATCGGGCCGGAAGTTGAAGACCTTGCGATCCGACAAGGGCGGTGAATTTGTTTCTAATGCATGGAACGAGAAGATTGATTCGTTCCTCCAGTCTCAGTTGGGATATTGGCGTTCCAAGGCCGATCCGTAGCTTTATGTTCACACTGCCGCGGATGGTTGTGTGCTTTTTGAGTTGTATATTGATGATTTGATTGTCACAGGTGATGATGCATAGCAGGTCCAAGAGATGAAGTCAACTTTACATCGGACGTTCGAGATGACGGACTTGGGTCTACTCCATTTCTTTTTGGGCCATGAGATTTATCAGTCTCAAAGGGGGATCTTCATCTCTCAACAGAGATATGTACATGAGCTCTTGGTGTCATTTGAGATGGAGGATTGTCGGATCCTTTCTACTCCTATGGATCCGAACTGGAAGGCCACTTCCCATTCAGCTTCTCCTATGGCGGATGCTTCCCGCTATCGTAAGTTGATTGGGTCCTTGATTTGGCTTCTCAATACTCGGGTTGATCTTTGTTTTGCTGTTGGGCTCTTGGCAGGGTTCATGAGTGAACCTAAGACGGTGCATTGGCAGGCTGCTCAGAGGATACTTCGGTATTTGAGGGGGACATCTGATTTAGGGATTCATTATCCTGCAGGGACAGATGGTTCAGACCTTGTACTTGCAGGTTGGAGCGACTCGGATTGGGCCGGTGATGTGGACCACAGGCGGTCTACTACAGGTTACTGTTTTTCCTTGGGTGCAGGTGTTATCTCATGGAGTAGCAAGAAGCAGCCCACGGTAGCCCTTTCGTCTACTGAGGCGGAGTATCGGGCCGCGTCTTCCATCACATGTGAGGCTGTGTGGCTTCGGAGATTATTGGAGGAGCTTGGGTGCCCCCAGACTCGTCCTACTTTGCTACAATGTGACAATGAGAGTTGCATTGCCTTGGCACGGAACCCTATTTTTCATGCCCGGACGAAGCACGTAGAGATCTAGTACCACTTCATTAGAGAAAAGCTTCTGGATGAGACCATCACTGTGGAGTACTGCAAGACGGAGGACAATCTTGCGGATTTGTTTACAAAGGCACTTCCCCAGGCTCTACTTCGGAGACATTCCAGATCCCTTAGGCTTCTGCCCTGCCCAGGCTCTGAGAGGGGGTGTTAGAGATCACAGCCAGTGCAGTCGGACAGGAGCTGCTGGTACAGTCATGTGCAGTCGGACTACACAGTCGGACTGCCACGTGGCAGTCCGACCTGTGCAGGCAGTCAGCTGCATTTAATGCAGCCGACAGGCTGTTTTCTGGCGCCCTATTTTCGCCCAGTTTTCTGGCTATAAATAGCCAACTTCTCCAGCAGTCTCCCACACTTCTCTGCTTGCAGATTACTGACCGTTGGCACGCGCAGATTCTGTCTCTGTTCGCAGATTTCAGACAGGAGACAGTGCAGACTGCAGCGGACTTCGAGGTGAACAGCAGGTTGCATTGTCGAGGTGGAGACACGCAGTCCAGCGCACTGCGCCCGTGTATATATCTGCATATCTTTGTATTCAGCACACTTTATACAGCAGTTCTTCATCTTCCACTGTCTCTTTCTCTCTCTTCTCTCTCTGCGTTCTCTCTCTCTCAGTCCTACGCTTCCGCACCGCTGCATTCTGACAGGTTGGGAGAGCTTGAAGAGATAAAGACAGAGTGGTAGAATGCTCACTTGCTTATTGTCCTCAAATGAGATATAATGGGTGTATTTATAGACTCTTAGTAGTGGAAATAATCATCGAGTGTTAGTGGGTATCTTTTAGTGCGTGCTTGTTGGCACATAGTGCGTGGAGAATATTATACAAAATGTAAAAGATATACAATAGTAGGTGGGTCAAGGTGGTTGGTGTGACAAAAGGTCTGCCACTTTGTTGTGTATGCCGGAATATGTTGAAAAGTTACATCAAGAGTATCAAAAAAGAGAGACCACCTTAACAATCTCTTATTGCCAATGTCATTTGGTGCTTATTTAGTAAGGTAACTCGGTGTCCACATTTTGGTCACTTTTTTAGTGGGCGTCCACACAGTGGTGCACCACCCTAGACAGCTTATGTCTATAAATAGGCAATCACTTCATTCATTCTTCACTTCTATTGCTCTCACCACTCTTCACTCTCACCACTCTTCAATCATTCTTCACCCCTCTTCCTCCATCGCTTGGCGTCACTCGTCTATCACAAGGGCTATTGGGACTCCCGTTTTTGCAACCTGGCTTCTCCTCCATCACTTGTCATCACTCGTCTCTCACAAAGATTGTTGGGACTTGCGTTTTTGCAGCCCGGCTTATCCTCCATCATTTGGCATCATCATTATCCACCTAGTGTCAACATGTGGGCCGCTTTCCTTGCGTTTGACAACTCTGATAGTCTGGGATTTGCATTTTGCTGCCCAGGTCACTCCTCCGCATCAGAGGGCTGCGGTTTACTCCCTTGACAACTGATGATCATCTTCTAGATTACTCCCCGACAATAGAGGATTGCGGTTCGCTCCCTCGATAGTGGGTGAACATCTTCCATATCTCTGACGGCATCAGAGGATGGTAGTCCACGCCTTCGATAGTTGTCTTTCACCTTCCAGTGATTACTTTGATAGCCCACTACTCGGAGGATTGAGTTTTGCTCCCTTCATTGTGCAAATTCCCACAGGTGTTGTCACTTGATTGGGACAGGACAGTGCGGTTATCTTTTGAGCTTCGACTGTGCTGTATCAGCTTTTTGTCTCATAGCATGATTCAATGCATCATCACCATGTTCTTCTTGTGTTTATGAGTTTCTCTTCTCTCTTAGTGCTTGTTGTATACACACACTGTGTTGCTCCTTGCAAACCCTACTGTCTCTCTGCACTGTTGTTTATTTTGACATGGTATCAGAGCATACCTGTTATTTTTGACAGCCCTGCAGCCTATGTTGTTCAGCATTCGGCTCCTGATCTGTGTTTGTTGTAGGAGGTCTTCAGGCGCTGATAGATTTGTGCTTCCAGCTGCTGCTGCATCTAGATAGCTGCCCATCTCATCACACATCTTCCATAGTAAACTTTGTCTAGGCGCCTCCAAGTTTGCTTCAAAAGTTGATCATGACTTGCTAAAATGGTAGGGCCTCCACCATTTTGATTTGCACCTTGTCCATCTTCTTCAAGAATAGTTTCTGTTTGTTGTAGGAAGCCTGTTTAGTCACAATCAGGGTGTAACCAAGTTCTTTGACCAAGAATCTAACTCTAAGACATCCGTAGTAGATTGAAAATGACTCTTGATGTGATCTAACCTACTACTATGATATCAATGTAAAGAAGGCTTATTCCAACACAAATTAATCTAACAAACTACTCGTAGAAAGCAAGAAATCGAACAAGGAAATGCTGAAGCATGGCCATGCCATGGAACATTCTGTGTTTTGTTGGTTGGAGGCTTTGACCTACTAACACTTTTGCATTTTCTCCTCTAGTTGGCTGCCTAGCAGTCACGTTTGAAAACAGCCATCATTTTGGAAAGATTTCAGCATCATCTACATCACTGACAGCTTTGGAGGACTGCATTTTGCTGCCTCTAGTGTTGTTCTGCATCACTGTTGTCATCTCCGACATCCCCTTTCCCAGAGACTAATTTTTTGTCCCCTCCACCGAGCATTCCTTTACAATTGCTGCCACCTGATCAGCTAGGATAGTGTAGTCATCTTTGAGCTCTCATCGGCATCATCTATTAGAAAAAACATGAATGTAGAATACAAACACAATTGTACAACAAAGCACAGACTGGTAACTTAGTAGGGTTAAGGTAGCTCAGAGACAAGAACACAAAAGATGAATGAATATGTACTATACATAATGCAACAAACACACTATGCAAGGTGAATATTGAACCTCAAACTCTCATGTCTCTAAGGGACCGAGGTAGAGGATATGAGTAGGTGAGTATGTCGTACTTTGTATGGATCTTGAAACATAGCAGATAGCCTCCAAATGTGTACGGCAGCAGCAAATGTAGATCTGGAGAGTTTGGACCAGGCTGAACATGTCTCGGACAGCTCAAACAGTGGGCAATAGTTGGAGAAATGCCAAAAGGAAGCAGGTGACAAGCTAGAAACCGTAAAGGAAGCATTGAATTGTCTTGATGATGATGGTGACTGGTTGGAAGCTGAAAATGCAGGCTGGAACAGATTCTGACCGCAGCAAACATAGCCTTGGAAGGGTATTTGGTAGTGGGCAAAGTTTATAAATCGGTTGCTAGCAGCTAGAGAGTGATGCTGATTAGCAAATTCAAGGAAGAGAGGCTGCAAATTGTGGGCAGCAGTTGAAGGAGGGATAGGATTAGGTGCCTAGCTGATGGATAAGAAGCTTGAATTGAGATATCCTCAAGGAAGGGGGGTGAACAGCAGAGACGGTGCCAAAAATCTGCAAATAGAATTAGGGCTGAGTGGTGGATAGCGTGTCTATTTATAGGTGAGTCTTGAGTGGATCCTCCCAAATTAAGATTTGGCATGTGGGACATAGATGCTCTTTAGAAAAGTGGTCATTTAATGAATCTTTTGGTAATAAGCATGTTTTGGATTGTAATAAAGAGCTAATCAAGATATAATGCATTTTTAAGCTGAATGCCCTTTCTCAGACCCAAAATTGAAACTTGGAAGGGACTACAAAGCATAGCTCAGCCATGCTGTGCAGCGTGCTATTTTCCAAGATGACAAGCTTTATAGACATTCTTGGATAGTTTTAGCCATGGAAGACCTTCAACATGATGTGACAACTTGTAAAGAGAGTCATACCCAAGGTGTCTTAGGTGGAAATGCCAGAGATATACTTCTCATTTGTCGGTTTCCTAGTGTAAGCCAGGGCTTGAAACTGTTAGTAGTCATGTCTTGTGTGGTCATCTACTACCTATGAGCTTGAGTCTGAGTCTGACAAGGACATTAGGAGCTCTGATATTGTACTTATATGCCATTTTATGTGTTTGGACACTTTAGGTGGAGGGCACATTAGTGCATTTCTTTTTATGCGCTTTTGGCTATTTTTTAGGGGTTTGGCCACATTTAGGATTTGCCCTCTTTTTTGCCTATATATAGGCTACCTACCCTCCCACTTTCATTATCTATCATTGATTATTCGTGATTAGCTAGCCCTTCTCATTCTCTCATCCCCTTGTACCGTCTTGGCACCCACACTAACACGTAGAGCAACGAGTTGGGGCTGGTTGTTCTAGCCTTGTATCTTTAGCCATTGGAGTCACATTGTTCTTTCTCTCTCCAGCGTGTTGAGTATTTCACTCACGTCTCACTTACGCCTATGCTCACATCGGAGTGTCGGTGATCAGGACACTGGGGCACTTTTTACTCTCGGTAAGTCAGGACTTGCAAGAACAACTCATGAATGTTGATGAGTACTATTCGGATGCACAGATGATATCCACCACTTTGAACTCATTACCTCCTTCGTACTTGGCTTTTCATACGGCCTTAAACCTCACCATGAGGATTGCCGCGCAGCTAATCACTTTTCTTTAGTTAGTCAGTTTGCTTCTAGAGGAGGAGCAAATACGGAGGAGTAGTGGTGTGGATGCTATAGCCTCTGAGCAGGCTTTTATGGCTAGACAGAAGGGCAAAGGCAGCTAAGTGAAGCATGCTCCGCAGAGTTTTGGGACTTCTAGCACATCACAGGCAAACAAAAAACAAGGGGACATGCAAGCCAAAAAGGGCAAATGCCATTATTGCAAGAAGCCAGTCCACTACATTACTGAGTGCAGAAAGCGCATTGCGAAAGAGAAGAAAAAGGAGTTAGGAATGTCTGTTTCTGATACTTCTTTCACTGCTATTGAGTCCACGTCCTTTGTTGCAGACAGTGACTATTATTTTTACACATGCAGTTATGACACCTCTTGGGCAGATCGAGCATTCAACTCTACTGAGGATGCAGACACTTGGTTTTTTGACAGTGGTGCTTCTAGGCATATTACATCTCACAGAGATTTATTTGTATCTGTTCTTGCAGCTCCAGTTGGCAAGTCTGTACAGTGTGCCAACAATGCATCATACCCTGTTAGAGGTATTGGGAAGATTGTGCTCACAGCCATTGATGGCTCTATTCTCCACCTATAGGATGCTTTATTTGTGCCAGGCATAAAGAAGAATTTGCTTTCTATCTCTTCTTTGGCATGTTGTGGATTGCAGGTCACATTTGATGATTACAGATGCATGGTGAGAGACAAAGAACACGTGACTTTGGTCTTGACAAACACTTTATGTCATGGGTTATACGAGTTGGATGCTCTTTCAGTTTATCAGTCAGTGTATTTGACATCCACTCTTACTCTTGCTATGATACAGGCAGAGTTATGGCATGCTAGGATGGGGCATGTGAACTTTGACAGCTTGATGCTCTTACAGCGTACGCAAATGCTAGATGGATTACGTCTATTGGAGAGACCTCCTGAGCACTTGTGCGAAGGATGTATTTTGGGAAAAATGCATCATTTTTCGTTTTCCTATGATGTTGCTTTTAGAGCAACAACCAGGTTGCAGTTAATGCATTCAAATGTATGTGGACCTATGCAAACAAAGTCATTGGGAGGATGTTACTATTTTGTGACTTTTATTGATGACTTTACTCGATTTTGTTGGGTCTACTCTTTGGTCAAAAAGTCAGAAGTGTATGATGCCTTTTTGGCTTTTATTGCACTTGTTGAAAACTAGTCTGGTTGTAAAATTAAGACTCTCCATTCGGACCGAGGGGGGGAATACATGTCCTCTATGCTAAATTCTTTTTTGAAGCAGAAGGGCATTGTCCATCAGTACACTACTGCTTATACTCCACAGCAGAATGAGGTTGCACAGAGAAAGAATCGGTCACTCATGGAGATGGCGAGATGTGTGCTGAAGGCAAAGAGCTTGCCTCACAGTTTCTGAATGGAAGCCGTCATGTGTGCTTGCCATGTTTTGAACAGATGCCCCACCAAAGCGTCACTCATGGAGATGGCGAGATGTGTGCTGAAGGCAAAGAGCTTGCCTCACAGTTTCTGAATGGAAGCCGTCATGTGTGCTTGCCATGTTTTGAACAGATGCCCCACCAAAGCTTTGAAGAAAATTACACCTTTTGAGGCTTGGAACAGCCGGAAACCTTTTGTTGGACACTTTTGTACCTTTGGGTGCCTTGCATATGCACATATTCCAAAGGTACTCAGGAAAAAGTTGGATAACAAGGCTGTTAAATGCATTTTTATGGGATATAGCAGTGAGAGCAAAGGCTACAGACTCTATGATCCTGTTTCTAAAAAAACGTTTGTCAATAGGGATGTACTATTTGATGAAAAATCTGAATTGTCCCTGGCTAGTTTAGACACATATCAGGCTGCCTATGATGTATTTGAAGGACTGCTGCCCATTACATTTGGTGATTCAGCTGGAATTTCAGCAAGGGAACTCAATGTTCAGCCAGCTGCTCCTTTGGAAAATGCAGAAAATCAGCCATTGGCTGATCTGAATATTCAGCAAAGTACTGAAACTGAAATTCAGCAAGAGCTTATGCACAGTTAGGAGGCAAGACAAATGCCTAGATGGTATTTACAGACTATGAAAGATAGTCATCTAGATCCACCCATGGCTGGTCGTACTAGAAGGCAAGCTCGTATGCATGATACTACACATACCATGGAGTTTGTTATGGCAGCAAGCACCCTTGATGAAGAAGAGCTTGAATGTTTTGAGGATGCACAACAGAGTGTGCATTGGATGGTAGCAATGAAAGCTGAATTGGATCCTATTACTAAGAATCAAACATGGGATTTGGTGTCTTTGCGATTTGGGAAGAAAGCCATTGGAACAAAATGGGTCTACAAGCTAAAACGGAATGCAGATGGATCCATTGACAAATACAAGGCAAGGCTTGTAGCTAAAGGCTATCCATAGAAAAAAGGCATTGACTATGAGGAAACATTTGCTCCTACTTTCTGTATGACGACCATCAGGTCTATGGTTGCTTTGGCTGCTCATTATGGATGGACTGTGCATTAGTTGGATATTAAAACCGCATTTTTACATGGGGAACTTCATGAGGAAGTATATGTAGAGCAGCCCATTGGTTTTGCAGTTGAGGCCTCGGAACACTTGGTCTGCAAGTTGAAAAAAGCTATGTATGGTTTGAAACAAGCTCCTAGAGCTTAGTATGCAAAGATAGATGCTTTCTTGCTTAGCCAAGGGTTCATAAACAGCTCATCTGAGTCTACCCTTTACGTATGTAAAGAGGGGGGATCCATGCTGATCATTTGTCTTTATGTTGATGATCTCTTGCTTATAGGAACACATGCTGATCAGATTTCAATATTTAAACAAAATTTGCAGCAAACTTTTGGTATGTCAGACTTGGGATCTTTGAATTATTACTTGGGCATTCAATTCATACATGATGCTAGAGGTATTGGGTTATCACAGTCAAGATACATTGGTAAACTTATTGAGAAATTTGTCTTACAGGATTGCAAGCCAATTTGTACACCAATGGAACCTGGACTTAAACTGTCATTACATGATGACAGTGATTTATTTGATATATACACTTATGCTCCAACAGTTGGATGTCTTATTTACTTATGCAACACTAGGCTAGACATACAGTTTGCAGTTTCAGCCCTGAGCAGATATATGCATCAACCACGCATGTCACATTGGTAAGCTGTTAAGCTTGTCTTCCGTTATTTGGAGGGTACTAGATCTCTTGGATTGCTTTATGTCAAAGGGGGACCATTGCAGTTACATGCTTACAGTGATTTTGATTGGGCAAGTGATTATGATTCACGTCACTCCACTAGTGGCAATTGTTTCTTTCTTGGCTCGTCTTGCATATCTTGGCTTAGCAAGAAACAGTCCACTGTTGCCACATCGTCATGTGAAGTTGAATACAAGGCAACTTTCACTACCACAGTTGAATGCATATGGATTAGACGCTTGCTTGTTGATCTGGATGTATTTGTTACGGAGCCTACTCATTTTTTCACTAACAGTCAGAGTACCATTGTAGTGGCACGAAACCCAGTGTTTCATGCACGCATGAAACACATTGAGATACATTATCACTTTGTCAGAGAGAGGCTACATGTAAGTGATATCAGCCTTGTCTATTGTTCTACCACCAGTAATGTGGCAAACATCTTCACCAAAGCTCTTGTGAAAAATTTGAAGTATTTCGCCATGCTTTAAATTTGATCGCCTTTGGTGGCGGACGATCCTTGTACTCTTGATCACTCTTCACTCTAGGGGGGTTTGTTGGGTATTTCACTCATGCCTCACTTACGCCTACGCTCATATCGGAGTGTCGGTGATAAGTAGGACATTGGGGCACTTTTTACTCTCGGTAGGAGAGGTTTCTTTCCCCCAAACTTATAGTATTATTTCGTATGTGCTTTTGACACACACTTACAGGCACTTACCGTGTTCGGGTGTAAACACCCCCTTACAACCCTAAGGTTTAAGGATTGTACCTTGTACTTTCAATTTACTCTTTTTCAGTCTATTGCATTGGGTGTCGTGCTTTACTCTCTACTATCTACTGGTTTTCTGTGCTGAGCTTCGATCCTGTCTTCCCTCACACTGCGTTCTCTCTTTATCTCCTTTTTCTCTCCGTATTCACTTTTCTCTTTTCATTGCGCACTCACATGGTATCAAAGCCACCTTTAAGTATCATGAGCACATGTATTTTTGAAATCTCACTTAACATTTGGAGTAATTTTTAATCACATAGTTAAGTAAATGTTGCACATGTGAGGTGTAACTGGGGTTAGAGTAAATTTATGAGTCCAGGACCTAAGGGAGTCACAGGATGTCAAAGACAAAAGTTGCTATAAGTTGTGCTACATAGGTACTTGGTGGTATTTGGTGCCAGTTGTTGGCCTAGGTCATTCATTGGCCATAAGTGTCAGTTGGTGACACTAGAGAAGTGATGTTTGATGGTATCTAACACCAATTTGATAGTCAAAGATGGTACAAAGACACTCGCGAATGGAAGTTGCCTAGCCAATTTAATTATTGGCTAGTCAGATTATTTTTTAGGGCACCAAAATAAGTATTAGATTAATTTTCAGTATTTAAAGACTGAAAATTAATATTTAAGTATGGATAATGCTGGAAAAACCATTTGGGAAGCTGGCACTTGTCAAAAATGCCATGCAAGGCTGAAAAACGTCTTTAGAGGTTGGAGAGAGGTATTTTAGTGCATTCAACTTGAAAGAGAGAGGAAGGAGATGCTACTGGTTTGATTTGCGGCCATTGGAGGACCTTCTAAGGCAGCTAGGGATAGGAGAAGACCAATCAATAGCAAGTGATAGCTTCTACATGCTGTTGAGATAGGGCAGTAGCTGTAAATGATTTATCTTCTTTAGTTCTTTGTATCTACAACTGTTGAGACAGGGCAACAGCAGTAAATGACTGATTTTCTTCAGTTCTTTGTCTCTACAACTATTGAGACAGGGTAGCAGCAGTAAATGACTGATTTTCTTTGGTTCTTGGCAAAGAAAGTCTGGATTTTCTCTCTTTTCAGCATTCTCTCTCATTTCCCAGTCTTTCTACAACCTTGCTCCGAAGATTACAGCATTGAGATCACTAGAGGCTGATAAATTTTAGATTTCTTTGTTGTAAACCCTAATCTATAGAGTAGAAATTAGGGTTCAATAGCAACCTCAGGAAGTGTGCTAGAAATTGGAAGCTCCAAGACTTGGATTCAGTAGGGTTGAAGCTATTTTCAGTCAAATTTAAGTGGAGGGACCAGAAAATCAATGAATTTGGGGCATTTTCCATCTCCATCAAAACGGGTGAAGGCGAGGTGACTGCCGAATTAAGAGGCAAATCAGATTGAAGACTTGTTGGTCATTTTGGTCAGTAAGGGGAGTTGGAATATTGAAAGGGATCGGAAGAATCCCATTGTACATCAAATTCTTCTTCAATTAAGTTAAAGAATACCAAAACAGGCGCTAGTTTTGGGGCCCAACAGGGTGTCCATTGTCCAAGATTGTAAGTTATTTTGCATTTCTCAGTTTTGTAATAAATGTTACTGTTGTAACTAAGTTGTAATCAAGGAATTACCACCCATCCATGGAAGGAAGGCTGGTTTCAGTGAGAGTCAGAGATTTCAAAGAGGAGCACTTTCTTCGCGGTTTGAGTTATCTTCATCACCGGTTTTTGCTGCGATTTGCCTTTTGACAAGTGGACAGTCTATTTTCAGATCTGCATTTTGCAGGCAGCCCCCCTTTTGCACACATGCAGTAGGTTTAGACCTATGTTTCAGGCAGGCGACACCCCACTGTTGCTGGGTGGCAGGTGTTGGGTGGCAGTTTTTTTCTGCTGGGCAGACCTTTATGCAGGTTTTGACCTTTTAATGCGGGTGACCCCCCTCCAATCTGCATTTTGGGTAGTCTACAGCTTGGACGGCCTGTTTTCAGGCAGGTGAACCACTGCCGCATCTGTGTTTTGTTCCTACAAGGCAATCTCCAGCTTTGGGCAGCTTCATACACCCTCAGGAGACCTTATCCAGGCTGGGCAGCGCACTTCAAGGCTGGGAGACCATCTTTTCTGTGCTGGATAGCCCGTTTTTATAGGCAAACAGACCTTCTTACGATGTATTTTCTACTGAACAAACTCTCTTTGCTAGGTGGCCTCTTTCTTGCTTGGGTGATAGGTTTTTGATCTGTTTTGATTGCATTTATTGCAGCCATATTTGCATGTTTTTGCAGGTCTACCCCTTAAACTCGGCATCAAGTCATCTCTCACTCCTCAGATACTCCCCCGTCTACCTTGCTCTCTGATCAACATATCAATGGACCCTGTACAGGTGGAGGACATTCTAGTTACAACATCTTCTTTGTTTTCTTGCAAATATTTCTTAAAGGACATCTATGGCCGATGTGTATGCTATGGGGGATCGTGTGGTTTGGGATCATTCAGATCGACCACCATCTTATTACTTTTTCCCGTTATACTCTTTTGGGGCTTCTAGTACCCGATTGGCTTTGATGGCATCTCCCTAGTAGGTGCCAATCCTACCCTCTCTCTTTGCATTCGACAAGTTGGACGAGACGAACTACCCTTTATGGTTGTGAAGCATGGAGTGTCTCTTGGACGACTATGACCTTTGGGATTTTGTTGCTATTCTTATACCCTGATCTATCATGGATAATCATGATGGTGTGACCATGGATGTGATAGCTTTAGGGGATTGATTGAATGCTAGAGCCCGCTCTTCTCTCCTTTGAGCTGTACAAATTTTGTGCGTGTGCATGTTTGACATCTCTACACCATTGCATAGATTTGGAGGAGATTGGCATCTCTTCTTTGGATCTAGACATTTGGATATCACTTATCTCTTAAGTTGTAGCTACGACAGCTCTTTGTCATAGATTCCCCTACGATGAGGGATCACATCCATAGGATGGAGGAGATTTGAGATGAGCTTTCATTCCTTTGTATAGACATTTCTTTGGAGGATCTAGTTGTGATGGTTCTTTCACATCTTCCGTCACTGACATATGATGTATTCTACACTAGTCTTCTCACTTCTCGTAGTCAGGAGACTCATACTTCGAAGGAGCTAGCCCCATTGGTGTTTGAGCAGGATGGTGTTTGAGTAGGATGCACGTCACAGTGAGATAGATTCTTGCAGAGCCCGTGCATATGGTCATGCTTGCTTGGCTTTATCTATAAGTACAAGACAAGCCAAGCAGAAGCAAGAAAAGAGGAAGAAGTTGAAGTGATCTTTTGACTCTGCTATAACTTTTATGGAGAAGTGTAGAGGATATCCCACGTGTTCTCATTGTGGAAAGACCTTGCACCCCAAGGAGAGATGCTAGAGGATATACCCTCACCTTTGTTTGGGAGTGAAGGGTGGATCTATAGTGGAGTCGTTGTCTATCTCCTCTTTGTCACCTATTATTATCATTGAGTTAGTGTTTCTACACATTTTATGAGGTGGAGGAGCCTTCTTCAAGTGTATCGTCTTCTATGCAACCTTAGCTCTTTGACAGTGGTGTATGGAGTCCTATGTCTCCCTGAGGTGATTTGTTACAGGATCTCTATTCGTTAGAGGGTATTGTCACTACTAGTGACATTTCTTCAGTGTCTATTATTGGTGTTGGCACCTTGCCTCTATTTTTTGACCATCTATCGAGCTCCATTTCTGAGGCCCTACTTGTTTCGGACGTGGGCTTCTCTCTCCTCTCAGTTCATGGCCTTTTTAGACTTGGGACCTATGTTGTCTTCATTGTTATCTTTGTTGAGGATTTTTCTCTAGGAGCCACTTTTGTGACAAGTTGGTAAGCGGGAGCTATCTATGCTCCATTTCCCTTCCACTGCGAAGGGCCTTCTGAGGAGGCTTTCTATTGCTGCACTCGCTCTTGATTGCGTACCGTTTATCCCATAGTTTTCATCCAATGTCCCACCATCTCCTTTGGTGGTTTCCTCGTACCTCCCATCCCTTTCAGAGGGGGATGCTATTGGTGATGCGGTTGCGGATCTCTTGGCTCTTTGTGTTTTAGAGGGGGCTTTCTAGGATCTTGAGGAGTTTCTTCAGGGTTTCTAGTCTACTTTGGGCCTTTTTTTTAGCGGCTATCCCTTTTCTTCGTCGGCTACCATTCCTTGTAGCTTGGCTCTTGGTCCCTGGTGTTTCTATATAGCTTATGGCACCTTTGATAGTTTCTCACTATCGTCTTTTAGTTGGGTTAGAGACTTGGCTAACCTATCCCCGAATGGAGTTTTCTAGAGCAATCCGTTTAAGGCCTCTTCATTTTCCTTGCCCTTTGGTGGCTTTTTGTTCGTTTGAATTTTTTAATGGAGAGGGGGTCATGCTCCTTGTCTAGCTTTCCTCATTGATGGACTTCATCAGCATTGACACTCTTCCTACCACCCTTGGATCCGCATCTTCTTTGTCCTTTTGCCACATCAAGGATTTGAGAGGGGGTGTTAGTACTCGTGTGTGTCTTATGTGGTCATCTCCTGCTTGTGAGCCTCGGTCTTAGACGAGGACATTAGGAGCCTTGACATTGTACTTGTTTGTCATTTTATGTGTTTTAGAAACTTTAGGTGAAGGGCACATTAGTGCATTTCTTGTTGTGCACTTGTGGCTACTTTTTAGGGATTTGACAATATGTAGGGTTTTCCCTCTTTTTCACACACACACACATAGGCTGCGTGCCCTCCCACTTTCATTATCCATCATTGATTGTTCTTGATTAGCTAGCTCTCCTCATTCTCTCATCTCCTTGCTATTGTTTGGCACCCACATTGACTTGTAGAAATGCATATTGGGGCTGACTGTTGCAGCCTTGTACCTTCAGCCATTGCAGTCATGTTCTTCTTTCTCTCTCTTGTGTTCTCTCTTTGTCTCCTTCTCTCTGTGCTCACTTTTCTCTTTCTATTGCGCACTCTCATAGAAATTGGTGAAATTTGAGTTCTCAGTGGTTGAGTGAGAGAGAAATTGGGTCATCCTTTAGAGGTGACTAGGTTGTATCTCACTCAAAGCAATCGCTAAGTCAGTTTGGACATCAAGCACCTTGATTGTGGTCGCACTAAATAAAACCACTTGTCCCAATCAGCAAAGCTATTGGATGGATAAAAGGTTCACCCCACGTTGAGGGACATAATATACATAATCTAGTTGGGGAGATTGGGGCCGTTGTCACTATGAAAATTGACGCAACCTAGACCTTGGACCTTGACCAAGGAGTTGCTCCTGCATTAGTCATTTCCAATTGTAGGGTCTTGGGCGAGAAAATGGTCCTAAATGGGGGTCGTGTGATGTACGGCTCCATTGTCCAAAATCCAAGTAGTGGGAGAACTACTTGGTTGGGTAGAGTGGGCCTCTATGGTTGCCTTATGAGAGGGTACCTCGTGAATATGGACCAAGCTTGTATCCTTTGATATCTCTATAGAGACAAGGTGGGCGTGAGGATGAAAGTCCATTGATGGTCGAGCATACCATTTAGGCAAGCCCTCTAGAGTTGAGAACATTGATGACTGTGATGATTGATAGGTGACTGTGTGGGTCTAATATCGCCATTACCCTTGATTTTGTTGATTGCCATCATCGAGCGTCCCCTATTGGGGATTACTTTGATATTGAGAGGTGTGGAACTCAGGTATATGCTTAGAAAATGGAATCCATATATTAAACATGAGACAATTGTGTACAATAGTGAGTCATTGTCTATGTATGAATTAACATTGGTTCCCCCTTTCCAACAAGACCTATTATGGAAGAATGTAAGTGAATGAGTCACTGAGAAGGATGGAGCCCTTGAAGGGCAAGTGGAAGTACCTAGGTAGTGTGCGCAACAAAGGAGGTGTATTCACAATAGAGAGTGTGCAGAGAGGAGAGAGACTCGAGATGGGTGTGTACTAATGTAGTATACACAAAGAATAAAAGAATGTATTTATACTTAGGGTACAATACACTCACATCCACAAGGGTGTGCTCACGTGTACAAGTAAATATATATACATGAGTAGTGAAAGGACCTTTACATCCACCAACCTCCCATATAAAGGTCCTAAGCAAACCTTTAATCAACTCCCACTAGTCGAATGCAATGCTCATGTTGATCCTTTGCAAGACTTTTAGTGAGAAAATTTGTAGGGTTATCGTGTGTTTTGATCTTAGTCAGTGTAACTAGACCATCATGCAGAACCTGTTTGATAAAGTGATACCGCATATCATTATGTTTGGTACGTGCATGAAACATGGCATTCTTAGCTAGGCATACAACAGATTGGTGAGCACATCCAAATATAGGTGTTTTGGCGGGTAGCCCAAAATCCTGGACCAAATGACCAAGCCAAATAGCTTCTTTCGAAGCTTGAGTGCTTGAAATATATTCAGCCTCAGTGGTAGAAAGTGCTATCATCTTTTGCAATCTAGAGCACCAAGGAATTGCCCCACCAGTCAAGGTAAATATATACCTACTAGTAGACTTGTGAGTATCCAAGTCAACTGCCATGTTTTCATCACAATATCCTTGTAGATCTAATGTAGCCTTTCCATAGCAAATGCATTTTCTCCGTGTGCCTTTTAGGTACCGGGAAATACAAATCACTATCTCCCAATGCGCTTTTCCAAGATTTGATGTAAGCTTGCTTACAACTCCCATTACATGAGCAATGTTAGGTCTAGTGGCAACCATAGCATACATGAGTGACCCACAAATTGAAGCATAAGGAACAACCTTCATAGTGCTGGTTGCCTTATCATCTTTTGGGCAATCTGCTTTGCTAAGCTTAAGGTATGGTGGTAAAGGAATACCAAGTGGCTTAGCATTTGCCATAGAGAAATGATCAAGTACTTTGTTGATGTACTTTTCGTATGAGAGCTGTTGCTCTCTATCTCTCGTCACACACATGCCCAAAATGTGTTTAGCTGCACCCAAGTCTTTCATGGAAAAGGTTGAATTCAGTTGTCTTTTTAGTGCATTAACTTGGCTTTTATGCTTACCAGCAATAAGCATATCATTCACATAAAGCACAAGTATTATAAGGCTTCCATCATCAGTCTTCTATAATATATAAGTAGTGATTTGCATTGCTTTTTTTAAATCCATGTGAGAGCATAAGGCATCAAATTTTTTATATCAATGTCTAGGAGCCAGTTTTAAACCATACAAACTCCTCTTAAGCCTACACACCAAGTGGAGGCGCTTGTGCCTTATGCTCCCTTCTACGAAGGAGAGCTTCCTTGTATGCCAGCCACATTATGTGCTCCATGACGGCTACTGTGGGGAAATCTGCAAAATGTGAACCAAGGTTAGGCTTTGAGGCAGGATAGAATTATTTGCATGAAAGGGATTAAACAATGGATTATCAAGCGCATATAAGGAGGGGTGAGGTGAGGCATGCAATGTTTGTTGTAGAGGGACATCCCCCATGATGATATTCGTCCTGCTTCGACTGCGAGGCTTATTCCAGCCATTAGCAGATCTTGGCTTATGCTAAGTTGTGTGGACTGGTTGTTATAGAGTGGAGCAGGGCTCGTCCTTGGAAGGATAGACCGGAAAGGGGAAAGGTGTATAGAAGGGGATGATGCTCCGTCTATGTCGTCAGAGATGTTGGTCAGGGCTTCCTATGGCGGTAATGAGGGTTGTATGCCCTCCACCTGGAGGCAGGAATGGTCACACGACTTCTAGACGTGTGGCTAGAGGAGGACCTAAGGAGCTCAGTCTGTCAAACCCAACTCTTCTCCCTGCACTTGACTATCATTGCTTGTGTATGTTGATATTATCTATACAGGATCACAAAACTCATTGTTTATTTATGTACATATTTACGAATCCATGTCACTTCGTGAGGATAAAAACCAGTTTGAGCTTTTTGCATCGGCATTAAGGAGCTCAACCTAACATTGTCTGAGCTTGTGGAGAAAAGCTTCAATTCACAGTTTTAATGGCAGAGCTTAGAGAGGTATGAGTTAGTGCTCTTTTTCTTCTTAATGATAGAAGACTTATTGAGGCTTTCTCCAAGCCTTCCCCTGCCCCCATTATGGGTAGCAGTAGCTACAACAAGAGGGGCTACGTGTAGCATGTTTGTGCCTGTTGTCCTCCCTGCCCCTCTTCCTACCCATCTAATACTTCTCCTGCCTCTCATTTGGTCTCTACTTGACATATGATTTTTGATGCTGAGAAGTGCTTAAAAATAGCCAAAATTTTTGAATTTCAGGGGAAAAATAGACTTCATCAAAGGGGGCAACTATAGTTAGTACGATTTTAAGCGGCACGTCCCTACAGCGCTAGTGCTTATTTTCATGAAAAATCAAACGGTGGCGGATGGCCAAGCTGGAGTTTCCTAGATATAAAACGACGTGAGGAATCCGACGCAAGTCTCGAATCTCCATTCCGAGGTCGTTTGATTCTCCATTTAATCCCCGCAAGGTTCGGGATTGTGAAGCGGCTACTAGATCTGAGAGCTGGGAAGAGGGTGACGTAGGCCAAGTTTATGAATTTCGATGCCCCAAAGATGCCTGTCCAGACAGATTTTGATTCCGACGTCGTTTGCCCCCTCAAATTTGAAAAACCCACTTGCTAGTAGTGTGAATGGGAAGTCATGAACTAGTTATTTTAAAGCTTTAAGCCTAAAGCTTGATTAGTTAAGCAAAAAAACTCAAGAAATGAAACGCCATGAGGGGATGTCAGTTTTTCCGCGCCTCCCAAATCCCCATTTTTTTATCATTTCTGATCAGAGAGTGGAGAGGAATCCTCTTGGGCCTCGGATGTCTCTATTCTTCGCTCTGATGCACTGAGCAAAGAGATAAAAACCAGTATTTCTCTCTCCTCTCTCTCTCTCTCCTGCAAGGGGTAGTTCATACCCATGAAGAAGATTGAAGATCCATTGAAGATCGCTTGTCCGGCATGGTACCGAATCATTTCCGGATTGGTGGAGGGCTAGAGTTTGCTGTTCGGAGGTGGACTAAGCATTGAATGAGGGCTGATCTGCAATCCTGCATCAGATTTTGAAACCCAAAAAGAAGGAAAAAAACTGGTAATTCTAGTTTATAAAGGAAAATTGCTTGTTTTTTACATTTGATTGAGTCAATGTTGTTCTTTTGGAGTGAAATTTGGTAGGAATCCTGTTCAATGTTTGTTCTATGCTTCCATGATGAAAAAATCAAAAAACATAAAAGTTCTGAAGTGTCACTAACTTGGAAGAGTTGGTGGCCAAGGAACCAGCAACAAAGCAAGTTGTGGATCAATGCAACCTGGCCAGATATGTAGAGAAGTTTGGGTAGAAGATCGTCGACCACCAAAAGTGTTTGGATTTTCTGAGGATTTATGATGCCAGGAGGAATATTGAAAAAGTGAAGATAAGACCAGGAGGAGAGATTAAGGAGATGGAAGTGAGACTCAACCTGGACCTAATTGAACGATCCTTAGGATTGGTCCACAAGCTCGAAAGAAGGCCTAAAAGAAATGTGTACTCCATGCTACAAATGGATAAGGATAAGGTACACACCAATGACGGCATCAACTTGGAAGATGTACCAGATACGAAGATAAAAACGTAGGCCAAGCTAGCACATACCCTCTTCTCTAGCCTGCAATACAACACAGTAATGTATAGAATCATTGTCCCCATGTTGAAAAATGTACTAGCCATGGCCCTAAATGAAGCGAACTTGAACTTGTATGCGCGAAAGACAATCCAGGCCTCTGCTAAGGCACTATTAGCAAGGTAGATAGGAATACAAAACCCTTGCATCGAAGGCCCCATTCATTTGCTTTGAGGGGATACTCACAGCTTTATTTAAAGATGCCATTGGGGACGTGGAAGGACTTGAGCAAATGGGGGAGACACCGGATAGGTTACCCTCAAGAGCAAGATGTACCACCAAGCCCTAGAAGCCTGCCGTAGTCTCCAAAGATGAGAAGAGAACAAGAACTAGAAGAAGAAAGGATGGAGAAGGAGAGGGTTGAAAGACGCACCAAAGGAAGGCAAGAGAGGCCAAGAATGCTGTCAAGTGAAAGAATTGAAATCAATAGTGAGGAAGAACAAACACCCGGTCAACCCAAAGGAAGCCCCAAAGACCAAGGAAAGAGACTCCCCAAAAACAGCAAAGGGAAATTAAAGAAAGAATGACAAAGAAGGAGAAGGAAGAGCTACTACAAGCGCAACGAGAGTCTAAGAAAGCCAAAGAAGATAGAAGAAACAAAGAGAAGGTTGAACTATAGAGAATAACAGAAAAATAAAAAAGGGCAGAGGAGGCAAGGAAAAGGAAGGCAAAAGAAGAAGATGAAGAGTTGAGGAGGAAGGAGAAGAAGACTTGGCATGAGTTGTGCACATGTCCGTTGAGCAGCAAAGCTAGAAGTTAAAAGAGAAATGTCGAATATTTTCCAACTAGAAAAGATACGCCAAGTGGCCATCAAGAAAAAGAAATCAAGAAGCTAAAAGTAGAGGTCAAGACCAAGGAAGATAAGAAGGAATATTGGCAAGAAAGACTAGAAGAGGAGAACGAGGAGCTAGTAGGAATGCAAAGGGAGTACACGCTCCTGATCCTATCACAAGCGGAACTCGAAACGCAGATGAAATGGCTTCAGGAAGACATGGAAGGGCTCGTCACACTAGATGTGGAGAGAGCACAAAAAAAACATCAAAGAGAGGAAGAGGTGGAGTATAGAGTGCAAAGGGAGATAAAAGAACAAGGGAGATTGGAAAGAGAGATCGAGTGAAGAACAAAGGAGAAAAAAGAAATGACACAGAAATGGAAGAGGCAAGAGCCGACAATAGTGGCCTTATCACAAAGGCAAAGTGAAGGCAAAGGAATGGAAGGTCAAGAGTGAGAAGAAAGTGAAAGACCTAACGAGCTGTTTGGCCCTTGCGGAAGGAAGCAGAATACTGGCAGAAAGCAAGGCAGACACTGCTTAAGCAAGTCTAGAGGTCCAACAACGTGCCTTCCTCAACACAATCTTGGACATCACACTCTTAAAGAGGAGGCAGTTGATATGCTTAAAAGAAAGCTGGAAATAGCTCGCAAGGCAATAAGGCAAGGGCTGTGTTTCCAAGTCCAGGCAATAAGAGTCAGTCTAACGTGGCAAGACCAATGAGAAAATCTACTGAGAGCGGGCTTGACGCCTCAGGAAGTGAATGCATTAGGACTCCAAGAGGAACATTCACATGAAGCAAAAGTAGGATCAAGCCATGATGCAGCGCAACGAGATGAGGAGTTGGTCCCACCACCTCTCTCGCCACAACCAGAACCCCCTCAAGAACAAGATACCACAGCAGAAAGGAAATCAGAGGCTAAAAAAAAAAGAGCTAGAATACTTGAACATGCACGCAAAAGAGCAAAAGCGCAACCGCTTGCAGTCCCAGAGCCTCCTATCCCATCGAAGAAAGACTACTTACCCATAAACAAGAACACAGAGCTATCAGTGTGGAAGCAGTGGGAAAATCGCCACCAGCCCTTTGATTTCAGTTTCTGTTACCCAGTGGCCCTGAGCAAAGTGCTATCAACCGAAGTGGTAAAGGAAGTGATCACCATGGGAAGAAGGCTTGGTGGCCGATGGCTCGTCGAAAGAGAGAAGAATCCAACCGCACAGGGGACGGAATCTCTAGACTACTGGGACAATTAGGTTGAGGAGGTACCCCATACGATAAAAGGCTATGAATCCCAACCTAAATGAACGAGAAGAGTCTGGAATGGTAATGTAGATGCTTGGATGTCATTTTGTGGCTCCTTGCCCTTTGAGCGAAATGATCTAACCTACCTACCATATCCTAGGAGAGTAGGAGTAGATTTTGATCCTGACATCCATGGCCGATATGACTTCCCTAAGACGTCAACGCCACAACACTTGGAGAAAGCACTCGCTTTCTCAAAAAAAGATTTAGGGGACTCCGTAGCCCACTTCTTAGATGAATTCTCTTCTTGCCAAGACCCCCCTTTGTAATAACATGTAGCTATATTAGATTACTTAGGACACTCCTCAAGCAACACCCCGCACTTGTAGAATACTACCTTCCGCTGCTCTTTTTTTATATTAATGCGTGAATAGATAGTTGTGCCATGACTCGGCTAATGTTGCGTGCTGCTCTACTCCCGTCATTTTGCATGGCCCTCCTCGAGGACATGAACGACAATCGTTTCACCAACTATAGCCATCCATTTTTGTCCACCACTCCTCTCCGTGTTAGGATAGGCCAAAAAGGGTATATGCTAAGTAGAAACTTCCTCAGTAAATCATTGAAGCCCCCTACCTCCCCATCTCACACTCAAGAGCCCAAGAAATAGATCCTCAATTTTGTACTACACTTAAAAGAGGAACTTGCGTCAACTTTGCTCCCTCGAAGGTCATAATCAAGAAGAAGAAAAGAGAGAACCAAAAAAAAAACAAGGACCATCTTTCTCCACTGAGAGTCGCCATCACTACACCTAGGGTGTACCCTAGCCCTTTTTCCCCATTGCAAACTTAGGGCACATCAAGGGTAGGACACACCAAGGGGATCTCGTGCTCACCTTTGGTTAGACCTATCTCCCTAAGTCACATCCATAGCACCAGCACCTTCCATAAAATGGGTCCTTAAGTGTGGGACAATGCTTGGATTTACTGACCCAACTTTCAGTTTCACATCACGAGCACATGAACACAACATAGTAAGGTAGACACGCCCCCATGCAAATGCACGATCTTTGCTTTTTCATGTACAGTGAAGGCAATGAACCCCCAACTTCGAAGACCTATCATCCACTCCAATAACCGGTTTGCAAGCTCTAAGCTCAGGAATGCTGAGCTTTCCACATATCTCTGGGGCAAAGTCAAAGCCTTTAATTTGAGTGTAGTCAAAGGAAATATTAACTGAGATTCGACCGAGCCCTTAATGACCGGCGGCCTTTCTTCTTAAAGCAGAGCAACAACAGTAAAATATCAACATATCATTGATAGGTCATCATCAGTTTGACTAATGTAAGCTGCCAAACCTCACTACAGTCATGTCAATGGTACTTATAACAGCTCTTCCTCTGCTTTCCCCATTATAATTTCCCAGGTGACCCATAGTAGCATCCAAGTTTCAGCAATTTCTTCGGTAACCCTAACCAGAACAGCTAGCTTTCAGCGTGCGCAAGCAAGAGTCTTGGGTCCGACTACAAGAGTTTGATTCGCAATTGTCACAACCACCCATCCAACCCCTAAGCCCTCATCAGTACCCCACCAGTGCCATGGTACTGGCACTCGTCTAGAAGGGGGGTAATGTTAACCCTAGTGCAAGGCAAAGAAAAAGAATGCACGACAAAATACAAGAAAAATATAAAAATACGGACACAGCGGAAGAAGTGGTAAAGTGTAAGGACAGCCCTCGAAAATCCAAGGCAAGTGCAAAAGGTGGAAGGCGCATGTTTAAAAGCAAAGCGTCCTTGAAATTTTTGTAAAAGAGCGTCAGGCTCCCTCTTGTGCAAGTTGTAAAATCTAGACAGGCGTAGGTGAAGGGATAGGGTGGAATAGAAGGGAATAGGAAAAGAGGACCTTGGCAATGCCCAGTCATGTAAAAAGGGGATGGGTACCCAAAAGTTTTAGAGCTTGTATATAAACCCAAAAAGTGAAGGAGAAGCTCATTCTTTGGTGTGTGGCTAAAGTGGTCTCTTCTTCTCCTCTTGTCTTCTCTTCTTCTTGCTTGCTTGTGCTTGTGCTTGAGAGAGGGAGTGAGAGAGTGAGGAAGTGAGTGAGGGTGAGAGACTATGGTGGAGAAGCTCTCCATCTTCTCCTCTCTTATTCTCTTCTCTCGTCTCGCGCACACGGCTATGGAGGATCGAGCAAGGTGGAGGATTGAGAATACTTAAGCTTGTATCTCGAATCATGGAGCTATCGAAGGGCTTGAGGAGGAGGCTACTCCATCGAGCATCAAGGTAAGCTCACTACACTCGTAGGATCGTAGGCGCGTCGCTAGGTGAGAGAGAGCCATTTGTGCTCGCTTGAAACAAGCGGTCTCTGGGTCTTGGCAGCTGAGCGTGAGCTCACCTCTACAATTTTTCTTTCAATCTTGTCCATGCTTACTCAAGACTATGTTTGTGAGTCCAAGTCAATTAATCTTGGAATCTAATTCACTTGAGCAACAGTCATAGTGTGTCTAGTCTTAATCATCATGCTTTTTATTAATGACTTTTGTTTTAGCTAAACCTTGCTCAAGGACCCATGTTTCTTAACATTGGTATTAGAGCCATGGTGAGATCGAGCTCAGTGTTCTTCCAGCTCCCCACAATCTCTGGTCAGCTCAGCTTCATTAGATGACTTCATCTCTCACTCCATTTTCACTCTACCTCTCTTGACTACCATAGCCAACCAACACCTTGCTCTATTGGAGCTCTTGGATCTCTCAATACAGACCATATATGTGCAAATTCCTTTTAAAGACTTCTTCCACTACTTCTGACGCAACTTCTTGGCATATAAATTCATGACATCAAGCTCTTAACAACCTTGTATTTCATTTTTTTCCATCCGTTGTCTAGTTTTGCACCAATAATAATCGTACAAGTACCGCCATGGATTCATGTTGCGATCATCAATCCTGTAAGCATAGGACAATGGAAGGTTACTATATAAGCTCTCTCCTCATCCAATCTTTTGTCATATAATCACTTCTACGAGTTGCCCTAAGTGAAAAATCAGGCCCCTATCCAAAAACCCTAAAGACAGCCATAGCCATTTTCACCCAAGCTCATTTTTCACTCTATTTTCTCACTCCTCTCAATTAAATCAACCCACTACCACTCTAATCTATTGTATCACTTAGTTTCCAACAAGATTGCTACATCAAATCAATAAGGAGAGGAAGATTCAACCATCAAAGTTCAACATCAAGCTCAAGAAGCATAGTATCTTTTAACACTCACTAGTATTTCTTGGCACTCAGATTTCTTGATACATCCAAGCAACTCATTTGTTGGTCTGATTTGAGATTTTTTGTGTTGATTTGTTGCTGCTCCTACCATGCAGTTGTGGGGAAAGATTCACCATCATGCTGCTTTACAGGAACGAGCTTCTACACTTGGCAAACAAGGATCAAGTTGGTCCTGATGAAGAAGGGCCTTTGATCAATAACCAATGGCCAAGAAAAGAAACTGAGAGATGTCACTCTTGCAATAGTATGGCAAAAGAGTGATGACAAAGCCCAAGCCATCATCAAGCTTGAGCTTAATGATAATTATATCCACCATGTAGACACATGTGACACATTCCATGCTACTTGGCAAAGGTTGGACACATTATTTAGTGTCCAATCTAAATCTTCAAAAGATTGAATTTTATAGATTGGATACGAAGGCTAATACATCCCTTGCAACTCACCTTAATTATATCGAAAGTTTGTTAACTCAACTTGCAAGGATTAATTTAAAAATGAATAAAAATGTATGCGTTATAGTATTGTTGAAGATTCTTTCTCCAGAATTTAGTAATGTCTCCACCACACTAATTAATATGCCAAATCCTAAGCTGGTAGACATCAAAGTATCACTCCTAGAAGAAAAGAAAAATCTCAAAGGTAAAGAAGAAGCAAGTACTTCAAAGGAAAAACGTGCTCTCTATGTTAATAGCAAGTACAAAGGAAAGAAAGACATTGTCTGTGACTTCTGTTAAAAAACGCGACACATTGAAATTTTTTATCATATTAAGAAAAGATTACAAAAGACTTACCTTGCAATTGTCAAAGAATAATAATAATAATAATACATTCAAGAGTAAAAGAATAAGCCTCATCAATCATTTTATTTCCACTATTCAGACCAACTTTTTAAAGCCTTATATGTACTTGCTGAAGGGAGGTGAGCCCTAAAGTGGAAGGGAGCAAGAGCTATGGTGGAAGGAGCAGGAGCATGAGAGAGAGGGACTTCAAATGTGAGAACTCCAACTATCACAACGTGTGACCGGCCTTTCCTTATTCAAATGTCACTGAAAGAATAAAGAATGAAGTAACAGTGATAGGCGCTTGCCACCTACAGTATACAAGTGTGGGTACTATCAATGTAGTAATACATGGGCGACTAGGCAGAGGTGCCTTTACCCCTAACAACCTCCCACTTAAAGGCAAATTTGTCTCAACGAGAAAAAAAAAGGAAAAAAAAAGAAAAAAGTACTAAGTGTACATGGATACAATAGGATAAGAAAAGATGTTATCTCATCCTATATCCATAATTTTCCTAAGGAAGGCAAATCGCTCCACTAAGAGACTTTTCGTGAGCAAGTTTGTAGGATTCTGGTCAGTCAAGATCTTAAAGATCAACAGTCATATCCTCAACCACCTCACGAATGAAGTGATACCTCATCTCAATGTGTTTCTTCTTCGTATGGAAGACCAGATTCTTGGCTAACTAGAATTCACTCAGAGAATCTGAATGCAGTGTAGGGATAACATCTGTCATACCAAGGTCAACAACCAAACAGCCTAACTAGATGGCCACCTTGCAAGCCTTAGTGGTTGCAACATACTCGGCCTCTGTAGTAGAGAGGGTCATGCATTTCTGCATCTTGGACATCCATGAAACAGCACCTCTAGTAAAAGTGAACACAACCAAAAGTGGACTTCCTATTGGCTGCATGTTCTGCATAGTTAGAGCCAGTGTACCCCATGACTCCTATATCTTGGCTGCTATAACAAATGCATATATCAGCAGTGCCCTTCAGGTACCTCATGATACCTTTCACAGCATCCCAATGCCTCTTGCCAGGTGTAGCCATATAATGTACCACAACACTAACTGCAAAAGCAATATCTGGACGGGGGGCTATCATGGCATACATAAGACTTTCCACTACTACAGACGCATAGGAAATATTGGCCATCTCAACCTTTTGCTCATCTATTTGCAGACAATCTGCCTATGATACCTTCACATGAGAAGGCAATGGATAGCCAATAGGCTTCACATCCTACATATGGAAGCGCTCAAGGACTTTATGGATATACTCCTTCTATGACAGATAGAGTAGTCCCTGAGACCTATCACACGTAATGCGCATACCAAGCATATGAGAGGCCTATCTTAGATCTTTCATCTCAAAGCTCTTTTTGACGTGATCCTTAAGAGTATCTAGCTCATCATGAGCTTTCCCTGCCAAAAGCATGCCATCCACATAGAGTATCAAAATCAATAATGAACCATCATAGGCTTTCTTCCTATACAAGCACAGTACTATAGCACTATGATTGTAGCCCTGTGACTGCATAAAAGCATCGAACTTGCGGTACCACCTCCTAGGTGCCTCTGCTTTAGACCATAAAGACTCTTCATCAATCTACACACAAGGTGTTTCTTACCAGGCTCTGCAAAACCCTTAGGCTACTTCATGTATATCTCATCATGCAAGTTTCCATGTAAGAAAGTCATCTTGACATCCGATTGATAAAGATCCAAGTCAAGTTAGGCAATCAAAGCCAGGACTAAATGTAAGTTACTCGTCTTGACTACAAGAGAAAAAACTTCATCAAAGTCAACACTATATTCCTACTTAAAACCCTTAGTAACTAATCTGGCCTTATATGCTGGCTTAGGGTGGCCAAGGGTATTTTTCAACTTGTACACCCACTTGCAAGGCAAAACCTTCTTGCCACTATACAAGGAAACGAGGTCCCACATATGATTCTTATTGAATGACTCAATCCCAAACTACATAGCCCTCTCCCAGGAGTGACAGTCACCCCTGCACATAGCCTCATCATAGGTAAGAAACTCTCCCACATCTGTAACCAAGACGTAATCCATGGAGGGCGTATAACAATCAGAATGTCTTCTATCGCTAGTAGAACGCCTCAAGGCGAGTCTGTGTTGCCTGTCTAATATCCTGGTCATGAGCATCGGCTGTTGGTGCAAATTGTTCAGCTGGTTGTGCGAGAGCAGGGGACTCCTAAAAGATAACCTTGCATATCTCAACCAGTTTCTCAAGCTGCCTATACATCTTGTCTTCATGAAAGACTACATCATGGTTGTTGATGACTTTTCGCGCGCTTATAGATCCCAAAGACAATAACCCATCTCACTTGCATCTCCATAGCCACTTATTGCATTGGTCCTTGGGAACGTGATGACAAAAGGCCTCACATCTAAAGACGCGCGAATGAGCATATGAGGGAGCCTTTCCTATCCATATCTCCTCTACAACCTCGAAGTCAATACCACTGCAAGGTGACCTGTTAATGAGATACACAATAGTAAAGACTACCTCAGCCCAAAAATATTGTGGTAAGCCTATCTAGCTAAGCATACTACGGACCCTCTCCTGGATAGTTCTATTCATGCGCTCAGTTATACCATTTTGGGGAGGGGTGTAAGGGGCAATCAACTAACGCTTAATACCTCGCTCTTCACAAAACTACTCAAAAGGCACATGAGACGTACTTACCCCCATTATCTGTCCTTAGGCATTTTAACCTATGCCTAGATTGATTCTCTGCAAGAGCAAGTCAATTCTGAAATATGGCCAAGATATCAGATTTTTGCTTCATGGGATAAACCCAAACCTTGCGTGAATAATCGTCAATAAATGTGACAAAGTACTTCACATCCCCTAATGACTAACAGGACAAGGATCCACATACATCAGAATGCACAAGAGTCAAAGGCTCACCCATACATGGAAACTAGGCTTTTTATATTAATTCCTAGTTTATCTGCCATATAAATAATGATCACACGACTCAAAATGCAAGTAGTCAAAAGACAGAAGATATTGCAAAGCACTAAGCATTTTCATTCTCTTAAGCGACATATGCCTAAGACGAGCGTACCAAAGAGATACATGTGGGATAGAACCCATTGACAAAACATTGTTAATAGTACTAGATACAAACAAGGGGTAGAGGTTGCCAGACTTGGCACCTATTGGAAAAACAAGCTTGCCACAAGTTACCTTCCATGTAGAATCACCAAAGCATATATGATAACCTGTATCATCAAGTTGCTCAGCAGACACAAGGCTTTTAGTCAGTGCAAGTATATGATGTACATTATGCATAACAAAAGTGCTACTAGAAAAAAAAATGTAGAATGACATTACCAATGCTAACAATAGCAAGAGACCGATCATCACGTAAGCGCACAGAACGAGATATACTACGATAAGTATGAAACCACTAACAATAGGGGGTCACATCAAAAGATGCACCTGAATCCAAGAGCCAACACTGTGCATGCATAGACTAAGCCTCAGTCAACTGAAAGACATCACATGAAGAGGTTGCTAATATGTAGTTACTATCGCACTTCTCAGGCTGAACGACATTTATCTCCTCAATTTTTATGTTGGACTTTGCAGGTATAATACTGCGATCATTGAATTTCTCCTACACTTCTCTTTCCCATTTTCTTTGCACTTGTCATCACACATCTTATGGCATTGCGGTCGTATGTTTCCTGCTTTCCCACAATAATGGCATGTAAGATCTGACTTACATCCACGGGACTTGTTGCGTCTACGTGACTTAGACCAAGACTTCTGAGAGTCCTTCCTATAACGATCATTATCTTTCTTACCACCTCTTTTGGAAAAAACATGTGAATTGCAAGAAGCATCATTTTTTTTCATTTTAATTTTTTTGGTCAAAAGAGCACTCTCTACATCTTTCAATTTCATCCCATCAAGTTTGTTGGTACAGATCGCAGTGCAAAACACATTCCAAGACTCAGGTAAAGTGCCAAGCAGAAACAAAGGATGCAGATTATCCTAAAACTCAATACCCTGTTGAAGTAGATTCTTCATGACACAATGAAACTAGCTAAAGTGAGTAGACAATGGGATCCCCTCCTTCATGGGAAGATCCATCAAATGTTCAAGCCAATACATCTGCGAAGCAAGGCTCTACTTCGCATAAAGTTCTTGAATCTTTTCCGTAGATTTCATACACTTCGATCTTCATCTTCAACAATATTATTGTGGATCTCTTCATAGAGTGATAAAATGATAGTGGACTTGCATTGTGCATCTAAATCAGCACAGTCATCATCATCTATGTTTTGGGTTTAATACCATTGTTTCTTAGTGGCTTAATCTATAATTTTTGCACCAAAACTTGCCATATTTGAGACTTCCAATAGCCATAGTTGGTGCCATCCAACTTGGCAATGTTAAACAAAGTTGTATCTTTGAGATAACTAGCCATAATGAGTCAAATAGAGGCAAACAATGCAGAAAACAAGCTGTTGTAATTAGTAAGAAATATGCCAAAACCATAGCCACAGCAAGCTAAAAATAAGAGAAATTGCTAAAAGGACCAACTATCTACCAAATATGACCAAAAGGGTGTCAAATAGTAATGATTGCCCTCAGTAACTACAATTTACAACTGCTTCTAATAAATCACAGCAATAGGTTAAAAAAGCCAAAAGTGGAGCTATCACTAATACATGACTATCTGCAACTGCTAGGAAGCAAATACATCTAACAATGATTGAAAAAGAGCAATGGGCACTAAGAATTGTCAACCAAGCAAGGCGTCAGACAAGATACATCTCATAGACATAAATGTCATGCATGTAACAAGTCTTGGGGTAACAAAAGAGACCAAGCATAGGCACAACTAATAGAGTAGTGTAAGTAAAGCTCAATATAGAGCCATTCAAGATGCATACATAACTAACAACACCATGATTGAGATAGGTGCTTGTCCAAGAGTAGTGTTAGATCAACCCACTAAGCATGAATAGCATATATGAAGCATAGAGAGAGCATATACATGTCAATGTCCCATGATCACAAGCTCAATTGCAAATTCAAGGCTCTATGTATATGCAAATATGTTAGAATCTCCCACTAGAAGGAAAGTCAGATGCAGACAGAGCAAACATTGCTCAAATACATCAAGTATATATCATCAAATATCCAACATCCAAGTAAGATACATCCAGAGCATAAATCCCAAAGTAGCTCAAGCTCGTAAAGCACTGAAGCTTCCAAAGTCGAGTAGCTGGCAACTAAATAGAGTGTCCAAGATATCCAAAATGCTCAAATGCAATCACAGATGAAGCCCCAAATATCAGCCAAACATAGACACTTCAAGTAGCATCCGTTTCTGACATGAGCATCAAAGCATGAAGCCTAGATGTCAAGCATAGACAATAGGTATAAACTATCACAAAGAATACCAATTGTAGTCCAATGCCAGTTAGTGTAGACCAAAATAGAGTTTAATCACTACTCAAAAGCATTTTGGAACCAAAACAAAGCATTTTCCAATCTCTGTATACATCCATATGGTCAAATGAATCGCCTGAGAAGCACCCAAAGCAATAGATAGAGCATACAACGACCAAATAGGCTTCAGCCCTAGTTATTACAACAATAAATTCACTATTAAAACTAAGTAAATCAGTCCTTAAATCAAACTCAAAGCCACTTCAAATCATGAGCATATGATATACCAGTGTACAAGCATCAAATGGTACACATCAATGGTGCATATACAACACCCAAATCATAGGCCGGAGCAATAGGCATATAAAATCCTTGTTAAAAGAGGTTTAACCCTATTGTATATAGCAATGAATACATTGTCAAGCCAATCTATTTCAGTACCAAAATCAGCTCCAAATCTAACCCATAACATGGGCATAGCATTCCGTACATATAGACATCACCCCAGCATAACCATGAATCATAAGACCAACAAAGCTGACCATAGAAGCATTAAACTAGTGTTGCCATGTATTTCCAACCAACAAACCTCAACCAAAATAGAGTAAGTGAAGTGGTTAAATTAGTCCAAAATCAACTCCAAGCAATGACATAGCATCCCCAAATATATAAGCACAATCGAGTATAATCGGGCATCATCCAACCAATGGCAATGAGTGTAGACATCAAATAAGTGCTGCCCTGTTTTATGACAATCTATGGATTGCCTTGCTCAAGGATCCATGTTTCTTAACATAAACGAGGTTGAGCAAGATCTAGAACTCCTTTACAATGATGATTTCACATACACAAAGTGATTGACAATCTAGCTACATAAATGCTAGAAGATGCACTTGAAGATGATAAGGCCAACGTTGTGTGAGGAGTGTGCCTTCTGTACTACAAGGTATATCAAGGAGATCCTTAAAAGAAAATATTCATTTTGTATGTGCATTCGATGAAAAGGCACAAAAGATAGTTGTGCTTCACTTGCGTGGGCACTTTTTTATAGGACATGTCATAAAGATAATATGCAAGGAGAGCAACTTAGAAAGAAAACTCAAAAAGTGAAGGTCACAAATGGCCCAAGCCATGTGGTTAGTAGTATAGATTTAATGCTAAATATCTATCCATTTTTAATGATACAACTGGTATAGCCTTTAATCACCATACAAACTCAAATGCACAACAATTTTCAAGGTAGGATAAGGAGGAGATTTGAAGAAACATGCCTTTGGATCCATGTCAACATTTAGAATGTCCAATGTCTTCTCAACCCCATATTCTACATCAACAATTGACATAGCAATAGTTTTTAGTATGAGAATGAGTATCGCTTAACCACTATGAAGTCAAATGCAAAGTGATAGTGTCTCTATGTAGTAAAAAATGCTCTTGATGCATGAAATACTAGGAGAAATGAGCAAGTGCATAGCACTACAAAATTAACTGAGAAACTTACAAAGGATATGCAAGACCTTGATTTGCATAAGTATGGGCTTGTATTAATTGAGGAAGAAGTAGTAAAACTTGAGGCAATGATGATGTTAAGAAGGAGTCTTTGAAAGACATGGGTGTCAAGGACACTAAGATGTTTCACATAGATAGGTGAAGAGGTAGCTGATATACATGTTTGTAAACTTGATTGATTCAACTAGTCATGTTTCTTTTAAATGGTTACCAACTTTTGTAAAATATTGTGCCATTTTATTGTAGGGTCAACATGACAATTTGGTATGGGAAGTAGAAGTGGCAATAGGGCATCTACAATTAGTGGAGACTATAGTTAACGTGTTCAAGTCAAAAATACATATCATTCTTATCAAACTACTTGCTTGGTTGGGCATGGACCATACTAACTCTTCATCCCAAAGTCTCTTTCATGGATATGAGGAGCCTTTGAAAGATTGTGTGAAATTGTTGCCACCTAGAGATACATGTATTGATGACCATGGTAGTACTTATGATGGATATTTGTACACCTTATGATATGAAGCCTATTGTCAATTGATTCTTTGAACATGTCTCCTTATTTTTCCATGTAGAAGTTATCAAAGAACCTGTTCAAGCCACCTTTGGATCACCTTTTGATGGTAGTGGTAACACTTTATGAAATCATATTGTTCATTCTTCTCTTGAATTGTTCAAATAACTTAATGCTAAGTATTTTTGTTTTGACTTTTTTGCATGATACTCCCAAGTTTGGTTCTAAATATGAGGTTGCATGTAGATGAAGCTAAAAAGTCAATCAAGGAGAAGCCAGCTAAAGGGAGAGAAACATTGGACTTGTCAAATGAGGGTGTGTAAACTATTTTAGAGATTTGCAAAAAAAATGTTAAGGAAAAAGAGGAGGAGCACCCTTGAGTAGCACAATACAAAGAAAAAGGAAATGTTTTCCTGAGAGTTGGTTGATCTAAGAGGTGTAGCCCTATCTCAAGTTGTTAATCTTTCTTGCTTTGTAAAATCTTTATATTGTCCACATTGCTATTCATAGTACAATATTGTTCATTTCTTGTCCACCATCATTCATTGTGCATTTACTTCCCTTTATTATGCTAGAACTATTTTTTGAGTTTTGGTACACATTTTAAGTTCAATTGTCTTGTCTCTAGTTTTTGAAGACAAAGGGGGAAGTAGCCAAACTGGACTCTCGTGACATAGAAGTGAAGGAAACAAATGCAATGGAAAACAATAGTTTGAAATATATCACTTTGAAGTGTGATGCTTTGATACATTGGCATCTCAAAAGTATTTCAATTTAATAAATAGTTTATATTTAGTGTTGATTTTAAGATATAATATGTTAGAAGTATTTCTTGAGATTGTAATTCAATACATGTATATATGGAAGAACTAGGTTGGATAAGGGGGGTAGAAAAACCAAATGATGAGGTTGATGATAGTAAAGCAAATGCACACATACCACCAAATAAGATCAAGGAAGATCTAGAGTTTGCTAATCATTTGGGGATTGATCAGATTTCATTAGGTTGCCCGAGAGGGTAGTATGTGGTTACAAACTTATATAAGATCAAGAATATTATCATATTTGATATTAATAGACTTGTAGAATTTTTCTAAAGAAAAAATGAAAAAATAAGTGTAATTGTACATCAACCATCTATGACTTCAGGGCACATTGAATTTACAAGACTAATCAAGAGGTTGTGGGTTTATCACACAAACAAAATATCCAATAGTTTCTTTGTGAAGCAAATAGCAGATGTCATGATAGATAGGTTTTATTACTTTTAGTACGTCTTCTCTAATTGGCACTTTGAGAAGTGGAACTACATTGACACAATTCTCGATGCTCCAAGGGAGCTTGCAAATCAATATGCATACTCTAAGCCCGTTTTCATTTCTATAGCAAGTTCCCTGAATACAATGCCACTCAAGCATTGCTAATTGATGGTTGCATATATGAAAACATGTGTAATGACTAGAACAAGTGGCACAGCATTGCTAGTTGATGACTAAAATTGTCATAATGACTAGAATAAGTGCATATTTCCACCTACTTTTGATCTTGTAGACGAGGAACAATACCCTTGTTATCTCACCCACATAATTCTGCAATGGTTCTGCCAATGGGAAATAATCTCAAACTCCCTTCAATATACGAAGAGCAACCCCATGAACATCCCCAAGGACCAACTTTCTAGTTTGGTGTATAACTATTATGTATTAGAAGTAAAAGGGGAATAAATAAAATGCACTATGACTTTTAGAGAACTTGTAACATACTTCTTCATAATAAATACACTATTAAACCTTTTCAACACTAATCATCGTAAAATTCTAAATGCTCAAAACCACTTTTGGATGGTGTTGCACCACTTTTGAGTGGCGTGTTAGAAGCCAAAAGCTACTAATTTTTTTGACCAACATGAAATGGTACTACACTTTCTACTGGTGAAGGATGACTTTTAGAGAGTGTTACACCACTTAAAATTTGTACCACTTTAAAGTGGTGTAGCATCGCCTTTTAATCGTGCAACACAACTTAGATTGTGCATCGCTTGAAAGGGGCCCTCCACTAATAGAAATTCTTATGTTTTGGTAACGCACTATTAATTGTTGATCTAAATAAAGGAAAGTTGAGAGTAAGTTTTAGGGTATAAATTCAAGATACTTCACAAAGAGTTTCCCACTAATTTTTGTCCACCATTTTGATGTGGGAATGTGCAACTTTTTAGGCTCTAAGCTCAAGAAAGATTTAAAAAAATATTGCCTATTTTATGTGATCTTGCTTTTCCAGGAGCACAAGCTCACCCCCACCCAGGCCCAACGGGTTGGGAAGGTACTTCTTCCGGGCAGCTCGCACACTTACTAGGAGCACGCCATAGGTGCCCACGGCAAGAGTGGAGGCGTATGCACCTCTATTGGCCCAAGTCTCACCGCCTATGTACGAGACCACGGGACGATAGTGGCAGGAAGGGTTCTATGGATCAGATTGGATATTGGTGACTCGTGTATTGGAGTCCTCAATGTCTATGCCCCTATGAAGGTTAGGGCACGCAGCAGGTTGTGGGTGGAGATTGCGGATGGACTCCGAGAGGTGGACTCCTGAATTGTTGGAGGAGATTTCAACAACCTGGAGGCCTTGGAGGACCAGTAGGGCAGAGGACCAGGGCATGGCTGGGGAGGAGTAGGAGGCATTGGAGGTCTTTTGCTTGCAGTTGGAGCACATGATGCCTGGAAAGACCATGCTTGATGTAGCACTTTAAAGTAGATTTGCATTAGTTAAAGTTGGCAAAATAAGACAATGAAGCTTGATAAAGATAAATCAAACAAATTATACTTTTGAAAAGTGCTAAGAGTGGTTAACAATTTGGTTATTTCAAAAAGAGAGAATTTTAATTTTAGAAAACTCCCATATGAGGCTATTGTATATTGCCTCATGAATTTAAAAATACAAATTTGACTCTGAATTCAAAGGGCATGCTATTGTATATCACTACACGATCTTCATTGGATAATTTGCACTTTGGCTATGTAATCGACCATTATATCTTCCATAGGGAACTTTATTGCCTTATCAATTGGAAAAATATGTGGAAGCTATCGGCTTGTCATTCCATAGCTCATACAAGTTTTCTTGTAGAGATTTATACCAATGACCCATAATCACAAAGTATGGATCTTTATCTTGTTGTCCTTATGTCAATTTGCTCCTTAGTTTTGCAAAGTCCTTAGCTACTATACACTTCAGAATGTAGAAGTCAGTATTCACAAGGGATAGCAAAATTGGCACTAGGTAAGAGAGAATTGGTTAAGAAATCATAATGACTTGCATGAATGGCATCCTGGACATCTTTCTCTAAGCTCCACCTTCCTCAAAATCATTAGCATGTGTCTCCATCTACAAGGTATGAACAAAGTGATCATGCATTTTTACACATTTTTGAGCATGATGTGTTAGAAATGAGATTCCCTCAAGGTATTCGATCCATTAAGCTTCCTACTCCTCAAATGTGCTTTAATAATGATGACTATGTGTCGAAGAAGCCATCTCAATAGCTAGAAGTGATGGAAATGGTACCTATTGCCACTTAAGAAAATATCAATCCTTTGGAATATGCTTATGCAATGCAAATGAGTGGGAACAACTCCTTATAAGTTAATGTTAAGTAGCAAGAGAATACAAAACTATCCTCAACAATACATTACAAGCAACCAAAAAGAAAGATTGAATGCCAAATGTCCATCAAGGTGGTTTGATAATGATGTCTATGTGCAAAGGAAGCCATATCAAGAATTGAACTTAAATAGAAATTATTTGATGGATGCAAAGTGATTGAAATGGTACCTACTATGACTAAGGAGAAACCAAATGCTTGGGACTATGATTAGACAATGCAAGTGAGTGAGAACAACTCTCTATAAGTTAATGTTAAGCAAGAAAATGCAAAACTGAGCCCCAACAATATATTACAAGAAACCAACAAGAAATATCAAATTCCAATGCCCATTAAACATGAAAACCATGGGATTTTTGCTTCTTAATATGGTACCAACCATGAATGTATGTTCTTTAAGAAAATAGACCGTGAAGTCCATGCAATCCATGCATTGCATACATATGAATGGAATGCATATTGATGCTCTACACTACTAGATTGTAGTTGATTTTTTTTCTGATTTTTAGATTTTTTTCACAACTCAATCAAATGAATGTACAAAGGAATATATTTCTTCTGGAATTTCTCAAGTCAAGTAACAAGAAGCATAAATGGATCTAATCCCTTCTCTAATTTTCAAGTCAAGTAAATGAAAGTATAAATGAAACTAATCCTTCTCTAATATATGCTCTTAGTCCTCCCTTTCTGCTCTATCCTACTCTAATCATATGTGTACCTCGGATTGACTATGCCTTCTCTAAGGGAGAGGAACAAATCCATCAATCCCCTTTAAGTTATCATCACCACCAAGGAATGTGAGAACTAAGAGAGTGGAACCTATCTTGATCCTAGCAACAAAACCTAAATTTTGGCCTCTATGAGATCTCAACACAACTGGGCTAAGACAAACGTTGCTTTCACTCTCTAGTCATACTCTAAATTTGAACTATCTAAGCTCTCTCTCTCTCCTTACTCCCATAAATATAAGAAAGAAAGAATGCTCCATAACTAGTTGTAGTAGATGCACCATTTCTCTTTTCTCTTACTATAGCATATACCATCAAAAGGAAGTTATGTTGGTCTCATAACCCTCATATGCTCTCACACAATCTCGAAGCCACCTCTTCCACCCTCCAACCTCTACAATTACGACCATTTGGAGGAAGGGAGGAAGCGAAATAGTAATGCAACAAAATGGAGGGGAAGCCTCTTCCAAGAGATCTCTCAATCGATAGAGAGCCAGAGTCTTTCAAAGTTTCACACAGAAGAATGGGAGGTTCTTTTAATATTTTGACCTTAAATACATAGTGTAGAACAAGCAAGAACCCATTTCTCTTTTCCTCTCTCTTGTTTAGTCTAGTAGTTTATGTACAATGCCCATAGGACTTCACAATTCACCTATTGGATTTTAAATTACATGTTCACCTATTGGATTTCAAATTACATGCACTAGACTTATAGACTAAGTTGACACCCACAAATTAAATTGTTTGTGGCTGGACCTTTAAATGCATGCATGATACCTAAGTTAGCCATAGATTAAGTACAAATTGCACAAGAGTGAGCCAAATGCTTAGAACTTACAAGAATAATCCTCTACATGTATATGGTCACTATTTTAAGTGCCATAAGAGCCTTTAAGCTTATAAGAAGTATCTGAATAATCTGTTGGCACCTAACTAGTCTTACTCTTGATATTCCTAGCCTCCAAACATTGATTGCTATTTTTAATACTTCCCTATTATGAGTAGTTACTATTTTTTAAATCTAATATTTTGGCAATTTACTACTTTTAATCTCCCAATGACATCCTTTTTGGATTGTCTCCCTCCATTGACTATGTTTAATTGTACTTGACTAGCTTTGACTACCTTTGATTGCTTCCTTTCTTTTCTATTTGTATAGCCACCACTATTTCAGTTAACAATGCTCCTCGTTGTTCTTCTTTTCTCTAGCTTGGTTCCTTCAACGGGCATGCTCACAAAATGACATGTTTGCTTTTGGCATAGCAAATATCAAAATTAGAAGAGAATTTAAAGCCCTCCATCATCCCACAACTCAAGTAAATCATGGATTTGATATGCCTATCCCATGGAATGTATGTTTGCTTTCTCCTTTAGGATTCATTGATAAGGACAAACATAGAGAACATTCCTCATAGATCCTACAGTTGTCTTGATTTCTAGATGGGTGTGTAAGACATGGGAAACTAACCCACATACATAGGACCTTCAAAGAGGAGTGTTTTAGTTGAAAACCCAATAGACCAAGGCAAGCAATGAACTAAATCACAATTAGAACCAATACACTAAGATGGAACCCAATCCCTATCTATCTAAGAGTCCACAACACTTTGATTAAAGCCCTTGCCAATGAACTTGGAATGATGAGAAGCAATCTCACTTGAAATGTGGATTGGAACTAGAAAGGTGACTCTTCCTCAATTGTGATTCTACTTAGGAAATATAAGAAGATGTCAAAAAAAATGTTGATTCGTGGCTTCTTAGAGCTTCAACGCCTACACGTCAAAACCATGTGCACCTTTCCCTAAGCAATTACCTTATATGTAATGCCAACATATGCAAATGTGGTAGTTTGGAGCTCTCACCTCTTACTATTAAGACATTCTACTAGAACTCCCAATATACCACAAGCAAGTGTAAAGCGTATTATGCAATGGGATGTGCTAGGATTGTGAATTCTAAAGTTCTTATAGTAGTCTAGATCCACACTCAAACTTAAATCATAACTAGGGTAGCCATGCAAGAAAGAGATTAGCTCCTAAAGAAGATTAGAGCATCCCTAATAAAGAGTGAAATTTCTCCATATAAGAAGGTCAATCATGTTCTAAAAGAAGGTTCATTGTGAAAAGTAACTAGTGTACTTTGTTGCTTCATTTCTCCCAAGAGTGATCCACTTCCAACAAACCTTTGAAAAGCTTATGTAGTGAGAAACGATTAATCTGTGTGAGGGACATATGTAAGTGACCTTAAATTAGCACTAGCTACCATAGATGTAACTTTCAAACCTCTTGTATTTCTAACCACCACACTTGTATCATAGCCCAAGTGTGGTGGTTGGGTGATTGTAGTTGGTACAAGCAAGCGATATTTTATAATGTTCCTAGCTAATATATATGGAGACATGAATCTAACATCAAAAGCCCAAAGTGCCCCCCCCCCCCCCCCCCCCCCAAAAAAACCTTCCAAAGGGGAACTATATTTTGTAATGCCATAAATATAAGGTAGCAATGCAAGTTCCAAATCACTTGCACATTTCCCTTACAATGAGACAAGGTTGGAAGAAGAAAATTCCAAATATCAATGAACATTTTTCTTCACTTAATGAAGCAACTTATTTCTTACCAAGCTAATTGTTTTTGACATGTGAAAGGCCAAAAGAAAATCATTCCAAGAAGAAACAAAGTAGAAATTGTAAGCATCTTCTTAAAGCTAGTGTATCTCAAGATAGACTTGTTAAGCCATTGACATGTTACTCATATCAACAGTGTGAAAATGTAAGCATCTTCTCAAAGCTAATGTATTTCAAAATAGACTAAGGGGACATGTGAAAGGCCAAAAGAAAATCATTCCAAGCCTAAGGGGACACCTTTATATTAAGTTGTTAATAGACATGTTTCTTTCACCATCTTGATGTGAGTAACAAGGCTATCTAGTATCCTAGACCAAAGATGATGTTCACATCAACATGGTGAAAATGTAAGCATCTTCCCAAAGCTAGTGCATCTCAAAATAGACTAAGGGGATATGTGAAAGACCAAAAGAAAATCATTCCAAGCCTAAAATGAGGGTCTAATTTTTTGCATATTGATGCCAAGTTTAGCTATTTGCACTTTTGTCTTCTTCATAAATAAGCTAACCTTCCATTTTTGCACACCTAGGGGCATTCATACACAAGTAACTTATTTTCAAAATGTGTGGCATTTTTGTGAAAAGGAAACAAATATATAAATATAATGGTGACAACAAGAATGTGACTACCAATCCAAAGAATTTTTTATCTCCCACCAGTATGTTTTTATTGCAAGATCATTCATGTATAACAAGTAGTTCGCTAATTGTTTCAAAAAGATGCAAAATTTTGAGAAGCTTCAAAATGTTTAGAGATTGTGGATCAAACTTATGACGCAATTTGTTTGGGTTTCTAAAACTTACATAACAAGAAGCATATGTTACAGCCCTTTTTTGCCCTTTTCTTGCAATCAAAGAAGCAAAAAGTGGCCTCAAGTCTACGATTTTGAAGGAAGAGTCGGCCGTGCTTATTTTGAGTTTTTCTACATGGATGTGTTAAATTGCACATGAGAAAGGATTACAAATCAATTCAAAGGAAAACTATCATACACAGACATTTGTTCTCAATCAACAGGGGAAACCCATATATGTGACAATGGTTATATGAAAGAAGAATATCTCAAATATTTTGTTAGTGTATTCAGCCATTACTATGGCCTTGAAGTACTCGATACTACCTTTTTCTCTACCTAGTAATGAGCAATTGAGTAAACCTCAAACAATAATATATCTATGTACTTCAAAATCTGAAGGGCAAGAGTTTTACCAGTATTATCAAGAGAAACTTTTCTTTAGATCTATCATGGCACTTGATTCTTATGAATAGCAAATTTCTATTGAAAATGCATATTTTAAGCTTATGAAATGAGAACCAACAGTGAGTCAAAAATAACAACCAATCAGCTCTTTAGAAGAAAGTGAAGGCTTCTTTTTCGTAAAACTAATTTTTACACCTCCATGTGTGTACCATACACACCTTCAGGATAATCCAAATATGATAAAAATTGCCACAAAGGTTTTCCAGCCAATAATAAAGGCATTTTTATGTGCTCTTTAGTTATAAATTTAATGTCAAAGGCCATCAAAAGCATGTGCCTATTTAAAACCCTGCCTTACCCCATCAACACATAACTAACTTTGCTACTAGATGATGCTCTAATCAACTCACTAGAAGGCAGCCTAGACAGCATTGTTCAATTTCTTGGTAGAGAAAATCTCATCATGTTTGACATTTCGATCAAAACAAATCTCCAATTAGACTCAGAAGATTTCCTTATTGGATGCCTTGATTTTATAACACTTAAATACTTTTCTATGTCTCGTTCCAGGAAGCAGAGGAACTCATAGCTCCCTTCTATCTCTCTTTTCACAGAGGAAACAACTCTTATAGACTCTAGAGAGGAGACAAAGCATGCATCTACTAGGGAGTTTTGTTGTAGCAATTGAAGTCTTTAGAAATTACTGTGAACACTTATAACATAAATGGGATTATTCTTTAGGGCCTGGAAACCTCTGAAAACCCATTATATTGGAGCTACCAACATATGCAGCCTATAACTAGAGAGACTACCCAAACTGGATAGATGACCAAAGTTTCTTGTGCTTACGACCTTGATGGCTTGAGATCTGTAAAGAACTGAAGTAAGCTTTTTCCAGAGCACCTGGTAATGTAAGCAGACCTGGGTGTGCTCAATCCTAAAAGATCAAAAAATGGTTGATATGCAATCCGCTCCATCAGGTCTACACTTTAACAAGAGATCAATAGAGAGCAAACATGGATATAAAAGTAAAACAAGCTAGACCAACAAAGATACAAAATGAATGGACAAATACAACATACATAAAAAGTATTGAAAGAGCAAAGAAGAGATCTAGTCAATGTGTCTCTAAGCTGAAAGAACTGCCAGAGGTACAGAAATACTGTAACTATTACAGGTACAGGAGAAGGACCCCACTTTAGAAAGGAATGACCTTAAGACTAGTGGTAGAGTCCAAGCAGCTCTATTAGCATACCAATTTAATATTTACTTCACTTGTATGTTGCACAATCCTAAGAAGTCTGTCACCGTGAAAGGACATGTTATGAAACTAGTGAATAGGACTTCAAGTTGATATAGAGTTCACAATTTAGGACACTAGTAGAACCATACCCTGTTCTGAATTTGAAATGCTTAAATATCCACAAAACCATCGACTGCCACACTACTAGTAAACCAATGATGCTCCAATTTCTCAAAACGTAAGACACCACATCAGGGTAAAAAGATCTGGGCGTCCATCTTATGGCTTCATGAGTGCCACACCTTGCAGCATGTGTTTTTGTGAAAAAGAGCCCACTTGAATAAAGAATTACAAGAACCTCGATGTTATTTGAGTTCTGTGCAAGTGGATAACCCGGTTTTTAACTTGTGAGTGTGAATAAGAGTTTGCTTCTAGGTCCTGTCATTTACACATCAGCACCCTGCTTGTACAATCATACGTTTACAGATTATCCACAACCCTGCTTCGCCGATCCAAAAAAAGTTACCTATGCTAAATTTCTCACATCAGCCCCATCTCAATGAGAAGCAGGTACTGTCAACTCCATTAGATGCTTTAGTTCATCATAGAGAACCAAAATCAATGCAGCTCCAGTTCCTCGAAACATGTTAGACACTGCACCACGGTAAAAAGACCGAGCACCTTCCATCTTATATATTTTTCTCCAACAGTCCAAAGTGTTGGCATACATTTGCTGCTCAAGACCTGCTTGCATCATCATGCGTCTGCGAACTGTATCCAGAGGATAAGATATCAACCCTGCTGAGGTGGTTACTACCTGTGCTGTCAACCATCTTTTCCAAAAAGGAAGAGTGCTGGATTCCTTTGACATGACTTCTTTAGCAGTGTCAAAGCCACCAAAATACACACTCCTATGGACTACCATGCCCTGGATGGAAGCCGGCAAGCCTCTGTACAAGCCCCTCATACCCTCTTTCCTGTATATAGTGTTGACAAAATGCAGCAGACCATTGAACTGGCGAGCTTCAGCTCTCCCCATATCTGCTGCTAATCGGGTATGAGCCACATCCAAAGGATACACTACAACAAGTGCTGTGCAGCCAGCTAAGGCTCCCGCAAGAAAATTTTGTCGAGCAGTCAAGATAAGATCATCACTTCTTTGACCTGAGGACAGGATGGTCCTGTACAAATCCTGCAAAACAGAACATCAGGAGCAAGATTTGATACAAATGTTAATACAGAACAAATAAGCTACATCTCATCAGGCATGCCACAACTACACACACACACAAACTTCACCAATATACACTGCTAGCAGACTTAGACCAGATGTCTGAAGTAATTCCACAAAAAAAAGTAAGAGACAAGGTGATGTACTTCGAAGATTTGCTGCAAGATACTTAAAATATATTTTTGAAAGTGTGCAACTTAATCATTGCATCAACTACCCATAGTTGCCAAGAAACATGCTCCCTAACTGTAGGAAATCTCTGAAACATTTGCACATTTCATAAAGGTGTGAAGCACCTGAATTAAATAACAAAAAAAGTGTGATCAAGTCAGTCAAAAAGAAAACGTGATCAGTCAGTCTTCTGGAAGTTACACTAGCGAGGAGAAAGAACGACATGACATTGATCCTATAGATGAGATGACGAGGATCCAGATGCTGATGAGATAGATGCAACTCTTGAGTCTTGTGTAGGACTCAGGTCAGTTTCAAGTCTAGAATTTCATTATCGTTTGGACACATTATTAGCAGTTATCATGTGACAAGATTCATTCTGATGTCTGATGGAGGTGGGATTGTTATTGCTGTTTCGGCGTCAAATTGCACTTTGTCTATTTGAGTTGTTTTTCACTTGAGGCATTTTTCTGTCAGAAGAAGATGCAGCAATGGAAGCATAAACATGTGCTAAAATAAACTACTGAACACAAGACAAAAGAGAAAGGAAAGAAGGAACATTGAAGAACACAATACGGATGAGAACTTAGATGTATGCTCGGGAAATGGAATCCATATATCCAACACGAGATAGTCGCATACAATAGTGAGTCACTAGCTGTGTGGGCACCGACACCAACTCCTTTCTCCAGTAGAAGATCCACACGTGCTGGTGAATGACTAATCGAGGAGGAGGAGCCTGAATAAATAGGACAAAAATATATCCTCAATATGATCATGTCGACCAGCAATAAATGCTAAATATGACCAAAATGAAGACCATAAAAAAGCCTAGAATAATGTAAATAATGCACAGCCCTAAAGCATGCACAGACTCACACATTAGCTGACATATCTGCTAACACCCTCTCTCAGATCATGGGTGATCTGATACAATACAATGGTACAATGATAGTGAATCATAAACCATACAACATAGAACCACCAAGTAAAACCATGGATACCCAAGCAATGGGCCTAGAATAATGTGAATAATGCATAGCCCTAAAGCATGCACAGTCTCACACATGAGCTGACATATCTGCTAACACCCTCTCTCAGATCATGGGTGATTTGAGACAATACAAAGGTACAATGATAATGAATCATAAACCATACAACATAGAACCACCAAGTAAAACCACGAATACCCAAGTAGTGGGTACACAAGCCACCACCAAGGTGTCTCGAAGAAAACCTAATGTTGATGTCGATTGGACTAGCACCTAAAAATAGAGAAGATCATAGCATATCTCTGTGTTTGTCGCAATGTCTCTCAATATCATACATGAACATCTTGTCAAAAATGCCTCTGGAACATATGTGACCATGGATTCCCCACCTTTGGCAAGACCACCATAGTATCCCCTCATGTGAGCTCATGACTAGAAACAAATTCCGTTCTCTATCAAACAACCCGTCATGAATCTAGATGTCAAGACCTATTCTAGGATTTAAATCTGCTAGACTTCCTACTAGACTTCGATCGATGCATCAGAGAAGTCCATCTCTAGACCCTATGCATCTATATAGATACATAGATGAGACACAGTTGCCCCATCCATCCACCCTCACACTCCCTCTTTAGCACTGGAGAGTCGTGAGGGATGCCGTCATCACCACCACTAGTGAGCAGCAAAGGAAGTGGCCATCAATCCCTTTCCACAATCCAAACAAGCTAATCATTTCCATGCCTTGGTCCTCTCTTTGGCCAAAGGATCAGAGTTTGAGTTTGAGGCAAATGATGACTCGTCGAAGGAGTCTGCATCCCACTTCGTCTTCTTCTCCTGCTTCTTAGAAGCCACTAACTCTTTGCAATCCTTTCATAAATGATCTTTCTTCTCACAGTGGTAACATTGGGTTTTCGACATCTTCTTCTTCGAACCCCTCTCTAAAGTTGCAAAAGTCTCACAGGAACCTCCCTAAGATGACAAAAGTCTCCCCTATAACCGCAAATGTCTCATGCTCAAGTAGGATCAAGGTCATATGTGTAAAACTGATAGGAGTGGATGATGTATGCGTCTTCAAAGCATCACCACTCGATCAAACACTAGAGGGAGTTTTGAGGGTACGAGTCCAATAAGATGAGCCTCTAGAAGTGCAAACTACATTTGCCAAAGCTAGTCTTGGATTTGGGTCACACGAAGTAGAAAAGACTGAACAATATCTCTAGCCTCGAACGTAATTTGCTGGAGCTGTCCATAAAGAGTGACTACTCTCATGGTGGAAGGTGCCACGTACATCAACTTCAACTTCGTCCATACTTCAAAAGATGTCCTACAGGAGGCAACCGCCGATAAGAGTTCTTTAGAAATACACTAAAGCAAGGCCAAAGAGACGTGCATCGTCCGAATCCCATGTAAGCACTGCTTCCTCATAATTGTCTTCATCAAAATCATCCAAAGTCGAAGTTGGACGCTCAGGACAAGGAATAGCTCCACATACTACATACCATAACTGCTTTTGCACAAATCAAGCTTTTATCACAACACTCCATGTGAGATAGTTAGGTCCATGTAACTTATCATCAATGGATGTGCACGAAGAAGCCATTTATAGAGGATGAGAAGATAAGGAGAGAAAAAAAGGTATTTGGAAAGGAAACACATCCAAACCACGAGCACGAACTACAAAAAATGAGAGTTCACATGCAGTATTCACCAAAATCTGACCAAATCAAGAAGAAATCTGCTGCAAAAAGTCAAAAAGTCAACCAAAAACTGCCTAAAACAGCAAAAACTGCCAGATGATGCAGTTGTCCAACCAAGAGGAGATGCAAAAACACCAAAACATAGGCTGAACACTGCCGCAACAAGAGAAAACTATTGCAAATGCAAGCTGTACGGATGCTGACATCAGCAAATGCAGCATTAAATGCAGGAAAACAGGTTGCCTTGATCAAAATAGCAATCGCCTGATCGACAATGGTCAAAACAATCTTCAAATCATGAAAGAAAACACAGCAAGAGCACAGAACCTAGACTCTAAAACCATGTAAGAAGTGGATGCTACACCTTACCGCTCATAAAATAGAGATCCATTTCCCAAAGAGACTACACAATATTTTTCAAAATTTTGGACTTTGTCCATGTAGATCTTTGTAGCTATATGCAAACCACTTAATCACATGGATCTTTGTCTTCTACATGTTTGATGACTTCTCTCATAAGTTACAAGTCTATTTCTTGGTTGAAAAGGCTAACACCTATGAGAAGACAACTATTTTATTTCCTTAGCATGGAGATTAACTCATGATGTGCATAGGATTTTCCTTTCGAATGCCAGTATGTTAGGAGATCCTTTCTACATGCAGCATGGCCAATTACACCCATGTTACCAATCACGTGGATCCAAACTCCAAGCTTGTGCTTGACAATGGTTCAAAACAGACATATTCCATCTAGTACCGACAGTTAGTTGGGTCCCTTCTGTACCTAGGGACTAAACAATTTCTTCTTTGTCAACATGTTGGGCCAAATTCTCACGGAGTTATTTTACACTCCTCTACATCACACTCTTTGGCATGCTAGCATACTTAGATTCAAATTGAGCAGTGATATAGACATGATCAACATGAAGGCTACTACTTGCAAAGTCAAAGCGGAAGCAAATAGAGAAAGAAAGCTAAGAGCAGGCACAATAATCGAGGAGTTCAATGACTCAGACCTGAACGATGTTTAACAGTGATAGAGTGAGGGTGAGTCATCAAATAGATGTGTACCAATGTGGTACACACAAAGAATAAAAGAATGTATTTATACTCAAGGTATGGTACACTCACACCCGTTAGGGTGGGTTCACATGTGTAAAGTAATATATACGCAAGAGAGTGCATAAAGGACCTTTACACCCAACAACCTCCCACTTAAAGATCCTAAAGAGAGCCTTTAACCAACCTTTAACCAACTCCCACAATGCTCATGTTGAGCCTTTGCAAGACTTTTAGTGAGAACATCTACAAGGTTATCCTGTGATTTGATCTTAGTCAAGGTGACTAGACCATCATCCAAAACATGTTTGATAAAATGATACCAAACATCAATATGTTTGATACGTGCATGAAACATGGCATTCTTAGCTAGGCATACAGCGCTCTAGCTATCACATCTAAGTAGAGGTGTTTTGGTGGGCAGCCCAAAATCCTTGACCCAACGACCAAGCCAAACTGCTTCTTTTGAAGCTTCAACGGCTGAAATATATTCAACCTCAGTGGTAGAGAGTGCTACTATGTTTTGCAATCTAGAGTACCAAGAAACCACGCCACCTGTCAAGGTAAAGATATACCCACTAGTAGATTTGCGAGTATCCAAGTCACCTGCCATGTCTACATCACAATACCCCTATAGATCCAACGTACCCTTGCCATAGCAAATACATTTTCTTTGTGTGCCCGTAAGGTACCGTAAGATACATTTCACAGCTTCCCAATGTGCTTTGCCAGGATTTGACATGAACTTGCTTACAACTCCCACTGCATAAGCAATGTCAGGCCTAGTGGCAACCATAGCATACATGAGTGAACCACAAGCTGAAGCATAAGAAACACCCTTCATAGTACTAGCTGCCTTATCATCTTTTGGGCAATTTGCTTTGCTAAGCTTAAGATAGAGTGGAAAAGGTATACCAAGAGGCTTAGCATCAGCCATTGAAAAACGACCAAGTACTTCACTGATGTACTTTTCTTGTGAGAGAAATAAGAATTGTTGCTCTCTATCTCATGTTACACGCATGCCCAAAATATATTCAGCTGCATCCAAATCCTTCATAGAAAATGCTGAATTCAATTGCCTTTTCAATGCATTAAGATGGCTTTTATGCTTACTAGCAATAAGCATATCATCCACATAAAGCACAAGTATAATAAGGCTTCCATCATCAACCTTCTTAATATATAAGCAATGATCTGCACTACTCCTTTTAAAACCATGTGAGAGCATGAAGGCATCAAACTTTTTATACCATTGTCTAGGAGCCTGTTTCAAACCATACAAGCTTCTCTTAAGCTTACATACCAAATGCTCCTTCCCATGTATAACAAAGCCTTCGGGTTGTTTCATGTACAACTCTTCTTCCAAATCACCATGCAGAAATGCAGTTCTAACATCCATTTTATCAAGTTCAAGATCCATAGATGCTACGATGGCAAATAGCACTCAAAGAGTGGTCATTTTGACAACAGGAGAAAACACATCCTAAAAATCAATGCCCTCTTTTTGTATATAGCCCTTAGCCACAAGTCTAGCTTTGTATTTGGGTTTGCCATCCACACATTTGATTTTATAGACCCATTTGTTAGGAATGGCTTTTCTATCCTTGGGCAATGTAACCAAATCCCAAGTATCATTCTGATACAATGACTTCATTTCTTCTTGCATGGCTAGCTCCCACTTTTTCTTTACCTCACAAGATAAGGCCTCTTTATACATACGAGGCTCACCTTCATCTGTGAGAAAAATGCAATCCAAAGAAGGATCAAATCTTTCTATAGGACTACTGACAAGTGTAGACCTTCTTACCCAATGATCTGTGTTATCAGGTAATGGATCCACATCCAAGGCAATGTCAATGATCTCATTGTTTTGCTGCTGAACTGCATGCTCAAGTTGTTGTAATACAATTTCAGGCTGCTGTAATTCATTTTCAACATGCTGATTTTGGTGCTCAAGCTAATGTTCAACGTCCCCTTGCCGAACATCAGCTGTAATTCATTTTCAGCATGCTGATTTTGGTGCTCAAGCTGATGTTCAACATCCCCTTGCTGCACATTTTCATCTGGCTCAGTAACGATATGCTGATTGTCATAATCAACATCAAAAGGAGCTGAATTTTCAGTGGCTGATGGTTACTCAAGTAACTAATCATGCTGAAATTTAACTTTCTTTGTGTTTGAGTCATTAGATGTGACATTTTTCAACAACTTTGACTCATTGAATACCACATCCCGGCTATGTAGCACCTTTTTTATGCTTGGAACCCAAACTCGATAGCCCCTTTCACCTTCATCTCCATAATGCCTCTATTGAGATTTCATGTCAAGTTTGGTTCTGCTATCAACAAGTACATGTACATAGCATTCGCAACCAAAGACTCTTAAGTGGTCATATGAAGCAGGTTTGCCAAACCAAACCTGTTCAAGAATGCCATTGTCAAGTACACAATGTGGAGATCAGCTGCAAATATGCACCGCGGTTTTAAGTGTCTCTCCCCGAAATGATTCCGAGAGATTAGCTATGGACAGCACGCACCGAATCTTTTCACATAACATGCGATTCATTCGCTCAGCCACACCATTAGATGATGGATTGTAAGAAGCTGTAAACTCTCATTTAATCCCATTGTCATCACAAAACTTATTGATTAGATACATACTCTCCCCCATTATCTGTTCTTATGCATTTTAACTTTAAGCCTTTTTGAGTATTAACCAATGCATAAAACCTTTTAAAAGCATCCAATGCCTCACTTTTCTACTTAAGCAAGTAGACCCATAGCTTCCTAGAATAGTCATCAATAAAAGACACAAAATAACGGAAACCACTATGAGTTTTTATTGGCATGGTGCAAACATCATAATGGACTAAATCCAAGATACATGCTTTCCTAAAGGCTCCATGAGAGTATGGACTCTTTACATGTTTACTGTTAAAATATTGAAAATGCATGCTATGGAGAATCACTGATGAGCAAATAGACAATCATAATGAGACAAAAGCATTGACAAAGAAAAACAACTAATATTATCCAAGCATAATGCAAGTACAATTGATTGATAATGACTAATGGAATGAGTGTGGAGATGAGTGCCCTTTATAAACTTACAATAGGTGGTATTGGTAGGTGGAGGTAGGTGGAAAGGGGTTATGGTATTCAACAACCGTGGATTTAATAAACCGTGCATACATGACCTAATCTAAGGCTTTATTTGCAATCTGTTTCTTTGCCTTGTTTATTCCAAACAAAGAGGCTATGGTGGATGTGATTTCAAAATTTCTCAACACCCCTCCTCAATCACAACCGAAAAAGACACTGAGTATACAAAGACTGTCGTGAAAGACACTAAGTATACAAAGGCTGTCGTGAGTAGAACCTTGCCAAGTGTAGAAGAAACGAAAAACAACCATACAAGGCTAGAGGTTGTTACAAGGCCTCACTAAGTGTATAGAGATTGTAGTGTGCAGAGGTTACATGAGGAGGAGCTTATACTGAAAACATTAAGCAAGTCCACATGTTAAACTTTTAAAAAGTCTATTAGAAAATGAGCTACAAAAGATTACCCATTCATCATCCTCTTCAGTCCCAAAGTCAATAGACTCTTCATTGTCCAGATTCATATTATGAACATAAGTCTATACTTGCAACACTTTAGATGCATGTACAAATTTGGAGTAGGCATTCATACAAGCTACTTTACGAGCTTCTTCAACGGCTTATCACTGAAGCTTTAGATTATAGTGAGCTGACAGACCTTGAGCTCCTAATGCTGTTGTATCTTCAAGGACTAAGATTTCTTATAGTATTATGAACAACATTAAATCTTAATTTGCTGGTCCAAGTCTCATGGGAAGTCACGTAGCAAATCCCGTGGCAAGAATGCAGATGTTACTTGTCACCATTGTGGGAAACTCTGGACTCATAACACCACAAGAACCAACAACATCCACAAATGGGGTCACTTCATCATCAACAATACAAGACTCCATCGAGTCTTTCACACACAAAGAGTGATAAACACCTTCCATAGTATCCTTACAAGAAACCTCACAAGAAACTGAAGAAACTTTCACCTCTACATCATCACGAATAACATCTTCACTATACAACAATTTTGGGTCTAAACCTCAACCAAAGACTCAACTACCAAATCTCCAACTACCTCCTCACAAACCTCTTCCAACTCTATTTTCTTGATTTTAAACCACTCTTCCCTCAAACTCTCAATTTTTTTTAAAGCCTTACTCAAATTGTCTCTCACATCCTCATCAATGTCACTCTGAAGATCCTTAAAACCCTAATCAGAATCATCTCAAATTCATCCACTGATTCATCTACAACTTCTCCTAAAGATACTATGTAAGGATCAAATCAAACCACAAGCCTTTCTTCATTAGGATCAGTTTGATCCTAGTTTCCCATATATGGAATCCAACACCATTGAATCGGGATGTTGTTGAGTCCTTGCCTATTTTGAGGTTGCAAGATTAGCAGCAAATCAACTCCAAACAATTCAAATTTCAGTTGAGCACAAGTGCTAAGAAGCACTAGGTGATGATGCTAGGTGATTTGGCAACTATGATGCCCTTGAAATCGAAATCTTCAAGATCTTGCGAGTCCGAGTCTTCCCTTCCTTGATTTGATGCTAGAGTTGCAAAAAAAAACTAAGAATAGTCCAGCATAAGTGTTAAATTTGAGTATGTCAAAGGACACAAAAGGATTAGTGTTAATCAACACCAATATTAAGAGATACAATGTAGTTGGCACTTGATTTTGAATCTTTTTCTTGTTGATTCAAAGTGGTAACTTAGCTGGGAAATCAGTGTTATAGTAGATCAGAGGGTCAATGACATTACTGAGCAAAAGGAAGTAGGAAATGAAAAAAAAATTGAGCTTTGAAGTTGATGGCTATGGAGTCTGCATTAGGGTTTCTGGGGGCAGTCTGGTTTTTCAGCTCTTGTGAACTGAATACTTGATCATTTCCAAAACTTTCTTGATAGAAATGAAGCTTAAGAGTTAGGCTATCAAAACCCTGTGATACTCGTCAACATCACGATGTAAGCAGGCAGAATCAAACGTACTAACAACAGAAGACGCGATCTAGATAGCGAGCTTTTGTAGGCACAATGCTGGAGCAGAGGCAACAAAGTTGGGCTTTGAAGTGATAGAGAGGAGCGCCTAGAGCAAAGGAAGAGTTCTCCAAAAGAAAGCACGAGCTGAAATGGCCCGGTTTGAGAGATTCAAGCCCTCCACTGAAGGTGGGTAGCTATGGAGGTAAGTGAGAGATTCATGGAAAAGTGGAGGAAGCCAAAAATTCAAACTTGAATGACTCAATTAGTGACCTAATGACTCACTAACTTAAAACTTGCTCTGATACCATGTTAAAATATTGAAAATGCATGCTATGGAGGATTACTGATAAGCAAATAGATAATCATAATGAGACAAAAGCATTGACAAAGAAAAACAACTAATATTATCCAAGCATAATGCAAGTACATTTGATTGATAATGACTGATGGAATGAGTGTGGAGATGAGTGCATTTTATAGGCTTACAATAGGTGGTATTGGTAGGTGGAGATAGGTGGAAAGGGACCATGGTATTCAACAACAGTGGTTTTAATAAACCGTGCATATATGACCTAGTCTAAGGCTTTATTTGCAATCTGTTTCTTTGCCTTGTTTGTTCCAAACAAAGAGGCTATAGTGGATGTGATTACACATTTCTCAACATTTACCAAGAACGCAGTCATCACAAAAGTCAAGCTTTGAGCTTTTCACATCAACTCTTCCAAGTGAAGAGAGTGCTTGCAAATCCTTTTGGCTCATATATCCAAGACACTTGTGCCATAACTCCATGTGTGACTGTACTTCAATAACTACAACAAACTTTCCAAGAAGTGCCTTGCAGTAGAGATAATAGAAAGTCCCTTTTGTACCACCTCTAGTAACTAGTATATATCATTTTTGGATTTTTCACATACCACCACCAAAAGTAGTGAAGTAACCTTTATTATCTAGCCGCCCAACAGAAAGCAAGTTCTTCTTGATGCCAGGAACATGCCTAACATCATGAAGAATCAATTCCTAACCATTTTCTAAAGCTAAGTGTACGGTGCCCGTTCCTTCAATATCACATATATTATTGTTGCCAAGGTATACTTTTCCAAGTTACATAAGTAGAAAAACACTCCAAAGATGGAGTTACACGAAAGAAGCACCGCTATCAACAACCCACGATTGTGACAAATCATCATAAGCTGACAACAAACCATCTATCACATCTGTTTTAGTAATATACATGTCCTCCACTGTCATAGCAAGCGGATCTGAAAATGCAACGAGCAAATCAATATCTTTATCATCTTTTATTTCCTCAATAACAACACTAGATACCACATTTGCTTTGTCTATCTCTTTAGGGGTAGAGTTGCCATCCTTGTCATTCTTTTTGCCTTTTGCATTAGCATGCTTCTTACGTTCTTGTTCCTTTTTAAAGCACCTGCCATCGGGCTTTTTATGCCCTTTACGACCACATCGATAACAAGTTACATCTTGCTATTTTTCCTTGCTTTTGGTGCGCTTTTAGTTTTTATTTGCAGCATTATACCTTTTTTCAGTTCTTCCTCTTACATTGTAGGTTGATCCACTGTTTTCCCCACTTGCCTTGTGTCTAATCTCTTCATTTAAAATAGAACCACACACCATCAAATGTCAAGTTGGGGTTATTGCTCAATGACACAACCAATGCTTCCCATGAATCGAGCAAGGTCATGAGCAAGAAGATAGTCCTTAATTTAGGATCAAAATCTAAGAAACCTGCATCCTATAACTGACTCAAAATACAAGTGAAAGCATTCAAATGCTCTGAGGCAGATTTGGACTCGTCAAGCTTCAAGTTGACCAACTTCTGCATAAGATGTACCTGATTAACAAGAGTTGTATTCTCATAAGTAGCCTTAAGTTTCTCCCAAACTACATAGGCAGTATCTGTCAGAAGTGGAGCAGCGGTGGAAGCATAAACATGTGCTGAAATAAACTGCTGAAACACAAGACAAAAAGAGAAAAGAAAAGAACACGATACAGATGAGAACTCAGATGTATGCACGGGAAATGGAATCCATATATTTGAACACGAGACAATCGCATACAATAGTGAGTCACTGGCTGCATGGGCACTGGCACTGGCTCCTCTCTCCACAGAGTCTGCAGATGGTGAAGATGATGATACTGACTGAGGAGGAGCACTGAGTATAAATAGGCTGAAAAAATGGGGAGCAATAATGCTGGTCGGACAGCATTAAAGCTGGCCGACTGATGCATAAAATGCTCCACTGGCATAAAATGCCACACAAGAAAAATACCTAAAATACCTAATAAAAATGCCCAGCCCAGATCAAGCTCAGACTCACACATGAGCTGACAAATACTCTGCTAACACCCTCTCTTAGATCATGGGTGATCTGATACAATACAATAGTACAATGAAAAGGGATCAGAAACTATAGAACCACCAAGTAGAACCATGGATACCCAAGCAGTGGGTGATCAAGCCACCACCAAGGTGCCTCGGAGAAAACGTGATGTCGATGTCGATCGTACCAAACACCTGAAAATAGAGAAGATCATAGCATGTCTCTGTGTCCATCACCAATGTCTCGCAGTAGCATACAAGACCATCCTGTCAAAAATGCCTTTGAACATAGGTGACCATGGATTCCCCGCCTTTGGCCAGACCGCCAAAGTGTCCCCTCATGTGAGCTCCAGACGAAAGCCTCCCGCTCTCTGTCAAATAACCAGCTCATCATGAACCTGGATGTCAATCCCATCTCCAGGATTTGATTCCGCCAGACTGAAGTCGATGCGTCAGGGACGTCCCTCTCTGGAACCTGTGCACCTGTATAAAAATATAGATGAGGCGCGGCTGCCCCATCTGAACACCCGCTCACACTCCCTCTTTGGCACAAGAGAGTCGTGAGGGATGACCTCATCACCACCACTAGAAAGCAGTCGAGGAAGGGGCCACCAAGCCCTTCCCGCGATCCGAAGAAGAGGATCCCTTCCGCGCCTTGGACTTCACCTTGGTCGGAGGATCGGAGTCGCAGTTTGATGAAGGAGAGGACTCATCGGTAGAGTCAGCATCCCGCTTCGTCTTCTGCTCCTTCCTGGAAGCCGCTAACTTCTTGCAGTCCTTCCGCAAATGTCCTGTCTTGCCACAGTGGTAACACTGGGCCTTCGACTTCTTCTTCCCGTCACCCCTCTCTGAAGCTACATAAGCCTCACCTCCATAATGTGCCGGAGGCCGCCCCTGTAATCTCAAGGATGCCTCATGCTCAAGAAGCATCGAGGTCATATGTGTAAAACTGACAGGAGTCGATGATGTCTGCGCCCGCAAAGCATTGGCCACTCCATCAAACTCTGGGGGGAGCTTGTAGAGAACCGTCCTGACGAGATGCGCCTCAGGAAGAGCAGATTGCATGTGCCAAAGCTGGTCCTGTACCTGCGTAACACGAAGAAGAAAAGACTGAATAGTATCTTTCGGCTCAAACTTCATCTGCTGGAGCTGGCCATAAAGTGTGACGGCCCGCATGGTGGAAGGTGCCTCGTACATCTGTTGCAACTTTTGCCATACTTCAGGAGATGTCCTACAAGAGGTAACCGCCGGTAAGACCGCTTTAGAAATACACCGAAGCAATGCCGAGTAAGCACGGGCATCGTCCGAGTCCCCTGTGAGCACCGTTTCCTCATGGTTGTCCTCATCAAAGTCTTCAGGAAGAGGAAAAGGACGAAGAGGTCGAGCAATAGCTCCACAGACGATGTACCATAGCCGTTTCTGCACAAACCAAGCTTTCATGACAGCACTCCATGTGAGATAATCAGGTCCATGTAACTTATCATCAGTGGAAGTGCACGGAGGAGCCATATGGAGAGGATAAGAAGAGAAGTAGAGAAGAGATGGAATTTAGAGAGGAAACACAGCCAAAACACAAGCACACACTACAGAAAATGAGAGTTCACATGCAATAGAACCCGAAATCTGATCAATAGAAGACAAAATCTGCTGCAGAAAGTCAAAAAATCAATCAAAAACTGCCAAAAACAGAGAAAACGGCCTGAAGTAACAGTCACCCAGCCACGAGAGATGCTGAATCAGCAAAATACAGGCTGTAAACTAGAGAAAAACAGGTAGAAAACTGTCGCCAGCAGCTGCAGATGAAAAACGCAGGCAGCAGAGGGTGCGTAGACAGCAGGCGATGGCAAAACTGCAAAAAACACAGGCTGAAAACAGCCCCAAAACAGGTCGCATGGCTGCGACAGCAGTCGTCTGATCAGCAGGGGTACAAAACAGTCCTGAAATCAGCAAGAAAACACAGCAGAAACACAAATCCTGAAAACTGATACCATGTCAGAAGTGGAGCAGCGGTGGAAGCATAAACATGTGCTGAAATAAACTGCTGAAACACAAGACAAAAAGAGAAAAGAAAAGAACACGATACAGATGAGAACTCAGATGTATGCACGGGAAATGGAATCCATATATCTGAACACGAGACAATCGCATACAATAGTGAGTCACTGGCTGCGTGGGCACTGGCACTGGCTCCTCTCTCCACAGAGTCTGCAGATGGTGAAGATGATGATACTGACTGAGGAGGAGCACTGAGTATAAATAGGCTGAAAAAGTGGGGAGCAATAATGCTGGTCGGACAGCATTAAAGCTGGCCGACTGATGCATAAAATGCTCCACTGGCATAAAATGCCACACAAGAAAAATACCTAAAATACCTAATAAAAATGCCCAGCCCAGATCAAGCTCAGACTCACACATGAGCTGACAAATACTCTGCTAACAGTATCAAGCCCCTTTACATCAACCAAGACATCATCTGTGATGGCCATTTTAATGTAAGTAATGGCTTTTTTATTTATTTTTGCCCAATCCTCATCCAACAAAGCAACGAGCTTATATTATTCTAAAGCATCATCACAATCCTTTAGAAAGAGCATACCTTGTATACAATCTTTCCAAAGATCAAAACCATTTCCATCAAATTTACGAATCTCAAAGAGATTCTTTGTGTTAGATGTAGATGCACTGCCAGCCATCTTCGGCAATACACAACTACAATAAAGGGCTAAATGCTTTCAACCAAAAGCAAGGTTTATGAATTGTAATAGCAAGTACACACTCTTGTACTTCCAAAGTGTCCAAGAAGCAAATGTTTAGCTGCAAATTTCAATCTCAAGTACTGATTACAACATATGCATGAATCAAATCTCATATATTTACATTAAGGATAGCTCCCACTTCAGTAATACATCACCGAAATTCCCAAATGCAATGACCTAAATGCTGTATTTACCATTGTTTCACTGCATTGAGTATTCAGCAATACATGTACCAAGAGAAGCTGCCCTTTTTCAACATTTGAAGCATCTAAAACTCTAAAGACTCCTACTCAACAGTGAACATGCTGCAAATTTCATTGTCCAATCTCAAAACGACTCAAAAATATATCACCAATGTAAAAAGCCCCAAAATTTCTACAATGAATCTGCTCTAATTGCATAAATACACCTTCCCGAGCATCAAGTGCGAGCTAATGTTGCAAAAATTTCACAATTTCTGCAAAAGCTCCAAATTTCAGGGTCCAAGAGTGCACAATTTCCAAGAAATTGGCTCAACCAAGCAAAAATTTCACTTGCATTTAAGAATCGCCAAAATTTTCCGAGGCTTGTGCACTCAATGTCTGCAATTTATGGTCCAAAGATCACTGCAATATGTGTCAGGCACCAAATTTGGAAAAAGCCCCAAATTTTAAGAAACAAATTTGCACTCTGTGCTTGTATTATGAGAGGGGAAAATAAGATGAAGTAAAATAAAGAAAAATGGACCGTTGACCTTCTGCCCGCCGTCGTTCGAGTGACATGATGACCTGTCGACTGTCACGCAGCAGTCTTTCGTCGTGCTACACACCTCTAGTCCTGTCGCACAGCAATCGCCTCCAATCCCGTCACCTAACACGCTGTAAGCTGTCACGCGCCTAACATGTTGTAAGCCATTACGCGTGCAAATTCATAGGTCTGCACCATTAGACTGTTGGCACCTGGCTCGTTAGCTGCACCCGACCAATCAATCGCCTGATACCTGCTCCTCTACTCAGCGGCCTGACAGACCGATTGTCTGCTTGCGTGAGCCATTGGCTCTGATACCAATTTGCAAAGTCATAGCAAAAGCAAATAGAGAAAGAGAGCTAAGAGCACCCACAGTAATCAAGGAGTTCAATGACTCACAGCTGAACAGTGTTTGACAGTGATAGAGTGAGAGTGAGTCGTCGGAGAGATGTATACCAGTGTGGTACACACAAAGAATAAAAGAATGTATTTACACTTAGGGTAAGGTACACTTACACCCGTTAGGGTGGGTTCACATGTGTGAAGTAATATATACATGAGAGAGCGCGTAAAGGGCCTTTACACCCAACACTACTCTCAAGTCTACATTCATTTGCTACCACAGCAAGTTCGTCATTAGAGACAAAGTACATAACATGTTATTATGCTACCCTTGAGTTCTTATATCTTCACTCATTTGAGAACCAAGCACAATGGAATTCATTGCCATCTTGTTGGTGAGAATATCAAGCTCATGATCTTTTAATTAGAGTATGGTCCCTACTTAAGACAATATAGCAAATGTTTTGCCAAAAGCTTTACCCATCAACAAACATGGAGATCTCTATATAAGTCAAAGTCAAACCTCCTTAATTGTAATCTTCCTTGGTTAGAGATGGACCATCTTTTATCCCTCTTTCCATTGTGCAATGTCTTTTGTAGCCCCACATCTTATCTATTACTCCTTCCCCGATATGTCACAAAGGAGATATTGAGAGTCAATTTCCGATTCCATATTGTGGACAACTTGAACAAGACTTTTGGCACCCAATTTTTGCCGCACGTCACATGAAGGTCAAACTAACTTATTCCTCTATAATATCATCTATTTTTTGGCTTGGTATCTCTACCTGCATCCAAGAACTTCAATGGGATGCACTACCCTTTATGGTCCCACAAAGTCAAGTGCATCATTGACATCTATGACCTTTGGGATTTTGTTGCAATTTGGGGTCGTTTGTAATATGTCCCGTCACCCTCGCAAGATTCCCCATCCACCTAGCACAAGAAAGAGCTCGCCTTAGTTGGCCAGATCTCAACCCACTGGCCACAGGTCGGGCCTTGATCTGAAGACCAAAGGAGAGTCACTTGCCTTGATTTGCTTCCCTCCTCATTCAGATAGCTAAGGCACTGCCACCTACTCCAACTTCCACATCAAAGACACAACTGCCACTTGCATCCTTGAGTTGTTTTTTGAACTTGAATCGAAGTTGTCTCCCCCCTTCCTTTTTCTAGACAAGTAGACTTAGAGTTGCTTCAACCAAGGCCTAAGTCGCATCACATCATACGCCTCACGCCGTACCCAAGAAGGGTTGCTTTTCCCCTAATAACTTGGGGCAAACCACCTACGCATCGGACGCGCAGATGGCTCCGAGCCTCTTATGGCGAGACTAGCCATCCCGTTGTAGAGGCTCCGTGGGAACGAGAGGTCAACGCCATTGCCTCACGCATGGCTCCACAGCAGAACTCCTATAGTAGCCTCCCGCAGTAGACCACAAGTGTTTCCAACCACATTGCCGCCCGCCTTGGTTGGCTGCCGGCCACAATTGCCCTGTCCCCTACTCGTACTTCGGATTCGAGATCAACTGCCCTTGCCTCATGAAGGACTCCGCTGCAGCAAATGTATCCACTCATACGGGGTCCAATTCTCCCGCATAAGTGTATTCACCCCTATATGATACAAGTCCTTTAGCGTCACATTGGGTCCCATACCCCACTGCGTCGCATCCAAACTTGCATATATTTGCACCCTCCTAGCTTCCACCTCGGCTCCCAGACACCTTGGCTTCCACGTAGTCAGGCGAGATCAAAGGGCCCGGTTTCTTTAAGCTCGCCCCAGGTACACGAGCATCCACTCTTCCGGCCTTCTCATAGGCCTTCATCAGTCCACATCTCCTCCCTTTAATCCACATCCCCAACCGTTCCTTTATCCTCACGGCTCCACAAGTCTTCCCACGCGCCTCCTCACGCCCCACCATCGGTCCATCTCATCAGACGCTAGGCACTAGAATTTTTGCTTCTTTACCCCACTCACTGAATCAACGAACCCCCATCAAAGTGTAGCGATGCGGAAGCGTAGGACAAAGACTAAGAGAGAGTGAACACAAAGAGGAGAGAGAGAGAGAGAGAGAGAGAGAGAGAGAAAAGGAGACAGTGTAAACGCAAAAAACCTGCAGTGTAGAATGCTGTATAAGAGTGCAGAAATACACAAGGGGACAGAGGAAATATCTACATATATCTCCGACTTGATGACCTCGATCTCTTTCAACCCGAGCACAGTCTGTCTCAACCAACAAATCTCAAGATTAGAATCTGAAATAATGAATGCTGGAGTGTGCCACAAAACCGACTATAAGTAGTCGAAAATAGGAATTCCCAGCACTAGGTCGGCTGCATTTTAATGCAACCAACTGCAGAAATTGTGCCACATAGCACCCTGTCTGACCAACTGACGTGGCATCCACTCTAGTCGTACTGGTTTGCTGTCCGACTGGCCGATTGTCCAAGAAATGACATTATCTGACACCCCCTCTCAGATCCTGGACGGGTCAAAAGACTAAGGGATCTGGAATAATGCCGAAGAAGAGCCTTGAGAAGCGCCTTCGTAAACAAATCTACGAGATTATCCTCTGTCTTGCAATACTCCACATCAATAATCTCATCCAGAAGCTTCTCCCGAATAAAGTGATACTGGATCTCAATGTGCTTCGTCCGGGCATGGAATATTGGATTCCATACCAAGGCAATGCAACTCTCATTGTCGCACCGCAGAAGAGTAGGATGAGTTCGGGGACAACCAAGCTCCTCCAATCTTCGAAGCCACACAACCTCACATGTGGTGGAAGACGCAGCCCGATACTCCACCCAAGTAGAAGAAAGAGCTACCGTGGATTACTTCTTGCTACTCCAAGAGATAACACCTGTACCCAAGGTAAAGTAATAGCCTGTAGTAGATCGTCGGTGATCCACATCGCCAGCCCAATCCGAGTCACTCCAACCTCCAAGAAGCAGATCTGAAGCATCTGTACCTGCGGGATAAGAAATCCCTAAGTCAAAGATCCCCCTCAAATACCGAAGAATCCTCAGGGAAGCTTGCCAATGCACCTGTTTGGATTCCGTCACAAACCCTACCAAAAGACCCACAGCAAAACAAAGATCAACACGAGTGTTAAGAAGCCAAATAAAGGATCCAATCAACTAACGATAGCGGGAAGCATCTATCACAAGAGAATCCGAGTGTGAAGCGGCCTTCCAATTCAGATCCATAGGAGTAGTAATGGACCAACAAGTCTCCATCTCAAAAGTAACCAAGAGCTCCTAAATGTACCTCTGCTGAGAGATGAAAATCCCCCTCTAAGACTGATAAATCTCGTGACCCAAGAAGAAATGAAAAAGCCCCAAATCCGTCATCTCGAATGCCTGATGTAAAGCTATCTTGGTCTCTCAGACCTTTTGCGCATGATCCCCTGTCAAAATCAAATCATCAACATATAACACAAACAGCACACGACCAACCTTGGAAGTGTACACATACAGCTGCAGATTGGCCTTAAACCGCCGATATCCCAACTTCGACTAAAAAAACGAGTCAATATTTTCGTTCCATATACGCTTCATGAACGCGGAGCTTGCTTGAGGCCATATAAGGCCTTCTTCAACCTGTAAACTTTCCCATCTGAGGATTCCGAAGCCAAGAGGCTGCTCAACATAGCCATGCTCTTACACACTTATATAAAAGTATAGAACAAGCCAAACAAAAGGAAAAAAGATAAAGAAGTCTAAGTTATCTTTAAACTCTGATACAAATTATGAAGAAGCTCAATGTGTCACAAGGATGTGAAATTTTATTACTTTGCTTAGCATTTGATTAAAAGTTAATCAAATGTGCTAATGTGACTTGCATATGTGATGTGCAAGTCAATATTTTATAGTATGGGACTTCAAACCCTCAAATATCAATTGATGTCAAAGGTAAAAGTTTAATAAGTTATACCAAACAAATACTAGATGGTACTTGGTATCAAATTTTGACTTGGACTAATTTATTGAACATTAATATTAGTGGTGACATTAATGACTATGCATTATTTATTTTATTAATAATTAATGCTAGTTAAGAGCTAATAACTACTCAGGGATACTTGAAAGACAATTTGATCTAGCAAATTTAATTATTGATTGATGAAATTAATTTTTTGAGCAAAACTTGCCCATGCAAGTGGAAAAAATCTTTTTACAAGCTAGTGGAATCTATTCCAACCATTATAAAAAAGAATGAGACTATTAAAGATCAAGAAGAGGTTGATGATTTAATTTGCAGCCAAGAAGGATCAATCCTACATCATGTGACAGTAGTTTGTAACCTCCAAGATCAAGAGATAGCAACCCAAGGTCCTTTTGAAGCAAATAACAACATACAAGAGGGAGCAGCAGTCTTTTTGGTAATCCTAAGTTGTAGGTAACAGCTTCCATGGATATTTAAATAAGGCAACAATAGCTTTTCAACGTTTCTTGTGATGAAACTCTGAAATTTCTCTCTACAATATTCTCTCTCATCCCCAACCATCTCTTAAGTTATCACAACATTTTTCAATAATTTGAGCCATCAAAGAAAGAGATTTCAATCAATCATTATTTTAAATCCTAATTTAGAACAAAAATTAAAATTTTGACAATCACCTTGGCATACGTGCTCAAAATTGAAAAACCTAAAACTTGAATTCCAACAATTAAAATTGAGAAATTTTAAGAAGATTCAAAAGGCCAACCAACCAATATCAAATTTAGGGCTAAATTTGTATTTCAAGGAGCAAGGTAAAGATCAACCCCTGAGCAAACCAAGGGACAAAATGGTTTAGAGGCTTATTGGTTTGTTATAACAGCAAGAGGCACTTGGATAGACAAAGAATATCAAAGAATCTCAATTGTACTCCATCCATTTGCAATTAAAGTTTAAAAAATACCGAAAGAGACGTCAATTTTGGGATCAACAATTTGTCCAATATCCAAGATTACAAGGTAAAGTGTACGTTTCTGTTTTGTGAATTTGTGAATTATTATAATTAAGTACTTAATTAAGTTACTTACCACTCTACCTAAGAAAAAAAGACAGTTTCACAAAGAATATCTCACACGTCTTTACAATGAAAAAATCTCGCATCCCAAGAAAAAATACTAAAAAAAGCACCCCCGTCTTTGTCTGAGGACAAAGGCTGGATCTACATCAAAGTCTCCATCTACCTCTACTTCATCACTAGCTATTACCACTGAATCAACATTTCTTTGCGTTCATCAAGTAGAGAAAACTTTTTCCACTATCTCATCTTTTAAAAGTCTACAACTCATCAACAACAATGCATTGAGTCATATGACTCCTTAAGGAGATTTGTTGTAAAATCTTCATCCATCAAAGGATATAGTCATTGTTGATGACATTTTTTTGGCATTTAAACATGGCATTGGCAATTTGCCATTATAGCTTGATAATCTTTCAAGCTCCATTTCAAAAGTTCTACATGTTCCAAACTTGGTCTTTCCCCTCCTCTCAACTTATGGCCTTACTAGACTAAAGATCCGCATTGTCTTCACCAAGTAGATCTTTGTTGAGGATTCTTCTTTAGGAGCCACACTTGTGATAGATTGGAATGACCAACCAATCAAGGGATGGGCTATAAATTGCCAAAAATGCCAAAAATTGGCCAAACTAACCTAAGAGAAGCCATAAGTGCTAGCCAACTATACATCATCATTATAATACTCAACAAAATGCTATTTGCCATCATAAATACTAATTACTCCATTCTAGCCAAGCATTTTTTTAAAAGATACATTGAGTTGAAAAATAACCAACCAATGGAAACTACTTTTGATACTACCAATCACTTGATGACATTTTTATCCACAATAATCAATGATTAGCACCTAGCTCACATCTTCATGACTACACATTTTACAAATAGTTATATTTTTATTGATTGCTCTTTCTTGCATACTTTTTCTAATTCACCTTTTTTTTTCATACTAATCGTAGAATGTTTTTCTTTATATCCATCATTCTATTCTCTCTAAAATTAGACTCTCTGGAAGAATTGCTAGATCCATTGCTCAAACAAAGGTTATAATAAGAATTGCTAGGGATTAAAGATTTTCTCCTTATCAAATGGTAAGTTCATTTACTAGCTAGAGAAATAAGCTCACCCCACAGGCATAAGCTTGTGAGAGACATTGAGATCCTAACTTATTACTCTAATAGCAATGTCTCACGACATCGACAACTAGTTCAATTGTTACAACCTTCCTAACAATGATCTCTTAAACCCTATACAATTCTTTAAGTAAGACTTTCTTTTGTGAAAGCTCTTCTTTATATTGCAATCAAACATTTGTGCCCTTAGTGAGCAATACAACTCTATCAAACAAGTTCTAACCTTAGGAAGTAGGACAACTCTATTGTACAAGTTTTTAATGCCAAAAGTCAAATAAGATACTTATTTCGGGGTAATGCAAATGACAGTAACTATTAGTCGCAAAACTAGAAAGCTCTAGGAAACTAGTTACAAGACTGCTTCCACTTTAAATCAATTATCACACTCCACCGCCTTAGTAACTTTGTAAGTGTTTTACACAAGGACCCACACAGCTTTGTACTTCATTAACACAAAGTTGCAGTCATCAATAACAATGTTTCTGTTTCACACAAGGACCCATGTATCTATTTTACATGAGGACCTGTGCATCTATTTTACATAAGGACACATAACTTTGGTATTGCCTTAACAAACTCTCGATCTCTAGCAACAATCGGTAAACACATGACAGTGGCAGCATCCAGTACCACACTGCCAAGACCTTGTCAAGTGAATTATAAAGCTCAGGCTGTGGTAGATTTAAGATCCAAAGAGTAAATTTGCAATTTGTGCTTTGCTTTCAGTCTCTAATTCAATGGATCTACCAAATGTGTGCTTTGCTCTTGCCATATGCTGACCTCTGGTCAAATCAGTGAGGACAGAAATCACTTGAAAGCGTTCATATTAAGGAGGTGTGGGCAGCTTTGGCCACATAAGCTGGCAACGCATAATTCTAAAGATCGCCAAAACACTCAAGATCAATCAACTGCTGGCGAACTACAACAAAGACTAGGTCATTTCTTTTCACAATTCAATCATCTCATGCAGGAGAGTCCATAACTGTCATGCGTACCGAATGGAGAAAACAGAACGCTAAAGTAAAAATTGCTCACGAGGAGTAAGATAAAGGCATGATGCTGAAATCTCACCTTGCATGAGAAATTGAGAGCCACAGATGGATAATATCTTAAAACGCTGCTACCATTCCCCCTCCAGAGGGCAGAAACCCCTTCTTCTCTGGCTATTCTGAATATGCAGTCTAACATCCCTTTGTATCTCTTCTGGTGGCCACGCATGATGGCCATGTTGCTCTCTTGAGTCTGGAGAAGTAGCTTGGCTCTCTCGATGGGGGCCACAATGGTGTGTGCAACCCCACCCATGACGGCACCTGCGAGCAGATCCCTGGGGAAGTTTGTCCATGCCTCCTGCCGCCAAGATGGTGGCGCGGATGATGAAGCCTGAGAGGGCGGGGTCGGCAGCGGGGCCTTCGCAGCTCTGTGGTGCTCCTGCTTGAAAGGGGGAGGCTCTTCAACAACAGAGAACAGAGGAGAGGCAGGCATGGGGTATGTGCTGTCAAAAGGGGGAGCTGGCAAGGGGATCGCCCATCTTTGTGAGGCAAGAAAGGCGGGGGGGGAGGTCTGGGTTGGTGCGTGTGGCTGGCTGTATCAAAGATCGCGCTGCAGCAATGGCGCTCTCTCTCTCTCTCTCTCTCTAAAACCTCAAGCCTACCTCTCTCTATCTCTCTCCCTCTCCCCCTCTCTCTCTCTCTCTCTCTCTCTCTCTCTCTCTCCCCGAAAGCTCAAGCGCAAAGGTTAATAAACTGTCGCTTTCTCTGTCTTTTTCCTCTTCTTCTTCTTCTTCCGTCGCACAGAGGATCCTTTTTGCCTTGTCTTTTTAAGCGGGAGAAGTATTTAACCATTATTGCATTTTTAATTTCAGGTGTAATTACTAATTCATCTTATTATTACGGGCTTCAGGCTCCTTACATCCCACCTTCCTAAGCATCCACGTCAGCTCGGCGCCGACGGCAACCCGCCCACGTCACCTCCTCTCAACCCTAAAGGCTAGAGATAGACTACTCACCACTCACCAAGGAACAAAAGTCAACCGAGGGTTTTTATCATACTACATTAGTGATTGTATCATACAAAGTGATAGATAAATAGAACACAACCAGCTGTCCTTTTCATTTAATGCGAAAATTTATGTTTTAAAAGGTATTAAATTTCACTAAAGAGGCCATTGGGGTTGTGGCCTAGCGTGATTGCATGTTAGAGCATTGCAAGTGCATGAGTTGAAACCCTAGGTTCCGTTTCGTTAACGGCACAACTCATTTCCGCGTCCAAATTTCCATAGAGAGGTACACCAGCCTCTTAGACTAGATCTTTAATACATATATAAAGCAAAAGCTACTAAACTTTTGAGCCAAGTTGTAAGGTTTTAAATGCTTTGTATTATGACTCACTTAAAAGGGTGCTACCATAATTAATTTTGATGAAAAAGGCAATAATTATTATATTGATCACATTGATGTTTATATTGGCCTCATAGATATGCAATAAGCGTAAAAGTCTGAAACTATTAGGAAATGGGTCCATATGCAGGCCTTGATGTGAGTATTAGCATCAAAACAACATTGTCTCAAGACAAAGGCCTCTAAACAAAGAGACACTAAAGTATGGGATGTGATTACGGTTGGGGTTGGAGATGGACACCCCAATGCCCCGCGACGTAGTCGAGAGGGTAGGGGTGGGAAGTCGAGGAGAGGGAGAGGGAGAGGGAGAGGGAGAGGAAGAGCGAGAAAGAGGGAGAGGAGAGAGGCAAGTTGATTGAAAATATTGGAGAGGGCGAGAGTGAAAGTAGGGAGAGGGGCAGGGGGTCTCTTACATTGGCAATTTAGAACCATACAATATGGGAGCCTCAATTCCACAAATGATTTGGCCTCTTAGCACTACGATCTCTTTTTCATCATCTTTGTCGTACATATAGTTGTCTTTGTGACTCTTGTATTTTATGTTCACTAAAAAGAGGAAGGGAGAGAGGGAGGGTACATCGTACATGGTCAATGGGGGAGGCAAAGAAAATAAGCAGATTGATGGAAAATATAGGATTGGAGGTGATGCCATATAGTTGAGAGGGGGGGCGGGGGGGGGGGGGGGGGGGGGGGGAGGAGGATAAAGAAGAAGAACAAGAAGAAGAAGAGGAAAAAGGGAAAAAGGAGGAGGTGGTGGTGGAGCAAGGTAATGAGAAGAAGAGAGTGGATGGAGAAGATGGGGTTGGAGATGGAGCATCGGCACCCACCATGTAGTCAATAGAGAGGATGATATAGATGGGAAGAGAGAGGGCAAGATGAGACATTGATAGAGAAGATGGGGTTGGTGGAGGAAGATGGGGTTTGATGGAGAGAGGTGGGGTTGACAAAGAGAAAGGGAAGATTGATGGAGAATATACCATTGGTGGAGAAAGAGAGGATAGGGAGGTGTGGATTGAGTTATATTATCCTTTAGAGCCCATGCCTCCACCCATTTGGTGGAGAGGTGGGAGGGTGCTAGAGAATATATGATTGGTGGAGAAAGAGAGGGGGGAAATAAATAGTACACGCCATGTTACCTACATGTGCATGAAACTCTGTTAGAAGTAGCTGGACAACAATTTGGTCCACCATTAAAGTCGAATTTGAAGCCTAGCCTAATAGAATAGAAAGGCTAGGCCTCCCCAACTTAGGTGCATGATTAGAAGCCTCCACAAGTTCTTCATAAACCAAAAACAAACACTCGAGCCCACACTAGAGTAATGTTGAAGTCGGAATTGATTATTGTATGAGGTAGAAGATGCCCTTGCAAATATGTTAGATAGAAAGCATTAGAATTGGAAGAAGAGAACACCCAAAATGGTTTGCTCTATTGGAACTTAAGTTTACCTAGTAACTTGCCCATGTGGTTATTGAAAGCTAGCACAACTTGACCCCACTTGAAAAGACATAACTTGGAAAAGCGATCGACCTAATTGTAATATTTCCATGCAATTAAAAGTTAGTTGGTTACTTCGAAAGTCAATTAGTCAATTAATAAGTTAGTAAGATTACTAAATAAAGACTAACTAAAGTAAAAAACTAACTAACGTTAATAATTAAGGAATTTTATTTAATTAAAAATATGTGTAAAAATTTAGAGAGTTGTAAATCTGATATTTTTCTCGGATTGACAAGAACCATAGCCACCTTTCATGTAAGTTACAACGTGAACGAGGCTTATGAGCTATATTAATGACTAGTAAATGTGTATAGTTTGAATGGTCCAAAAATATTAGATTTTTGGCAAAACTAGTATATTTTAAATATTTTAGATATTATCCTAAAAAAAGATATGGAGATTTCTAGAACTTGATGTCATTTAAAAAAGACAAGTGATGTTTTAGTTAGTTTTGGAGATTTTATAAAAAGAAAAAAATAAAGAGAGGGATTTGCAAAATCGCGCGCGCTGCAATTGCAGTCTACAGACAGAAAACAGTACTTTGAACAGAGAAAAGAAGAATGAGTGAACTAAGAGCTTTCTAATCAAGTGTCTTATAGTTTTACCCCCCTGTCGGAGCCAATGGAACCATCAGATTTATGATCTGAGTATCAAATCACTAATATTTCCAAGATTCCCCTCTCCACAAAGAGCTCCACTTCTCAACCACAAGCCCTCTTCTCTAATTCACTATAAATATGAGGCACATGGAGGCATAAGGAGCATAAGGAGACCCCGAGAGGCGGCGGGAGAGAGGTAGAGAGAAGGATACCCCTCCAAGATATTGAGAGAGAGAGAGAGAGAGAGAGAGAGAAGAGTTACCCCGAGAGGCTGCACAATTCCCTCTATCTCGATCCTCAACTTAGCCATCTTCTCTTACACTCTCCCTGTCAATATTGTGGAAGAGAAGGAAGGAGTCTCACTTGTAGCTTTCTCACTTACACAATGGGGGAATACACACAAAGGTGGAGGCTGAAAACAGTTTTTCTCTTCTTAGTTGTGTAAGCCAAAAGAACTCAAGTACAAAGAAATAGAAGAACCCTATATATGGGTTTCAAACCAAACTCAACTAACTAAGGTGGCATACTAACTGAGCCACGAACTAGAGTAGATAAGGATAGCTGTCATCTAGCTATTATTCATGGGCAGTGTACCAACCGCATCTGTAGCTAACAAGTCGGTGACATAAATGCACAACGGTCACCCTGGCATATCACGAGTGGAGCTCGATATCTCAACACTTCCCCTCGAGCTCAATCCCAATTCTTGCACACCAAGTAGGTCTCTGAACTTGCACAGCTTCTCTGCGCCGCCCAATGCCTTCATGAATATGTCAGCTACTTGATCCTCTGTGCTGACATAAACTAGATCAATAAGACCTAGTAAAACCCTCTCCTGCACATAGTGATAATGCACCTCAATGTGCTTTGTTCTAGCATGATAGACTGGGTTATTTGCCAAGTGTATACTGCTCATGTTGTCACAATAAATGACAACTGGCCCATATGTAGGCTGATGCATATCATAAAGTAGCTTATGTAACCAAGCTACCTCACATGCAGCCATTGCTGCGCCCCTATACTCAGCCTCTGTGCTCGACAAGGCAACTGTAGGCTGTTTCTTGCTGCTCCAAATGACTGCAGCACTCCCAAAAGAGAACACATATCCACTGGTAGATCGTCTATTAGAAATACTACCAGCCCAATCAGCATTAGTGTATCCATGCAACTGTATCCGAATCCTAGTCTCATAAAATAGTCCATACTGTAATGTGGACATCACATACCTGAGTATGCGTCTAGCTGCATCCAAATGCGGTTTCCTTGGAGCCTGCATAAACTGACTTACAAATCCAACAGCATAGCTCAAATCTGGCATGGTAATAGTCATATAAATCAAACTTCCTACTATGCGTCTGTACATAGTAGGGTCTTCCAGAAGCTCACCTGCATCTGCACTCAGCTTCACATTCTGCTCCAAAGGAACTGAAATAGGCTTACAGCCTGTCATCCCATATTTGAACAGCATGTCCAATCCATACTACCTTTGCAAGAGCCGTATCCCACTTGGTGATCTAATCACCTCAATGCCCAAGAAATAACGCAGCTCTCCCAAATCCTTCATCTCAAAATCTGCTTCAATAACATTTTCACATGAAGGATATCTTCATCACTATCACCTGTCATAATCAAATCATCAACATAAATGACAAGTAGCATAATACCTTTCTCTGTTTTTCTCACATAAAGTGAGAAATATGCCTTGGAAATTTGAAAGCCAATAGTGACGAGATATTGTCCTATCTTGTCAGACCATGCTCTAGGTGCTTGCTTCAAGCCATACAAGGCTTTCTTCAACCTGCAAACAAACTCAGGATGAACAGCATGCATATAACCTGGTGGCTGTTCCATATAGACCTCTTCTTGCAAATCACCATGCAAGAAGGCATTCTTTACATCCATCTGATGTAAAGACCATCCCTTTGATGCAGCCATAGCAATGACTGCTCTTACGGTTGCCATCCTTGCAACCGGACTGAATGTTTCTTCATAATCAATGCCATACGTTTGTGCATACCCCTTGACTACTAATCTTGCCTTGTATCTGTTCACAGAACCATCTGCATTGTGTTTCACCTTATAAGCCCACTTACAACCATTTGCATTCTTATCTTTAGGCAAAGGTACCAAGTCCCATGTAGCATTTGCTTCCAAGGCATCCATTTCTTCATCCATGGCTTTCTTTCATTTTTCTTTTCCCATGCCTTGCTCAAAAGAAGTGGGTTCTGGTTCATGTATCACTTTGACCATATAGGCATAGTGAATGGCTGTAAATCCATCATATTTTAGCCTATCCACAGGATACCTAGCTCTGGTAGACCTGCGCAAAGTAGGTTCACTCCCAGGTGCTCTCAAAATATCCCTAGTCTTCCTTACTCCAGGTGTAACAATAGAAGGAATACCCAACTCATCATCAATGCTCTATTCTGAGCCACTGGATTCACCATCCACATAAGAGTGACCTGCATTCACATCAAACATGGGCTGATCTACCTTCTCTTTTTCTTTTCGTGAAACCTGCATACCACTATTTGCATTATTTTGAGGAGATTCTCCTGATCTCAATCTGCCTATCCATGGTGAAGAATGTGAACCACTGCTAGAGGACACTCCAGGTCCACTAATATTTTGTGATTGCTGCTGTGAATTCTGTGCAGCATTACCATTTTGTGCATCTACATCATCAATCACATTTACTGGTTTATACCAGCTACTCATCTCATTAAAAACAATATCTCTGCTCACTGTAAACTTACGAGTAGAAGGGTTATAGTATCTATACCCTTTCTGCTGCAGAGAGTAACCATATAAAGATACATTTCTTAGCTTTTGGATCCAACTTGGATCTCAACTCATCTGGCACATGAACATAGGCAATGCAACAAAAAATCTTCAAATGAGAAATATCTAGTTTCCTACTAGTATACCTCTCCTCTGGAGTCATCCCATGTATTGCTGCAGTGGGAGTCCTGTTCATTATGTAGACTGTTGTAGCAACTGCTTCAGCCCAGTAAAAATCTGGCAAGTCTTTTTCGTTGAGCATGGCACGAGATACCTCTCCAATATGCCTGTTTTTCCTTTCTGCAATTCCATTTTGTTGTGGGATATGACTACATGAATATTACTGCTTTATGCCATGCTCATGCAAGAACCTTGCAAACTCATTTGAGAGGTACTCTCCCCCTCCATTTAACCTTAGGCATTTTATTTGCAGGCATGTTTCTTTTTCAACCATAGCTTTAAGAGTTTTGAAATGCCCAAACACTTCACTTTTCTTTTTCATAAAATACACCCAAACTTTTCTGCTATAGTCATCAATAAAAGTGACAAAATAATGACAGCCTCCAATAGATGCAGCTTTAGTAGTCCACACATCAAAGTGGATTAATTCCAATGGCTTCTTACTCTCTTGAACATGTCTAGGAAATGGTTTCCTTGCCTGTTTTCCAAATTGACAGGCTTCACATACCTTATGCATTTCTGCAACCTTGAATTTAGGCAATCCTGCAATAATATTTTGGGCTTGCATTGATTTAAGTCATTGTACATTAACATGACCAATGCGTTTATGCTAGATATCAATATTTGCAACTACATCGGTCCCATGTGCAAACATTGATGCACTCAATTCAGGCATGTCTGCATCTAACATAATATTCTACCATTCTTCTTTCCTTTTGCTATCAAGCGACCTTTATTTTTCATATTCTCAACAAAGCATCCATGAGAATTAAATCTGACCTGCAAGCCCTGCTCAACCATTTGACCAACAGAAACCAGGTTCTTGGTGATATTCGGGACATGAAATACATCCGACATGTATTTCTTTTTCCCATCCTGCATAGACAAAGGAAATTTTCCAATCTGCACAATAGGATATGCAGTATCATCACCAGTCTCCACAAATCCTGGTTTTTCCATTTTCTTTGCATCCTACATCCATTCTGCATGACCTGTCATGTGGTTTGATGCACCTGAGTCAACATACCACACATCGTTGCTTTCTTCTACACTTGTCACAGAATTGGTCATGTGCTACACCATAAACAAATGCTCATTTCTGTCATCACCCTGTCTATTATAAGATGCATAATTCCCTTGTTGCAATTTTTCATTCATGATGTCATTCTGCTTTTTATAGCAGTCTTTAGCCATATGACCCATTTTACCACAGTAGTAGCATTCAACATTGCTGTTTGCATTTTGGCCTCTTTGCCATCCTCCACGACCTCTTTGGCTCTCCCTGCCTCTAGAGTTACCACGTCCTTCTCCATAGAACTGGTTTTTACTTGAGTTTGCTGCATATTATGATTTCTACCATAGCCTCCAGATCGGCCTCCTCTACCTCAGCCTCTACCTCTTCCAGCATTTGAGTAGAAGACAGCTTCTTTTGAAGTTCCTCCTGAAGAAGATGCACCATAATTTCTATGCTCCTCAGAAATTAGAAGAGCAATCAACTCCTCAAAATCAGGAAATCTTTCACGGACGGAAATCGATGTTCGAAACTGTGCATAATCCTTTCCTAGACCATTCAAGGTTATAGAAACTAAATCATCATCTTCCACTGGCGACCCAATGGAAGCAAGTGCATGTGCAATCTTCTTCACCTTCATGTGATAGTCATTGATGCTCATACTTTCTCTTTGCACATTGTGCAACTCTTGCTTGAGCTGTATTTTCCTAGCTTGCATATTTGTGCTATACATTTTTGACAAAGTATCCCATACCTCCTTTAGCGTACTTGCATCCTGAATATGCACAATCATAGAGTCTGAAATACTGATAGACAACCAATACATAATTTTTTTGGCTCTCTCATGCCATCCTTTAAATGCCTGCATTTGTTGTTGATTGGGAACATCAGAAAGAACTGGTTCATCTTCGTTTCCTGCAACGAATTCCCAATATCCTTTTCCCATAAGGAAATTTGTCATTCTAAACTTCCATGCTTGGAAGTTGTTCTTGTCAAGCTTTTCAGTGACAATCTGTGAAAGAGAATCAGACGCCATTACAGAACACTGCAAAAAATTCTGTCACTGCAAAAAGCACAGCTTCAGCCTCACAAGGGCAAATTTGCAAAACTGACGAAAGTGGTATTTGACCACATAGTCACTTCCTAGTGACGATTTTGCATCAATAGGCAACAAGGATGATTCTATAACTCCCAATGTCTCTACGCACAGGCATACGATGCAATTTCTATGATAACTTTTCACTGACCTGTAGAATAGTGGTCGCACAGCAAAAAATAGGGCATTTTCCTGAGTGCGTGCGGAAAACTTCCGCCTCCAAAACAGGCCCCGAAATGGCCTCGAATAAAAAAAACAAGGAAACTTATGGCTAAAGCCCTTTCCCGCAGCATATACTTCCCTCTTGCTACACCGCGAAGGGCGTCTCAATCTGCGACAATGCACTCTTCCACTTTCCGATTGTGCTACCTGCAGAGACTTGCTCCCAAACTCGAAAAATGAAAGCAACACTGGTCCTCTTGCCAGAACGCCGCGAACTTGGTTTGCTTTCTTGAGCTCCTTACCACGAACCAGGCTCTGATACCATGTCAATATTGTGGGAGAGAAGGAAGGAGTCTCACTTGTAGCTTTCTCACTTCCATAATGGGGGAATACACACAAAGGTGAAGGTTGAAAGAAGTTTTCCTCTTCTTAGTTGTGTAAGCCAAAAGAACTCAAGTACAAAGAAATAGAAGAACCCTATATATGGGTTTCAAACCAAACTCAACTAACTAAGGTGGCATACTAACTGAGCCACGAACTAGAGTAGATAAGGATAGCTGTCATCTAGCTATTATTCATGGGCGGTGTACCAACTGCATCTGCAGCTAATAAGTCGGTGACATAAATGCACAACGGTCACCTTGGCATATCACGAGTGGAGCTTGATATCTCAACACTCCCATCTCGAATCTATTCCGCCTTCTTAATCTCTTGAGTTTATTGCGGATGATGGCAATCCCATAACCAACAATGAAGCTTTAGACGAAGGCATCACCGTCAATCCAATTGCGGTTCCGGTCGTAAGTAATATATTTCCAAATTGATAGATGCTTGTTTTGATTCTCGCATGAGATACATTAGGCCCTAAACTATGATGCACGAGTATAGGTCATCGGAAGTGATAAATTTTAGCTCACATATTCAAAAGATCGAGCTTGCAAAGTGCATGTATTAAGGAAAGTTAATTGCACCTAGTTGCATATGGCTTGTTTGTCGATAGAGCAATTACAAGGAGGAATCGGTCAAGGGTTATGAATGGCATAATCAGGACCTTAAAATTTATGCATACAAGTGTTAAGTAAATTTTACATAGAATCGCTCTTTGATCCCAAGGGGAAGAGCAAATATGCGATGGAAATATTATCGCAACTATTCTTGCATTATTTGTGAAGAATACAATTGGTTTTTTAATTGATTGATCAAACAACATCCTAAATGCTTTTATGTTCAACTGGTTATTAGTTGTTGTTTGGATGATTGTTTCAAGTGCTTGTGATTTATGCTAAATCCATGGCAAGGGTCTGTGATGACAAGTTGCCATGGGAATAAAGGAATGTTTTCCTAGAAAATGATATTAGGGCTAAATGCCTTGTTGTGCTAGATTCTTAAAAGATTTAATTAAGGAAGGATACATTGCACGGGTGGATCACCCCCATGATCGTACCGCGGATTAACCCAAAGAGGGCACTGCTCGATTCATGGGCCGAAGGTCGAGTGGTGAAAAGGCCAACCATGGGAATGATGTTTCGCTCCTAGATAGCTTGCGAGTTAGGTGGAGCTTTGGACACCCCTTGCTAGGTCTAGAATGGAGTTGAAGACCTCAGTGGCCCCCAACATCTGGGCATTTTGGGAGATCCTATTCTAGATAAAGGATTGAATTTGTGGTGCCATGTGATTTGGACCAGTTACTTCTGCAGGATAGAAGGAATGCTTCTGTTGGACAGAAGGGATACATAATTTCTCCTGTATGGGCGGGAGACAAATATTAACTTGAAGATAAGTTAAGGAACTTGTTTGAACTTATTTGTAAATTGTGTATGTGTGCTATAATTTATGCGAACGAACCTTGTTCCCTAAAAGGCTTAGTTAATGAAGCTGACTTTAAATGTCACACATAAATGTGGTAGGACCTAATTAAAAAACTAAAGCTATGGAGGAAAGCGGGTGGGCGGAACTGTTGACGAGTCCATCCTACGACAGGGTGGTCTTAGAGAACTGGGAGGCTTCTCACAAGATTTTACCGTCATTTGACCTTTAGAAATTGTTAGGATAGAATCCTGATTCATGTTGTTTTAGGGGACTGGAATGGGACTATGCCCTACGGGCAAAGAGGTTGAGCGGCGCATCCCTCTCATTTCCCATTCTCTTTGAATCAAGTGCGGCATGGGTCTGCTTCGGCTTGGGTATCTCTATGTAAAGTAGGATGCCCATGATTTAATACTAGAATGCTATTAGGAGACCTTGGCTCTAGGAGCCCAAATTTCAGGTCGATCCTAGTGGGTTCGGCTGTGAATGTTCCATTGGGAGGCAGATTCAGGAAACCCTAGGCGACAAAACTTGGAACATTCCCTGGGAGTGCCAGGCAATGATGCTTAGATTTGTTTCTCGATAGACCACTAAAAGCGTGCCTAGATAGCCGATGGGCGGGCACCTTACACTAATATTTCTACCAGCATTAAAACTCTGACAATGAGTAAGCACTTTGCACCTGATCTTCACCTAATCAATCCAAAATTTCCAATCAGAAGTTAAGGAATTCAAGAAAGGAATTGATTCACAATTGCAATCTACAGACTATGAACTAGAAATTCAAGTGATGTAACATCTTTCAATTTGAGAACCAACTTGTACAAAGAAAGACTCATAGCCACTGTGAAGAAAGTCTGATAAGCCAAGAGGGTAGAGGAAAGCTTGGTATCCTAATCAAACCGATGATGGTCCACTAACTTGGTTAAGATCTTGCATAATGTCTTCTTAGTAGAGTTTACTAAACTATTGGTCAAAAAATGATATGGAGAAGACTTCTTATGAATGATCATGAAGAAAGTAGTAAGGTGTTGAATAACCTTGTTTAGGAAATGACTATCTTGGTCACTAGCTCAATCGGACATCCAAAATATGTGTTGACATTCTAAAATAGGCAGGTTGCTATGGAATGAGCCATATTATCCTTTAGAGGCCATGCCTCCATTCATTTGATATAGTAATTTGTAGGTGTCAAGATATATTCATTTTGTGCCACAATAGGCTTGATTGAGCCAACAAAATCTAGATCCCATTTTTGAAAAGACTCCAAAAGGAAGAATATGGTAGAGAGGTAAATGATCCTATGAATGGGGTTAACCCAACCATTAGCAAGAATCACACCAATGAACCCATTTTTAGATATCACCATGCATTGTGGGCCACCAAAAGCCTGCTTTTGCTTAATCTTCTACATATTAACTTCACTAGAAAAATGTTTGCATGGGCCTTGTTGAGCCTTTTTTATCATGGCCTCCTGCTCTATGGGAAAAACCACTCACACTGTAAACCTCTAAATAGAGTTTGATGATAGAGCTACCTCAAAATCACATCAAATTGCAAACTATGGAGAGCCATCCTCTTCCTTTGATCTACTAGAAGATGATCAAGTGCTTTTGTAGTAATTAGAAAGATAAGCATCTCCTCCTACTAGATCTAGGGTGGAGTGAGCAAGGAGGGATCACCAAGTGGAGAAATCGAGGCGACAAAAAGTTGGGCATCTAGAAAGTCATCTTGTACGCCACCCAAAGCATCCCTAGTGTCCTATATAGATAGAAAATCAATGACCACATGTTGAACTCTTAGCTAATGCACCATTGAAATTTCAAACTGATGCATTAATAACATCCATGTTGTTAGGCATCCTACCACGTTCTATTGCTTCATTAGGTACACCAAAATGGAATGATCAACATGACAAACAAATGGATGGCCTAGAAAACAATGTTAGAACTTCTTTATAGAATGGATTGTGCCCAAACACTCCCATTCAATGATGGAGTAGTTATGCTCCATCATAGACAATCAACAGCTAGCATAATACTTTGATGAAAACCAACCCTTGGAATCTTTATGCATTAAAACACTCCCAATTGTGTTGCTCGAACCATCTATGAACACATGGAATTCTTTGTTCCAATCGGGAGGATTTAGAATTGGGACTTTAGAAAGCATCATGGAGAGCCACCAAAATGCCAATTCTGATTTTGTACCCCACTAAAAAGCAAATTTTAGAACATGCGTCAATTTGTTTAGAAGGATTGCAACATGAACTAAAAGGTATAGATGTTGACCATGCTAGCAAACTTGCCCAAGAATTGAAGAAAACCTAAGGCAAAATTGGGAATCTCTACTTGCATCATGGTGGTTGCCTTGCATGGATCCACATCAATACTATATTGGGAATTTACATGTCCAATAAGCATGCCACCCTTTGTAGCAAAAACTTTCTTCATGGGGTTTTGGCTCAAACTAACATCATGTCATCTAGTTAGGCATAGCTGAAGGTGTTGAAGGTATAGCGACATGATAATAAATACATTAAAATCATGCAAGAAGACTCTCATGAAATCTTCTAAAGAGAGCTCAAAGATCTCTTGCATATCCCATTGAAACGAGGCAGTTGCATTCTTCAATTTCAACCACATAATTGTACACATAGATACTCCCCAAGAAATAATAAAAGCCTCTTTGGATAATCCTTTGGATCCAATCGAATTTGATTATCCATTGAACCCATCCAAAAAAAAGACATTTCATGCCCAACAACCTCATCATGAACATTGTCCAAATAGGGAAGAGAAAATGGAGCACAAATAGTGACTTCATTCAAATTTTGATAATGCACACTAATTCGAAACTTCTTATTCTTCTTTGGGACAATCATGATGGAGGAGATCTGCTTAGCCTATGAATCTAACACAGAACAATCAATCCAAATTTTCTTTCACTAGTTTTGTCATGCAGAGGTTCATATGATAATGCAACATTCAAATCAAAATTGCACCTAGCTCTAGGTGAACGTCATGTTTATAGAATCATGGGTCTGAGCTCTTCATATCTCTAGTATCCCAAGCAAAGATATCCTCAAACTCTAAAAGGAGGAAAATTAGATGCCCCCAGAACTCAAGATCCAAATAAAACCTTATCTTAGCTAGCTTGGTTTCCTTGGTGTCACAATATACATCATTGCTAATTCATCTTTTGTGACCCTATTGACTATATCACTAAGCGTCAAACTCTTATTCCTACCATAGAACTTTGGCTACATCAAATGCTACTAAGGCCATTGCATCTACATTTAATAGAGGGATAGCAGGTCAACATTAACCAATAGGAAATTAGCTTCCACATCATCATCTAATCCTTTGACTATATTCATTGTCTCTGTAATCACAATTTGCAAAGTAAAGTGGCCTTGATCCTAGTTATGGCTTACATGTGCATGTCGAAGCCATGAGCATCCTAAATGAAGGTGGTAATATTTTCCCACTTGCTCTGTAATTAGAAACGCTAATGAGACTAGAAAGGGAATGTTGACATGTTTAATCAGTACAGGACTAGAGCACTCCTTGTAATCAAACTCTTGGTTTGCCATTCAAATTAGAAATAGGGATAATTCCCATTCCATCAACCCACTTTCTTGGCAAGTAGCCACTGTGGTGATATTCACTCCAAAGTCACTATCCAATAGCACATCATTAAAGTCTTGACCCTAAAATCGCACAAAAGACTAAGATAGATGAATAGGATAGAGCTCTCAAATTGATCAATAGTCCATATTAATCGTTGCTTAAGCATTATAATTCGATCCACTCATTATATCATTTTGTCCTCTTATGAGTCTCATTGTTGTCTTTTAGAAAGGAGCTATATGATATAGCTTACTTAAGTGAAATGAACTTTTAAAACATTGTCTCAATCCTTAGGATAAAGTCTTACACTTTTGTAACTTAGGAATACCTTGGAATTATCCTAGAATATTCAAGCTAACTCTAGTTTTTAATTGTTTTGCTAGCTTACATTATTGAGTGGTCCCAATTTTTCATTTCCTTCCTTATACATCCCATGCTATTATCCTTATGCAATTGAATGATGCTATAGCCATGTTTAGTAAAGTTCCATAAGGCACCTAGATGATATGTATGCGCTTATTAATGTTGTGCCATACATTTGTGGCCATATGGAAGACAAAGCCCTTGGCCTCTAGCATTTTCATCTCATCCATAGTGAAATGTGTGTATGCTTAACCATCCATACTTGTGGTACACATGAGAGTATGCTTGATTAAAGAGCAAATGCTCCTACTGTGGTGCACGATAGTGACATTGCAAAACTACAATGCATATTGCGTATTATCCCTCATTGACACTGTGCATGCCCCTATTAGCTAGACCACTCCATCACACTACAAAGGACTAAATGGATGTCTCTTGCATTCTTTGGATTTTTGCACTTTCCATGGTGGGTATCCCTTCTACTAAACTTGTGGCATTGAACTCAACTACTTGGTTGAATCCTTCTAATCATCCAGAAAGTATTGTGTATATCATCTCCATTACCACCTCATTGTATTGCATTAGACTTTATGTAACGTGATTATGGAGGGCCCTCAAACTCGAGATGTCTTGCAATCTTTCTATGAGGCTAGTTTTGAGCAACAACATACTTGGGCCTATGGGTCATGTGTAATCCATTGATGCCACCTACTCACTTTTTTTGTGTTGTTAGGCTACTATTGTGTTAATTTTTCCCATGAAACCAAGACGTTTGTGGTGTGGCCTCTTTGACCATCCATGCAATTCACTAAGGGTGCTCGCTTGTTGCATCGCCTTGCCATCTTCCCTATACTTGGACCTAAACCATGATTTTTTTTCCCACAAATGCAGATCATGTTCTTTTTTGTAGTAAAGAGGAAATAAAGGGGAAAGGGTTAGCCCCTACTAAAAATTTCAGGTTGTAATGCTATTCACAACATACCCCTGCTAAAATTTCTCGCCACGTGGATATACCAAACATGCCACCAATAGAGCCATACAATCCATGCCTAGCATGTTGCAATCTAAAACCTTCCCCAAGCCCATCATGCTCAAATGAACATGTACTACATCATGGCATCCTCCTCCATTGATGGAAAAATCCAATAAATTCATAAGCTACTTCAAGGTATGAATCTATAGGGTCCACCCTTAGTGGAATAGGAAGAATCACTCTTGAACGTTCATGGTCTTATCTAGTAAATTAATTTGAAAAGTGTGGATTTCCCTCTAGTTTAAGCTTGTCTACCTTGAGACCTTGAAAATAGGGTAGAGATGGCCACAAATTTCCACAACCTTGGTCAACTTGACATAAGGTAATTATAATAAGAGGCATGAACATAGTGGGATGACCTTGAGTAATACATGTGTTTTTCAACACACTCAAATACACATTATACAAAGTTAAAGGAAATTCAAATATTCCAAGGAGTATGTCCTTTCATTTTACCATATATGGTTCATTCTCAATACCCTATTAAGAAATCAACATCATATTAAACTAGGGACGTGCAATTAGTGGAATAACATGTGGTTAAATTAGTAATTTAGCACAATTTGTGTGCTAGTTAGACTAGCTACGATTGCGTCATAAAATTATATTTTCATGTATCATTAATTATGTTTTAAAATTGGATAGATCAATCAAGACACTATAAAGTTGATGAGATGAAGGGAATGAAGAGGAGAATCCAAGATTTAGGAGATTCTATGTAAACATTATCTTGTGGTGGTGAGGCTTAACAAAATCTACTCAAGTTTCAAAGGATACAATCATCTTCTCCAAACTATAACTCTTAACTAATGTCATTAATTTGCATGCTCTTGTTGTTAACCATTAGACGAACAAGGTGGAAAATCTGGAAAAGCTAAAGCAGAAGACAAAGGCCAAGGCAAAGTGAAACGGAAGACAAAGGCGCACAATGAGAAAAGTCCTAAATAAGGGAGAAATGAGCACAAGAAAAAGCGCAAGTCAATACTTTTGTAAAAGAGCGCAAACGCATCATGATTTAATTTCTCACCCGTGCAATTTGTAAAGGTAGATGGGCGGTAGTAAGGAAGCTAGGAAGATAAGAGGACAATGGGAAAAAGGGCCTAGGCCACGGCTGGCTATGTAAAAAGGGATAAGGGGATGACCGCCCAAAAGGGATTTAGGGTTTTGTATATAAAGTTGAAAAGTGAATGAGAAGCTCATTCTTGTGTGTGGCCAAAAGTGGGTCTCCTCTTCTTCTTCTTCTTCTTCTTGCTTGCTTGCTTGATCTTGTGCTTGAGAGAGGGAGTGTGAGAGTGTGAGGGAGTGAGTGTGTGAGGGTGAGGGACCGAGGAGGAGAAGCTATCCATCTTCTCCTCTCTTCTTCTCTTATCTTCTCTTCTCTTATCTTGCTCGCGACGATGGAGCTTGGAGTGTGGAGCTTGAGGATGGAGCTTGCTTGAAGCTTGCACTTGGATTGTGGAGCTACTAGAGTGCGCGGGAGAGGAGGTAATTCGATCGGCATGGAGGTAAGCTCACTACACTCGTAGATATGGATGGCGCATCGGCTATGTGAGAGGTAGCCATTAGTGCTTGGCTTGGAACGCTTGAAACAATAAGCAGTCCGTGGGTCTTGGCGGTTGAGCGAAAGCTCCCACATTTTGGTTTCATTGCTGGGACCAACGGATTGAAGCCTTGAGCGCTTGCGCGCTTCGAATCGAGCATTCAAGTAGGGTTTTCCCTGAACCGGTGCTTAAGGTAGATAGATAGGAAGTGAGGGAGTTTGAAGAGGTATTCGATCTCCTTAGCAAGTAGGTTTTTGATTTGTTGTTGAATATTAGAGTAGGACCATCCATCTCCATCTTTGATTTTGATTTTTGTTGCACTAGGTTAAGATCAGGATAAGAAAAAAAGAAGGAAAACAGTAGGGTTTTCTGTTGTTGTATAACAGGCTAAAACAGGAAAATAGGGGCATAGATTCAAATTTCTGGCTGGAAGAGTGTGAGGAACTAACCTCTGAGGTCACAACAGACTGGGATTGGGCAATAAGAGGCTCAGGAAACCATGGAAGGCCACATTTGACATCCTGCCCTCTGAGAAGAGAGTAAGCTTGAGAGCTAGGGGGAGAGAGAGAGAGAGCTGCGCGGAGATCGTCGACATGCTGATCGATTCGAGCGCCACACCATTTCCAGGTACGCCACGCGTTTCCCTCTATTGCTTTGCATCTAATTAGAAGGCACGGCATGATTCGGTGAAGTAGACGTTGGCCTAGAGGCATCGCGTGCAACTCGTGGGCCGTCGGTTGCGTAGTGGACCAATACGTCCGAGTCCTAGAATGGGATTGCCCTATCTCTAGAGTCGGATCATCTGACTTTGAAAATCGGACCTCTCCGAAAACCGTCTGACTCCGAAAATTAGACTATCCTTTTGATCCGATTCCCAGAATCGGACCAGTCCCTAAATCGAACCAATCCCAGAATCAGACCACCCTTGTCTGACTGATCGGACATCTGATTTTGAAAATCGGACACTCAAACCTTGGAAATCGGACACAAGGAATCGGACCATTCAAAATCAAATGTTTGTCAAAATCGGACGTCCGATTCAAGAAATCGGACGTGACCAAAATCGGACCAACCAAAATTGGACGTCCGATCCTGATAATCGGACTCCTGAAAATCAGACAGAAAACTGTCAAAATCGGACAGGCATCTAGAACACAAATTTTGATGCATCTAAATCTCGAAATTGACCCCAAAGGCTACGTAGAGCTAAAGGCACATCACAGATCCATCACTGGGCTGAGACTTAGAGCAAGTAGTTCAAAATTTGGCTATAAACAATCCTCCAAATTGCGCATGGTATTTACTGTAACGGCCTTGTGGGCCAGGGAGGAATGCCCCCCCCCCCCCCCGGACCCCCTGTAGAGGGGGCTTCCTCCCCCAAGTAGGTTGCAGAGAAAACGCATGCCGTGACAGGTCCTCCAAATTAGACCCTAGTGTAGCTATGGCTCTACACAAGCATAGTTCTTCACTTACAAAGCAGCAAACAGAAGCTCACACCCAAACAAAGACAAAAAGAGACCCTAGAATCTCAATATGCCAATCTAGCCATCAAAGGCAAAAGGTCCACACCATGACAACACAAAGACATTGTGTTCAGACCATGTCTAGTCAAAGCAAAATGCAACATCAAGCTACAACAGCAAGAATGACTAGATATGACAGTCCTGACGATAGATGCTCCTTGAATAGCACTACACTGACAATCCAAGACATCAGTGGGGAATCCACATCTGGTTGTGCAGTTGGGGACTCAAGTGCATTTGTTAAAAGGCTTAAATTTACAAGCCAAGACCCAGAAGATGAAGACTCACCGTGAAAAGAGAGCATACTATCGATGCTCTGATTGATGAAGGAGCAGATTTTAATATCTTGACCTATGAATCATGGACCCTACTAGGCCAACCAGAGCTCACACCGACTAATGCAACCCTTAGCCCTTACGGGGGACACCCACAAGCACTCATAGGGAAGTGCAAAATCCTTGCGACAATTAAAACTGAAAGCTTGCCTATCCTATTTTATGTTCCTCCAAGTAGTGCTAATTACGGGAAGGAAACCCTCCTAGGAAGACCTTTCAAAAGGGCAACCAAGTGTGAAGCTGACTATGTAGCACAAAGGATACACCTGACACTATCGGGTGTGAGGATAGTCACAACCTTTAGCAAGGGTGACCTCATCAAACCTTGAGGGAAAGGCAAGGAAGGTGCTGACATAACAGTCAAGCCTACTAACGAGAGCAAGGACTTGTTGGAAAAGCTGATACAAGCACATGTCGAACAACGAGAACCAGTGAGCGAGGCCATGCCTGAAACAAGAAGGTTAAGAGACAATGCCAAGGACGGGCTTTGGGCTTTGGACTAACAAATATCATAGAAGACCCTAAAAGAAGCCCAAGCCTTGTAGACGAAGGCATCGATGGAGGGCTAGCACAATGCCGTGATGGATATCCAAAGTGTTGCTACGTGCTCAAGGGTATTACGCAGGTAACCGATGGATTTGGGTACCAAAATCCCCTGTTAAACCACCTCTATCAGTTGAAGGCCAGGTTGCATCAGAAGCAATGAAGCACAGGAGGAAATCTAAGAGAAACTCTAGGTCTCGAGGCAAGAAACCAAACATGAGTGTTCGAAAGAAAGAGCCTCAGCCTAGCATGCTTAATAAGCAGATTTCACATGTAACCATTGAGCGTGCACAAAAGCCATTAGTGCCCAAAAAGCCTTTGATTTCCTAAGAAGATAACATGCATCATAGGCACAACATTGCTCATGGGTGGCAAGGCTGATCGCTCAACAAAGCAAATGGCACAATCGTCTAATAGCCTCGACAAATCATTCAGCCAATGCCAAGTCCACCTAAGAGTCCTAGATCTCCTACACCCTCTTTTTCCAAACGGACACAGGAAGCACAACAACGATTATCAAGGGCGGCTACTCACTCCCAATCTCTATCTCCATCTAAGCTTCCAAATGTCCAAGAAGTGGGACATGACACTAGCTGTAGCTCTCGGCCCAAGGATATGCCTGTGCAACGTAATGTGACTAGATCAACTCGTGCTCGATCTACACAGATGAATGCTCAAAGGGCAATAAAAGACACGACCACTTCCGATCGCCCTAGGGACCTGACACTGCAATCCACCAAGAGTAGCTAGCCCACTAGACTAGCCGCTACTACTTCCAATTAAGGATCACAGCAGTCACAGCCCTTGGCCGTGACAATGCCCCTTGCGGAATGTGTCCTTAATAGTTTACCTGTGGAGGAGGTGTCGCAACCAACTTCCTTGACAACTCCAACACTTCCAAAGTGCCTAAAGCCTAGGCTGGAGGAGTTAAACACAAGGGAATTGGCTGAAGAGCCAGACTCTCCAAAATGAGAGGCAGTTGTACCCTCACAACCTAGCAAGGCTATTCAGCAGGCTATAGCTATGTCCCATGAGGACACAGTACAGAGAGAGAATGCTGAGGCCCAACCAAGCACATCAACGGTGGACCTAGTCCAGGGTCCTGAGTCGTTGAGAGGTGCACCTTCACTAACCAAGAAAAAGAGGAGAAAACAACAAATACAACAGTAGTCACAGGTGGTTGTGGATCCCAAGAACATTGAGAGGAAGAGCGTTGGAGAGCTGAGGAATAAAGCATCGAGTCCATCCACCACCACTGAACCAATTGATGCCTCTCCTAATATCGGTGAAACCTCAGACACATCTGTGTGCTTTGAAAAATCAAAGCAGTTGTTACCATCAACAGTTGCTTGCAGCACTCAATCCACCGACAACAGAACTCACATTGACCAATCAAGAGTGGATACAACGTTGTCACAACAGGGTGACAAATCTGTACCAGTCACATCCAAGGAGAACCATGGCACAATAACGAAGGCTCAGGAGAAACATGGAAACCCCGAGAGAATAAGAAATCCTAGCGTTGGCCAAACCTACTTGTCTAGGCGTGAGCCCCTAGGTATGCAAAGCCCAAGCAAACTCCTAGAACCTTGCATGAGATAGCAACCGAGCAAGCCCTCATTGAACATAGAAGCGTCACAGAATGCTTAACCGAGTTGAATGCTAAGCTCAAAGTGTTTGCACGTGTCTATGTCCTGGCAGACATGGGTGCATTCCCTAAAGAGCAGCTTGAAGAATACTTGCCATTTCCCTTATCTTGGGAAGAGCAAGAACATCTTGATGAGCACTATAACAGGCTCTTGTATGAATGCATGTGACTCATCTTTGACGAGGAGGCCGGCGAACTACGCTTAACTGTCACATTCAATGATGTGCTCTACCAACCAAATCTCTTAGACATAGAGCAACTAAAGCAATTATCAGAGGGTCGAAGTCAATTTGAACAACATTGGTGTGAAAAATGCGTTGCAATGGCCGAACTAGGAGCCCAGATCATGACAGTTTCAGAGGAGTGACTGGCCAAATGGCAGGGCCAAATGGCGGTCTCAAAGAGACCCAACCTATGTGGCACCAACTTCCTTTCGAGTGTGCTGACTGCCATTCGGGGTATGGACTTAGCTGAAACTAGCCAAGAGAACTCTCTGTCTGATAAGGTTCTCACTGAGGAGGAGTTACATGTTGCTAGTAGACTCAGACAAGGTTCCATGCTACTCGATGTTGCAAAATATCTATCGATATTAAGCTGTCACGAGGACTAGATGTGTGTGCCACACTCTAGTACAATCCAGAGTTCTACAATTGGCTTTTATCCTCGTGATGTGACAAGGATTCATAAATATGTACATAAATAGACAATTAATTTTGTGACCCTGTATAGACGATATCAACACACACAAGCAATGATAGTCAAGCGCAGGGAGAAGAGTTGGGTTCAACAGGCTAAGCTCCTCAGGTCCTCCTCTCACCACACATTTAGAAGTTGTGTGACCATTCCCAACTCCAGGCGGAGGGCATGCAACCCTCATTACCACCATAGGAAGCCCTGACCAACATCTCTGATGGTGTAGACAGGGTACCATCCCTTTCTATACACATTTTCCCCTTTCCAATCTATCCTTCCGAGGATGAGCCCTGCCCCACTCCATGACAACCAGTCCACGTAACTTAGTATGAGCCAAGATCTACTAATGGCTGAAGGCCAAATGAACATCATTATGGGGGCCATTCCTCTACAACAAACACTGCATGCCTCAACCCTCCCCTTCTCATCGTATGTGCTTGATAACCCACACTATAATCCCTTCCATGCGAATGGTTTTATCCTGTATCAAGGCCTAATCCTTGGTTCGCATTTTGCAGGCCCCCCTACGTGGAAGACATGGAGCACCCAGGGCAGCTGGCTTGCAAAGACGCTCTCCGCCATCGAAGGGAGCATGCAGCACAAGCTTCTCCACTGGAATGCTACGTGCCTACCCTTAAAAGATATGCAAAGAAATGAGGCCCCAAGCAACACCACCCCAAACGTAGGCCAAAAAATCCCAAGGCCAGGGAAATAGAAGCTCAAGGAAGCACACGGGGCATGGCAATACTGATCGTGCAGCCTCCCATTAGACGCTCGGGCACCAGGTACTCAAAAGAGGAGAGGGCAGCTCAAGACAAGCAAGAATTTGATGCATTATTCAAAAGCATTTTGGAAACAATTGCAGCCAGGGACTATACCATTCAGGTCCCGGCCGACATTTTCTCCGCCCAGCCTCACAGGAGCCCCTCACCAGCACAGCCTCAGTCGCCCGACCACCCAGAATGGCCCTGCTTCGTACAAATAGAGTAGCCCCATGTTGTATAAAAGGCTTATCAAATGCTATATGACCATGACTTTTTGTCTTTAAAATGATTAAGTGCTGACATGTTCACCGATCGTACAAACTTTTCATATTTGCGTTTAATATATTTCACGTCCTTAGGAAAATAAAAAGCTAATCAAGCGCACGTGATAAGTATCTCGGTCAACACCATAGAATTCAAATAAGTGATGTCTCCTTGTGTTGCATTGGTTTATTATAGTTGCGGCATATACTGTGCATGTACTCTCATGAAGTGACAAGTGGGTGCAGGATGACACAGGTCTGTGTGCGAAAGTGTTCAATGCCCAAGTCACCGCAAGACCACCGACCCCACAAAGAGCCACGACAAAGCCACGCTGCTGAAAGCAAAAATCACTTGTGTGAGTGCCCACATCACATGGCCCAAAGCATGATCTTAACCACTTTCTCTTTTTGGGTTACACTCTACGTCGGGCACTCATGGCAGGTGTTATCCCACTTGTACCAACATCGCACATTCCAAGGAGGGTTGCAATATCTCAAGTGTATCTCCCCTCTTAATGACTGCTTCTCTAACAACGAGGCTAGGGCACAATCATCACTGTAATATCCATTTCCTGAGCCTTTGAAGCTTGACATTTCCCAACCCATTGAAAGGTTGATAGCCTCAACATATTGCAATGGTTGTACTCAGGCAAGTCCCAAAAAAAAAAGAAAAAAAAAAGAGAAAAAAAGAAAGAAATAAAGAAAGAAGAGAGAAAAAAGCAAAAGCAAAAGCACAAGAAAAAGAAAACGGAAAAGGAAAAAAAAGAAAAGAAAAGAAGAAAAAGATACGAAGCACCCACGATCACAGCACAACACCTAGGGGTTGTCAAATTAGGTACGTCTAGTAACCTTCATCGGCTGGCTCCGTCCCTAGTCCCCTAGCCCCTTAACATCACCCACAATTGTAAAGGGCACATCAAGGGTAGGACATACCTAGGGAGCTTGCCCCGCCTATGGTTAGACCTGTCACCCTGACCCATTTGCACGATTCCCTCTTGCACTCTGCCTTAATACCATTGCAATCAAATGTGGTAAGCACCGCACGAATGGCCATGATACACCGTCCTCATCAAGCAAGTCCAATAGCTCCCAGCTACCGAGAGTGTGGTGTCCCTGTGTTCAATTATGCTACATCGTGCAGTCACAATGCAAAGGATGTCTCATACACCTTCACTTGTACTTCTTCTCAACATGGACAACTTTGCTTTATCCACACATTGTTACGAGAAACCAGCCCACAGTCTTCTAACTACGTAATATCTAAGTATGCACGAGCACTCACATAATATATGCACCGAAATATATACACAGTTTGGGTCCTCAAGTGCATGACAATACTCTCAGCTTGCTTAGAGTTCGACCTGTCTCCCAAACTAATTGAACTATATCTTGTGCACGATAGAGAGAAGACTAGCACTACCCCTAGGGAGAGACCGCCTATGAGAGGTTTTCAATTGCAAGTATTGAAGAATCCAACGAAAGTGTCGTTTGCTCCTCATCGACACCCAACTCCGAATTCTTATCCTTTATCGTCCTGCAAGCCCGCCAAGAATCGTCATGTGCAGAATCCCCAATAAACCAACACTTATGTTGGCCATTAGTGCAATCCCCAACAAAGAACAACCCTACCACTAGCCACCTAGGCCACCAATGTGCCCCCAATGACCTTCCTCCACACCACCACCAACACTCCTCCATGGCAACCACTGATGTCCCTTCCACCCACATCTTCGATGCATGCTAAAGCCTACTACCTACAACGGTGAGTGCCATGGAACTGGCACTCGTCTAGGAGGGGGGTAATGTTAACCGTTAGATGAACAAGGTGGAAAATCTGGAAAAGCTAGAGCAGAAGACAAAGGCCAAGGCAAAGTGAAACAAAAGACAAAGGCGCACAAGGAGAAAAGTCCTAAATAAGGGAGAAAAGCGCACAAGGAAAAGTGCAAGTTAATACTTTTGTAAAAGAGCGCAAGCGCAGCATGATTTAATTTAAAGAGTGCTGGGCTCTCACCCGTGCAATTTGTAAAGGTAGATGGGCGGTAGGAAGGAAGCTAGGAAGATAAGAGGACAATGGGAAAAAGGGCCTAGGCCACGGCCAGCCATGTAAAAAAGGGGATAAGGGGATGACCGCCCAAAAGGGATTTAGGGTTTTGTATATAAAGTTGAAAAGTGAATGAGAAGCTCATTCTTGTGTGTGGCCAAAAGTGGGTCTCCTCTTCTTCTTCTTGCTTGCTTGAGATTGTGCTTGAGAGAGGGAGTGCGAGAGTGTGAGGGAGTGAGTGTGTGAGGGTGAGGGACCGAGGAGGAGAAGCTCTCCATCTTCTCCTCTCTTCTTCTCTTCTCTTCTCTTCTCTTCTCTTACTCACGGTGATGGAGCTTGGAGTGTGGAGCTTGAGAATGGAGGTTGCTTGAAGCTTGCACTTGGATCGTGGAGCTACCAGAGTGCGTAGGAGAGGAGGTAACTCGATTGGCACGGAGGTAAGCTCACTACACTCGTAGATATGGATGGCGCGTTGATTATGTGAGAGGTAGCCATTAGTGCTTGGCTTGGAATGCTTGAAACAATAAGCGGTCCATGGGTCTTGGCGGTTGAGCGAAAGCTCCCACACTTGTGCTTATTTTTAAAGCCACTAATCATACTTTAATTCCAAGTTTAGAAATATAAACTCTCTCATCACCTGAGGACTCAATTTTGGCCTCTACCATAGAAATCTTAACATTAGTATTTGTAGGCATACTTGCAACTCTAAAGTTTTCCCTCTTGCAATGCCCACACAACACCATTTCTAAAAACCAATAGCTCATCGGAAATTCTACACAAGGCACATAAAAGCCCAATTCATGAGTACTGCCCCATAAACAATTGTGCCAACACAAATAATAGCCTAAGGGTGGCTATTTGGCTTTAAGGTAGTCATACTTAATTGGCATCTCTTGGCATCAAAATTTCTAGTAACACATTAATACTCAAGTGACATCCCTCTATAATCTTAGAGTAATATCTTTTGTGTAGCACCTACCATTAGTTCTCCATCAATAGGGTGTCTAAAAGCTAAAAGAGAATACATAGCTTTTAGGGTTTTAATTAGGGGCTCAAAGATAGTAATGAAATCTCTTATTAACTCCATAACATACCCACCCTAGTAGCTAGACTAGAGGAGGTAATTGTTAAATATACTCAATAGACCCTCCTCATACTATGCCACCAATGATCCATGGCACTCAATGTTGTAAGGCCTTCATTTATGAGGAGAAGCCATGTGTGAAATTTGACATTGGTTGGGTCTTGACTTGTATATCAGATGAAGTCTATGTGTTTAGATGGCAAAAAGTTGACCTGTGTGGGTCTAGCCTTTGGGTTAGATAGAGTGTTAAGATAATAGCAATGCAATGTGCTTATCAAATGCTATGTTGATAACACAATTTTGGTAGCCCAACCTAGGTGTGATGCCATTTGGAACTCCCTTAGAATATCACAGACTTTGCTTCCTAGGATCACTTAAATCTACCTTGTAGGGAAAGCCCCAAACCATTCCCACTAGGATCTACCTAAAACTAAGGTCCCTAAACAAAAATAAGATTACCTAATAGTTTATCTAGCATCAATCCAGAGGTAGCTACTTGTGCAAAGTAGCTTGAACCAAGCAAACTTGTGTTGCACAGTTCAAAGAGGGTGAGAAACAAGGGGGGTCTAATGCATCAACCACTCTTCCTATGAGGCACCCCCTCCCTCTAAAATGATATGAAATTAGGATCTATAGCAATTTTCCTATGACATTCATCATCCAACTCTTCCTAATTATTATCCTTAAGGGGAAACCTCTCAACTAACTGAGATGACTACATGTCTACAGTGATATCTAGTAGTGGCGTATGAGCCTGGATATGGTTATGACATGTTTTGACTTGTAGAATTGAGCTAAATTTGATGTACTTGGGATTTATTCAATTGATTTGAGCTTTTGTGCTCACTCGCTTAAAGGTATCGAAGCTTCATTGGACACTTATGCTTCTAGATGTATTTGTGATGCACTTGGCCTTCTTGGATACTTTGATATATATGTCTTGAGCTTTGCTTGCTTACTTTGCATTCTAGATTTTCTTCCAATGGAAGATGCTTGTAGTTACTTTGTAGAGCTTGTTTCTTTGAGACAATGGAACTCTTGGTTCATGCATATGCTCTTTTGTATACTATTAGATGTAGTTACCTCCACTTGTGGGCTGATTTGATTTCGTATGCTTTAGACATTGACACTAACATTTGTCAACAGTTTGGTGATATATACATGCATATTGGTTATATACTAAGCATCATTGCTCTTTGCTCAGTTAGTTGTGTATAGTTACTCTTGAGATCTTCTACATGCATAATGCACATGCTTATAGGATACATAGTTTATTAAAACTTTGAGTTCATGATAGTCTTTAGTACTAGTGGTCTATGCTCAATTCACTGCTAGTTGTAGTTGCATTCTTTGTCTCGTTTGCTACCCAAATATCCCTGGAAATGGGAGCTTAATTTCTTGGCTATTTGCCCATAGTTGGATTGACATATATTGTTGTCTTTATTTTAGTATTGTCACAATTACATCTTTTAACATTCTTTCGAGAGCAACCAGTTTATTTTGACACTCTATTGGTTGTAGTTTGTGGATAGTTTTATTCATGCCCTTTTGCTTGTCCTTTTGCATCAATTTCAAGGATATTTTATTGAAATTACAGCAACCCATCCTCATCATTATGGTAGATTCATCAATAGATAGTGCTATTTTCAACATTGAAAAGCTTGATGGCAATAACTTCCAATATTGGAAGTCACATATATGGCAAGTCTTGGTGCAAAAGAAATAGGTTAAGCCATTGAAGTTAGAGGGCATAAAGCTTGAGCTTTATGATATAGAGGATTGGGCAGAACTAGATGAGATGTGCCAGTCTACTATTATCTTGTCATTATTAAACCAGGTGTATTTTAATGTCATGGACACTAAGGGTGGTGCTTATGCATTATGGAAAAAGATTTTTGATTTTTAGGACAAGCAAAGTTCTATATTTGAGTTGTATTGGGGCTGAAGAAGCTTGTGGTGTTGGGGGTAAAGGCGTCTCTGCCTAGCCACCCGTGTATTACTACACTGATAGTCACCACCACTGCACACTGCAGGTGGCGGGCGCCCATCACCACGTCACTTTATTCTTTATTCTTTTAGTGACAGTTTGAATAAAGGAAGGCCCGGTCACACATTGTGACTGTTGGAGTTCCCATTTCTTGTCTCTCTCTTTCTTGCTCTTACTCTCCCGCCATAGCTCTCAAGTGCAAGCTTCGATCCTTCTCACCTTTCAATTGGTATCAGAGTACGGCTTTCCAACTCTTGAGCTTGGCTCGTGGCATTCTCAGCTTCCCATTGACTCCCCACTCGCATTGGCAACCATAGCTCATTCTCTTGAGCTCCCGTCACTCTCTAGCTTCCCGAGCTTCTTCCCAGCCTATTGAGGCACCATCAGGACATTGACATTGAGGTATTGCTTCATTATTTCAGAGTTTTACTTCAGTCCACAGGTATAGGTAAACAGGGTTTTCACAAGTTGTGGGCAGCCATAACTCACACCTGTTGGAGCTTCCTTCACCTAGATCTTGCTTCCACCATATCAAGGGTTGCTGAGGCTTGGTGTAGGCCTTATTTGGCCCCCATTTGTGCCCCATTGTTGACACGTGGGACAACAGAACCCCCTAGCCAGCTCATGTTTTTTTGTGCCTATTTCAAAATCTGGCCTAAAAATTACTCTTTTTGTCATATCTCGGGCATTCAGAACCCGATTCAGGCAATGTAAGAGTCTAAGTTGAGGTTTTGGCATGCTCCGGACGCGATGGTGATGTTGGATTTGCCAAATTATGATGACAAAATATTTTGCAATAGATTTCAGGTCTGAGACAGCATGTATTTGTATGCCTATGGCTTATGTGATGCTTCTACTGATGTCTATTGATACCGGATCACTTGTGGATGTTATGCCTCTGATGTGAGATGCATTTGGAGCCGATTTAGCTCAGCCATTGACTATTTTGAACAATCCCAGATCTGTCCAAAAGAGGGCAGCCACCTGTTACTTCAATTTTATGCTTATAGGTCTTGACATTTGATGCACGATTATGCTTGGTTGGTGCCTATACATATGAAAATGTACGCCTATGGTTTGCCTATGGATTTGAGCTTGGATTGAGTATTGATTTGCTCAATTTACAGAGGTTATATGCTACTAGAAACTTTAGGGCTGAAGCTATTTATACTACAGTTGGGTTATGCCTATTGGTCACGGGGTGCTCCTGGCTACTCGGTATGATGTCATGATGTATTTGGACTATGCCACATGTCTTGTTTATGCTTCGGAATGCTTTTGAGCTGAGATTAGAGCTTGATTTGGGTTTGACTGTCACTTCTTTGTAGCTGGCATTTCATCTATGACATGGTTTATGCCTAGGCTACCCAGTATGGGTTATGATGTCTTGGTGAATGCTTTATGCTTTGGCTATGGATGGCAGTTGTTTGAGCTTGTCTCGACATTCATTTGAGTATTCCCTTGAGCAGTTGGACATTGATTTGGATTTTTCCGTTACGACTTGGCTTTTTCCATTACAACCTTGGATGCTATTGAGACATTGTCTTGGTTACCTGTCTTTGGTACTTTGACTTGGTTTGCTTGAGCTGTTGAGCTTGTTTATTCGCCTTTTGAGCCAGTGGGAGCATCTTATATGCTTGATCAACATTGAGCAGGAGGTTTATGCTATTTTGAGCATTTTGTAGATACTTAAGACTTTGGGATCTCTTACACTTAAATGTTGCATGGTTCATGCACTGATATCTTGGAGTTTCTTTTGACTTGAGCTTGGGCTTTGCACTCTTGTGAGCATACACCTACTACTGGTGTCAGGTCTTGCCAGTGTTATGTATACTTTGCCCTATTGTCCAGGGGGTATGCCTACTCACTGACGGATGCTTTGGTGACATGTTTGGGTGTTTGCTCAGGGTCTTGATGACTGTTTGGTGTTGTTTTATGCCTGTTTATGGCTGGTCATGTCTTGGCTATCATTTATTGACTTGGTGCAGTGATTTGGTCAGCAATTGACTCTCACAGTATCTTGCTGTCATTTATTACAGCAAGCATATAACTCTGGACTGACATGGATTTTTCATGCTAAAATATTCTGAAATGATGTACTTTCACTAGTACTTGGTGGGAAACAGCTTTGGTTACACTTTACTCGCAATTTTCTCTCGATTTTGGTGATTTTTTGGTCATTTTCTATAGTAAACAGCAAGCAATTTTGAACTATCAGCAGTCTTCTAGCTTTGCATTATGGCGAGTTCGTCCACTGATCATGCTATTTTCAACATCACTAAGCTTGATGGTACGAATTACTCTTATTGAAAGAGCCAGATTTGGCAGGTATTGGTGCATAAATCGCAAATCAAACCATTGAGGTTTAGCGGGCAGCCACCTGCAACTATGCCAGATGAGGAATGGTTTGAGCTTGATAGTTATTCAAGTCCACTATTGTATTATCTCTCACAGAATAGGTTCATTACAATGTATTTGAGGAAGAACAGAGTGAATGGCAGTTGTGGGATAAAATCAAGAATCTCTATGACAAGAAAAGTCCAGCGAGTCAGATATATTGGCTGAAGCAACTTATGAATCTGCGCATGAAGGAGAATGTGACCATGTCTGCTCACTTGAGCCAGTTCTATGCTATACTCAAGAACTTGACTTCACAGGACATCACTTTTGCAGAGGATGTCACTCCTCTTTTCTTGCTTGGTACTCTTAATGAGTCATGGGATGTATTTCACATTGCATTATGTGCCTTTATTGCTACCTTGAAATTATCTGATGTTGAGAGTACTCTTCTGCATGAAGAGGTTAATTGTAAGAATTTGGATGCCTCTCTTGTGTCGCATGCTATGACGGTTAGAGTCACAAATGATGGATATGGAAAGCATGGCAGTAGCAATGGTGGTCGTGGACAGGATTCTCATAAATATTGGTCCAAGTCTCGTGGGAAGTCACGTAGCAAATCCCGTGGCAGGAATGCAGATGTTACTTGTCACCATTATGGGAAAAAGGGCCATATTAGGCCACAATGCCATGAACTACACAATGAAAGGTGCAAAGATAAGGGGAAAGACAAAGTGCAGGATAAGTCTTCTGATCGCAGCATAGTGCCTGCAAAGTCTAGTGTTAAAATTGAAGAGATCAATGTTATGCAGCCTGAGGATATTGATGATGATGATTATATCCTTGCAGCTTCTTCTAGTGCTTTGTAGATGACAGAGATACACTCTATGTATGCACAGTGTTGGCTCTTGGACTCAGGTGTGTCCTTTCATGTGACACCTTGCCGAGAGAGTGGTTTCATTCATACCATACTGTTTCGGGTTCTGTGCGCTTGGGTGATGACAGATCTCTTGATATTGTGGGCATTGGTGATGTTAGGCTGCAGTTTCCTTCTAGCAGTAGTTTTGTTATGCAAGATGTACGTCATGTACCTGCTTTGACATGCAGTCTCATGTCAGTTGGACAGCTTGATAACACAGGTTATCATGTATCTTTTGGAGACTCTGCATGGAAGATCACTCGTGGTAGACTTGTGATTGCGAGAGGTGCCAAGGCTGGTAGCCTCTATCCCTTGATTGTATTTGCTTCTTCCCTTGATCATGTTTTGTCTGTGGGTTCTATCCCACATGTATCTCTTTGGCATGCCCGTTTGGGCCATATATCTTTGAAGGAAATGAAAATGCTTTCTGGTTTGCAGTACTTACCGCCCCTTTGATTATGCATGTTTTGATTCATGTGAGCATTGTCTTTATGGCAGGCAGACTAGGTCTATGCATAAGAAGTCTGGTAGGCCACGCATGAGTGAGCCCTTGGTATTGGTACATTCGGATGTCTGTGGGCCCATGCCTTGTCAGTCTATGGGTCGTGCAAAGTATTTTGTTACTTTCATAGATGATTTTTCATGGAAAGTTTGGGCTTATCCCATTAAGCTGAAATCCGATGTCTTGGTTGTGTTTTAGAGTGGCTTGCATTGGTTAAGAACCAGTCTGGGTATAGGCTAAAATGCCTAAGCATAGATAATGGGGGTGAGTATGTATCATGTGCTTTTGAGCAATTATGTGATGAGAGGGGTATTAAGCGTTAGTTGACCGCCCCCTACCCCCCCCCCCCCCCCCAGAATGGTTTGGCTGAGCGGATGAATTGAACCATCCAAAAGCGTGTATGCAATATGCTTAGCCATGCAGGCCTACCACAGAGCTTTTGGACTGAGGCAGTTAGTATAGCTGTGCATGTCATAAATAGATCACCTTCTAGTGGTTTGGATTTTCAGGTTGCAGAGGAGGTATGACTGGAAAACCTCTCTCTTATGCACATTTCCGTGTCTTTGGATGTGAGGCATTTTGCCATGTGCCCAGGGACAAGAGAAGTAAGCTCGATCCTAAGAGTGTCAAATGCATTTTCCTTGGTTATGGGGATGTAGGCGAGATGGGTTATCGTCTCTGGGATCTGCAGGCACAAAAAGTCATCCGCAGTCATGATGTAGTCTTCCATGAAGACAAGATGTATCGGCAGCCTGAGAGAGTTATTGAGATCCGCAGGGTCATATTTCAGGAGGAGCTGAGAGCTCCCGCACAGCTAGTTGGACAGCCTAAAGCTGCAGTAGATGCTCATGGCTAGGGTGTTGGACAGGCAGCTGGGTAGGCAGCCGAGCTTGCCGTGAGACGGTCTACTAGAGATAGGTGTCCACCTGATAGATTTCAGCCCTCGATGCATTATGTCTTGGTTACAGATGCAGGAGAGCCTTTCACCTATGATGAGGCTATGCGTAGGGGTAACTTTCACTCCTGGGAGAGGGCTATGCAGTCTGAGATAGACTCCTTGCATAAGAATGAGACTTGGGATTTAGTTTACTTGCCTGAGGGCAAGAAGGCTTTGCCATGCAAGTGGGTATACAAGCTGAAAAGTACCCCATGGATACCCCAAGCTGGCATACAAGGCTAGACTGGTAGCAAAGGGTTTTAAGCAGGAGCATGGTGTGGACTTTGATGAGATCTTTTCTCCTGTGGTTAAGATGACCACCCTACTCTTAGTCTTGGCTTTGGTTTCTCAGCTTGACTTGGATTTATGCCAGATGGACGTCAAGACGGCTTTCTTACATGGGGACTTGCATGATGAGATTTATATGGAGCAGCCTAAGGGCTTTGCAGAACCTGGCAGGGAGCACCTAGTGTGCAAATTGAAGAAAAGCTTTTATGGCTTGAAGCAGGCACCTAGGGAGTGGTATGATAAGTTTTATGCCTTTATGTAGTCACATGGCTACAGCAGGAGTGCTATGGATCTGTGTCTTTACAGAAGAAAGCCTGTGATGGCTCTTTATTGATTTTGGTACTCTATGTGGATGATTTGTTGATAGCAAGGAAAGCTCATGATGAGCTAGATGCTCTTAAGGCTTAGCTCAAGAAGAGCTTTGAGGTGAAAGATCTGGGAGAGGCCACTTACATACTTGGTATGCGTATTAGACACAACATGCATCAAGGACTTCTCTACTTGTCACAGAGAGAGTACATCCATAAAGTCCTTGAGCGCTTCTGCATGCAGGACGTAAAGCCTATTGGCTGTCCATTGCCTTCTTATGTGAAGGCATCATAGGCTGATTGTCCACAGACAGATGAGCAGAGGGCTGAGATGGCCAAGATTCCCTATGCATCCGCGGTGGGCAGTCTTATGCATGCCATGATCGCCACTCATCCAAATATTGCCTTTGTAGTTGGTGTTGTGGCATGCTATATGGCAACACATGGCAAGAAGCATTGGGATGCCATGAAGGGTATCATGAGGTACCTGAAGGGCACTACAGATATGTGCATATGCTATGGCAGCCAGGATACAGGAGTCATGGGGTACACCGACTCTCATTATGTAGGACATGAGGATAGTAGGAAGTCCACTTCCAACTATGTATTCACCTATGCTGGAGGTGCTGTTTCTTGGATGTCCAAGGTGTAGAAATGCATGGCCCTTTCTACTACACAGGCCAAGTATGTTGCACCACTGAGGCTTGCAAGGAGGCCATTTGGTTGGGTCGTTTGGTTGCTGACCTTGGTATTGATGCTACCCCTACACTGCATTCGGATTCTATGAGTGCTATTCAGTTAGCCAAGAATCCGGTCTTTCATGCGAAGATGAAACATATTGAGGTGAGATATCACTTCATATGTGGGGTCATTGAGGACAAGTCTGTTGACCTTGTCAAGATCTCGACTGACCAGAATCCTGCAGATCTGCTCACGAAAAGCCTCTTTACAGAGTGCTTTGCCTTCCTCAAGAGGTTGATGGGTGTGGGATGAGATGACGTCTTTCCTCATCCTGTTGTGTACATGTGTACATGTTGTACTATCTTTTTTCTTTTTCTTTTCTCTCCTCACTAGGGAAGATTCACCTTTAAGTGGGAGGTTGTTGGGGGTAAAGGCGCCTCCGCCTAGCCGCCCGTGTATTACTACACTGACAGTCACCGCCACTGCACACTGCAGGTGGCGGGCACCCGTCACCATCACTTTATTCTTTATTCTTTTAGTGACAGTTTGAATAAAGGAAGGCCCAGTCACACATTGTGACTATTGAAGTTCCCATTTCTTGTCTCTCTCTTTCTTGCTCTTGCTCTTGCTCTTCCGCCATAGCTCTCGAGTGCAAGCTTTGATCCTTGTCACCTTTCATGTGGACCTTCACATGAAGGAGGGTACGATTATGTCTCCTCCCTTGAATGAGTTTCATTCAATTTTCAACTAGCTTGTATTGCAAGGCTTTTAGTTTGAAGATAATATAAAGTCTTTGTTCTTGCTTGTTACACTTCCCAAGTCATGGAACACCTCTCGTATTGCTATCAATGCTCATCCCTTGAGGGTGGTTTTAAATGTAATGACGTAGGGAGTGCTCTATTGATAGAAGAGATAAACATGAAGAACATAGATACAATCCACACTTCTCATGCATCGACTGTTGGAGGCAAAAATGGTGGTAATGGTAATAATAGCCATGGTAGAGACTCATAGCCCAACACGGGGAAGTCATATTAGGCTAGAATGCCATAAAATGCATAATGATAGGTGCAATGAGAAAGGCAAGGAAAAACTACATGATAATGCAAAGTTTGATGATCGTAGCATTGTCCCCAGTAATTCTAACGTGAAGTTTGAAGAGATAAATGTAGTGTAGACCGAGTTTGATGATGACTATATCTTAGCTATTTCATCTCTTGATGCTATTGAGTTGATCGATGTTTCATCTACTTACTCTCAGTGTTGGGTTGCTTAATTTAGGGGCTTCTTTCTATGCTACCCTGCATTAGGATTGGTTTCATACGTATCGTAGCATTACAAGTTCTGTGAGCCTGGGAAATGACATTGCATTTGATATAATTGGTAGTGGGGATGTTAGATTGCAATTTTCTTGATGCAACTCTTTTGTTTTGCATGATGTACATCTTGTACTATCTTTGACCAAAAGTCTACTCTCTACTAGATAGCTAGATAATGTAGGTTATCATGTCTCTTTTTGGCAATTCTATATGGAAGATTACTCTTGGTCGCCTTATTTTTGCTAGAGGTGCCGATGCTAGCAACCTTTATCCTTTGTTTGTATTTAGATATGTTCACCATTTATGGGTTGTGCCTAATTTACCATAGGTATCTTTATGGCATCATCGCCTTGGGTACATATATTTGAAAGGAATGAAAGTACTTACTCAATTGCAATATCTTTTGCCATTGATTACTCACATTTTGATTCTAGTGATCATTGTTTTTATGGCAAGTAGACACCTTGTCACGTATTTTTGCATAATATATAAACCCCTAGTAAAACATCAAGGATGTAGAATTTTCATTTTTTACGTGACTGTTTGCTTTGTTGTTTGTAAGTTATATTTTTTGTGTTTAGTTGCACTAGGAATTGTTTTTGTCTCTTTTTTTTTGGATTTGTTGTGCTTGAAAACCTGATAGCCTTAGTTAAGTTTGGTGTTTTTTTGGACAGATTGGAGTTGGATTTTGATTGTAGCTGCTAGACATCCTAAATTAGGTATACTTTATTGTCGATATCTTTGCACATCACATGGATTATAGGTTCACGAGCACTTCACATTGCACTTGTTAGATGTACATCACTCGAGGGTCATCTCTTGATATTTTGCAATTACTTTCATTCCATGGGTTGGGTTAACACACTCTTTGCACCATCCTTGAGTACTAGCATGACATGATGCCCATTGCAACTATATGCAGTAAATCTTAGATGCATATACACTAGAGAGAGCACCTTTCATTGTGCACACACTAGTTTTTGCATGCATGAGAGTTGGGATGTTTATCACTAAATTAGGAACCTCACAATGAGAGGAAATGTGGTTGGGTGAGTTTGAGGGTTGTGAAGGACTCCTTTAGTTGTGAGATGGGTTATTTACCTAATCAACTTCATGAGAACCACTATTTTCTTGAGTAATTGTGAGATTTGGATGGGGAGAGTACCTCTCGAATGAGTTCAGTGATTTTCTGAGGTCTCATGGGACAAGGAGATAGTTCACATGCAGGTATACCCCACAGCAAAATGGTGTTGCAGAAAGGAAAAACAGGCATATTGCAAAAGTTGCATCCACCTTGATGGCTGAAAAGAATATGCCTAAGTATTTTTGGTCTAAGGCTGTTCATACTTTGTTTATATTATGAATAGAACTCCAACAGTTGCAATTCATGGGATGACTCCTGAAGAATGCTTTATTGGCAAGAAGCCTGATGTATTGCACTTGAAGGTATTTGGCTGTGTTGCATATGTTCATGTGCCAGATGAGCTACGGAAGAAGCTTGATCCAAAGGCAGAAAGTTGGAGTTTCCTCCCAGAAGAACAATAGCATATGATTATTGATTTAGCCTAACCTACGACTTCATGGGGCGTGCCATCAGCAACGTTTCCAAATCCATTACCCGAAACACTTGAAAATTTCTTGAGTAACATTGAGTTTATTGGTTGTAAAACTTAGAATATTCATGGTCTTTAGCCTTTCCTCATAAATTCAAAAAGAGAGAGAGAGAGAGAAAAGCAATAATGCTATTCATTAGAAACACAAAAGCATTAAAGCTTTTGTTGTGTTTGAGGGAAGGAGGAAACTATATAAACCCTCAAGGTTGAGAAGTAGAAAACCCTTAGATGTTTGAAAACTTGCCTCTTATGTAAGAAGAGAGGAGATTCATACTTAATATAATTTGGATGGTGAAAGCTTTTATTATGGAGCAGCTTCAAGGATTGAGGAGCAGTTAGCTTGTGGTTTCTTGAACCTTGAAAATTAATGTAAAGAAGTTTATTGCTTAGTGGTTGTTTTCTTGCTCAACATTTTATATGTTCCATAGCTATAAGATAAGTGTTACCGGTTTGCTTGAGTTTGGAAAATATTGTTGAGTTCCAGACTTTGACAAAGTCATTCAAAATTTCAACACTCCTTTCTTTCGTATTTTCAAGTTGTGAGTGAGGTTCATCATTTTCATCACTCGTGAAATATCTTTTTGGTTCCCCCACATTGAGGAGTGCCAATTTGACTTTGTTTTGTAAAATTAGATTGTTGTTGAGACCATTTTCAATGGCCAATTCTTTTTTAGAATTTCATGGCTCAAAAGGAGAGGATCATCAATAATTCTTCAAGAAATTGGAGCTTGGATGCATAATCCAACGAATCAGTGATTCGACCCTAAAATTACAAAAGTTAAAAATCCAATTGTTGAATGAGGGTAGAAAATTGTTTGAGATTTATGAAAAAATTTTGAGAAGGAGAAACCCGGTTCTTATAGAATATGACATTATCAAACAAGCATTTCTTGATAGATTTGAAAAGATTGACAAGACCTTTGGTGAGAGATAGAACTTTGCTAGAAAAAACAAGACTAGATCATAGAATTTTTCGCCCTGGAATTCATCTCGCTTTGGGATCATTAAAACACATCTTTAGGTACATGAGAGAGAGCATAGAAATGTTAAAAGTAAAACATTTTGTGAAAAAATTACAAGGAGAGGTGAGAACTAAATTAAAAATAAAGGAATCGAGCACTTTTGAGGAAGCAATAATGATTACAATAGAAAAATAAATAAAAACTGAGAAATTTTAAAAAAGAGAAAAATTAAAACACTAAATACTGAAAGTGGAGACCAAATTTTGCAAGGAGATAGGCAAAACTATCAGCTGTTAGTAAGACAAAATGCACAACTAGCTCCTAAGGAGGTAGATCAACTATCTAGGCAAACACAAAATATGAGATTTGGAGGATTGAGAGGAAGGCCTTTAGGAAGAGATAATGGGGGGTCAATAGGATAGACCAATCAAGGAAATATAGGAGGAGGAAGGGGAGGAAATGGAAGAGGTTATTTCATGAGACTGTTGGTTTGTTATCTTGTAGAGAGATAGGACATATAAGCACAAATTGTCCTCATGCACCTAGAGCAAGAGGAGATATGTATCATTTACCTTAAAATCTTCCAAATAGACAAAATGATTATGGTATAGAAATTAAATACTATATTTCATCTCAAGCATCGAGGCCAATAGAAGAAGAGAAAGGAAAGACTACTATAAATTGTATTCTTGTTGAAAAAAACTGAGGAAAATAAAACTTTTGATGTGATGTTTGCAACCAAAAGGAGAAGAGATATGGAAAGAGAGGAACCTAAAACTAGTAAGGCTGGTGAGGAAAAGGGAAGAGAGATAAAAAAAGGAGAGAAAAAAGAGAAGAGAGGAGAAAAAAAGAGAAAAACTAAGAAATATTATCATGCTTCGAATATACCTTTAGGGGAAGCGAAAAGTGATTATGACCTAAGAAGGGATATGATGGGTAGAAGAATAGATATAACTTTTACACCATTAATAGAGCTGTGCCCTAGGATAAGAGAGTAGTGGAAAACTTAGTAAATTCAAAAGAGAAGGAAAGAATGAAAGCAATAGTAAGAGTTATGAGTATTGAAGAACTATCATATATATATTGTGTAATTGATGAATGGTATAAGAACAGAAATATAGGAGAGGCATATATAGATGGAGGAGCACAAGTTAGTGCGATTACTTAAGCTTGTATAGAACAACTCGGTCTCCTCTAAATAATTACAAGATTTGGATTTCAAATCTGGTTTGCAAATCATGCTAAAGTGAGAATAAATCAAGACTTGGAGGTTAAAGTCTACGGTGTAGCAATGAAAGTAACTTGCCATGTTATGCCAATATGATTGGGAGATTTTCCTCTCATTCTTGGTAGACCTTGGCTTAGGAAGGCTAGAGCTATACAAGATTGGAATAGAGGAACCATAACAATTTATGATAGAAAAGGAATGGCAAGAAAGTTTTGCATGGGATCAAGAAGGGAGATAGTGAATGAAAGTGATAGTATGAAGGAAGATGAAAGTGAGGATGAGAGTTCAGAAAGTCATTTAGACATAGAAGTTTCATCAATAATAATAGAGAAAGCATTGGAGAGGAAAGAAAAAGAGAAAAAATCCTTAAACACTATAGGAAGATGAAAAATAGAAAAGATTAGAGAAGAGTCAAGGACACTCATACATTTAAAAAAAAAAGTTGCAAGAGTTTCTAAAATGTTTGGTATAGGAAAGACAATTCCTTCAGCAAAAGAAAAATGACTTTTATTTTTGCTTAAGAATGAGGAAACATAAGAAGAAGTAGAGTTAACAAAAAGAGATGAGGAAGAAAAAGAAAGACCTTCTAGTATTTAAGTATTAGATGCAAAAATGAAAGAAGTTCATGATAGCATAATGATTGGAGAGGATGAAGAAGGGAAACTAGATGAGTTAGAGAAACTGATGAGACAATCTCAAGTTTCATAAAAAAAAAGGAGGGTTGTGGGAAAAAATGTGGAGTCTTGATTTGACTGAAGATGAGAAAAAACAATACCAAACAATTATCAATAAGTATCCAAATCTCTTTGTAACTTCTTATAAAGAAATCAGAGGTATGCAAGGGAAAGCACTAAAATTTGAACTTAAGGAAGATGAGAGTTATGCAAGGGGAAGGAATAAAAATTGAACTTAAGGAAGATGCAAAACAAGTTTGTCAAAAGCTAAAGCCATCGACCTTATAACAAATGACTATTTTGAGAGAAGAGGTTGATGCATTTGTGTAAGCACAATAGTTGTAGCACAATAATCCTATTGAATATTTTGAATGGATAAGCACAATAGTCATAACTCCAAAGAAAATATGAGGTTGGTGTATTTGTGCAAATGATAAACCTCTAAATGTAGCTGCAAAGAGAGATCGTTATCCACTTCCTTTCATTGATGATAATATTTTGGATTCAATTGCTAGTTATGAAAGGTATAGTGCTTGTGATGGCTATTCATGTTATTTTTAATTACCCATTTCTCTTATGAAGATCAAAGGAAAACAACTTTTATAACACCTTTGGAATGTTTTTGTTATAGAGTTTTACATTTTGGACTTAGTAATGGAGTGAGAAAGGATAAAAAAAGTGTTAACTCCTTTCTTAGGAAAATTTGTGAGAGGTTTCATTAATGATGCCTATGTGCATAGTTCAAGACATTGTGAAAAGCTGGATAAAGTGTTTGAAAGAATGGGTAGTTGTGGTTGTTAATTAAATCCAAAAAAATGTAAAATAGCTCAACCAAAATTGAAACTTCTTGGTCATGTGGTTTTTGAAAATGAAATAGGGCAAGATCCTCAAAAGGTTAAAGCTTTCGTCAATTTAGTGTCACTCGCAAATACTAAGGAGCTTATGACTTTTATTCATAAGGTAAGATATCTGTCAAGATTCATACCTTTGATTTCTCACTTGCTTTATCCATTGCAAATGGATCCTTCTTAGAATGGATAGTAGAACATGAGGAAGTATTCCAACATTTCAATAAAACTTTAGGCCATACTTCATCTGTCCAAGCACTTGATTGGGAATGGGAATTCTTTGTGAATCCTTTAGTAGAAGAAGATGCAATTGAAGCAAATCGTATACAAAAAGGAAGGAATTCTTGATATATGAGACCCATCTATTTTGCAAGTCGAGTGAAGTTGCAAGTTGAAAGAAATTATACTGAAATTGAACTAGTAATTATCATCGTGATCTTTGCTTGCAAGAAGTTCAAGAGGTATTTGTTGCCTAAACCCTTTACAATTTTGACAAGCTACACACTATTGCCATAGCTACTAAATAACCCAAATCTTCAAGGAGAGTTATAAAATAGATTGTTGAGCTTGAGGAATTTCAGCATAAATTCCAAGTTGAGGATTGAACTTGAGCAACAATAGCAGACCTTTTGACTTATAGGGGGAGTTCATTCTTATTAAAAAGAAAATTTGGGGACAAATAAGAAGCTAAACCAAAAATTGAAATTTTATGTTTGATGCATTTTGATGGATCATATCAAAAAGCACATCAAGCATCATCAAATGGGATTGTGGTTTATGATCCACAAGGGAATTTGATAAGAAATGAAACTATTAAACTTGAGGCAACTAGTAATAATGAAGTTGAATATGCAACTTTGTAGGCAACTATCTCACTTTGTCAAAAAATGGAAATTCAAAGATTGAGGATTAGAGGTGATGCTCTACTTTTAGTACTCGGAGTCAGGCAAATCAAGAATCCCAAACTTAAGAGAATGTGTAGTAAATTGGGAGAGATTTAAATCATTTTGAAGCTTGGAGTTTGAAACACATAAACAAAGAAGAAAATTAGGCTCATAATATTGCCCAAGTTGCAATTTATTAAGTATTTCCTATTAGAGTAGATTCTTTATAGAGGAAGAGAAAAACTTGAGTTAAGAATAAGAATTTCTTTTGACTGGGAAGGTATCGTCTAGTGTTTCTAAAGAGAAAAAGTATGGGTTTTTGAGAAGAGTTGGACAATATAAATTAGTGAATGACATTCTTTTTACAAAAGGGGTGGATCCATGGAAAGAGAAAATATACCATATTCTTAATAAGAACCACAAGGAAGCTTGTGGTGGACATTATGCCTACAAAATTACACTTCAAAAATTTTTGACCGAGGGGTATATATGGCCAAGTTTGCATAAAGATGTAAATCATTAGTGTAGATCGTGCCATGAATGCCAAAGAATGAGAGAAAAAATTCTAAAACTAGAAACAATAAATATAATTTTTACTTATGACATTTTTGAAAAATGGAGAATTGATACAATTGGTCCTTTACCTCATATATCAAGAGGAAAGATTTATATTTTGGCTACAATTGATTACCTTTCTTGCTGGGTAGAAGCCAAAACAGTTAAGAACATTTGAGCCACTGATGTGGAAAATTTTATATATGAGGACATATGTTGGAAGTTTGGGACACCTTTAGAAATTTTATTAGAGAGGGGACCTAGTTTCAAAGGTGAATTGATAGATTATCTTTGTGAGAAAATGAAGATAACAAAACGGTTTGCTATACCTTATTATCCTCAGTGCAATGGTTTGAATGAATGATGCAATGGTGAACTAATTAGGATGTTGTCAAAGATGACTAAAGACCGTCCTCAAATGTGGGATATTGAGCTTTAGAGTGCATTATGGGCTTATTGTTTATCTAGGAAAGAGAGTACTAGGTTTTCTTCATATAAGTTGGTTTATGTAAGAGAAGATTTATTGCCTATAGAAGTGGAAATACTTGCTCCGAGGATGTTGCAAAATTGAGTGAGGATGAGGATAAATATTATTTCAAAGAGAGATTATTGCAATTGCAAGAAGCATAATTAAGTAGGCAAGAGGCATGCGATTATTATGAAAGAAGTCAAGAAAAAAATCTTCAAATTTGTAATAAAAATTTAAGAAATGAAAACATGAAAAAGAAGATTTTGTTTTAAGATATAATAGTAAGTTACATCACACATTTCAAAAGAAACTCTAGACTAAATGGGAGGGACTATTCAGAGTAACTGAAACATACAAAAATGGAACTTATGCATTAGAAAATTTAGATGGAAAAGCATATAAACAAAGAACCAATGGATATAGATCATATCAAGATTGATGACAACAAATTTAAAGAGTGGGCTAAACATAGACAAGAAGAGCAAAGCAACGAGGAAACTAAATGGATAATAGGTGTAGCATCACTTTATGGAGGCTACTACTACACATGAATGCTTGCAGGCTAGGGGAAGGACTAAATATGTTAATGTTTTCACATAATCTATAAACCCCTAGTAAAACATCAAGTAGGTAGGATTTTTAATATTTAGTCATTTGCATGCCTGTTTGTTTTGTTGTTTTTAAGTTATATTTGTTGTGTTTGATTAGTCTAGAGATTATTTTTTGTCACTTTTTTTGGATTTGTTGTGCTTGAAAACTTGATAGCCTTGGTAGAGATTGGAGTTTTTTAAAAGATAGATTGGAGTTGGATTTTGATTGTACCTCTTGGACATCTTGAATTAAGTATACTTTCTTATCGATATCTTTGCACATCATAAGGATTATGGGTTCATGAGCACTTCACATTGCACTTGTTGGATGCACTAAACACGAGAGTCATCTCCTAATTTTTTTCAATTACTTCCATGCCATGGGTTGGGTTAATACACTCTTTGAACTATCCTTGAGCACTAGTATGGTATGATGTCCTCTGCAGTTATATGCACTAAATCTTAGATGAATGTGTAGTAGAGAGAGCACCTTTCATTGTGCATGCATTGGTTTTTACATGTACAAGAGTTGGGATGCTTATCACTGAATTAGGAACCTAAGGATGAGAGGAAAGGTGGTTGGGTGAGTTTGAGGGTCATGAAGGACTCCAATTAATGAGATAGGTTGTTTACCTGGTCAACATTATGAGGACCACTATTTTCTTAAGTAAGTATGAGATTTGCATGAGTGGAGTAGAGTGCAACAATTATTTTTTTCCCACTGAGTGTTGAGAGTTGAGGTTAAGGATTGTAATTTAACGAAGGAAATGCATTAGCATTTTACATGAGGCACGGGCACTATTCCTTTAGTACATTCATCTTGTTATGTCTTGGATTGGTTGTGTGATTACATGGCAATGATTTTGACTTTCCACTTTTCTTCAAATCATATGTGATTGAGCACAAAATTCATTTTCAAAGCATGTCTTCGTCTAGGACACATTGCATGGTATCATCTTTTGCAAAGGATCACATATATGGGGCTAGCCAAAACTAAGGATATCTCCAATATTTTTGCAAATTGAGGGGACAATACTTGGATAAGAAGGAAGGCTTGCTCAAGAGAGACTTATACTTCGATGATATTGGACAACTTGATAGTATTATTGACAATGAAGTGCTTTGATTAGAGAGGGATGGTACCGTTTTGGAAGGAAGTTAGTGTTTTGTTATAGATTGGCTTATGTATTATGGGGGTACCCTCTCGCTATTTTTTTCTCTCTCCCCCTTCTTTCTTTTTTTCTCTCTCTTTATTTCTCTCTCTCCCCCCTCTCCCTCCCCATCCTTATTTCTCTCCCCCTCTCCCCCTCCCTCTTTTTAAATTTTTAATTTTATTTCTTTGTTTTTGTTTCTTTTCCTCCATCCCCCTATTGATTTGTTTTTCTCTCTTCTCTCTACATTTATATTTCTCCCCCCCCCCCCCCCCCCCCCCACATCTCTTTGTTTCTATTTCTTTCTCTCCATCTCTCTATTTTACCCTCTCTACCTCTTGTTTCTCTACCCTCCATCCCTTTCTCTTGGCTTCTCTCATTCTCTTTCCCCCCCTCTATTTTTCTCCCTCCCCCTCCCTACATTTCATTTTCCCTCTCTCCTCTTTATATTTTTATTTCTTACTCCCTCTTCCTCTCTCTCCTTGTTTCTATTTCTTTCTCTCCCTTTCTCCATCTCTCTATTTTTATCTTATTCCCCTCCTCTCTCTCTCTCTCTCTCTCTACTTGGTTCTCTCCCTCTCCCTCTCCCTCTTCCTCTCCTCTTTTTTCTCTCCCCCCCTCTCTCTTTCCCTCCCTCTCTATTTTTTTTCTCTCTCTCTCTCTCGCCCTCCCTCCCTACCTCCCTCTCTTTGTCTCTCTCCCACCCTTCATCTCCTTATTTCTCTCTCTCCTTCTCTCCTCTCTTCATTTCTTCTCCCTCCCTCCCTTTATCTCATCCTCTTTTCTCCCTCTCTTTTTTCTCTCCCTCCCCCTCTATTTTTCTTTCTCTCCTCTTTGCTTCTCTCCCTCCCTCCCTCTTTCCCTCCCCTCTCTTTCTTTCCCTCCCTCTCTCTATATTTCTCTCTCTTCCCTCTCTTTTCCTTTTTTTTCTCTCCTTTCTTCTTTCTTTCTTTCTCTCCCTCCCTCCCTCCCCCCTCTCTCTCCTTCTGTCTCATCGCATCTCTTCACAAACAAGAAGATAAAGAGAAGACAAAAAAATACACAAACAAAGAGAGGAGAAACAATGCACCTACCTCAAGGGTTCGAAGAAGAAATCCTTTGCTTTCATGGCTTCCCTCCCTTTTCTCTTTCGCGCTCCTCTCCTATTGTCTTATTGAATGGTGGTAGCAGCAACGTCGGCGGTCAGTTGGTCTCTCTCTCTATCTCTCTGTGCTTCAATCTCTCCCCCTCTCTCTTTCACTCATTTTCATTTTGTTGCCCTCAAAATTCCATGCTCAAGTTTTGGCCCTATTTTTTTCCCAAAACACCATCGCTATTAGAGTCACAAAATGCATCACAAATAGAGCTGCAATTTTTGTCGCAAAAAGCATCACTATTTGCATCACAAATTGTGACACTTTTTGCATTGCAAATAACACCACCACCAATTTTTGTCAAAAACAAGTGTTGATATGTCTTCGTTCCTTCGTAGTACTATCTTTTACCCTATTGATAGAGGATGTGAGCAATTCGTGTGAGCAGAGGGACATCCTTGAAAATTTGTATGTAGAGGTTTAAAGGCTTGTAAGAGTAGCCGAGACCCATCTACCGTTGTTATCTCGGACCCATAGGCTGATTAGACAATATGTTATGCGTACACCTCTTGCTTTATATGCAGGAGGGATGGGTCATAACCTTATGCATTTAGCTTAGGGCTGCGAGCCCTATTTTTCCTCCTTGGAAAGGAGTATATTATTGTATATCTGTACTATTTTGGGGAGGGATGTGTAGGTGCTATTCTGTTTGATTTCGTTAGGCCAAGAGGACTGATCTGTTTTTTTAGTGAAATGCTTCATTTCATTAGGCCAAGAGGGCCAGTTGTCTGTTTAGTACATGTGTGGTTAATGGTTTCTTATTTTAGTCCTGTGCTAGACAAGTTTAAAGAAGAGCTTGGAAGAAGCCTATGCCGGTGGAGACTTCTTGTGGCCCTATCTAGGTGATATCTCTCCTTTATGAGTAACGTGTTTTTATGCTATATGTGTCTGTGTACTTGTCAGGGATTTTCTTTTCTTGATTGGGGACCAGCGTCCAAGGCATGAAGTCCCAGGTTTAGGTTAGGTATGTCTGAGGGAGGTCTGAGTAGTCGTTGCCTCTTGTAAAGACATTGCCAGGCATCGAAAGATCTGTTTTCAGAAAGTAGTCCTAGTAACCCTCTTCTGCTAACCTACTAGGCAGCCATTCTAGGAGTTCTTGCTAGTTGTGAGGCAGTTAGAGAAGCCTACCAGAGGGAAATATGATGATGATAGAGAGGAAAAAACCCTGAATATCTCAAAGAAAATAAATATACACAAAGGTGTTTAAAAAGGGGTTCTAACCCCTATAAAAATAGAAAAGAAAAGAAAGGAAGATTTATAAGCAGTTGATCATCACCTTGCAAAGGCCTGGTAGGTTCTTGGAGACGAGTCAGACCCGCGGCTGATGCCTTGTCTTCCTAGGGGTGGCGTCTCGCTGGAAAAGAAGAAAGTAAGGAAGGTTGGAGCGAAAATAAAAGTGAGTGTTAGAAAAGGATTAAGTGTCGCCTCGCGAGGGCTTGGTAGGTTCTTGGGTACCGAGACAGGACCTGAGGCTAATGCCCTATTCTCCTTGGGTCACTACGCTTAGCTCCCTCCTTTTTACGCGCCCGAGTATGGAAAAATAAGAACCTAAAAGAAGAAATGTGCTAAAAGAAAATACTTCTTGATCAGGCTATAGGAGTCCTCACCTAGTAGGAGCTCCTGGTTGTGTTGTCCTTGGTTAGATAGGTAGTTCAGACCACCACTTAGGGCGACCTCTTTGATAGTTCTTTTTAGTTTGGCTGTGTTGGAGTAGTCGGTTAGTGACTAGCTTCGGACCTTCGATCAGATTATGCTAGGCCTACTCCTTGTGGATTTCATGCCTTGGTTTTGTCAGGGGGTAGGGTGAGCATTGTGATGTGTTTTAATATGTATCTATTTTGTATCAGCTTGCTGCTTCCTTTGGTTGTTTTGTGCAGATCTATTGTGGGATTCGACAGGCTGAGTCGCCCTATCCCATGGTCGCCAATGAGAGCGGAGTTTTGAGCTCGGGATGTGCCTAAAATTTGCCAAAAAAATCCAAAATTTATGGAAAAAATATTCAACATCAAAGGCGGCGACTGCAGCTAGGACGATTTTAAGCACCAAGTGAAAGACCGTTTTTAAAAGGCACCCGAGCGACACTTGTGGATTTTTGATAATTTTTGCGATTATAGTGTAGGATACCAGGAGCTGCCAGTCAGTGCGGGATGTCAAGACGGACGTGCAGGATTTTTTAGAGGCTTAAATGGATCCTGGACGAGGAAGAGGCCAAAAATTGGCCAAGATTTGAAAGGGTGGACAAAACTTAGGACCAAAGGGGGGGTGCCCTTTGGGACCTTGATCCCGCCTCCCTCATTTTATCAAAAACATGGCGTGAAGAAGATGGCGACGACCTGCAAGAATGGCGTCGAAAATTGCGCCCTCCCCCTCACACATCATGAATGGAGGCTGTAAGCAACCCATGTAACAGATGCTACCCACCAACTTCTCCCTCTTTCCTGATTCTATCGCCAGTCTTCATGCGGGATATGGCTGTCTGGATGAAGATATCAGAATCTAGTCTTTCTCTCTCCTCCCTCTCTCTCTCCTCTCTATGGGCTGTTCATATGCACCATCTTGAAGAAGGAATCGGGAGGGAGAATGAAGGAAAGGCTGATGGAGATGCTGAAGATTGATGTGCAGCATTGGATTGAGAGCAATGGAGGCTCTGTCTGCTGGTTATGCAGTCATTTAAGGCATCTCGGGTTACGTAAAAACATAGTATGACCATTTTTATGAAGAAAATGGAAGTTTTTTGATAGTTCATGATAGTAATTATGTTCTTATTGGATGAAAATTTGTTTGAGTGCTAGTTGCATCATGATTAATTGCTGTGTATCAGAAAATTTGGATTTTGCAATGATTTACATGCTCTATTTAATTCCCGAAAACCCGAAATGCGGTTTTTTAGCGGTAAAATGGTAGTTTTTCCGTTTCTGGTGGGTAAAATGTGTTCCCATGGGGGAAAATGGAGGATAACTTGAATTTTAATATGCTGAAGTGATTGGAACAAGAAAAATAAAAAATAACATATTTTATTGCCAAATAAATCAAGAAAATAGAGAAAATAAGGGAAAAAAAGAAATACGGCTCACAAAAATAAGGAAAAATATAATGATTGGTTGTGGATGTATGGTAGTGGCAAAGCATGAGGTTTAGCCTTAGTTTTCCCTATCTTCTTGTCAAAGTTTGTGATTTATTGCTTTTCATACATCAAAACATGACAAAATGAACCTTTACACCTATGCAACGAAAGCAATACCTAAATGTAGGGGGTTGGGATGTTTGAATGGTGTGATTTGCGTGCTGATTGTTGCTGATTTTTTGATGCATATCATGACATATAGGTTTTTGTATTTTAATTAAGAGGATAGTAGCACGGGTGTTGTCTCGGTGCTATCCTTACATCACCACAATGAGTTAGTGAACGAGCATTGGAAAGCCTGGTTGTGCAACACATGTTTCTGATTTAAAATTATGTTTGAGCACTTTAGAATCATTCACTTTGCATGTGCATGTCAACCATGGTATCAAAATAAAAAGGACTGGATGCATAGCACATGTGTTCAATGACAATGACCCACGCTTGAGTGTGGAAAGGCATTCTAAGCTGTAGGATAGACGTTCGGTTCTTGGGGAATTATTTGGTAAGGACACATGGTATCTCTTGGAATACTTTCAAAATGAAAGAGTGGAGTTTGTTCGTTTGTTCTATATGTTGAGCAGCGCATCAAGGGGCTAATCCCTGCGATGTAGGAGAGCTGCAGTGGGACCGGGGTGATTCCATTGAGAGGTTGCCTTCCATGTATGTGATTATCGTGGCATTTATTACCAATATGTATGGGTTCTCCCTTTGTGGAGTTTATAGAAAGGGAGACATTGGACTGCAAAACTATAAACGGATAGATTAGGCTTCAGGACAGTTTGTCCTTTAGTAGCAGATAGACGCTCCTGGCCCGCGAGGCCGTGAGGGTGTGTTTGTCTGTTATGAGTATGAGGTCCGGCTAGTGCCATAGCCAGTGCCGGCCCATTTGAGGTCCCATCACCTAAATTACTACAAGAGCTTCAAGAGATGATGTATAGTTACAATATCTATGTTCAAGCTTTATGCTCTTTTGGTGCTCTTTGTTAAGGCAATAATGCCATGGAGCTAAGGATGATGATTACAGAGAGTCATTTTACATCAAGAGTGCCATGGAGCTAAGGATGATGATTACAGAGAGTCATTTTACATCAAGAGTGCCATGGAGCCAAGGATGATGATTACAGAGAGTCATTTTACATCAAGAGTGCCTATTGGAAATGAGGTTGTTGTAATTATGCTTGGGAATGGTGATGAGGATGAGCTCAATCATCATGATATCCATGTTCTCACCCAAGAGGGTGGGTGTGTGTGAATGCCGAATTTGCATCATGTGTATATGCTAACATTGTATGTCTTGCTTTTTCCAAGCAGAGAAGATGGATGCCATACAAGGATTCCGAATAGTGATGCTACAAATGATGTGACTTTGGAGCAATTAATAAATAAGGTTTATGCCACACAAATGTAGTTCTATGCATACCATATTTAAGTGCACAATGACTCAAGTGCATGTGTTCTGAGAGAGGAGGACGATTGTTGCAATATATGATGGATTCATAGTATGAGCAATGCAAGCTTGCATGGTGCCATCAAAATCAACAAACATTACTTGTGGAGCTTTACCAAGGTTTGGCGGATATGGTTTGTGGTGTAGATAGAGCTGATATTCATGTCATGGGGGAAAATATTGGTAAGGGAATCGTTATTCCTTCCTCTTTTATCGGTGATCCAAGGTTTATGCATAAATCATATAAGGATTTTATGGGAATTGTAGTAAAGCATAAATGCCTTAGTCTAGGGTAGGCTAGGGTTAAGTATAAAAGGTGGAGATGTAACATGTGAAGTATCTTTTTGCCATTTTACAAACATTACATGTTTGAGGTCTCAATCTCCCATCATCTAAGAGGGTGAATACTCTTGGCCACCATAGCTTGGGGTGCATACCATGCTGCAGCCACTCATCATTTGATTCTCAACCAACATTGGTAATATCATTTCATGCCTAGCCACCTTGGCTATGGTTTCTTGGCATTTTATGTCCACTTCTTGTATTTTCAGTTTAATGGCTACCTATGGGAATTAGCATCTTTACATTGGTATCAGAGCATGGACTTTGATCCATGGGAAGAGTCATTTTCATGGTGAATCTGGTTATAGTTTAGGCATAGAGTAACTGGAGGACAAGAATTAGTCATAGGATTTGATTAAGTTAAAACCATGACTAGTTAAGGTCTCTGGAGTAAACTGTGACTAAATTTGATGGTCTTGAAGAATGTCTGAAGAAACAATGGCAGATTCATGGTCATTTTGGTGGTCTGTGGTTAAATTTGGGCCAATTTTGAAGGATCATGGACTTAACTGAAGCCTAAACAGAGTTTGAAGAGGTTAAACTATGGTCACTTTTTGGAACAAGCTTCTCTTTCCTCTTTCCAAGCTTCTTGCTGAAAATTGCCATGGAAATCTCTGCTCGTTTCTCTTTGCCATGGCCATATCTCTTCATGAGACCTTCAAAGAATGATTCCTGAGGTCTTAAGTAACATGTGAACTACTTATTTGGCCAAGTATCGTCAAGTTTATGATCACGTGGAGAAGAAGAAGCTATTGGACAATTTGCGCCATTTTTTTGGTGCTCTTGCTACCTGATTATTTAGCAATCTCCTTTATCGTTGAGCTTCTCATTCATTTGTTGGATCATTGGCATCACTGACATGAAGTACCTACACTCTGTTGCTTGATCTTTCACTCTCCTTCAGCCTTGAAGCTTCCTTCACAACCCTAGCTATGGCTGAAAATGTACAGCATGAAGAATCCTCTAATTTCTTGAAGATTTGGCCTCTTGGCTTCTTCTAGCTTCCTAATAGCAAGAGCAAGCATCTACATTAAGCATTGGACCGACATTGAGCAAACATTGGAGCTTCCAAGCAAGATTGAAGCATTTTCTTCATCTCAGACTGGGGAAAACATGGCAACCATCAAACTTCATCAAATCTTGCTTTGTTGAGGCTTCAATTCATGGGGATTTTGTTGCCTACAACCTCGGGAAGGTTCAATTGAATGTATTCCTCAAAGATTGGGCTTACGTTGAAGAATTTCTTTAAGTTTGAAAGAATTTTTAGCCTCTTGAACATGGCAATGTTTGAAAATTCATGGAATCCATGATTCTGATGAAAATTTACACTCATCAAAGCTCAAAGGAACTTCTCCAACAAGCTATTGTAGACTTCTATCAAATAATTGGCTTCTCTTGATTGCATTGGAGCAATCTTATTGATTAGGAGCTGAAGACTATATGGGAGCAATCATATTGGATAAAGATTTCTCGAAGTTGGTCTTATGATCTAAAATCTTGGTCTATTGATGGTGGTTTATGCTAAATGTTGATTGGTTGGATTCATCTACTACTCTTCATCAACATTAAAGAGATAATTCTATTGCTTTCAGCTTAATCTCTCTTTTCATCCAATTGTTGAACCAGTCCCATTGTTCATAAGAGAGATTGAGTGTAACAGAACCTCTTAATTCCCATTGAAGGGCATGTAGAATTCAGCCTAGGACTGATTATGATTGCTTGATGAATTTCTTTCCTGCCATTCAAATGTTGTGCTTAATTGATTGCATAAATGCTATTCACTGCCTAATTGACTTGAATTTTGTTGGATGATTGAACATTGATGCTTTAGGACTGAAATAATGATGAAAATGGTAAGTGGGAATATTGTAAAAGTAGCGAGTCACTACAAAAGGGTAATGCCCTATCCATAGCCCTTTCAATTCAGTCATTCCCTAATACCCACTTGCATTTCATTAAAGAATTTAAAGGATTTTTCAATCAACGCATATCATCCTTGTTTGATTAGCCATTAGAATGTACTTTCCATGTTGGTTCCCACGAGGAAAAGCGGATGAGCTGGGAGGACAAAAGAGAGGTGACCCTCCCTTCTTGATTAAGACCCTGAAGGGGTGCACAACCTGGCTTGAGGTGGAACTTTGCACACCCCTCTTGTCTCGGTGCCCATGAAATTTTCAAATTTAGGTGCAGGTACATTTCCCATTATCAGAGTATAGCACTAGTTATAACATTGATCAGCCATATTCAAGGTACAATTGGAAGAGGTGCAGGGCATCTCCTATTTTCAGGGTACCTACAGGTGTTGGACAGAGTTTTTACATATAAAAACAGTAGGTATATGCCAATCTACAGGTTATTCTTGAGCCCTACAGGTGCCCCATAACCCTATTCTAGTTGCTACAATGGTTTACCAGGGTTTCTTTCACTCAGGGTATTCCTACAAGGTCAAACATGGTATTTACAGGTAGTGGGTAGGGTGTAGAAAACTCCTGTTTAGACCTGAAGATTCAATCACATAAAATTTTATCTTGATCCAAATTGAGAACTTGATAGCTCCATTTGAAGAGGGGATCCTAAGATTTTACTTGAATAAAAAATTTTGGCGATTCGATAACGGAAGCTCAAGTTATTGTTGATTTTCTGACACTAGGTATGCTGAGACAACACCTAAACAACATACAGGGGGGCATTGTTTGACATTGTTCCACTTAAAGTATCCAACCCAAGTCCATATCTTTTGTAATCTAGTATATCCCCAGATAATAATCTTTCCATAGAGCTATTAATCATTGGGATTGGTGTCGTATTTTGAGAGAAACAAGGGATTAAGTGACAAACTGTCTACTATTATATCATTGTTTCCCTAATGGCCAGGAATAAGAAGAAAGATCCGAGTACTGAGGCATTGAATGATGGTGTCAGAGACTTTCAAGAGGATCAAAATTACACAAATGAAGCCCATAATGTTGAACAAATAGATGAAGAATTAAGCATTGGGATTGCTTACATCACACATCAAGGACAACATGACATCCATGAAGAGCATGTAGAGAATGATTATCTCTTATTGTCAAAAGAGTTGGGACATGTCAACAAAGTCCTTTCTAAGGATTTTAAGGCTTTGAATGAAGTCTTAACACATATGAATCAAGGTTTGGTGCAAGGAATGACACAAGTAAACTTAGGAATCTTTGATTTGTAGCAAAGCAACAAATATTTATTCTAAGAACTCATCTCAGCCATAAAGGAAATTGAAAGCAAGCCACAAAGAGAACCTCAAACTATTGAAGACTCCCATGCAATTCCCTTTGTTGGTAATCCATCCTATCCAAGCAAAGAGAAGTCTCAGCCAGTTATGCACACTTTTGAAAGGGGAGAACCATCTAGAGTGAGGGGCAACCATCATCCTTCACAACATACCCCAAGGCCTCAGTTTAGCAGCCCAAAAGATAATCACAGACATGAAGGGGAACAAGACAACACTCAATAGGATAATGATTATCATGGATGTGACCCCTTATACAAGACTTTTTATCATCAGCCCTCAAATGCACAAAAAGGAAAAGCAGTCAACAATTAAGTTCATGAAGGTGGAAGGCATGATGAGCAAAGATCAGCTCATGACATCCCAAATCAAGAGCATGTTTCAAATGGACAACCTTCATCTCATGGTTTTGGGCCACTTACTTTCAGGTAAAATTCATGGAACAAAGATTCATGGAGACAACATTCTCGTGGGTAGCTATCTTACAATGAAAAAGAATATAAGGAAAAGATCAATATCACTAATTTCAAAGGAGATAATACTTCATGGAATGGGAGGAGTGGATCAATAAGCTTGATTTGTACTTCACCCTTTATCCTAGAAGTGAAAAAGCCAAGATTTATTTTGCAGCTCTTCATCTTGAAGGTTACACCCATACTTGGTGACGTTACATGTATAAAATTGGGCAAAACTTTGACTCTTGGGAGGAGTTCAAGCAAGCAATGATTGATGTCTTTGTGTCTCCTTTGGAAAAAGAAAGGCTTCAAAGAAGATGGTATGCATGCACTCAAAGAGGACTGTCCGTTCCAACACCTACTTGAATCTCTCCATGTATGTTGAAGGCATTTTAGATTTTGCTAAGCTGAATAAATACATTTTTGGTCTTGACCCTGCCCTATCATCGGAGGTAGGAGCTCAACAACCAAAAACATTATATGAGGCTATACAATTGGCTAAAAGACATTCCTTGAAGTACAAGAGAGATGCAGGAAATTTCTAGCAAAGAAGTATGGGAAATAATATTTCCAATCAACCTACAAAGTATGGGCAAGTTTTCAGCCAATCAAGAGATTCTTTTAGGCAAGAAAACGGAGGTTATAACAGTCAAAACGTTATAACAGCAAAGTGCCAATATTTTCCACTGTTTATGCCTCTAAACAGGGTGAAAATTTTGTACAGAAACAGGGGCAAACTTTTAAAAATGTGGATGACCCAAGAGGTACTTTTTCAAGAACTGAAAATGTTCCTAATCTACCCCAAAATAGTCAACAACTTTCTTCCTTACAACAAGCTTAGAGAAATGCATGCAAAAGGATTATACTTCAAATGTGGAGAGAAGTGATCACAAGATCATAAGCTAAAGTGTAAAGCTAAGAACTCAAAAATCAACATGGTGATCACTCAAGATGTGGAAGTTGAAGAAGAAGAAGATCAAGAGGAGAATCTACTGCATGTTGATGCATACCCAATGGTTGAAGAGATTCATGAAGAAGAGCATGCTATCAATGAAGAATTTTATGATCCCATGGATGGATTTCCATTTGATCTAGATGGTACTCATGATTCTCGTGCTTCCTTTTGTACCATCTCACATGATGCATGGACTGATTGCAAAGGGAAAAATACACTTAGACCCAAAGGTTTCATTAATAACAAGTTTGCACATATTTTAGTGGATACGGGCATCACTCATAGCTTCGTTAACACCAAATCTTTGAACGGGCTGAAGTTGCTACCCATTGATATGGATTCTTCCTTGTGGATACAAGTTGCCAATGGTACATATGAGTCTAGTAAATAAGTGTGTCCATGTACTTCAATTGAGTTATCACCCTCTTGCACAATAAATGTAGACTTGATCAATTTGGATATGGGGCCTATTGACATTGCCATTGGATGTAATTGGCTAAAAACACCTGGCAAATTCACCTTAGACTTGGAGCAAATGCAAATGGGATTTAATTGGCAAGGATAACTTATAGAGTTGAAAGGCATAGACCACAAACAAATAGAACTCATCTCCATGAAGAAATTGCGAAAATAAATCAATGCCAAGTCATGCATCTTCACTCTTTTGCTTGTGAAAGTAGATGAAGGAAAATCAACAAATCAACCATCTTCTTCAAAGAAAAGGGATCCAAGATTGGAAGAGCTATTGGATGAATACAAGGATTTATTTCAGCCACCATCATCTTTACCTCCAAAGCGAGAGGTTAACCATCCTATTGATTTGTTGCTAACACAAAGCCCATCAGCAAACCTTCTTATCATTTGTCCAAGTTTGAAAGGGAAGAAGTGGAGCAACAAGCCAAAGAATTGTTACAAATGGGTTTAATTCAGCAAAGTCAATCATCATTTGCCTCTCCTGTACTCTTAATTAAGAAGAAGGATGGATCATTTTGCATGTGTATTGATTATCGGGATTTGAACAAGTCAACGATCAAGAATAGGTATCCTATTCCTCGAATTGATGATCTTTTGGATGAGCTTAAAGATGCAAAGGTCTTCACCAAAATAGATCTTTGATTGGGTTATCATCAAATTCGAATGAAGGAAGGAGAAGAGTTCAAAACAACCTTTAGGATTGAAAAAGGGTTATACCACTTCTTGATTATGCCATTTGGGGTTTCCAATGCACTCGCTACTTCTCAAGCCCTCATGAATAAAATATTACAGCCCTTCTTGTTCAAAATAGTCCTTGTTTTCTTTGATGACATCTTAATCTATTGCAAATCCAAGGATGAGCATTTGAAGCATATTTGAGAGGTATTTGACACATTAGGAAGACACACACTCTTTGCCAACATGACAAAGTGTTCTTTCATGGAAAATGAAGTTGAATATTTAGGTCATGTTATGGGAGAGCAAGGCATTAGAGTGGACTCCAATAAGGTAAAATGTGTTAAAGAATGGCCTACTCCTATGAATGCAACCTCTTTGAGAGGATTCCTTGGGTTATCATCCTTTTATAGGAGGTTTATCAAGAATTATGCTCATGTGGTGGCTCCATTGATGAATAGACTCAAAAATGAGGCTTTCTTTTGGGACTCCATTACCGATGAAAGTTTCAAAGAGCTGAAATCTCTTCTAATTTCAGCACCCATCCTTGTATGCCCAAATTTCTCTAAGGAGTGTATCATATGTGCGGATGCTAGTGGAAGAGGAATTGGGGCTGTTTTATGTCAAGATCATGGAGTCGTAGCTTATGAGAGCCGAAAGCTTGATAACAAGGAGCATTAATTACATGTTTATGAGCAAGAGATGCTAGAAATATTGCATGCCATCAAAAAGTGGCATAATTACATCTATAGCAGCCATTTCAAGGTCAAAAGAAATCATCGTATTTTGAAATACTTCTTTTCACAACCAAATTTATCTCCCAAGCAACGAAGATGGTTAGCTACTCTTTAAGGATATGACTTTGAGATCTCTTATATGGCTGGAAAAGATAATGTGGTGGTGGATGCCTTATCAAGGATGTGGGTATGTTCTATCTCTACTATTTCAACTGTGCATAAGGATTGGATCCATGACATCCAATAAGAGTATTTGCTTGATGAGCAAGCATCAAAGATGATGAAGGAATTTCAGCAAGGTAAAGGAGAAGAGTATCCCAATTTCAAATGGCACAACAGTCTTTTATGGTATCATGGTAGAGTCTACTTGACACCACAATCTTCTTTTAAAGACTGAATCTTGCATGAGATGCACTCTTTACCTTTAGTGGGACACCATGGATTGTTCAAAACATTTGATAATATCCATAAGAGTTTCTATTGAAAGGGCATTTGTAGGGATGTTAAGGATTATGTTATGCAATGTCTTTCATGTCAGCAAAATAAAGACTCCTCTCTTCTACTCGATGGTTTACTTCAGCCACTTCTTATCCCTCAAGGCAAGTGAATTGATATTACGATTGATTATATTGTGGGATTATCTACAACAAAGCATGGATGGAATATCATTTATGTGGTGGTGGACTGGTTGACTAAATTAGCTCATTTCATTTCTACCAAGGCTCAATTTACAGCAAAGCAAGTGATTGAACAATTCATGGAATGTATTTTTAAGCTTCATGTTATGCCATTGAAAATAGTATCCGATCGTGACACTAAATTCATGGGAAGTTTTTGGAGGATATTTCTCACTTCTATGGGAACAATTTTGACTCCTAGCATAGCATATAATCCCCAAACCGATGGCCACACGGAGCGTGTCAATAAATGGTTGGAAGTCTATCTTTGTTATTTTTGCCATGATACTCAAGTTTTGTGGGATCATTGGTTACATCTTGTTGAATTTTATTATAATAACACTCATCATATGAGTGTTGGCATGTCGCCATTTGAAGCGTTTATGGATACAAAGTGCAAATACCTTTAGCCCTTTCTCATGAAGATGTGAATCCACAAGCCAAGGCTGAAGTTGAGAAAATGGAAGCTCTTTTACATCAATGCAAGGAAAACATTAGGAAGGCACAAGATGTTATGAAGGCTTATGATGATGAAAAAAGGAGACCTTTGGAGTTTGAAGAAGGAGATTGGGTATTTCTCAAAGTGCCTAAATCTAGGTATGCTTCTCTTAAAGGTGGACATAATAAGTTAGCTCATCGTTACTATGGGCCTTATCAAATCCTCAAATGAGTTGGTGAGCTTGTATACAAGCTTGATTTGCCTTCTTCAACAAGGATTCATTTTACCTTCCATGTTTCCCAACTTAAGAAGTATGTGGGTCCAGCCATAAAGGTTTTAGAGGAGTTACCTCCCATAGATGAAGATGGTCTCATCATTTATGAGCTCGAAAAGATTCTTAGCAAAAGAGAAAAGGTTTTAAGGAATCATTCACTGTTGGAGTACCTTATTAAATGGCGAGGTTTGCCCATGGAGGAGTCTACTTGGAAACCATCATCATACCTTGATTCTTTTCCATGGCTTTTGCAGGAAACAAAGTAATATTTGAACAGGATAGCTTGATGTATTAAATTTCTATCATAAAAATAATTGCTCTACGATCATCAAAATTGGATTTTTATGGCATGCCTGGATACTAGGGATTGTCCTCTACATTTGTATAGCTCCTACATGATGATTGGACATTTCTTCTTCAAGTTATGGCCATTCTTGTGCAACAGCCTGTTTTGGATAGTTTCCAACAATAAATTCAAATTTCATACTTGTACTTCATTGACATATGAGATCTTCTTTAGCTTTGGAGTTTCATTACAGCATGGATTTATCACTTTCAAAGCTATCCTTGTAATCTTTCATTGTAAATTGTCCCAATTCGAGCTTTGAGGATAAAGCTTTTTTAGGCCGGGATGGCTTGTAATAAAGCATAAAGCCTTAGTCTAGGGTTAAGTATAAAAGGTGGAGATGTAACATCTGAAGTATCTTTTTGTCATTTTACAAACATTACATGTTTGAGGTCTCAACCTCCCACCATCTAAGAGGGTGAATACTCTTGGCCACCATAGCTTGGGGTGCATACCATGCTGCAGCCACTCATCATTTGATTGTCAACCAACATTGGTAATATCATTTCATGCCTAGCCACCTTGGCTATGGTTTCTTGGCATTTTATGTCTACTTCTTGTATTTTTAGTTTAATGGCTACCTTTGGGAAGTAGCTTCTTTATAGGAATTATGTGCACAAAGGCAAAGCTTGATCTTTTTATGACTTTTACATGCAAACCAAATTGGCTAGAGATTCAACAAGCATTGTTCCAAGGGCAATTAGCACATGAATAACATGACTTTATTGCCCTTGTCTTCCATGCAAAGCATGTGCATTTGATGGACACACTTATTAAGAAAAAAAAAATGGTGGCATAGCTAGATATGTTAGTATTATAGAGTTTCAAAAGAGGGGGTTGCCTCACTCTCATACATTTTTTATTCTTGAAGAGCAGTTGAAGCCTTCAATAATAGAGGATTATGACATAGTAGAGTTGGTAGACAAATAAAAATTACATGTGTTGCATGATAGTGCAAAGAGATAATATATATGGGTCATTTATTCACATAGTCTATGTATGAACAAAGGAAAGTATATGAAGGGATACTGAAAGAGTCTGTTCATGAGATCATTGTAAATAATATTGGTTATTCCATTTATAGGAGACATGATGATGGTAAAAGTGTAAACATTAAGGGTCGTGAGACTGTTGTAAATGATATTGGTTATTCTTTTTATAAGAGAGATGATGATGGTAAGAGTGTGAACATTAGGGGTAGTGTCATTGATCATTGTTGGGTTGTGCCATACAATCCACACCTTTCAAAGAAATATAATGCACATATAATATTGAGATATGTTCTAATGTTGCCCTACACATACATTTACAAAGGCCATGCTAGAGCTACAATTAGATTTGCATTTGCGAGACCAAAAGGTGATAGTGCAAGTGTTGCGGGTTCAAATGATTGATGAGATTGATAGATAGCTTAATGCTTGCTACATCTTTGCCTTCAAGGCATGTTGGTGTATTTTGGATTTTCACTTGTACACAATGAGAAGCCTGACATTCAAAGGTTGTAGGTCCATTTGCTAGAAGAAAACATTATGGTTTTCAAAGATGGTGATGATGTGATCATAATGTTAAGAAGGCTACTCTTATTGAGTGGCTTTCCTATGACCAATAGTATTCAGAAGTGAGGATGTTTTTGTACCAATATTTCCATTCTTGATGGTTTGGAATGCGAGCAGAAGGGCTTAGACAAGAAGAAAAAAAGGTAATACCATTGATTTAAAGTTTTTCGTGTCTCCAACATTTGATATATGATACTATTTGTGAATACTCTCAACTATTTGTAGGGGGGAGAAGCACATTTCAAAGGTTGCAGGTCCACTTGTTAGGAGAAAACATTGTGGTTGTCAAAGATAGTGATAATATGATCATAATGCTAGGAAGATTACTCTTATGGAGTGGTTTTCCTACAATCAATAGTATTCAAAAGTGAGGATGTTGTTGTACCAAGATTTCCCTTCTTGATGGTGGTTTGGAATGCAAGCAGAAGAGCTTGCACAAAAAGGAAAAGATGTAATACAATTGGTCAAATGTTTTTTGTGTCTCTAGCATCATGCAATGCACAATACTACTTACAAATTCTCTTAACAGTTTGTAGGGGTAGGACATCTTTTGAGGACTTGAGAACTATTGGTACTATGTTGTATCCCACATTCAAGGAAGCTTGCATAGTGATAGGCATGTTGGAGTGCAATGATGAGTGGTTTCAGTGTTTGCAAGAAACCTCAAACATGTAGCTCGTTGTGTAGTTGAGGAATTTATTTGCGGCAATACTGATGTTTTGTGAACCGTGCTCACCAAGACAGTTGTGGGAAAAATTTGATTTTTCACTTACAAAGGATATCGTCTATAGACTCAGAATGGGTGGGATGTAGGGTGATCCACTATAGATGAGAAAAGAAATTAAGCCTTGAAACACCTACAATTGCTCTTGGGACAACATGGCTAGGACTCTGTTTGATTTCCTTGGGATACTTGAAATACAACAACAAGGTGGAGTTTTGCAAGAGAATCCTCTTATTCTTGAGGAGCTTGAATATGATTAACATGAAGAGGAAAAAACTACAAAGTTGATGGAATCAAGACTCAATGAAGCTATTGCATTTCATGTTGTTTTTGGTGAGTTGCATGCCAATAAGGGACAACTCTTCTTCTTGTATGGTCTAGGAGGATCATGCATGACATTTTTTTATAAGTGTATTTTGGCAACGCTACATGCATGTGGTCACTTGGCTTTGGTGACTACATCATTAGGGATTGATGCATTACTTTTGCCACATGGTTGCACAACACATTTGAGATTTAAGATCCCATTGCAATTGGAGGGCCATTCTACATGCAACATAATTGTGCAAAGTGATCTGGTTAGATTATTAAGGGAGACTTGCCTCATTTTGTGGGATGAAGCTCCAATAATTCACCATTATGTTTTTGAAGCCGAAATAAGTGTTTGCAAGATATCATGTCTTGCAATCAACATTTTGATGTGAAGGTTGTGTTGTTTTGGGGTGATTTTAGACAGATTTTTATTGTTGTGATCAAGGGAAATTGTGAGAACATTATGAGTGTGTCACTTTGTTGGCTCAACTTTGTGGCATCATGTATGAATTTTAAAGCTAATGTAAAGTATGCAAGTGCATCAAAATAATGGCTTTGAGGGTGTAGATTTCATTGAGTGGCTTCAAGGTATTAGAGATAGTATAGCCTTGACAAATGCTACTAATAGAGCTACATTGCCTAAAAGTATGGTTAGGAGGGGTCAGTAGGGAATATCATTGCATGTGTTTACAATGACTTCTCCAATGTGCATGATTGAGCAACTTTCTTTGATGAAAAGGCGATTCTTATCCAAGGAATGTCGAAGTTGAACAATAGAATTTAGAAGTACTATGTTTGACACCGAAAGATGTGAGGCACTATTATAGTGATGATAGTATAGTTGATACAAATGATAATATGTTTCTCTACACTGTAAAATATTTGAACTCTCGTGATCGCAGAGGTGGATTTGTGCTAGATTTATTGCTCTTGAAGGTCAATGCACCTATTATTCTACTTTGAAACTTGAATCTAGTGAGAGAGATTTGTGTTATGGAACGAGGTTGATATCTAAGGCTTTTAGTAGCAAGGTTTTGGAAGCTGAGACCAATACAAGCACAAACATTGGTGTCAAAGCGTTCATTTCAAGAATAACCTTCATTCCCAAAACCTTACAAATTTCCTTCTTTATGAGGCGATGACAAAATTTTCCTATATGCATGGCATTTGTAATTAATGACTATTAATAAGGCATGAGGGAAAACTTTGACTTTGGTGGGGCTCTATCTTAAAAGTCTGGTCTTCATGCATTGGTAGTTATACGTGGCATTTTCTTAGGTAAAATCCTCTATTGGACTAAAAATCTTGCTTCAAGACAACGATTAGTATGGTCACTATTTTAATATTGTGTAGAAGGAAATCTTGCAAAGAGTTTGATCACATCTTGCTACTTGAAATGTGTATCACATTTGATTGCTTTGACATTCTTTCTCATTGTGAACTTATTTCATATTTTTTTGTTTAATTTTTTTGCTTTTGTCTTGTAGGAAAATGAAGACCACACTATTTGGTTACTACCGTGTATCTCAAACTCAGATGAGATTGCGAGAGAAATTTCTACCTTCTTCGACAGAAGAACATAAAATGCATAGATTTCTTGCATGTGTGGTTGAGCATCTTGAGAATCTTCCATTTTTTCAAAGATATGAAGGCCTATTTATTGAGGTTATTTACAAGGGATATGTGTAGTGTTATTATGTGGCATCCCTTGACTATAGCCACATTGTGTCTTGATCACACTTCGATGAGGGTTCTTTGTCCTCGATGGCACATGCAATACATATTGTAATTTTTTTATTTTTCCATTAGGTATAAGAAGAGGAACAATATCTTGATGAGTGATATTTAGTTGAATGTCATCTTTTTAGTGCACACATATCCAACTTTCATGAGGAGTCATATGATTGGAAGCTCTAGAGTTTATAAAGCATTGTTTCTTAGTACTTATTCTATTAGACTTTAGCATTTTTCATGTGGGCAATGATAATAATCTTGTCGACTATTTTTCAAGAGTACTTGAAAAAGCAAAAATGGCCATATTATCTTTGCTTTAAAATCATGTTTCAGTCTATAGTATTCATTGATATGATGACAAAAACACTCCATTGTAATGACACTTCATATATTGATGAACTATTGAATATCTTCAATTAGAACCCCTTTTTACACACCTCTGTATTTTTATTTCAGATATATTCAACACTTTCTATTATTTTTATTTCAGCAAGCTTTGCTAATTGTCTCACACTAGTAGGGACTCCTAGAACAGGTGCCTAGCAGCTAGCAGAACAAGGTCACTAGGACTACCTTCCAAAAATAGGTCTTCAATGCCCGACATTGTCTTGCCAGGGGGTAGACAACCATCAAAGTAGAGGCTATAAGCATCTACAAGAATCTTTATGGATGGGGGTGATGGAAGGTCCTTTCTTTCCACCCTGTGAAGAAGCTTGAGGAGTTGTGGTCAGTGGAGGTCCACAAGAATAAAAAGGAAAAGAGTTGGGACTTATTTATGGATGCACAACAACAAGATACATGGGACACTTGGTGTATTGATAACCTTATGTTTGTTCAATCGACAACCCGTTGAAAGCTAGTAGATAGAGTATTCTTTATAAATTATGCCATTGAGACCTTTCGAAGTTAATACTAATAAGATAATGGTACTATTGGAATTCTCCCAAGAATGAATTTTGATATGTTTAGAACAAAATAACTTCATCTCTACAGTGGCATAAAAGCTAAATTGAGAGACTTTTAAAATAATGAAGTAGAAGAAATGTTGGCAAGAGAGTCTTTCAAAGACTGAAGCCCTTCTGTTTCCCTTTTGTGGAGTATAACTGAACTGGGTGGAGCCAACTCCCTGATGAATGATGCAATAAAGAGGCAAGCACTAGAACAAGTCCAAAGGTATGTGAGAAGACAGAATGTGAAAAGCAAAACTGAGAACGAGCTAGTAGTAGAAGCCTCCTTTGACACCCTTGCTGTACTCTTCAAAAAAGTCCCAATAGTAAATGAAGGTCCCCTTCCCAGCCAGATTTGTCTCGAAAATAGTTATTGATAGGACAACAAATGTAGTTCCATTGCCAATTTTCAAGAGAGTGTACAATGAAGACTTTGATATTCATGTAGCCGAGTTTATGGTAGCTTGTGTGGTCAACGATGCTAGAACCCCATGACATTAGTTAGTGATATTCCCCTCCACTTTCAAAGTTGTGGCATTTCAGTGGTATGAGAGAGACAAGCAACAAGAACTTTCAGCACATGATGGGATGACCTAAAGGTGGCCTTTCTCTTCGAATTTAGATGTGAAGGTTTTGAAGAACGGATGCGAGAGGAGTGAATTTAAGTCAATCCTCTAAAGAAGGGGTAGAAGCATATGTCTCTAAAATGGAATCTATATTGAAGTTATATAAAGGTATCCAAAAGGGAGTTTTTCTTAGAGGCCTACAACTAGAGGTTCAAAAGTTCATGGAACTAAGAAGATCGGCTAATTACAAACCATAGTAGAAGGTGCAAGATTGTATGATGAAGTTGAAGCACAATTGTTTATGACCTCCGAAAGAGGAGTCCTACATTCTCCAATGCCAAGAATGGTGTGTCCAAGAAATGCAATTGTTGAGATATCGAGCTCCACTCGTGATACGCCAGGGTGACCATTGTGTATTTATGCCACCGACTTGTCAGTTTGCAGACGCGGTTGATACACCGCCCATGAATAATAGCTACATGACAGCTATGCTTATCTACTCTAGTTCGTGGCTCAGTTAGTATGCCACCTTAGTTAGTTGAGTTTGGTTTGAGACCCATATATAGGGTTCTTCTATTTCTTTGTATGTGAGTTCTTTTTGCTTACACAACTAAGAAGAGGAAAACTGTTTTCAGCCTCCACCTCTATGTGTATTCCCCCATTGTGCAAGCAAGAAAGCTACAAGTGAGACTCCTTCCTTCTCTCCCACAATCTTGACATGGTATCAGAGCCTTGTTCGTGGTAAGGAGCTCACTTGTAGCTTTCTTGCTTGCACAATGGGGGAATACACATAGAGGTGGAGGCTCAAAACAGTTTTCCTCTTCTTAGTTGTGTAAGCAAAAGAACTCACATACAAAGAAATAGAAAGAACCCTATATATGGGTCTCAAACCAAAAACTGGACTAACTAAGGTGGTGTGGGTAAGGGCTTTAGCCCTTGGGGACCTTGTTTTTTTGATTTGAGGCCATTTCGGGGCCTGTTTTGGAGACGGAAGTTTTCTGCACGCACTCAGGAAAATGCTCAGTTTTATGTTGTGCAGCCACTGTTCTACAGGTCGATGAAAAGTTACTGTAGAAATTGCATCGTATGCTTGTGCACAGAGACATTGGGAGTTTCAGAATCATCCTTGCTTCCTGTTTATGCAAAATCGTCACTAGGAAGTGACTGTGTGGTCAAATACCACTTTTGCCAGTTTTGCAGATTTGCCCTTGTGAGGGTGAAGCTGTGTTTTTTGCAGTGACAGAATTTTTGCAGTATTCTGTAATGGCGTCTGATTCTCTTTCACAGATTGTCACTGAAAAGCTTGACAAGAACAACTTCTAGGCATGGAAGTTTAGAATGACGAATTTCCTTATGGGAAAAGGATATTGGGAATTTGTTGCAGGAAATGAAGAACCAGTTCTTCCTGATGTTCCCAATCAACAGCAAATGTAGGCATTCAAAGCATGGCATGAGAGAGCCAGGAAAGTTATGTACTGGCTGTCTATCAGTATTTCAGACTCTATGATTGTGCATATTCAGGATGCAAGTACGCCAAAGGAGGCATGGGATACTTTGTCAAAAATGTATAGCACAAATACGCAAGCCAGGAAAATGCAACTCAAGCAAGAATTGCATAATGTGCAAAGAGAAAATATGAGCATCAATGACTACCACATGAAGGTGAAGAAGATTGCAGATGCACTTGCTTCCATTGGGTCGCCAGTGGAAGATGATGATTTAGTTTCTGTGACCTTGAATGGTCTAGGAAAGGATTATGCATAGTTTCGAACATCCATTTCCGTCCGTGAAAGATTTCCTGATTTTGAGGAGTTGATTGCTCTTCTAATTTCTGAGGAGCAGAGAAATGGTGGTGCATCTTCTTCAGGAGGAACTTCAAAAGAAGCTGTCTTCTACTCAAATGCTGGAAGAGGTAGAGGCAGAGGTAGAGGAGGCCGATTTGGAGGCCGTGGTAGAAATCAGAATATGCAGCAAACTCAAGAAAACCAGTCCTATGGAAAAGGACGTGGTAACTCTAGAGGCAGGGGAAGCCAAAGAGGTCGTGGTGGATGGCAAAGAGGTCAAAATGCAAACAGTAATGTTGAATGCTACTATTGTGGTAAAATGGGTCATATGGCTAAAGACTGCTATAAAAAGCAGAATGGCATCATGAATGGAAAACTGCAACAAGGGAATTATGCATCTTCTAGTAGACAGGGTGATGACAGAAATGAGCATTTGTTCATGGTGCAGCACATGAACAATTCTGTGACAAGTGCAGAAGAAAGCAATGATGTATGGTATGTTGACTCAGGTGCGTCAAACCACATGACAGGTCATGCAGAATGGATGGAGGATGCAAGGAAAATGGAAAAACCACGATTTGTGGAGACTGGTGAAGATACTGCACATCCTATTGCGCAGATTGGAAAAATTCCCTTGTCTATGCAGGATGGGAAAAAGAAATACATGTCGGATGTATTTCATGTTCCGAATATCACCAAGAATCTGGTTTCTGTTGGTCAAATGGTTGAGCAGGGCTTGCAGGTCAGATTTAATCCTCATGGATGCTTTGTTGAGGATATGAAAAATAAAGGTCGCTTGATAGCAAAATGAAAGAAGAAGGGTAGAATGTTTACATTGGATGCAGACATGCCTGAATTGAGTGCAGCAATGTTTGCACATGGGACCGGTGTAGTTGCAGATATTGATATCTGGCATAAACGCATTGGTCATGTTAATGTACAGCGACTTAAATCAATGCAGGCCCAAAATATTATTGCAGGATTGCCAAAATTCAAGGTTGCAGAAATGCATAAGGTATGTGAAGCCTGTCAGTTTGGAAAACAGGCAAGGAAACCATTTCCTAGACATGTTCAAGAGAGTGAGAAGCCATTGGAATTAATCCACTCTGATATGTGGACTACTAAAGCTGCATCTCTTGGAGGCTGTCATTATTTTGTCAGTTTTATTGATGACTATAGCAGAAAAGTTTGGGTGTATTTTATGAAAAAGAAAAGTGAAGTTTTTGGGCATTTTAAAACCTTTAAAGCTATGGTTGAAAAAGAAACAGGCCTGCAGATAAAATGCCTAAGGTCAGATGGAGGGGGAGAGTACCTCTCAAATGAGTTTGCAAGGTTCCTGCAGGAGCATGGCATAAAGCAGCAATATTCATGCAGTCATACCCCACAACAAAATGGAATTGCAGAAAGGAAAAATAGGCATATTGGAGAGGTATCTCGTGCCATGCTCAATGAAAAAGACCTGCCAGATTTTTATTGGGCTGAAGCAGTTGCTACAGCAGTCTACATAATGAACAGGACTCCCACTGCAGTAATACATGGAATGACTCCAGAGGAGAGGTATACTGGTAGGAAACCAGATATTTCTCATTTGAAAATTTTTGGTTGCATTGCCTATGTACATGTGCCAGATGAGTTGAGATCCAAGTTGGATCCAAAAGCTGAAAAGTGTATCTTTATTGGTTACTCTCTGCAGCAAAAAGGGTATAGATGCTATAACCCTTCTACTCGTAAGTTTACAGTGAGTAGAGATGTTGTTTTTGATGAGATGAGTAGCTGGTATAAACCAGTAAATGTGATTGATGATGTAGATGCACAAAATGGTAATGCTGCACAGAATTCACAGCAGTAGTCACAAAATATTAGTGGACCTGGAGCGTCCTCTAGCAGTGGTTCACATTCTTTGCCATGGACAGGCAGATTGAGATCAGGAGAATCTTCTCAAAGCAATGCAGATAGTGGTATGCAGGTATCACGAAAAGGAAAAGAGAAGGTTGATCAGCCCATGTTTGATGTGAATGCAGGTCACTCTTATGTGGATGGTGAATCCAGTGGCTCAAAACAGAGCATTAATGATGAGTTGGGTATTCCTTCTATTGTTACACCTGGAGTAAGGAAGACCAGGGATGTTTTGAGAGCACCTAGGAATGAACCTACTTTGCGCAGGTCTACGAGAGCTAGGTATCCTGTGGATAGGCTGAAATATGATGGATTTACAGCCATTCACTATGCATATATGGTTAAAGTGATACAGGAACCAGAACCCACTTCTTTTGAGGAAGCCATGGGAAAAGAAAAATGGGAGAAAGCCATGGATGAAGAAATGGATGCCTTGGAAGCAAATGCTACATGGGAATTGGTACCTTTGCCTAAAGATAAAAATGCAATTGGCTGTAAGTGGGGTTTATAAGGTGAAGCACAATGCATATGGTTCTGTGAATAGATACAAGGCAAGATTAGTAGTCAAGGGGTATGCACAAACATATGGCATTGACTATGAAAAAACATTCAGTCCAGTTGCAAGGATGGCAACCGTAAGAGCAGTCATTGCTATGGCTGCATCAAAGGGATGGTCTTTACATTAGATGGATGTAAAGAATGCCTTCTTGCATGGTGATTTGCAAGAAGAGGTCTATATGGAGCAGCCACTAGGTTATGTGCATGTTGTTCATCCTGAGTTTGTTTGCAGGTTGAAAAAAGCCTTGTATGGCTTGAAGCAAGCACCTAGAGCATGGTCTGACAAGATAGGACAGTATCTTGTCACTATTGGCTTTCAGATTTCCAAGGCAGATTTCTCACTTTATGTGAGAAAAACAGAGAAATGTATTATGCTACTTGTCATTTATGTTGATGATTTGATTATGACAGGTGACAGTGATGAAGATATCCTTCATGTGAAAATGCTATTGAAGCAGAAGTTTGAGATGAAGGATTTGGGAGAGCTGCGTTATTTCTTGGGCATTGAGGTGATTAGATCACCAAGTGGGATACAACTCTTGCAAAGGTAATATGGATTGGACATGCTGTCCAAATATGGGATGACAGGCTGTAAGCCTATTTCAGTTCCTTTGGAGCAGAATGTGAAGCTGAGCACAGATGCAGGTGAGCTTCTAGAAGACCCTACTATGTACAGACGCATAGTAGGAAGTTTGATTTATATGACTATTACCAGGCCAGATTTGAGCTATGTTGTTGGATTGGTAAGTCAGTTTATGCAGGCTCCAAGGAAACCGCATTTGGATGCGGCTAGACACATACTAAGGTATGTGAAGTCCACATTGCAGTATGGACTATTTTATGAGACTGGGGTTCAGATACAGTTGCATGGATACACTGATGCTGATTGGGCTGGTAGTATTTCTGATAGACGTTCTACCAGTGGATATGTGTTTTCTTTTGGTAGTGCTGCAGTCACTTGGAGTAGCAAGAAACAGCCTACAGTTGCCTTGTCGAGCACAGAGGCTGAGTACAGGGGCGCAGCAATGGCTGCATGTGAGGTAGCTTGGTTGCATAAGCTACTTTATGATATGCATTAGTCTACAGATGGGCCAGTTGTCATTTATTGTGACAACATGAGTAGTATACACTTGGCAAAATAACCCAGTCTATCATGCTAGAACAAAGCACATTGAGGTGCATTATCACTATGCGTGAGAGAGGGTTTTACTAGGTCTTATTGATCTAGTTTATGTCAGCACAGAGGATCAGGTAGCTGACATATTCACGAAGGCATTGGGCGCAGAGAAGCTGCGCAAGTTCAGAGATCTGCTTGGTGTGCAGGAATTGGGATTGAGCTCGAGGGGGAGTGTTGAGATATCGAGCTCCACTCGTGATACGCCAGGGTGACCATTGTGTATTTATGCCACCGACTTGTCAGTTTGCAGACGCGGTTGGTACACCGCCCATGAATAATAGCTACATGACAGCTATGCTTATCTACTCTAGTTCGTGGCTCAGTTAGTATGCCACCTTAGTTAGTTGAGTTTGGTTTGAGACCCATATATAGGGTTCTTCTATTTCTTTGTATGTGAGTTCTTTTTGCTTACACAACTAAGAAGAGGAAAACTGTTTTCAGCCTCCACCTCTATGTGTATTCCCCCATTGTGCAAGCAAGAAAGCTACAAGTGAGACTCCTTCCTTCTCTCCCACAATCTTGACAACAATCCCATGGACTGTTCCCCTCCCTTCACCACATATAACCAATAGTGCCTTTTTACAATATTGTGAATCCACAATAGCCGTAGACAGTGCTTCAAACGATAGTTCAACTACAATAGGAGTGGTCTCAAACTGTTCCCTTGATGAGAAATCAACAACAATAGTGGAACCCTACTAGCTAGAATCAACAAAACCATCAAGTCCAAAGAGGAGCTCTGAATCCAATTCAAAACAGAGGATTCTGTATATCAACCCACCTAGTCTATGCTGTGATTACAAAGATGCCCCAAAACCCTACTAAAAGTGCTCTAGGAGGAGAAAATTTGAAGCACTACTAATCAAAATCAATTGCAAACATTAAGAAGAAGCTAATGGATGTGGTTATAGAACAATTATAGGCACTAAAAGTGAATACAACCAACCTATCAAACACTGCAAGAGCAGGAAGAAAGATCATGAGATCAAATACTTGGTGTGGAAAGTGCTGTCAAGTGGGACATTTAGCCACTAAATGTACTCGAAAGCCAACTATTCGTGGATCCTTTTGTTCTTATTACTTGAGAAAGAATCACACAAAGGATATTTTCTTTGTGAAGAAGATGCATGGTAGAAGGAATAAAGATAAAGAAGGAAGATTAATCCAAGATGACAATACAAGACATTGAACCAAATACTAGAGATTATGTTGCATATTTTTGAGACAGTGACTTGTCAGCTAGTTCCTTGACAATGGAATCACTTTGCAAATTTCCTGGCCAATTATGCTTTTGTTGAAGATTTTTTTTTTCAATTGTGGTCTAGGGGAGCTCTGACAATTACCTTCCACAATTAGCCCAAGACTACTTTGGGGCCTTCTTACTAACACGTCCTATTTTGGCCATCGATGGCTAGTTTGGATTATGAGTCAGATAGCAATTGAGAACCTTCCTATTCTGTCATGGATGCATAGGATCATTTATCATCATATTCGTCGGACATCCCTCACTATTTATGTAGGGGATTAGACAATAACTTGATGCATTTAGTGTAGGTTGTGAGGAGCCCTTATCCTTGGTTGGTCTTGTGCTTCAATAGAGTTATATCGAGACCAAGGGTTTGTTTCAGCAGTACATGCTGAATGGTGATTACGTGGATTATCTCGTTAGGCCAAGAGGACTAGTTATTCTGTAGTGAAATGTCACATTTCATTAGGCCAAGAGGGCCATGTGTCTATTTAGTGCGGGTGTGGTTAATAGGTTTTGTTTTAGTGCAGTGCTAGAAAGATTTAGTGGAACACCTGGAGGGAGCCTCTTGTTGCATGGAAGCTTCTTGTGGTCAAGTTCTGATGATGTTCTTCCTTTATGAGTATTGTTCTTTTATGCTATACGTGTTTATGTACTTGGGGAGAATTATTCTTTTGTGAGTCCTAGGGTTAGGTTAGGTGTATCTCGGGGAGGTTTGAGTAGTTTTCTACCTTCTGTCAAGACATTGACAAGTATTGAAATACCTATTTTTAGAAGGTAGTCTTAGTGACCCTGTTCTGTTAGACTACTAAGTAGTTGTTCTAGGAGTCTCTATTTGGTGTGAGGCAATTAGAGAAACCTACCGAAATAAAAAGAAGAGACAAGCATAAAAATACAGAGGTGTGTAAAAAGGGGTTCTATCCCCTAAAATAGAAAATAAAAGGAAGCAAAATCTTAAGAGCAGTTGATTATTGCCTCCTTACAAAGGCTTGGTAGGTTCCTGGGGATGAGTCATGACCTAGGGCATGACCTACCATTGACCCGATGCCTTGTCTTCCTAGAGATTGCCTAAGCTTCTCACATAGTTTTCCTAGCATAGAAAAGCTAGACCTTGAGGTGTGGATCATATTTCTAGGTCATTCATGTGAATCACTTGACTCAATAGGATGGAGTGTAAGAAGTGACTAGTATATCTTCCATGGCCTTTCTCTTCTTTAATTCAATCACCTTGTTTTGAATTTCCTGCACTATTGCAAAGAGTTGTTAAGGCTCACTTTGTGCGATCATTGGGGTGATCCATTTACTACCTTCTCCCCATTCTTACTTGAAATTTCCCCTTCTTTATCTCTAGCTAGTTTTATCTCCCCCCATCGTGCCAAGATTTTCTTCCATCTTCTCATACATTCCTTGAAAGATGTTCACATAGTTTCAAGGGTGTTTTTGCATTTCTTGGCATGAGTGGGCTCTCTTACTTCCATTTAAAAATAAATAAATTAGTAAAGAATTAAACTCAACTTCACTTCTAGAGAAAGTATTCTTCTTACTTCTTGTCTTTTGTTTTTGGTCCTTAGTTTTGTCTTCTATGGATTGATAAGCTTTTTATTTTTCCCTCCTACTTGAAAGATTGCTTTTTTCTATTATCGTCTCCATTTCTCAATGTTGTGCTTCATGTGTGCAACATGTGGGACTTAAGAACAAACTCTTGTTCTTTCAAAAGCTTTGACACACGCACATCATATGGCTACCTCTCACATAACCATAATGAGCACTCCACCTATAAACGGATCTATCTCCTACTATTCTTGTACATCAATTTATGAGTCATAGTGAATGAGGACTTACCTCTTTGTGGCAGTTTCCCTCCAAGGCTTGTCCCTTACTCGACAATGCACATCATGCTCCTTACATTAAACAAGACTTTGCCACCACCTTGTGTGCATGAAAAGAGGAGAAGAATAGAAGAGGATGGCAATAAAAGATTCATACTCATTCCTCACTCTCTCACACACAACCTAGCACAAGCTCTCCTTTACCTCTCACCAAGATGGGATGGATAGAAACAATGACTGAGAGAAGAACTTTACTTCCCAAGATCCTCTCACTCTCACTCTCTTCCTCTCCTCCATTATCTCACAAAGCATGCAAGAAGATAGAAAAAGGCAAGCATTTTACACACATATGAGTGCTCTTTTTTGCCACATTTGCACATTATTAAACTAGGCCTACTTACTAAAAATTAATCCATAACATTAAAATATGAAAAATCTTGCATATTTAAAATAAGACCATATAACATTGAAAATAAAAATTTTACTAGTGTAAATGAATCTATCTTCAAAATTTAGTCACTGCAAAATTTTGTAGTTCATTAATTTGGTTAGGCATATTAGAACTTGCATGCAAGAAATAGAGCAAAAGTGCATTTGGATTAGTAACAAAAACAGTAGAAGAAAACAAATAAAAACCATTAGAATGGAGAAAGAAACGCCATATTAGAGATTTTAGAAATTTTCCAAGTCCCACTTTTAATGAATATCTTATTTTTGCGAATGAAAGAGAGCACTATGTTTTTTTTGTCTTTAAAAGGCACTTTGTATGTTACAAATGTGAGATCACACATCTTGAGAGCTTAAGTGATGAAGTGTAAGCCATCTGGCTATTAGGAGATTTGGATTTCACTCTATCTTTTCTAGGATACTAACAAAATATGATGTTTTATGGTACTGGAAACATCAAGGAGGCTTAGCTAGGATGTACCTAATAAATTTTCCAAGTTTGATGTAAGCATACAAAGGTTTGAGGGAGTGTAGAGAGAATTTAGAATACAAGAGCCTCAAACATTATATGAAGATATGTTATCATGGCCAAAAATTGTAATGTTATGGATTTGAAGATATTATAATATGAGTTTTTTCTTTTAGATATAGCATCATTTAAAGTGACATGTATAAATTTCATGAACTAAGACCTTAAAAGTGTCACCACTAACTAGGTGTGATTTAATAACTTGATCTGATACCATATAGTAATAAGTTTGGATAACTTATGATGTGATGGTCCTTTTTTGTGTAAAAATCAACATACACAAATATGCTAAATAATTGCTCACTCCATTTGTGTTTTTAAATGTATATGCACAACATACAAATGTATTTTGTTCAAAAATTCCATCTATCTTAACAATATATGGACAAGATGGATATTGGCTTTGGCTAAAATCAACTACCTTAACACTTTTGAATAGCTAAATGAACTTTCATATAATAAAATGAATATTTGTATACAAAGTTAGAAGTTTATGATATTTTAAATACTAAAGATTTAACATTTGACCAATGGTTTGTGTTTCCAAAAAAAAACATAAAATTTATTATTAATTAAGACTTAGATGATAGCTAAGATATAAAGTATAAAATTGGACTTAAACAACTTTATAAGAAATTTCATCACAATTAACTAATGTTATTGAAAGAATAAAAAACATTAAGAAGATTCTCTCATTGATATTGGTGGTGTTTAAAAACACCAACGTGACTACCTAAAACACTTTAAATTTGTAATGCCCCCCCCGCCATGACCCCCATGCCCTGCCCCCCCCCCCCCCCCCCCCCCCAGAAACTCCCCCTGTTAATGGAAAAAGAAATTTATTAAGTGTAGTGCAAAATTTTTAATCTCTCCCTCTCTCTCCCCCTGTCGTGTGCATGGAGAGAGAGAGAGAGAGAGAGAGAGAGAGAGAGAGAGAGAGAGAGAGAGAGAGAGAGAGAGAGAGAGAGAGAGAGAGTGTGTGTGTGTGTGTGTGTGCGTGTGTGTGCGTGTGTGAAGTAAATGGGGGGCATGCAGCCCCCCAAGTGGGAGGGGTAGCGGCTGTGCCACCCTCCTCCCCCCTCCTATAAAGGGGAGGCTCCCCCCTCCCTGCGGACAAACAGTGCCCCCCTCTCCAGCCTCGCTTGCCCCCCCGGCTCTACTGGAGTAGTTGCAAGCCGCCCCCCCCCCTTGTCCATCGTGAGTTGCAGGCGTCGCCCTTCCCCCTGGTCATTCCGTCGGTGCCCCCCGTGATCTGAGGAGAAGAAGAAGGAGAGAAAGAAGAGAGGGAGAGGAGAAGAGAAGGAGAGGGAGAGAGGGAAGGAGAGAGAGAGAGGGAAGGAGAAGAAGAGAGAGAGAGAGAGAGAGAGAGAGAGAGAGAGAGAGAGAGAGAGAGAGAGAGAGAGAGAGAGAGAGAGAGAGAGAGAGAGAGAGAAGAGGAAGGGAGAGAAAGAAGGAGAGAAGAGAGGGAGAGGGAGAGGAGAGAGAGAAGGAGAAGAAGAGAGAGAGAGAGAAGAGAAGAAGGGAGAGAAAGAGGGAGAAGAAGAGAGAGAGAGAAGAAGAGAAGAAGGGGGAGAGGGAAGGAGAAGAAGAGAGGGAGAGAAGAAGAGAAGAAGGGAGAGAAAAAAGGAGAAGAAGAGGGAGAGAGAGGAGAAGAGCTTCGACAGAGACCCCCCTCCCCCCCCTTGTCGTCGCTAGGTGAAACCCCTCCCCTATGCTCAGCGAAGGAGAAGAGGAAGAAGGAGTGAAGAGAGAAGAAGAAGAAGAAGAAGAAGAAGAAGAGGAAGGAGGGAAGGAGAGGAAGAGGAGAGAGAGAAGAAGAGAAGGAGAGGGAGAGAGAGAAGGAGAAGAAGAAGAGAAGAAGAGGAAGAAGAGGGAGAGAGAGAATAGGAGAAGGAGAGAAGAAAAGAAGAAGAAGAGGGAGAGAGAGAAGGAGAAGAGAGAAGAAGAGGAAGAAGAAGAAGGGAGAAGGAGAAGAAGAGGGAGAGAGAGAAGGAGAAGAGAGAAGAAGAAGAGGAAGAAGAAGAAGGGAGAAGGAGAAGAAGAGGGAGAGAGAGAAGAAGAAGAGGAAGAAGAAGAAGGGAGAAGGAGAAGAAGAGGAAGAGAGAGAAGGAGAAGAGAGAAGAAGAAGAGAAAGAAGAAGAAGGGAGAAGGAGAAGAAGAAGGGAGAGAGAGAGGAGAAGAAGAGAGGAAGAAGAGGGAGAGAGAGAAGGAGAAGAAGAGAAAAAGAGGAAGAGGGAGAGAGAGAGAAAGAGAAGAAGAGAAGAGAGAAGAAAAAGGAGAAGAAGAAGAAGAAGAGGAGAGAAAGAGAAGGAGAAGAAGGGTAGAAGAAGAAGAAGAAGAGGAAGGGAGAGAGAGAAGGAGAAGGAGAAGGAGAAGGAGAAGAAGAGGGAGAGAACGAAGGAGAAGAAGAGAGAGAGAGAGAAGAGAAGAAGGGAGAGAAAGAGGGAGAAGAAGAGAGAGAGAGAGAAAGAGAAGGAGGGAGAGAGGGAAGGAGAAGAAGAGAGAGAGAAAGAAGAGGAAGGGAGAGAGAGAAGGAGAAGGAGAGGGAAATAAGGAGAGGAGAGAGAGAAGGAGAGGAAGAAGAGAAGAAGAAGAAGAAGAGGAAGAAGGAGGACGAGAGCTCGTTCGACGCAATCGAAGTACGAAAGTGGGAGCTGCAAAAGGGGAAAAGAAGCCGACCGAATCAAGTGGAATTGTTAATGTCTCAACTCCTGCGGATCAAAATAAGGTAAACTATCATACTAGGGCAAGGACATCCTAGTGGACTCAATGTACAACAACATTTAGGAGTTAGATAGGTAAGCTATCTGGGGGAAAATTCCTATGAAGACCTAGTCGATGCTAAGGTCGTTGGAAAGGGTGGAGCACCAGTCCATAACTCGAAAAGCATGAGTTGAATTGGCATTCGACTATGTAGACTCTTGTTCCTTACAAGCAAAGACGAACTTAGGGAAAAACCCAATTCCTAAGGTATCGGATCTTGCGGGTTGCAATCGACCTAAGGAAGAATGTTGAGGGTATTTAGGAAAGGAACTTTACCTTAACAGGAATGTTGTACAAACCACCAAACTTGTTTATGTTTGAAACAATAGGACAATGTTAGCCTTGATCAAATCGGGATCAAGGGGAAGACCACTTAGATAATTTAAAGGATCTAGAACGAATTTGTTAAATTGACCTTGTGAAGCCCTAACCCAAGGGGGAGAGCAGACTTTATGGAAGTTGATTTATGCTAAGCATGTTGCTTGGAACTGTTGAAATGGTTTTAACAAAGGTTGATCTTGTTAAAGATGGATTGTTGACCCAAGTTATGCTTGGTTGTTTGAAAAGGGTGTCCCCAAGTGAATGTCGACTGGTTGTGTTGGTAAGAGGAGAGAATCTTACTAAGGATAGGTGGATCATAAGCAAGGTGATTGCTTGATGTGGTTTTGGATGCTAACCCAAGTTGTTTGTGATTGATGATTGCATGGTCAGGTCTGAGATGACTGATTGCCATGGAAACAAAAAGGATGTTTTCCCTAGTAAATGTTATTAAGTTGGTTGCTTTAGCTATGGTTGATTTCCTAAAGGGATAATTAAGGAAGAATGGCACTAGCTACCCCCCGCGAACCACCAAATCCTAACCAAGGGGGTTATGAATCCGCGCCGGGAATGTGGACCAAACCTGCCCATGAGAGGTCTCTCCGTGGAAATTACTTGGCGTATGAGGACGCTTGGGTGCCAGTGGGGGCTTTGGTCGTAAATCCCAATGCCTCTGAGCCCTACACAAGTGTTCTACATGACTTGAGATGGGATCTCAAGGCCTTGATACTAGTTACAAGGCGGAATCTTGGTAGGATAAACCTTTGGGTTTTATTGCCGGGAGACGAAAGGATTTTTCTGTGGAGGCAGAAAGGAACACTAATTCTCCTGGATGGGCAGGAGACAAACATTAATCTGAAGATAAGTCAAGGAAGTGTTTGATCTTGCTTTATCTTGTCTTCGTGTCTGTGCCCTAAGTTACGTAAAGGAACCTGTGATTAATGGGTTAATTAAGGAAGCTGCTTTTATATGTCAAACATAATGTGGTAGGTAATTAGATAACTAAAACAACCCCCGAGGGAAGCGTGGTGGATGTGACTAATGGGTCTATCCTATGGAAGGGTGGTCTCGGTTAGCTGAGAGCTTTCCTCAATGAAATTTATTTGATGTGAACGTTAGTTAGTCAAGGACCTTAGAACTTGTAAGTTGAAACCCCAATTCATACCGTTTTAGGGGGCTGGAATGGGACTATGCCCTATGGGCAGAGAGGTTGAGTGATGCCTCCCTCTTGTTTCCCATTCTCTTTGAACCAAGTGCGGTATGAGTCTGCTTTGGCCCAGTTGTGTCTGCGCAAAGTGGGGCAGTTGTAGACCGATGCTAAAAGGCTGCTAGGAAGATCCGATTACAAGGAACCCGGATCCTAGTGGGAACGACCGGATAAGTTCCATTGCGGGGTAGACTCGAGAGACCCTAGTTGGCAAACCCCATGTCATTCCTTGGGAGTGCCGAGCAGCGTCTTCTAGATCGAGGGACTGCTAAGACTTGTCCTGCAATTTGGGGGGTGGGCACGTTACAAAATTTCTAACAAGCCTATATTTCATAGCCATACAAAAGCCCTTAATATAAGGGATATATTTATTATGGGAGTCAAAATTAGTCCATATAGAGTCATTGCCTTGTTACATCATGTATATTGGGAAAATATAACTTTTGTAGATTTTGTATAAAATCTTTAGCTGCACTACCATTTATGAAATGTTTGTGATATCCTAACTGATGAGCAAGCTTCATTGTTTCTATATCTTTCGAAGTAGAGATAAAGGAGTTTGCTTCAAGTTGGATAATTGTGAGCTATTGAATGTAAGAGATGGATGACATGAGGTATTTGTTGAGGATGTTTGTATAATAGATTGTCTCTTAAAGCAAGAAGTGATTGAAGGTTGAATATATCTTCCATCTTTATCAATCATGGTCTCGCGCAATGCTGATGATGAAGATGAAATACCATCATCCTCTGCACTAGTCCATTCATCAATGAATTATGCATACAATTCATGTCCATATTGAATTGGCTCTTGTCCATATCGATCAAACTTGATGACTTCACATGCATCATGGTATTGTCTTAAGCAATTCAAGTATGGTAGAAGTTCTTTGATCAAGATAGAGTCTCCACCATCAACATCAAATGTTTTTGGATAAATGCAGTTCTCAATAGGATTTGGATATCCTCCTTTGTAAGGACTGTCATCTATGAGAATAGTCTTGGTATGCTAACAAACATCTCCATATTGATCCCATACATACTTCAAAGGCTTGAACATTGCTTCTACTCCTATCTTATCTAGCCTATATATGATTTTGAGTGAATGTCTATGACATTTTTCTTGACCCCAAACCATGAAGAAAGGATACTTCCTTTTTGCATGGATCTCTAAGCACTTAATAGTTGCCATGATATTCTTATGAAAAGTTATTGACCAAAATCCCACTTGGAATCTTACAAATAAGGCTTCAAGAAACTCCATACATCCCGGTTGAAGAACAAGCCATTGCTTTCCCATTTGAAAATTTTGGAACTTTTTAGACTTAGCAAAGCATCATTGTAAAAGAAGACCATTGAGATTAAGTATTACACACAATTGTATTGCCTTTCTTATCAAGGACACATCAATCACATCATCATGCTCTACTGTTGTTGAATCTGTTAGATATCCAACCATAGATGTCTTAGTTGAAGTTGCAAAGAAGAAAAAGAAGCATGTTAGACTCATTTACTTCCTCATCATTCTACTTAATGTTTGAGCTATAAACTAGCATAGAACACTAAAGCAATTTAACTTCATATTGACAAATACATGCATAAGTACTAGTTAATAAATGATGTGTTAAAAAAAGAGGCATTTGACCATGTGAACAAATTTAACCAAGAGTAATATCATGAAGTGAAGAAAATATATATGATGATTTCTTTGAGGTAAAATCTATTCTAATAAAGTCATTTTTCCATTCCTACTTTTTATCACTAATGATAAGTATACTTGGGCTACTAACAATAGATGATTGTAATTAGTTATAAACATTATCTTATCATTAGAATATTAAACATAATCATATTCTAAAAAGACCTTCAAAATGGCATGTATAAAGGTGTTTATTAGACCACATTATTAAAGAAAAAATTTAAACATGATATATTTGACCATGCGACCAAAACTATTGTCACGTATAAGTGACACATGACAATTTGAATGAGATAAGGTATACTCTATTTGGATAAAGTTTTCATAGTTTCTTCTCAAGGACTAACCATTCTAATTTTGAACTAGTTAAATCTTTGTTGTAATATTTGCCAGTGAGGCAAAACTCCTTTGGGAGGTGCAGTGAAACTTTTTTGGGGTGTGCATTATATCGTTGGCTCTCTTACCTAAGGCACATGCATAGACATACACTAGTGATGTAGTAAAAGAGATTATAAGAGATAATAGATTTGACCATGTGGGCAAATCTAACCAAAACTAACATGACGAGATCATTACACAACACATATGAGAGTTTAATTGAAATAAGATCTAAAATAAACTTAAGTAAATTTTTCATAGCTAGCTCAAACTTTTCATTGTGATAAGCATTCTTGCATACTAGATTACAATATCTCCTTTAAACATTTATTCTTACAAAGGATGATAAATTTTAATGATCTCTTTAGTACTATTTAAGTAAAAGATTTACTTAAATAGATTTTTTAAACCAAACATGCTTGGTACATTTTGCAAAAAATAAAAAAATAAAGACATAGTTTCTTTAAGAAATATCACCAAAGAAAGAAAATATCACAAATGCTAATGGAGGTAAAATTTCAAGAAAAAAAATAAAATTACATCAATGTGTCTTCCTTGATGAAAGGAGAATGAACAAAGTTTAAACACTTGAAGTAGCCTTTAATTTCTATTTCATAATTAGAATTGATATATCTTGGCTTGATTCTTCTATGTTCTAGGGTGATACTTCAAGAACTTGAACTTCAATAGGAGAAACCTCTTGGAAATTCGAATTTTATTTGGCACTCTCATGGACTCTCCACAATTGTGCTTCAATCTCTCTTTGCTCTTGAGTGTTGCAAACCATTGCAATAGTCTTCATGTGATTTACCAATGCCAAGTGTAGTAGAGTGGATACAACCTTTCTAAACCTTATAGAGTCCCATTTCATTCCCTCAACTTCATGTGTTGCATCTAGAACAACAACCCCAACGGTAATCGGGTCTCTATAAACATTATGTATAAGATCAAAGGTTTCTAGATTATTGCATTCGACAACATATACACACCAAGGAGAACGAGTGGAGGATTAAAGAGGAACCAAGGAGAACGAGTGGAGGATTAAAGAGGATTTTTCTTTTTTCCAATTAGGACATTCACAATATCTTTTGCTCCATTTGGTAGGGACCTTGCATCAGCTCCATGTGTGAGCTTCTTTGATACCCAATCATTGCAAATGCTTAAAATCTTTGTATAGACTTCATCATTGATATCATAGTCATCAACAAGCTCTTCCAAAGTCTTCATCATAGTGCTATTTTCTAGAATAATTGAGTCATTCAAAAGAGTGACTAATTCCTCCTTTAGGACACTATCTTTCTTGATTTGCTTAGCCCTTGTTTCCACGTCAATCATATATTTCTTATCCCATTTGTTTCTAAGAAAAAGGATATGACCTTCATTAATCTCGTATTGTAGTATAAGGATATCTCCATCCTTTAGACCCATAAGGACACAAAATGTAGCAGGAGAAAGTTGCCTTCCCTTCTTTCTTGAACTCTCCTCATGGGATATAAGCTCACCTCTAGAGTATCTCTTCATGATTTTGATCCAACGATCAAATATTTCTTGGGAGCGAACAATCATATGGTAATCTCTAGATGCACAATTTTCTCCAATGTATGCCACAAATGTCTGCCCAAAAAAAAAAAAAGTGAGCATAGAACAAAAGAAAAAGCATCACACTAATCTTCACAAAAAGAGAAGGTAACCTTAAATGTGATTACCTGCCATGGTACACTTTGAGAGCTTGCATTAGAAAGCCCTTGTTGGGGTTTTGGTGGAGAACCAAATTCTACCTTCTGATCTCTAAATTGTTGAAGTCGCTCAATATAAGGGGGATTCTTCATAACATTATGTGATTCCACATTTCAGTAAGACAATCAAATATTATTCTAGCATTTCTTGTGGTGTATAAATGCTTGGTTGCTAGACAACATGTGCTATTACTTTGAATATATATCTTTGCTACGTAAATTGAACGAAGCCCTGATATAATCCAATAACTATAAGTGTCTAACTTATTAGTATCCATCTTATCATGATGCATGGATCTCTTCTCATTGTTGTCTTGTACAAAAGGCATAAGATATGCTATTGTTACTGGATTCATGGGATTCTTTATGAAAGATGTGGTTAGCTTCTCTGCATAATCCTAACATAGTGACCTATAAGCATACAAAGGAGGTGCCTCATAGCACCTATTAACAAGAATAGGAAATTGCGTTGTTGGACCAAATGGGAAGAATTTTTCAAACATGTGAAATCTAGATGGTCCCTTCTTTCCCTTCTTCTTAATTATCTCAAGAAAATAAAATGTTCTTTCTACTCCCTTGACCTCAAGAGAAATTATTGGCTTTGTAGGTGTAACTTTTAGCATGGAAGGTAAAGTGGCATCATTCCCACTAGTATTAGCAGCCATACTAACAACTAGAGCTTGTGACAATGAACTTTGTTGAGGTGATTTTGACTCTGAGCTTGTGGGATTTGGTGCATTATTTTCTTCTTGAGAAGTAGGTGAAGATCTCAAGTCTATTTGTTTATCTTAGAGCTTCATTCTTTTATTGGGGTAATCACATTTTCTTGATAGGAAAAGTAGCTCACTATTTTGGACAGTTTGGAATGTTGATATAATGTCTTCTATGCCCTTTACCTTCTCAAATAAGGTCCAAACCATTTTTCTCAAAGCGTATTCTTCGTCCTCTTTAATACATGCAAAGTAAAATGACAAAAGATCAAGTTTGTATACTACATTTTTCCCCTTGATCTTAATAATATTACATGATGGTATTCCCTCTTTCCCAGCACATCCATATGTTATCTTCTCTATGACACCATCTTGTTGAAACAATGCAATATCACTCTTTAAAGTAAATAAGAGAACATTGTTGGCCCTTTTTTCTTGACTATCATAAACATCCACACACCATGGACACACAAAATTACCACTAACTCTATTAATGGTTTGGGTCTCCCTTTTGGATGTGCTATCTTTCTTTGCCATTGAATAGTTCTACAAAGAGAAAAGTTGTCAAACAAAAGTGGATCTACAAATAGTCAAAATTCACAAAACCTAAATAAATGTATAAGATTTCTAGGTTGAAAATTGAAAACACAACACCATAGGATTTTACAAAATACAAGACAAATATACTCCAAAGGGACTCTTCCATAAAATGAAATATTAAAATTTGAGATTAAGTGTGGTATGAGATTTGACCATAAATAAATGTGCTTATGTATCAAATCTCATGGATTATTTTGGCCCTAAGTTAGCATTAATTATGTTTTTCTTGCAAGAATCATATAATAGAAACTTATCTTTTTGGATGAAAGACTCTAATAAAGCCTCAATGATTGGAAGGGTATATTAATTTTCTAATCCAAACTTATTTCTAAATTCTAGTAGTGAGCTACCAGTCACCTTTACTAGCGTAACTAGACTTCTCTCTCTCTCTCTCTCTCTCTCTCTCTCTCTCTCTCTCTCTCTCTCTCTCTCTCTCTCTCTCTCTCTCTCCCTCTCTCTCTCTCTCTCTCTCTCTCTCTCTCTCTCTATGTTGACTGTCAGTGTGGTATGAGATATAGTGAAAAATCATCATGGTTATGTAGAAAATTTCATGGATGATTTTGTTCCTAAGTTAACATTGGATTTCTTCTCCATGTAAATTTCCTATGCAACGATCATATTCTAGGAACTTTGCTAAGGTTTTTGGCCATGTGGTTAAATCCTATTTAATTAAAGAATGAGATTTAGTCCAATATGAGATCCATCCACATATCAATGTGGTTATGTAGCAATCTCATGACTCCATTTGGACCAAAGTTAACAGTTTTAATTATCGTACATATAAGTTTCCCTTGAAAGGAATCATATTGTAAAAACATTGCCATTGGTTTTAGCCATGTGGTCAAATTCTATTTTTTTGGACCCAAAATAGGCCCAACGCACACTGGCTCTACGGCACTACCCTAGCCTCTACTACACACCTCAAACCACCCTATACGGCCTCGCGGCCAGGGGCGTCTAAGGGATATACTACCCTAACTTCTAATACAGAACTTTGCGTTTGTATGGTTTGTAGTCCAATGGATATCATTCCCTATACTCCTTAGAGAGAGTCCCTAAACATATCGGTGTCATACACCATGTAAGTACACACAAAGGGGGCACCCCTCGACTAATTACCGCAACTCTACTACGACTCTCCTACACCTCGGGCATTAGCCCCAAGATGTGTCATCAACACATAGAACACATTCAATACATAATCCACTCTTTTAATTGATCGATCCAAGAGATAATGGATAGTCCTCACTAAATACTTCCCCAAGAAATCGAACCACTAATCTTGCAACTTAGTGTACTTGGTACTCTCAACATAGGCCATCGCTCATGAAAACAATTGTTGTGCATCCAAGATGATACCATATGGTAAGTGCAATTCAATTGTGCATGACTAATGTGCTCAAACAAGTTTATTCATTAACAACCAACATTATGAATGTGCAAAAATAGTTCTTTCCATGCCTTTCTTCTAATCATGTTTGCTTCATTGCTTAGGACTAGCACCGAGCATTCTTGTGCTGTACTAAACCCTTTTAACTTTAGAAAAAAACATAACCTATATGCCATGCATCATAAAAACATTAGAATTCAGTGTACTTTAAACACTTAACAACCCCTTTCTCCCTACCGCTTAAAGTTATGCATTCGATGGTAGGTTTAAGACATATTTTTCTTTCATGAAAGCAATAAAAACCCACTTCAACATAGAGATAGGACTGAACAAACCTCATGCTTCAGCTCTACCATACAATCACAAACCCAAATCTTATTTTTTTCTATTTTTCAAATATAAAAACTTATTTTTTATTTTTTATTCTATTTATTTATAGATAATTACTGATCTACTGATTTAGAATGATTGATCTTACTAAGAATGATTTTCTTGTCATATTTCAACCCATATGAAGAGCATACGCACGACAAAACCCCAAAAACGTATAATTTCCCTTAAACTACAATGTTGTGGGTTTTGCATGCTTAGCATAAAATTATTAAATGATAGATTTTTCTTGATTTCTTGAACATTCTTAATAAATCAAATCTTTGGCAACCAAATGCAATCATTTCTAACCATTGTCAATCAAAATTTATGATGAAACAATGAAATCTATTACTTACTCATAAAATCGTGCCTTATGACGTACGTATCTAGTACTTCGAAGCCCGTTAATGCTTTCCAACAGCCATTAACAACCCTTTCAACCTTGATCTATACTCCTTTATGCTCTCGCATCATCGCACACTCAAAATCTTTCATCTTAGTCCCACCCCTTCTCTCATACATTAATCCATGGGAAACACACAACAAGAGGAGAGAGGAGAGAGAAATACTAAAATCAAATCTTTCGATTGAATGTGTCAATTTGTTATCAACCTGAAGTGATGGATGGCAAATAAATTAAGTATCTTGCTACTCTCTTCATTCCTTTAGATTCCACTGGGATAAAAATATCATTTAAAAAAATCAAATTCGAGGGCACTGAAAAAAATAGGCCTCCTTCCCCCCCCCCCCCCCCACACACACACATTTCATTTTTCCATGTGACTTTTCATTCCTCAATTAGTTAAGCTCATGAAGATTAACAATAACTAGTTCATTTGTAAAGGTTTCACATTGCGCAAGTGGTTTTCTATCAAAGGGAGGCCCAAACGAACTCCCATTTGTGAACAGACTAGATGGCCAACTTCGTGAGGTCAAAATCTATAAACCTAGCCTCTGTCATCCACTTTTTGGTTTTCGAATCACATAGACATTTTATAATGCCAAACCTTACAGGGATTAAATGGGGGAACAAACATAGTCAGACAGAAATCTAGAGCAAGTCGCTATAACCATCTGCTCCAACATAGACTGGCTAAAAAGGACCATCAAAGAGGTCAACCTAGATGGTGGCCTGAACTACCTATCTAACTTAGAACAACTAGACTAAGAACTTCTACTAGGTGAGGACTCCTATAACCTGGTCATCATATATTTTCATTTAATACATTTTTATTTCAAGGTTTCCATACTCGAGCATTTAAAAAGGAGGGAGCTGAGTGTAGTGACCCAAGGAGAATAGGGCATCAACCTTAGGTCCTGACTCAGTGCCTAAGAACCTACCAAGCTCTCGCAATGTGACACTTAATCCTTTTTTGACGCTCACTTTTATTTTTGCTCCAACCTTCCTTATTCTTTTATTTTGGCTAGCTGCTATCCCAAGAAAGACAAGGCATCGGCCCTGGGTCTCTAACTTAGCCCCCCAGGAACCTACCAAGCCTTCACAAGGAAATAATCAACTGCTCATAAGATTTTTCTTTCTTAATTTAGGGTTTAGAACTCCTTTTTACACACCTCTGTATTTTTTATATTTCAGATATATTCAAAATTTTTCTTCTTTCTATTTCAACAGGCTTCTCTAACTACCTCACACTAGTAGGGACTCCTAGAATAGCTACCTAGCAAACTAATAGAATAGGGTCAGTAGGTCTACATTGTAAAACATGTTTTTTAATGCCTGACAATGTCCTGATAGGAGGTAGACAACTACTCGAACCTTTCCCTGATATACCTAGCCTAACCCTAGGACTTCATGCCTTGATTATTAGTTCCCTATAAAAGAACAATGCTCCCCAAGTACATAAACAAATATAATAGAAAGGAAAAGTACTCATAAAAGAAGAACATTACCTAGACTTGGCCACAAGAAGCTTTCGCGTAGCAAGAGGCTCCCTCTAGGTTCTCTATTAAACTTGTATGATGCAATCACTAAAACAAAAAACCATTAAACACACCCATACCAAACAGACACATGACCCTCTTGGCCTAATGAAATGTGACATTCCATTATAGAATAATTGGCCCTCTTGACCTTACACAATCAAACATTAAACCCCAACAGAAATGGCCTTCTTGCTACTTTACTACTATTTAGTGGTGTATTGCTGAAACCAACCCTTGGTCACAACATAACTCTAATATAGCACAAGACTGATTGAGGTTAAGGGCTCCTTAGGCCCTATACTAAATGCATCAGGTTATTGGCTAACCCCCCTGCATAAAGAGCAAGGGGTGTCTAACAAATATAACAATAGAAAATCCTATGTATCCATGATAGAATAGGAAGGTGCTCAATTGCTACCTGACTCATAACCCAACCTAGCCATCAACGGCCAAAATAGGACATGTCAGCAAGAAGTCCCCAAAGGAATCCTAGGCTAATGTTATAAGGTAATTGTAAGAGCTCCCCTAAACCATAATTGAAAAATACATCTTCAACAAAAGCATAATTAGCTAGGGAATCTGCAAAGCGATTCCATTGTTGAGGCACTAACTGACCTGTCACTGCCTCAAAAATAGGCAACATATCCAAGGCTGTACAATGGTACATCCGTAAGATGGGATCCCACACACCATAGATCCCATTCAACTAGTTGATTACTAAGTGCGAGTCACATTTCACAAATAACCGACAGATACCACCACATTAGGCTACATTCAGCCCCATAATCAAGGCATTGTATTCTCTCATATTATTAGTAAAAGAGTGTCCTAAATATACTCCCATTTTTATAACAACCCCTTCTCGCGGATCTTTAATGACCACACCCACGGTTGCTTATTTAGTAGGCCCTCTAGAAGATCTGTCAAAATACAAAGTATAGACCCAGTATTCAGTGATAGGCCATGCCATGCAGATAAGCTCACTCATACTTATGATAATCAAAGTCAAGTTGAGAGAGAGGATGTACGACATGTACAATCCCTCCTTCCTCGTTGAACTTGATAGGAATACTCATAAGAATCCTTTGACAATAGTGGCATCAAACCTTAATCTCCCACGTGAAAGATCCATCATGCCACTCAGTAACTTGATAACCTTTACTCCACTAGATCACTCGACTGGTAATGCTGCTCTAAATAGGGATACCTAAGATAAGGAATGATTTTTTCCATCCGATCATCTTGGTACCTACTACAAGTTAAAACTGAATCATGAAGGACCTGCACATGCACCAAGCCCCACGCCAGCCTTTACATATAGTAAGGCTTCAACTTATTAAAGCTAACTTTATTTTTAAACTCCACCCCTTGCAAGTCTACTAAAAGGGTTGTAGAGCCATTCTTTCCTATATGTACAATTTTATACAGCCCATCCCACTTGGGTTCTAATCTACTAGGAAATAGCTCATGACGAGCATTATAGTGCAATATCAACTGACCCTTCACAAATTTGTATTTCTTAGCCCAAAGGTCATGAAGTGCTTTCATTCTCCTCTTCCCTATCTTTTGATGTAATAAAGCTTGCAATTGAATTTCATCAAGATGCCAAGAGAAGTAAATCTTTTCTGTAATGCTTCTTTCTCACCCAACGAATGATTGAGAGCAACTTACAAAGTGGGCAATTCTATTTCCAATGGTAAAACACAATCTTCCCAATATACAAGCTTGAATGGGGTATGTCATGTTAGCTCTCTTAAATGTCCTATTGTAAGCCCAAACCACCATATACAATTTCTTATCCCAATCACGCTTACTTTTAGACACTATCTTGGATAAGATCCCTATAAGCTGTTTATTCGTACTCTCAACTTGCCCATTTTCTTGAGAATTATTTGAGGTAGTTTTATTGTGTTTAATCTTCAAAGCTTTTGTCAAGGCTACGATAACCTTATTCAAGAAGTGTGTTCCTCGATCAGATACTATCTCCTTAGGTGGACCAAATTGACAAACAATTTGCTCCATAATGAAACTAGCCATCCCCTTAGCATTATCCTTCATTGTTGCTTGAGCTTCAGACCACTTTGTAAAGTAGTCCGTTTTGCTACAATAATATAACACTTTTTAGTAGTTGAAGGGTATATTGGACCCACAAAATTGATACCCCATTTTTCAAAGGGCAATGTAACATAGGGTTTAGAGGTCGCTTACGATTCTCCCTAGCTTTGTGTCTTTGGTAGACATCACATCACTTAACATAATTGAAAGTATCCTAGAATATCGATGGCCATCAATATCCAACACATAGAGCTTTCTGGGTAGTAAGCCGTCCAACAAAATGTCCCCCACATGTTGAGTCATGGTATTCCTCAAGAATGAATGGTACCTCATCAGGTACTACACATCGACGATAAATATCGTCTACACCTCTTCGATGCAAGATACATGCTTGCTTGCTGCTTAATCTTTCTCTTTCTAGAATTTGATAGAGCAGTCCCAAATCCCCCTGTAGATAGATAATACATTATAGCTGCATATCAAGAAGGGATGGAAGCTGTATCAATTTTGAATAGACCTTCAATGTCACTTCCTCTAGCTAGAATTTCCTTTGTCTCCTCGAAATCCACAAGACATTCAATAATACCCTGTAGCTTCGGTGGCTTACTCCTAATCTCATAATCGAACTCCTGCAAAAAGTAATTAACCAATTTACTAAATGGTCATGCGGCTACAACTTGTTCATCAAGAGTCTAAGCCCTTCTTCCTTTGTAAAAAATACCACCTTCTCATAGAGAGTATACTCCCTAAATTTCTTTATCGCAAAAACCATACCAATGCACAATTTGTCTATGTAAGTATAGTTAACTTCAAATATCCCCAATTTTCGGCTAGCAAAGGCTATTGGATGATACCATTTCTCTTCCCAAATTGGGGCTAAATAGTAGTTAATACTATGCATTGTTACTATTGAGAATATATAAAAGACCCCACCTCTTTTGGGTGCTTTTTGCTAATGCATATATAAATCTCAGATAATATCCCATTGATGAACAGAAAGTTGTGTACTTCTTTTGGAGTACGTGTCGGGCTCATAGATACTATAATCTTTATCTTTTTCGAGTCAGTTGCAATACCATCCAATTTGACCACGTGGCCCAGTAACAATCCATAGGGCACCCCAAAGACATACTTTCGTGGATTAAGAGCAATGCACAACTGTCTACAACACTAAAACATTTTCTTAAAATGATCAATTGTCTTTCCCTTGTGGTGGCTGCCCCTAGATCATCAATGAAAACTTTTAACTCCTTTAGGGAGATGTCACCAAATGTCTTATCAGCCATTATGAGATTAGGACGAGCCCAAAGGTATTGAAGATAGTGATAAACATTATTTTCAGCATATCTTCCTCCACGATAGCCATTTGGTTGTATCCAGCAAAGTAATCCATAAATGAATAGATTTTTCTACCCATTAATTGATCTAAAATATGATCAATAAATGGTAATGGATAGTAATCCTTAACCATCTACTTATTAAGCTCTCTAAAGTCTTCGTAAAGCGGAATCTGATTATTATTATTCTTCCTGATAACAACTAGTGAACACAATTCTATGTGTTGAACCAAAAATATCAGGCTAGCTTTCCATAGGTTTGTTGATTCCTCGAATAGCCCATCCCTTAGTTCAAAAGGTTTATGCCTTACTTTTTGATGCACAGGGCGGCTACCTTCCTTTAAGGGAATGGTATGAACAGTCAAGCTAGGAGGAATACCCCTTAGCTTGTCATAACTCTAAGGAAAGATATCACAAGATTCTTGAATCAAGGATATATAGTCCTCCCTTTCTTCCAAACTGAGCATGGATCCTAATTTAATTGGTTGTGAATCATTCAACGTACCAAGGTCTAGCTCAATTACATCCGTGTCTCTTATTCTCTCCTAAGCCTCTATCGGCTCATTCAAAGTTACTTGATAGACATCCTTTGTAGTGGACCCCTCGTTGAATTCATCACTTGATGACGTCTCACTACTAGATGCATTCTCCAATGTATCCATCTTTGTAGAGGATAAAGAAACTCTCTCACCTTGAGGAGATTCAAGGTAAGCATCTACTACTACAGGTCTAGCACCTTTACCAAAGATCAACCAACCAGTAGGTATATCAACTTGATAGTCTGCTTGTAAGATCCATGGCCTACCTAGCAATACTTGATACATAGGCTGCCCTGCAAACCTGATCACCCTAAAGTCTAGAATGCATTTCACACTAGCAATGATTATGTGGACTTTAGTAATGCAACCTTCAGGTTGTCTTAAAGTGTCATCAGCCATTCAGAGAATCATGAAGACATCTTTTTTTATTTCTAGACCTAGTCTCTCCATCAATTCCAAACTCATAATATTGATGGAGGATCTCTTGTCTACAATGGCATGTTCCACTAATATGCCATCAACATATGCTACTGCCCTTGGACAATGATTTTCAAAATGCTCAAACCAATCATCTCCTACTCGTGCTATTCCCAAGGGTTCAACGATATACCCTGTGTAAAGAATATTTTTAAATTCTTTATGCACTCTCGGAGACAACTTAATTTATTGTTTGCAGGAGGTTTACATCCACCTTAACTTCACAAAGAGATCTCGCTAAATCAAATTCATGATGGCTATCAAGAGCTCGCTTTTCCTGCCAGACCATTCTCTCATTTGGTCTTTGAACAGGCTTTGGTGCCTCTTTCTTGGCTTTTGCCTTCTTTCTTGGCAATTCCTTATCCTTCTTGGGGTTTGCTTTACCATCAACAGCTTTTAGAGGTCTGCCTTCCATGTCAGGATTAAGGACTTGCGTCCCCTTATCATCTTGCTTAGGGTTTCCCTCGATAGGTTTTACCTTGTCTTTGCCAACATCTTTACCCTTTTGACCTCTCGTAATGACCCATAGATTAGAAGCTTCATTCCCATTGACACAAACATCTTTAATAAGGATGTCTCTATTGCCACTATAGGCAGCTCCTCTACCATAGCCTTCCCTCTTTGTAGTATTTGTTTCGGTTCCTCATCTTGCTGGAGATTATCTCCTTGTGCTCGGTGATTGACCGGACCTGGTTGTTTACTTCCTTGCTAGAGAGAATTGATCTTGCTCCAACAGGTACTAGCTAAGTGGCCAAACTTTTCACATATGTCACATTTAACATTTGGATAATTCCTAGGAAAATGTTAGCCGCCACACCACTTACAACTGAATCTTGAGGGGGCACCCTCTTCAAGGCGTCAAATCCCTATCAAATTTTGCTGCTTCTTAAGGAAATTGATATCAATAGCTATTTGTCTATATTGTTCGGTGATCATATCAATATACTGCTTCATCATATCCTTAATTTTGCCAAGGACATTTGTCGAGGCACTTGACTCATTGAGCTGCAATTATCTACCTGTCATTCCATTGGCCTAACCACTTGATTAGAAATTGGCTATTGATTTCCTAGAACAACATTAGGATTTATTGTTTGGACTCCAACACTTGGTGGAGCCATATGACAAACCATAGTCATGGTCACACCACTGGGAGGAGCTAGCAACATGGGCATATTTGGAATCATGCTTCCTGTCCCATTGGAAGTACTCATGGGCATCCCTTGACCTCCATTCGTCAATGCTAAAGTATTTCCAACACCTAGACTCAAATTCCAAATTTTCCTAGAGGAATAGGCCACTTGTAATAGCAACTCTACCTCCTTTGCTTGTGCAATAGCTATATCAATGCCATCAAGAGCACTACTACTCGGTTGCACTTGAAAGTTAAAGTCAAGATGATTCAAAAAGTATTACAACTGAGCAGCAACAGTTGGAATAGGAATATAGGTTTGTAGCTTACAAAATACTTCCTTTAGTTTCTTGGCATAATCTTGAACATTATTGTGAGGTTCTTGACATGTTACATTGAGAACACGTAACCAATACTAACATGCTCTTTCAGGAGCAAACTCTCTTCAAAAGACTGCAAAAAGAAGAAGTCAATTGTCGATCATAGTTAAGGTTCCAGCCTCTAGGCTATGGTACCATACTGTAGCATGTCCTTTCAGAGTCATGTTAAAGAACATCATCAAGTGTCCTTCATCTTGGATTCAACAATTGAACATTAACTTTTGGAATTCATTGATATGAAGTTTCACATCTTCCTCTACTAACCCATAAAAAATGGGTAGAGGAAATCCCAGGGTTGGCAAGTCCAGCATTCTTGTTGGGATTGCAATGGGTTGCGCCATCATGATGGGATTCACTAAAGGATTTTGAACGATGGGAACTATTACTCCACTCAAAGTGGGATGATTAATTGGAAGAGGGAAAGTACTAGGACTATGGCTGGAGCTAGGGTTACTAAGACCTTGGCCTTGTACAGATATTGGACCACTCCTTTGCAGAGAATATCTTCAAATAATTTCATCTCGCTATCTAGCCCTTTCAGCTCTTTCTTGCTTCTAAATCTCGGCTTGATCGTCTTTTGAATCTATCTCACTGCCTTTTGGCATACACTAATAAATTGGTCCCTATTGACTGAGATTCGGAGACCACTACTTATTAGCAGCTCTTGAAAAATGCACCACTTTTCGGGACCTAAAACGGGCCCAACATTGACTCTATGGCATTGGCCGGGCCTCTACTACACACCTCAAACCACCTCATATGGCCTCGCGCGGTCAGGAGCGTCTATACTACCCTAACTTCTAATACAGAATTTTGTGTTTGTATGGTTTGTAGTCCAATGGATATCCTTCCCCAGACTCCTCAAAGGGAGTCCCTAAACATATTGGTGTCATACACCACGTAAGCACACACAAAGGGAGCATCCCTCAGCTCATTACCACGGCTCCCCTACACCTCGGGGATTGGCCCCAAGATGCGCCATCATCAACACATAACACATTTGATACATAATTCACTATTTTAATTGATCGTTCTAGGAGATAATGGATAGTCCTCATTGAATATTTCCCCAAGAAACTGAACCACTAACCCTACAGCTTAGGGTACCTCCCACTCTCATGTAGATCATCACTCATGAAAACAATTGTTGTGCATCTAGGATGATACCATATGGTGTGTGCAATGCAATTGTGCATGACTATTGTGCTCAAACAATTTTATTCATTAACAACCAACATTGTGAAGGTGCAAAGACAGCTCTTTCCATCCCTTTCTTCTAATCGCGATTGCTTCATTGCTTAGGGCCAGCATCGAGCATTCTCGTGCTACTAAACCCTTTTAACTCAAAAAACAACATAATCTATATGCCATGCATCATAAAAACATCAAAATTTAGTGTACTTTAAACACTTAACAAACCCCTTCTCCCTATCGCTTAAAGTTATGCATTCAGCAGTAGATTTAAGACATATTTTTTATGTATTTTTCTTTCACGAAAGTAATAAAAACCTACTTTAATGTGGAGATAGGTTTGAACATCATGCTTTAGCTCTACCATACATTCACAAACACATATCTTATTTTTTCCTATTTTTTAATGTTAAAAAATATTATTTATTATTTTTTACTATTTATTTATGGAAAATTACTAATATTTACTGATTTACTAATTTAAAATTATTGATATTACATTGAATATTTTTTTAATTATATTTCAACCCATAGGAACAACATATGCACGAAAAACCCCCCAAAAATGCATAAGTCCCTTAAATTACAATGTTGCGGCATTTGCGTGTTTAGCGTAAAATTGTTAAATGACTAATGTTTCTTGATTTCTTGAACATTGCTGATAAATCAGAGTATTGGCAACCATATGCCATCATTTCTAATCATTTTCAACCAAAATTTATCATAAAATAATGAAATCTACAACTTACTCATAAAACTGCGCCTTATGATGTATGTATCTTGTAATTGGAGGCTCGATGACGCTTCCCAACAGTCGTTGATGATCCTTCCAACCTCTATCTACTCTCCTTTATGCTCTCGCATCATCGCACAATCAAAATCTTTCATCTCAGCCACCCCCTTCTCTCATACATTAATCCATGGAAACACACAAGAAGAGGATAGAGGAGAGAGAAATACTAAAATCGGATCTTTTTATTGAATGCGCTAAATTTTTATTTGTCTAAAGTGATGGATAGCGAAGAAATTCAATATCTTGCTGCCCTCTTCATTCCTCTTGATTCCACCAAGTTGAAAATGCCATTTTAAAAAATCAATGCCCGCCCCTCCCCCCACATTTCATTTTTCCATTTGACTTTTCATTCCTCAATTAGTTAAGCTCATTAAGCTTAACAATAACTAGTTCATTCTTGAAGGTTTCACACTACTCAAAGTGGTTTTCTACTGAGCAGTGGAACTCCGATTCGCGAATGGACTGGATGGCCGACTTCATAAGGTCGAAATCTAGAAATCTAGCCTCCATTATGCACTTTTTGGCTCCCGGATCACATAGTTACTTTATAATGGCAAACTTTGCAGGGATTAAATGGGAGGTCAAACGGACTTCGATTGACGAACGGAGCCTTGTGTTGGGTTTCTGGTATCGAACTCTATACAAGAAAACTCCAGCCTTTTCGATCCGCAACCATTTTATTTTGCATGAAAACTTGGTCTTTTACACCTCTGGGACCACCATTTCGCTTCAAAACAAGCTCTAAAATCCACTCTCACTATTTAGTCATAAGACTTATCTATGAGATTAGAAACTTTGCCATGGTTTTTTACCATATGGTTTTTAAAGGCTAGTTAAACAAAGGATGTGGTTTATTATGATATGAGATTCACATATAAACAAATGTGGCTATGTAGCAAATCCCATAGATATCAACTTAAGATAATGTGAAAAGCACTTGAAAGGTGGAGATTTGACCTCATGGTGGTGAAACTTACAGGATATTTATATTTTTATAAACTAGTTTTAACTATATGGCCAAATCTAGTTTCATAACCATATGAAGAAAGTGGTTCATTTGTTGCAACATGTTGTGAAATTGGATTTGACTATATAGCTAAATATCGTTTTATAGTGGAATGAAAAAGGTGGTCTCATGGTTTGTAAGATGTATGGGATTAGATTTGATCATATTGCCGAATGAAACAAGAATAAGGGATTCTTGAATCCTAGCATTGATAACAAAATGAAAGATTTGACCATATGGCCAATTTTTATTTTATAGTGGAATGGACAAAGAGGCTAATTTGTGGCAAAATGATATGATATTTGTATATGACCATATAGATAGAAATTTATGAAAAATTGAAATGAAACAAATGGTTTATGGAAACAATGTGGTTCTATATGACAAGTTTTGATCACATGGCCAAACTTCCTATAAATATAGTAGATAATTAAGGAGCTTAAAGTAGAATATGGTCTTCCTTTTCAGAGATAATATAGAAGATGTTTGTCTTAGAAGATTTTTCTATACAACCAAATCTAGCATACCCAAAATTTATGTGATCAAATCCACCACATATTTAGTCTTAATTTTTTAGGACTAATTCCCAAAAAAGTGGTTTGTTTGTTGCAAGGCAAGATTTGACCACATGGCCAAATTATAGAAATTAAGGAATTCTAAGTAGAAAATAGCATTTCCTATTAGAAATAAGTAAGGGTTGATAATGCAAGAAAGCATATGACCAAATGGCAAAATGTCATTCTTGCAGTAGAATGAACAAAGTGGTTGGCTACACATTGTAGATGTGCATACATATGCATAGTGGGGAGTAGAAAACTTAAGGAAGAGGTGAGGTTTAGTGCTGAAAGTCAAATTGCTAAATCAATAGAAACTGAGGTCTTCTATAATGAATTAAGTTTGCTATATATTGAGTGAAGATGGTTACAGTGCCCTTTGTTGTAGACACAGTAGCCAAAGACGCAGTTCAGTTAACAACTAGCCCCCATAGGAGACTAAGTTGTCCCCACCAAATGTTAGGGACCTCAATAGCTTGATTAAAGCAATGACTTACAATTCGAGGGAATAACTTATTAAGTAGTCCCAAGAGATAATTTCAAGTCCTTTGCACTATATACATATTAAACTGATGCAACAATACCACCATCTTGACTCTTCCAAAAGCCTACTAGCACTCTACCCTTCCAATGAGTTTTCAGTACACCCCAACAACGAACTCAATGAGGCTCAATTGTTGAAGGCTATATGTAAAACCATGAATCCTCCTTGAACTTTTCTCCTTCCCATTTACCATGCTCATTCTTTGTATTGTGAACATAGATAGGAGAGATGGAATCATGAGGTTGCCTTTGTTGATATCTAGATGCCATTGGAATGTATTTGAGAAGAATGTCACTCAGAAGGAGAGGAATGCGTCTAAGAACACTTTAAAATAGTGGTAGAAATGCATATGAAAGAAAGAGAAAGACTAGGGGTTGTGTAGAGAATATTGGCAAGTATGTGGCTATGGTTGTGTGAGCATAGTAGGAATTAAATGAAAATATTTGTGAAGTAGACGTAAGAGAATGATCAAACTAGAAGTATTTCTTGCTAGAAAGATGCCCAAAAATGCTTTTCTTGATTATACATGATATAAAAAGAGGTTTTCGAGGTGAGAAAAGCCCTTTCTAGAGAGAGGGGAAAGTGGGACCCACCTAACATAGGGGGGATAAAAGGTTTTTTGGGGGGGGGGGGGGGTGTGGATAAAAGGGGACATAAAAGAATAATCCTATAAGGGGTAGGCCCAAGGGAAAAAAGGAAGTGGATAAAATATGCACACCATCCCCTCTCCTATTGGTCCTCCAAAAATCTCTTGCAATTAGGTAAGTCATTAACTCTTAAGGTAAATGGCACATTTTGATTCCATATTTCCCTAAATGAAAGAAGTTCTACTAGAAAATGTAGATTGGCTTGTTGTTCTACATAGATAGGCGACCCTAGTTAATGGGTGGTATGTTGCAATTCTAATTTGGATATTAGGTCACATGCTCGTTATTTTTAGATTATCTTGGGGTTTGTAGGACATAGTGTTTAGGATTTTCTCATGTTGATATTGTTAAATCCTCTCACCATAGCTTAGCACTTAATACATAGATTAAGAAAAAATCACTAACAAAGCATCTAAGAGGCCAACCAATGCCAATGCCAATACTCCTCATAAATAAAATAATCTACAAATAGTAGACTACTATAAAAATAAATAAATCCATTGGCATGCCTTCAATGAATAAATTCCATGACATGAATTAATAATAATAAATATGAGATTATCCAAAATTAATTGAATGCTCAACCCAACACTACGGACATATCCTCACCTACCTTTACACATCAATCCAAGCTAACAATAAATAGAGTCAGTGTGAGAATCAATATAAATTAATCATTTTGCAAGAACACAATTAGACATCGGTTGTCACAAAAACTAAATAATCAAGGCATACTCAAAGGGCACCCAACTAAGAAAAAGAGTCCTAGCAAAAAGAAGAACTCTTTATACATGTAAACACTAATACTGGCAAATTTGTATATCATGGAGTCATCCACTCATAAAAATCACCTACATACACAAGACCAATTTTGAGGATTGAAAGGACATACATGTATGTCAACTTTCCAATCAAGGTTGCCGTCCCCTTGAGAATGCGCCCTGACGCATAGAGGAGAACCATTTAAGGCCATAATCCCTCTAGCTAATGCCTCCTAGAATAAATATAGATCTCTTACAAATTGGGCTAATCTTTTTGTGAAGTTGAAGGTACATAAGGGCACATTGATATCAACTTTTGGTATCAAGATGCCTAGAGATAATGTTGTGGATTCTAGTAAGTTGTTTTCATTCCACTCGTTTTCTCTATAATGGAAGATCTATAGATGCTAAGCTATGCATCCACCTGCCATCCTTATCTAGTGTATGGAAATAATAAGAAGGTACTAACATTGTCTCAAAGCAACTTTGAGGTGGAGGCTTATGTCATTGATTGTTCCATTCCAGGACACAAGGGGCACACCAAATCCAGTCATGCAATGGACTTGCTTACATAATCTAAGGTTATTCCACAATGTTATTAAATTCACATATTTTAAGATCAAAATAGTTGTTGTAAAGCCTTAAGGTTTTGATTCGAATTAACCAATCTTGGACTACACGCATCAATTGGGCTCATGATCCATTAGAGGCTAATAGGAAGAAGTGGGTTTTTAGAAGATATGGGTTGCCCCATATCTAGAGCACATGATTCATCAACGCATTTTTAAGTACCCTAGTATTTATAAATGCTAGCAGTTTTGACACTCTCATGGAAGAAGTGGGTTTTCATAAGAGATGGATTGCTCCGCATCTAGAGCACATGATTTTTCAACACATTTTTAGGTACTATTGCATTTATAATTGCTAACAATTTTGATGCACTCATGTATTTAGAGATACCATGACATGGGTATCTTTACTCTCTCACCATGCATTGTTAGCAAGGATAGAGTTTTAACACTCATGGTAATCCTTGGTATAGCTAACTCTAAAGTTTCTTGATGTTCGTTTTCTAACAAAATCTTAGCCAATGACACTTATACTATATTGGCTCTAGTCTTAAGGTGTTCAACCCACCTTTTGAAGGCATGCCATAAGTTGGGTTACATTTAAGCATGGCTTCTATGGGAAATAAGACACTAGTGAAGGCTAAGTTTGCAACTAGTGATGGGTCAACACTTTTGTAAAATTTGTATTATTTTTTGTGAATGGGCATAGCCACTTCTATAACATTTTTTATTGATTCTTATGGATAGGCTCACCTATATTGGTCTTGTTGGGTGCCACTAAGGCTTCAAATTCCTTCTTGGCCTTGCCAACCCAATTCCCTATTTGCTTGGTGAGCCTCAATTATTCCTTAGGGTCAGGTAGTTCCCCAATCTATACCTAGCCATTTCTAGAGACATAGATGTAATTGCTCTTGCTAAGAGAAATTTTCATGTTTAGATTCATCCATATCATATAGTATTCTAGCCTTCTTCACTTTCCTCCCTCTCCATTTCTTTGTGTTTTTCTTCCCCTGCTTTAGATGGATCAAGAGTTTGAAAGCCAAGAATTGCAACTTATTAGGCCATCACATCAACTAACAATGATTCATGTTCGAGATGGACTAATGGGACCTCTTTAGACTCTCCTAACTCCCCCAAACTTTTCGAATCTGGGAGTAAAGATGTACACTCTCACTAGTTGTGCTAATGATATAACATGCAATAACCATGTCTTAGTATACAAAGGGGTTACACAAATATTCTCACTCTTGCTCCAATATGCGATGGTACACCATATAAAGTAGGACATTGGTACTAGGTATATTAGAGGATTGGGACAAGGAATGGTAGAGCTAATGGTTATTGTGAATTCTTTATATGTAGAGTGACTAGAGACCTAAAGAGGTGAGGCTTGTATGCAATTGAAACAACTACTGTTTAGCATTTCTATATCAATAAAAAACAACACACAACATGGTTGTCCAAAGGTTTGCGAATAGTCATGTTCTATGTGGTTGCACTTGCACCTTGGGTAGATCACACCTTGCATATGCTAAAAAAGTTTCCTTCTAAGCTCAAATTTGTCATTAAGCATCTTAATGGCTCCCATCAATTCTTGGAACTTCTCTATGTGGTTGCTTGGAGCTCCAACTGTTATTGACTCATTTTTGTCCACGTATGCTAGCATTAGGGTTCACTTTATTAGTTTAGCCATGCTTTTTGCATTCTACCATGCTATCCTCATTTCTTATGGGTTCCTTGCATATGGATTTTAGAAGTTCGAGTCTAGATGGGGGGTTGCTAGAAATGAGAGAGGATATTTAAAAGGTATGTGACTCCATATGCAATTCAAGGTTGTTTGGTTCATGTGATACATGATATATGTGAAATGCAGGTCAAACTAATGCAATGCATTTTTTAAAGCAATGATTCTATGTATTGGGATTGAAAAGCTATGGTTTGAATAATGTGATTCAACTCTCTATTACTTGTAGGTGTGAGATAATAAGATTTTGGCATTTTCTCATGTGGAAAAGGGACCATTTTTCATTATTTTTCTTGTAGTGTTCAACCTCATGGGCCTTTACTATGGGAGGCACCACATACATAGCTAGGTGCAGCATGTAATTGCAGTTAGCTAGATATGTGAACCCTCCCCTGTGGAAGCTCATGATGTTGTCGAAATTCACAATGTGGAAATTTTAGTCGAGATTTGTGTAAAACTTGTTTTGTGGCTTCTTTATAATTTTTCTTGGCTTTACAATGGTGGAATGGTTACTAAGTGAGTTTCTAATTTTCAAGCTTGAATCCACAAAGGTTCAAAACCTAGAATTGCAGAATACACCTTAAAGACCTCTTGAAATTGTTTCTACTATGTAGAAACCCCTCTTCAACATCTTCTACTACTTCCTATCATAACATGCAACAAACAAGATTGAATGGGGACCTCTCACTTTAGATGTGAGTCAAAACTCAAAGCTCTCCCTTGGAGATGGGAGACACAAGTGATCTCACCTTTTAAATGATACTATTGAAAAACATCTATCATTAACTTTCTTTTGTGAGAGAGAGAGAGAGAGAGAGAGAGAGAGAGAGAGAGAGAGAGAGAGAGAGAGAGAGAGAGAGAGAGAGAGAGAGAGAGAGAGAGAGAGAGAGAGAGAGAGAGAGAGAGAGTTTTGAGGCTCTCTGATCCAATGACAGCTCATAATGTAAAAGACTAGCAAATTTTGCCAATTGCTTTTAGGGGTTTGTGCTAAGTAAGTAAATTAGTTTGAGATTTAATATGCTAAGGTGGAATTTGTGAGGTGTCGATTCAAGCAAGCAACTATAAGTAGAGAACGTAGCAACTAAATTTCTCTTCCTTTTGTTCCTCAACTATTATGCAATGCATACATAATTGATAAGCATGGAGTTGATTAAACCACAACATATAAAGAAGAACCAAATGCTTCTTCAATTATTCTATTGTCCACTCTACTCTTCACTTAATTGTAGCAATCTTTACATTATGGTCATTCTTTACAAACACTACTCTTCAAGGCAAGATGATTACATACCCGAATCACCACTAAGAGAGCAAGCCTCTTGGATCCTGAAGCACCCTGATACCAAGTTTTGCACCCTTGAACTGCTCCTAGATTGTGATGCTACTCTACATGTGGAGTTGAGAGAGAAAGAAGAAGAAATCTAGCTATGAAGCTCTCACATGCACTCATAAAACCTCACTCCTACACACACTTCACACAATAGAGCATACATAATAGAATGACAAGAGGAAAGCTACTCTCACACATTCAAGGAGACATAAGACAAAAATACGAGCAAAGCTTGTATTGCTTGATGCTCAGAAGTGAGCTACAAATAGAGTTAGTGACTTTAATAGTTGGCAAGATTTTCCTTGCTTAAAGATGCTTCACACCCCATTATTATGTATTATTTACAAGGTTGAGGTTCATAGATACAAGATTGTCATGGCTTATGGTTAATATATAGGAATAACACTCTTCTTGATGTCATCTTGCTTAGTTGTGATTAACTTATGCATCATTAACAATTGTAATGTGGCATATTTTCAAATTAAATATCTAAGATGGCTTCTATAAAATCAAGGTTGAATAAACTATTGTGATAGAAGGCTTTAGCTCATCAAAGATAAAGGAATCTCAACAATTGCACTACATATTTATTTTAATTGTAATTATACTTGTTGGCAAGCTTGAAATAAATTATCAAACATGTTCACCAACTCTTGATAGCAATTTGAAATTCTTGCACGCTATAAACTTCTAAGCTTCATGACTTGCATGTACATGATCCAAGTAGTACTGAACTTGAAACAAGAGTTCATAATATGCTAATGTTTGTTGAATAATTATTTGATATGCTCAAATGTACGCAAATCAATAACAAAAACAAGCTCCAATCTCATGGTTGAGAGCAGGTTGTCATTGCAAATTGTGTTGTTTTCAAGGCATATTTTAACTTACATTGCAATGACTCTCTTGGCATGATGAGGGTCCTGCGAACCATGCTAGTTAGAGAGGATCAAATAAAATATTAAAAGAGTGTGCAAGAGTGATAGCATTAAGAGGGCAAAGTTGGAGACTCTTCCACCTAGCATGTCCCCAAGGCGAACCCACAAAGAAAGCTCCACATGGCAAGACCAACAAAGTGGGACCCTCATACATGGTTGGATTTGTAGTAGAAGGTGCCAAGAGACATGCCCTTCAAAGCATTCACTTAAGCCTTAGGAAGCAAAGCCAAATGTTTAAAATTATCATCAAGAATTGTACCTATCTTATTTTCTTAATATACATCAAGCGAAGATCTTAAAAACATATTTATCCTACCTATCTTATTATCTTAATACACATCAAGAGATTTTTTAAAACAACATATTTTTCCTACTTATCTTATTTTCTTAATATACATCAAGAATTAAAAAAAAAACATTTTTTGTATTATTATGTTCTATTTTTTTTTCGATATATTAACTTGCAATTGCGTGGCACTATGTTCAATTGTTGATAACTTGTGGAATGTAGAAACTTCTCCCATTCCAAAAAAGCTCAAGGAATGTTTTATCAAAACTACCATGATGCTCTACAATCCCAAAGAAATATGCCCTTACAAGCAATGCTAGCAAGAGCTTCAACTCTCCAAGGATACACTACAACATGATATTTCTAGTGAGATGAATTTATTAAATTCTCAAAATTTAGCTTACATCACAACACCCATCAATGAAATTGCTTTTTCCAAGCTTACAAGGCCTAAAACTACTCTACAAATGGGTCACTAGCTTCCTCCTTTTTCTTCATGCTAGGTTCATACTACATTGGACAATTACATGATCTATTGACACTAAAGGATTGCTATATTTGAAATATCTATAGGATCTATAGACACTATGTTATGCATCCTAGCTTTATTATGTTTTTTCTAATCTTCAGAACATGTTGCACTATTTGCATCTCTCTCTATACTGTATTCAGCAAAGTGTTGGCATGTAGTATAGCATACAGCACACATATATTTATGCATGTAACCCATCAGCTTGCAGAATATGGATAGTAAATACAGATGAGCAACAAAGCATTCTCCATGAGTTTTGCACCCGCGAACACTTCGCAACATTGCATGGTGCAAAACTGACTCGCAAATTCTACATCTTGAATGTTAAAACCCTAAAGTTTAATTGAAGCAATTAAGCTTTAGGGTTTTAACACTGCATGGTGCAAAACTGACTCACAAATATTATATCTTGAATGTTAAAACCCTAAAGCTTAATTGAAGCTATCACTGTTTATTGGGAAATATTCTCCTCCCTACCACACTAGTTGTAAGCCTACTCTTCAATCACCCTTTCTCCTCTATGCACAAGCCATGGAGATAACCTCTAAGCACCACAATCTTGCAGGTGCTAGCATTACAGCACTGTACCAAAGCCACAACAGAGGTTCCACGTGAACTATAAGGTACGTTTCCCCACGCATGGTACACAGGAGGGGACTTGGTTTGGTTGTGAACTACAAGCATCAACTGCCAAAATGTCACATCATATGCATTATAAAAACTGCAATGGATTCTTTGCCTTCCATAGTTGTCTTTCTGCTCACATTGATTGCTCTCAAGCCTTGTCAAAAAATTTACTGAAAACACACAGAGAGTTCTCAAAATGATGGCTAACAGAGAGTTGCAATGCTAGCTTGCCACAGTGTAGAGAAAAGTTTATAGAAGAAGCATTAGCATTTGCTTATGCAACAAAGTGAAGACTCAAATAGCCAAAGCATAATGCTAGTCACGTAAGCATGTATCAAGAGTGCTTGCGATTGAACTAGTTGTCCTTGGAACTGCAGTGACCGAACATAGCATGAGTTTACCATTTCTCCCATTCTTGCATTCCAATCAAAGTAAAATTCTGACAATGTATTAGGGCCTTAACATACTCCTGTAGAATGCGAGAAATTTGATATTGAATATCTCATGTTATTTTAGCAACAGTAATAAGTCACCTTAACTTATAATTACACTACACATCTAATCATGATATACGTTTTCCATAGGCACAGAGGATCACAAACCGTACCTCCAGTTCAGCAAAAAAGTTGGATAGTAACTTATATCATATGTTTCATTCTAATTTTCCTTTACATGAGATTGCTTCAAATTTTACTGGACATATAGCTAATTATGGAGAGCATGAATTACTCTTATGATTTATTCATGGCACATTAGATGCTGTGTTGGTCGACAAGTGTCCAATAGACTTCCTTTGACAACTACAATTCATTAACACAGAAAAAGCATTCAAAGACTACGATAAACATTCTCTATTAGAATGGGAATGGGAAAGGGAGGCAGATCAACAGTGGCATCAGTAAGACAGCAACCCCCAGAGCTACATGAAATTGATCAGGTGAAGAAATTTCTTCTGCTTGTGGGGTGATAGGACCCCTTTGAAGAAATAAGACAAGGACAACCCAATACAAGGAGACATCACTGAACAAAGCAGAGAAACCAAGAAGCGCAATTGAAATGCCATTCACCCGGCTCCAAACCTGCAAAAGCATGTATAGCTTTGCATCAATCAGATAAATTAGTTCTCTGCTGAGTGCAACTTTAACTTGCGACCATCTTAGACTAACCTTTCGTCCCCACAAAGCTTGTGAGATTCGACCACCATCAAGTTCACCAACTGGAATACTATTGATACCATTAATAAGCAAACCTGCCCATGCCCACAGAACCAAAGGATTGACAGCTAAGCCAGATCCCTCTTTCAAGGAGTCTCCTAGAAAGGCTTTTGCTGCAAAAATCACAAACATGATACATGTAGCTTACCAAAGGAACAACACAATGAAGAAGCCAGTCATGCTCCAAAAGAATGATCAGTCAACCAGACAAAATTCTTCTGCTCAATTGGGTGAGATACTAACCTAGAACTCCCACAATAAATGAATCATGAAATGCAGATGCATTGACGATGATACCCTGTCCATCACTTGGTGATAGAATAAAGCCAATCAAAACAATGATCAAAGACAAGGAACCTCCAGCAAGGGGTCCAGCTGCTGCAATTTTAAGGAGATCTTGGCGAGTTGAAAGGATACTGGTAATTCTTGTGATACCCCCAAATGAGCCAAGCTGTGCAAAAGAGGAAGCAAATTGACTTTGAATAAATGATATGTTCTGCCTGAATATTGGAACAACATAGGAGGTCCTTACTGAAGTAAACAAGTGATTACAATTTAAGTATAGATTGTGGATATTGACTTCATTACAACTTCATTCCAGTACAACATTATGAATACTTTAGAACTTGGATTACTGTTTGTTAACATCAGCAGGCATGTCTGCACTTAGCATTTAGTTGCAAAAATCAAAGCAAGCATCAAGGGATTCCTGAAATAATAATATTTGTAAGTCTGATTGCCCATAACATTGCACAAAACTGGATACTTGTTTTACTGATAAGCTTTTTGCATCAAATGCTTCGACCACCATGCTTGCTATGGCATTTACTCATGGTGTGAGATCTATCCAGGTAAGCATAAAGAGATTCATTAATAAGTATGAAAAGATTCCTGGTATTACATCTAGGCAGAGATCAGAATCTCGCTATTTTGATTTAGCCAATTTTTGGAAAGTTGGCATTCGGTGTAGTCATTTTATGCATTATTGTTTGTCAATGTGATACTTCGATGATGCACATTCTGAATTTCAAAGTTTAAGGTTAAATATTTGTTACTTTTGGAGTATATTATATGTACTTTCTAGTCGTCCTGGTCCAGGTCCCCTTATTTTGGCCATCCCCATCCCCATCCCCATCCCCATTCCTGTCCCTCTTACTATATGAACACATTGAGCCATTTGGTCTCCAGTCCAAGAGTGGTGATCACATAACAATGATGAGCACAAATAGGCCTTCAGTCCTATAAATAGGACGCAGCTACCCTAACCTTAAAGTACCCCTAGCATGTTCGCACTAGGTCACGTTATGTCCCAAGGCTATGGCCCATGCTATTGGTACCCATATAGATGTCCAAGGACATAACAGTTTCCCCTTATGAATGCTATTGGTGCCCAATGACCAAATACTTAGGATAAATGATCTGATGAGATGTAATGAGCATTTGTTTAGTCCTATCATTGTAAAGTCATATACTTGGTATAAATGGTCCGATGAGATTGACAGTCCTATAGTCAAGAACCAATTTGGGTTCCAGTGGAATGTAATGAGCAATATCTTCCAATCATAGGAGCTCCTTGATGAAGATGATCAATTCACCTTGTCCCAATTGTTCTCTCAAACAACACATATGGAACACCAAGTGAGTTAGGACATCTAGAGGCAAATCCTACTAGTAAGACATGCTATTGATGTTCTTGATAATTTGGAACAATCCACAATACCTCAAAGATATCTATAGCACTTGCCAGTAGTCATTGAGTCAGAGTCCTTTTGGACTCAAAAGTTCCACATGCTCTCCTAGAGCTCTCAAAGAATACAATTTTGGCTAGCATAAAATGCAACATGATCCTAGGCTTTTTTAATACTTTCCTTTGCAATCATTAGCATTTCTTGCTTGTCATGTAGAAAGTTAACTACAGATTGCATCTACTCGTTTAATCATGCATCAATATATCTAATACCTGAATGCTTAGTACAAGTATAAGCAAACTAAATCTATGGAAGATAATTCTTCCAATCAAATAGTCTATAGGAGAGATATGCATGCACCATATCTTACATGGTCTAATTTGTTATCTTGGTCTGTCCATCGGTCTCAAGGTGCTCCGAGGATGACATGGACTAGACAGGTGCTAGTAGCGCTGGTCATACCCTTGGGTCATAAAGTCCAAGAGTGGTGATGACACAACAATGATGTGCACAAATGGGCTTTTAGTCCTATAAATATGAGTCACTTCCCCTTACCCTAAAGTACCCCTAGTGCACTTGCACAAGGTCGGTTTATGACTCAACGTTGTGATTCTAGGCTATCCACTTTTGTAGGATCCTACACAAGTCTTGAATACGTCACCTAGGCGCCCTTCTATTGGTAGTCAACCGAGAACAACACTTACTTTATGAGGTTGATATGCATGACACGATCTTCGTCCTCAAGGTTGGATCTTGAGTAGTTTATCAGCTTGGAGACATTCTCCAAGCCAACATGTTTTAGAGCTCTTGATACTAGAATTCGAGGTATGGGAGCTTCCTTTCATGCATGCAACTATTATCGTGCTTTCATCTTTTGTCATTCACTCTCCCTTTAGGAGTGGAGCAACTACAATAAGGCACTTGCACGACTCTATACCACATGGAGCCAAGTCTTGGATGCATCCCATGGGTGCCCTTCCATTGGTAGTAAGTTGACCAAGGACACTGATTGCTTTATGAGGCTGATATGCATGATGATCTGCATCGCCAAGGTTGGACCTTGTGCAATTTATCAACTTGGAGGTCTTCCCCACCTTCATGTGTTCTGGAGCCCTTAGTGCCAAAATTGGAGGTATGGGAGCTTCCCTAGGTGGCATATCACGAAGGCCTATTCATGTGGCCGATCCTTAGCAAGGAGTGTCCCTTAATATTGCAACTTTCACCATGCTTTCATCTTTTGTCATTTACTCTCTCTCTAGGTGTACGGAGCTAGTTGCAAGGAGGCTCTTGGCGCTATCAAGAGTTTTGAAAAATCTTGCTTCACGCAATAGTTACTTTGGCCTATTCTTCTTGTATGGAATGGTAAATCTTTGTGGTGCTATATACCCATGTAATCTAGCCTTTTTTTTATCAAGCCATACTTCAGCCATGTTGTTGAGCCCATGTACTTCCATCTTTGACTCTAAGCAATATAACAAAAGATTTTCCCAAGATACTCTCTAATCTATTGGTGTGCCAGATAGCACACTTGTTCCACACATGTAGGTCACTCTCTATTGTATTGGTGTGCTCAATTGCACATGTTTTCCACACATGTAGATTACAAGGATTCATTATGTGTTATGATGCTATAGCTGGCTATGGGGTGCCTAGAGCTCTAGATATAGCATACTTACTCCACTATCAAACAAGTACAAGGAGGGTCTCCAACACAAGAGGAAATACTTGGTGAAATGACCTACTAATATCAATGGATTAAGGGTAGGATTGTAGCCACTAAGCCTTGCTGGGGATATTTCCATCTTTCCAACTTGCTTTAGCCTTGTTGAAAACCCATTCCCACGTTTGAAGCATAATGACCCCAAATCCCACCAATATGCCCAACAATCTAAGCATTTGTCATTCTTTGAAGAATTTATAACCTTCTTGTAAATCCAATTGGGTGGCTTTTAACAACGGTTCTAGGGTAGACGGGCCAAAAAGTGATGCCCCCAAAAGGAAAATCATAGTTACCTTCATACGACATACAGATGGGTTCGTACCGTACATACCCATACGATACCGTACGAATTCGCATGTGATTTTGGCTGCATTTTTTCCACCCATCTTGCAAAACTGGTTATACAACATGATTTTGGCACATTTTCGTGGGGGCCTAGGGCAGCATTTGGCAAAAAGGGACAGAATGTGGACTTGGGGTTCATTTACACACATTGTCAACTCTCACCCTCTCCTTGAGGCTCATCCCCACCCACTTGTCTTCAAGCATCAACCTCCCATCCCCTCCCTCTTCAAGCATCATCTCCTCTTCTACTCTCCTCCTCCCCCCATCCCCTCCCTCTTCATTGTTCTTCCAAGTTTTCCCCATCACCTCCCTCTTGAAGCATCATTACCCCATCTCATCCCTCTTGGGTCTTCAAGCCTCTAAAGCTCTCACTCTCTCCTCTTCCTCTCATCCCCTCCCTCTTCAAGCATCATCGTGATCGCCAATCAGAGTGACGAGTCTCAACTCTCTTCTCTCCATCGGACCTCACTTGGATGCCTTGGCATCATGACATGCGAGAAGCAAGAGGCCTTCAACTTGCATGCCATCCATGTGGAGAACACAAAGAAGTCCAACTCCCACCATTGGACATGCAAGTATTGCGGGAAGCACTACACAAGTAGTGTGACCCGGTTTCTTCAACATCTTTCCAAGACGGAGGGGTTAAGTTGTTGCAAGCAACGTGATCCCTCAACACATTACAGAGGAGATTCTTGCCAAGATGAGAGGGGGATCCACTAGAGGACGAAGTGGCGCATCAGCAAATGACACCCACACCTATGTCTACTTGTGAGGAAGCCTCAAATGTAGGCGTATCTTCAACCGATGCAGGTGAGGCCTCCACCATTGGTGGTACAAACTCCACATCCGCTTCCAACTTCAACATTGGCAAAAGGCAAAGATTTGAGGCTCATGCGGCACCGGAGAGGCAATCCTCTCTCTCTCAAGCTCCCGGCCATATGCTTGGATCGGTTACCTTTCTTAGAGAAAGGCAACAATAAGCGGACATTGAGATTGCACGCATGATAATCAAATGCGATCTTGCATTCAATGTCCTAAAGGAGAGGATCGACAAAGCCCTGATCCTATTTACGCCACATGGACAAAATATGATTGCTCCATTCTCACCAATGGATGGAGAGACCATAGGAAATGGGGCATCATTAACGTACTCATTTCATGTCCACTTAGCGCATATTTTTTGCAAGTTGTAGATACTAGCAAGAGGGGAAGTAAAATGACCGGCACATTCATCTACCGCTATATTCGGCAAGCTATCATTGAGGTATACATTGTCTTTTTAAATTTTAAAGTTGTTGCTTTCATTATTATAATTTTTAATTCATGTCTCCCCGAAGCTTTCCTTATCATAATTTTGAATTTGTGCCATGTATGATAGATTGTAGGTGGGCCCGTCAAATGTGATGCAAGCTGTTACCGACAATGCATCCAATTGTCTGTGCATGGACCGTTTGCTTGAGGCCGAGTTTCCTTCATTAGTGTGGACTCCATATGCAAGTCATTGTTTGGACTTGCTCATGGAGGACATTGGAAAGCTCAAATGGATGAAGAGGGTGGTGCATAAGGCTACATCAACTGTCACCTTCTTCATGATAAAGGTGAAGGTGAAGGTGAAGGTGCTTGCGATGTATTACGAGCATAGCATGCTTGAGTTGAAGAAGCCTTCTTTAACTCGCTTTGCTTATATGTGGTTGCTGTTGGAGTGTCTTTATGAGATGCAGTCCAAATGGTGGTGTACACCCTATAGAATGAGTGAGATGAGCACAAGACAAAGGAGGTAAAAGCCGTGTAGTGCTTGTGCCTCGATGATCAATTTTAGCACAAAGTCTATGGGATCGTAATTGCCATGACTCCCTTTTATAGGGTGTTACATATGAGTGATTGCGAGGGGTCCACCATAGGCCTTCTCGTTCAATTCTCCAGAGCAGCACTAGTGGAGGCACAGGCTTGCATAATGATCATGGAGTCACAGTGTGCACACATCATTGAAATAGTAGAGAAGAGATGGGCATAGATACATAAGCCCATCCATGGATTTGTAGCACTATTACATCCGGCCTACAAGTCTCCAACAATCATGGATGATAGAGAATTGCATTCTAACCAACTTGCATATCTCACTTGTGTGGTCCACATGGATGACCACAACATAGTTCTAGAGGAGCTCGGATGCTATGCGGATCAGAAAGGGCATGTGGCTTTTGCTTCTCCCACTTGTTGGAGAAGAGAGTCGCTTATGTAGGCCTCTCTTTTGGTGGTAGAATTTTGGATATGCGCTGCAAACTCTTCAATCCTTGGCCATGAGAGTTCTTGCTCAGGATTGCTCTTCGGGTGCATGTTGGAGAGTACCTATTCTCTCATTCACACGAAGATTCGCAATCGGCTTAGCACACGACAATTAGAGCAGCTAGTCTATCGCTGCACTAGCTTGTGCATGATAAATGCCATGATGACCATGGTTAGTCCAAAGCAGATAAACACTTATCGTTAGGTTTAAATTTGTTCTATTCAATTTTATACAAGTTAAAAATTTAGTATTTATAATCTTATGCCAAGTTATGTGCATTGTGTAGGAATGTTGATACATTTAAATTGACGGGCGAGACTCTTCTAAGTGTACACTAGGAGGTTGATGCGGAGGAAGAGCATATCTTTGTGGAGCTCTATAGAGAGCTCATAGCAGCAAACACTCATGAGACTCGCAGTGAGCGTGCTTGTGGGCGAGGAGTTCAAGTTCGAGTTGCAGCAGTTACTAGCAAGGGCACAGTCATTCGGCGCCCTCCAAGATCAACAAGGGGTGGTTCGAGTCGTTTGTAGACATATGTGAGACGGGGCTCTAGTAGCTCTCATTCCATGCCTGATGATGACCTTTCCCCCTTGCCTATAATTACACCGCCATTGCCTAGGGAGCCATCATTTGATGATAATGGTAACCTCATTAGTGAGGATAAGTATAGAAGTGTCTTATCATCCGATGCCAAGGGGTAATCTTTAGACTCTCTTGATGAGTACTTTGATGATGATGATTATGATGTATGACGTATCGTTGATGATTGTATCCAGATTAGCAGATTTCACACCTGACTCTTGAGTCTGTCATGACTTGGTATCATGTATGATCATTGATCTCATTTTGTAATGGCATTGCTGTAGCCTATTTTCACTTTAAAAATGTGTGTTATCATTTATAGTTTTTTTAATAGTTTTTTTAAAAATTAACATAATTTTTTTTTCGTACTAATATCATACCGTACCTTATAAAATCATAAGGTACCATTTAGTACCATATTTTATCATACCGTACCGTATTGTACTTTTTGTACGTAACAACCATGAGCAAAATGCACCCCATCCCAATTTTGTGACGATTTTACAAATGATATAGCTTGTTTAGCCACTTAAAGTTATGATATCAAGTTTTCATATTGCATATAAACTTAATGTGAGTCGAGCAATTGAGCCATGTTTTTTTTTTTAACATTGTGGATTTTGTGAAACCTTAAAAGCAATGCACCCTTGAGTGTCACTCTATTGGCCCCTCATTGTCACTCTTCTGTGAACCCTTCATTTATAACTAGGTCTACTCAATAAAAATATTGAAATGCTCCAAAGTTTTTTTTTGGGCTCCATATGATATATATAGTTTGACTATTAAAAAACATTTACGTGACTCACTTGGAAAAAATTATAAGGGGGGACTATTAAATGACACTCTAATGGCCCCTTTACCCTAATGCCTGTCTTGCTTTGATGTTTTCTTCCACCAAAAGAAGAATCTATTGATAAACTCCTCAAGGTTAAAATATAAAACAAGCTAAGTTGAAACATCAGAAATGTGTTATCAGTAAATTGCGAAAGACATGTTTCCTTTCACCTAGAAGAGATTACATGTCACATTCAATGGATTTAAGTAAATCCGTGGTTAGTGTAACTTGAAATGATATACCTGCAGACTTGGAATAAAATAAGGTAAACCCAGTTTTGCTCCGATATTTTGTGCAGCATAAATGTGGCCACTTTCATGTGCAGCAAGTATTGCCAGCGTCACAAAAGCTCCAGGAAGACCCTCAAGGAGGAGTTCATAGTTATCAAAGGTAGATCTGTACAGAAGGACCAATTAATACATAAATTGTGTAGCATGTAATATAAATACAATGTTTTCTTCAAAAACACACAAAATATACTATCAAGGAGAACTACTTAAGAAAGTCCCAGGGCCATCCTGCAAGCTTCATGTTAATAAAACAAGGTTTTTACACGTTGCAAGGAAAATCCTGCAAAGTACCATGTCGCTTCAAATGCTTATTTCAAGGGTTAATAAAGAGTGGATCAAGAAGGACTTTATGGATGAGCTGTGGGCTTGATTGGAATTTTTCATGTTTGGTGCTTAGTAATCAAGTAGTACTATGTTACAAGACACTTGCAATTTCAAATAATGGCAAACTCACACTCTGAGATATGACTGCAAAAAGTTTAGCAGCATGGGTTTGATGCAAACAAACGCCACAAGTCAGATGAGGCATAGAGAGATCATTTTGCACTTACAAGAAGTTCACTTGAAGTGAAGGTGAATTTCGCAACAATACAGTGACTAAAGTAACCAATCCAAACAATGATGCAGCAGCCCAATCAGGTATGGCTGCACAAGGTAAAACAGTCTAAGATCTGTGAACTTGTTCGCTTGTAGCTAAGGATGCTCAAGGAAATCAAATATTCATACAGGAAGGATCAGGCTCCAATAACTCCTTTGGAATAATAGACGCCACTGGTTTGTCATCACCGGGATTGAGAAAAAGGAAAAGTCTGTATTGATCCCCAAAATTATTCTGGAGAGTAAACATCAAAAAATATAAGCACAAAAATACATCATTAAACAAGCATAAGATCAAAGAAGCTCTTAATCTACCTGCAGTCTCATGTTTATTTTTGCATAGCTCTTTGAAGCATTCCCCCGAAGGTTTCCTTTGAAAAGAACACCACCCTGAAACAGATGAAGATATGTGTACAGCCAAGTACTAACAAAGCACTGGTCCATATAGTGATATGGACTCTACAATAATGTATGTGCAGAAACATTAGACAAGACAAGGAAAGGTGATGATTGATGAGTGTGCAAAATTTATCTTCACCACCAGAATTCCACAAGAAACTCACACCCAACTTGATCCTTCACATCCTCAGCCACCTTTCTTACTTCCTACTCTTCAACTCCACACACAGCACCTTCATCACACATTCACATTTCCCCCATTGCTTGAAAGGCATTGCTACATTCAGGATTCTCCAAGAGAGGATGACCCTTCCACTTGCCCAAGAATGGGCTCATAATCTTTGAAAAGAGCTCCAGTGACTCTAAAAGAACTTCACTAGAGTGGATCTCTGTTTCACAAGCCTCCTAATTGTGGGTTCAAAATTGGGTACTTGCATCTTCCTTAAAGAGGTTTCTTCCAAGTCTACTTTTGAGGTAACCACTAGGATTCTTCTTGATAGTCTATTGCCTAGCTTCTGACATAATGTCAGTACATTTGAATGTGCTTTGTGCAACCTTGGAAGACTCAATCCCTCACTACCAATGACCTATCAGAAAAGATGCTAAGCAGGGTATTCATATCTACTTCATGTGGTGCAAAAGAGTCTTTATTCTCTTGTCCTTGTAGTCACTAGTATTAGTTACGCGCACTGAGCTTAAAACATTCACCAAGGAGCACATCCATTGCAAACTGAAGGAATACTTGTTTATAGTCTTCCAAATGATGTACCATGCACGTAGACTTGCTGGTTTTTCACATGCAGGTACCAGAACCCTCAACATGTGTATGCCCTTTGATGGAATTGTCTGTCTCTATGGTTGTATGGGCATCATCAAAGAGGTCAGAAGTTCAACACATGGATAATCCACGAATGGCTAGTGACAAGTGGTCAAAGTATGCATGCACTCAGTGTGGCTTGTGGAATTCAAGGCGTGTGGAAGGGCTAATGCTGAGTAAAGGTTCAAAGTGCAAGAAGTTGATTAGAAATCACAATACACGGTTATAAGGACACTATAATAGATGGCATCCACTTGTATTTGTCTTTGACAAGAGTTAAAAAGACCATAAGACAGCCATGCCAAGTATACATGTGATTGCACTAGAAAGGTGGAAGCACACTTGGTTTTGTGATGGACATGCTCAAGTGCAGGAGACTTCAAGCTATATGGAACTTCCATCACCACATGTGCAAAAGGGAGGGCATAACCCACATGGCGAGCCACAATGGAGAGAGAATCGTGATTATGGGAGGATCAAAGTGCTAATGTCTCAGAATGTGAGGAAGGAGAGAGCCACAAATAAAAGACGAAAACTGAAGAACAAAAATGGAGGAGTGAGAAAAACAGCACTAATGATGAAGAAGCTTGACATGAGAAAAATGCAATGCACTTATCCCAATGTGTGACTAGAATGAGGCTGTTGGGAATGAGGAGAATAAAGATGATATTGTTAAAGATTTAGTCAACCACTAATTGGCATACTCAATTTACAATTGGTACAGTCAGTTCTTTCAGGTATAATTACGCATTTCCTGTCAGTTTTAGGCATTTTCAGCTGTCTTCTGGAGTAGGTGCCTTATTTTGGGCAGGTCAGACTGTTTCTAGTTAGGCAGCAGTGCCACATGGCACAGTTACTGCAGATCACTGATTTATTTATTTGTTTGTGCACAATCAGCAGCTTTTGCAGCTGGTCAGCCAGTTTTGGCTGCCGACCTCGTCATTCTATGGCTATTTTTTCAGCTATTTATAGCTGCCAGCCTGCCTGCCCATTTCACTTGTCATTTAGGTGGTGTGGAGAGAGAGATTGGCTTGAGGAGATACTTCGACAGCATGTTTGTATATCTGCCTTCTTCATTTCAGCATCCATTGATTGCAAATTTCTGCATTCTTCTGTCTCTTTTCTCTCTCCCTTTTCTCTTGTGTTCATTGTCTTTCAGTCTTGTCCATATGCTTCAGTATTCGCTACACTTTGACCAGGCAGACCTGATCAGGAGGATTCTTCATGACAAAAGCTTGCATTTTGAGCATCTGGAGGCTGAGGCAAAGAGGTGAAGCACGAGGAAGGAGTGAAGTTGTTTTTTTCATCCTTTTGGAGAAGATTTTGACTATTCATCGCCTCCAGCGGTTGAAACTCTTTAAGTACGAGTGGAGGAAGCCCTAGCAAGCACCAACATTGTGTGCAAAGTCAGAGGGGGACTGCCCTTGTTTTTGTGCAGGTTATTCCATTTACAATATCTACGGAACTCGATGCGGAGTTTCAGGCCATTATGAACTTTAAGGCCACCATATTATTGACTCTTCCTTCAGATTAGAAGCTCAATGGGGAGAATGATCTGGCAAGCAATGATACTTGCCATTCTAGAGTCTTATGATTTGGCAGAACTCATGATTGATGCTATAGACCATCCTATAGCCAAAAGCTTTTTGCCAATGAGAAAGCCTAGCTGATGAAACTACAAACACATTGGGACAAAGTGAATGCTTGCAAACGTTCTTTTCTCTTTCTCTCTTGCATTTTGAGTCCCAACAAGTCTTCTTCTATGCAGGAGCATGTCAATAAGCTTCGGCAATAGTAGATGTAGGTATAAAATGCAAGGCGATTACCTCGAAGGACATGGTGATAATTATTCTCTCTTAGTTACCACCCTAGTTCAATGCATTCTATTCCACCTTGATTGCTTTAGGGTGGACCGAGACCCTTGAGTGGGAGGAGTCAATTTCGCTAATCTTGGACGAAAAGGAACAACTCAAAGGTTAGAACACTCCTAAGTCGGCGGCTTTGACCAGTCAGCCATCCCAACAAAAAGGAAAGAACAAGAAGAATAAGAAAAAGGATGAGAAGTCTAAGCAAGACAAAGCCAAGGAGTCTACTTGTCATATCTATGGCAAGATAGGTCATTAGAAGAAAGATTGGCCCGACAAGGACAAGGACCACAAGAAGAAGACTACAAAGGACTCAAGAGTAGTGGTTGCTCCTTCATCGGCCACCTTCCTCCATTTGGAGGTGAGAGATGATGTTCCTCCAATGGCCATTGATGCAACGATGATTGCCCCACATTATCTTGAGTGGATTGTGGATAGTGGCACTTTCTGCCACATGACTCCTTAAAATGATATTTACCGGTATGCGTCCAATGCATGGGCAAATTCTCATAGGTCAAAGCTCTTTAGTCCTGATTAAAGGTAAAGGTCATATGCAGTTGATTCCAGATGGGCAAGGTGGTGCCCATATATCAAAGGTTCTCTATGTGCCAGGTCTAGGGTATCATCTTCTTTCAATGAGCAACATTTGTACTCTTGGTTTAACAGTCGAGTTTGATAAGGACTCCTTCCAAGTTCTTGATGGAGTATCTCCATAGGTTCTTTGTGTAGGACACGAGGAGAATGGAGTCTACAAGATGCGGTCTTCCTCTACCTTTTCTTCTCTTCTTCTTTCCTCTCAAACTCAAACCGAATTATGGCATGCTTAGTTTGGCCATCTCAACTACGAGTATCTTCAGAAGGTAGCTCATGGTCAGTTTGTGCGTGGATTGCCAGAGATTGGGGTGAGCCACCTACCATGTGTATCTTACATTTATAGCAAGTAGCATAGAGATGCTATTTCTAGCAAGGCTTCATGAAGGGCTAAGGACCCCTTGGAGCTTGTTTGCATGGACTTATATGTATTGATATGGACAAAGTCACTTAAGGGGAGTTTGTATATTATGCTGATTTTTGAGGATTTTAGCAGGATGACATGAGCATACTTCTTGGAGCTAAAGTCAAAAGCATTCTCATACTTCAAGGATGGATTGATCTTTGAGAAGAACCGGCATAGTAGCTAAGAAATACATTTCTTTGAATTTGAAACTTACGAAATGTTTCTTAAAGTATGAAACGTTTCTGAGAGTTAAAAACGTGGGCATTTTTAACTTTTTTTATTTTTTTGGTGAGTTGAAACCACTAATTTTTTTGTGATTTTGTTTAGTTATTGGACTTTGTCAATCTAGTATCTATTCTTGTCTTGAGATTTGAATATTATGAGACTTTAGTCTCATTTATGAGTTATTTATGATATATTGCGATTCATTCTTGATTTTTTGTTTTGAAATGAGAATCATGATGTTGCAACTTGACTCAGCCTATATTATAGATAGGCTATTTATATGTTAATTTCAATTCTCTTTGTATGATATGTATGAATCATCATGTTTGAGTTTTAAACCATAGTATAGCTTATCCAAAGACTAACTTTGACATAAGTGACAAGTCAATAATGGATCATGGATATGTAACGTATAATGTATTATTCTCAATTGACTCTATTATCACTCAAGCTCAATTAGCCATTCTTTGTTTAAGAGAGAGTTTCATAGAGGTTTAGAACCTCTTTCCCCAATCAAAACTATTAAAAATCCCTATATAAAAAAGCCCGTGTTTCTTATTTTACCCCCTCTTGAAAGAAACTTCTGAAACACATTTCTGATGTTTTGTTTCTTAATGTTTGACGTTTTTGCTTGCTATGAGAACCGGTCTAGCAAGAAACTCAAGATCTTGTGTTTCAATAAGAGGATTTTGTCTCCCACGAGCTAACTCGTTTATGTGTAGATCGTGGCATACATCAAGAGTTCACCAACATGAATACCCCTCAAGAGAATGGCATATTGGAGCAGAAGAATCACAGTGTGATTGAGATGGCGCAGACTACGATGAAGCATCAACAGACACCTCAATGTCTATGGGCTGAAGCAGTGGCCACTACTGTCCACATTCTTAATCAATCCCCTACATCAGCCATGGTTGTTGGTACGACCCCTTTTGAGGCTTACTTTGGTAAAAAACAGAGTGTCTCTTATTTTAGGGTGTTTGGATGTGATGCTTATGTTCACATCAAGAAATAGAAGAAGAGAGACAAGTTTGAGCCAACTTTCAAGGGAGAGGTGTTCGTGGGTATAGCTCATAGTCCCAAGGATACAGGCTTTATGGTCCTACTTTCCAAGAGATATACACGAGTCAAAATGATCAGTTCGTGGAGTTTCTCGTTGCAGAGTGATTGGGTCATTGATATGGCTTCTTAACACTCGGATTGATTTGTGCTTTCTTGTAGGTTTGTTGGCAAGGTTCATGAGTGAACCCAAGGTGGTTCATTGGAAGGGTACTGTAAGGATTTTGCGATTCTTAAGGGGGACCTACAATCTTGGTATTCACTATACAACAAGTACTGGAGATACAACTTTGGTTCTTAAAGGCTAGGCGTATTCAAATTGGATCGGACATGTTGACCAACAAAGGTCAATGATAGGATATTGATTTACTTTGGGTGCACATGTTATCTCGTGGAGTAGCAAGAAGCAACCCAAAGTTTCCTTTTCTTCTACAGAGGCAAAGTAAAGAGTGGTGTCTTCTACCACATGTGAGATAGTGTTGCTTCAGAGGTTACTAGGAGAGCCTCGCTACCCGCGGACAAGTCCTACCACACGCCATTGCAACAATGAGAGTTGCATTGCTTTGATACGGAACCCTATGTTTCATGCTATGTCGAAGCACATTGAGATATAGTACCATTTCATTCGAGAGAAGATCTTGGATGAGACTATTGATATGGTATACTACAAGACAAAGACAATTTGGCAAATTTGTTTAAGAAGGTGCTTCCTTATGTTATTCTACAACAGCACTCCAAATCCTTGAGCCTTATGCCTCCAGGATCTGAGAGGGGGTGTTAGAGATTTAGTCATCCCTTGGACTAGCACTCTTAGGCTATAGTTGGTACAGTCAGTTCTCTGGAGTACAATCACACATTTCCTGTCAATTTTGGGCATTTTCAGCAGTCTTCATAAGCACACACCTTATTTCGGGTAGATCAGACTGTTTTTGGTCAAGCAGCAGTGCCACATGGCACCAATACTGCAGATCGCTGATTTACTTGTTATTTTATGCTCAAATGGCAGGTTTTGCAGCTGGTCGGCTAGTTTTGGCTGGCCGACCTCATCATTTCATGGCTACTTTTTCAGCTATTTATATCTAGCAGCCTGCCTGCCCATTTCACTTGTCATTCAGGTGGTGGAGATAGACATCAGCTCGAGCAGATACTTCAAAAACCTGTTTGTATATCTGCCTTCGTCATTTCAGCATTCATTGACTGCGAATTTCTGCATTCTTCTCTCTCTCTTTCTCTCCCTCTTCTCTTGTGTTCATTGTCTTTGTCTTGTCCATACGCTTTTGTATTTGCTGCACTCTGGCAGGCTGCCCTGATATAGACTCAATCACTCATCACCTAAAAGTGATGCATGACCTAATAGTGGCACAAACGGTGTCTAGAATCCAAATACCATGGTCAAGGACCAAAACAAGGACATTGACCACAAAGTGGACTAAAATGACCAAAAACAGTAGTGACGATGAGGAAGGTTGATATGACCAAAAGCCCCTGCACTTACGTGACAATGAGGTCATTAGGAATGAGAAGACAACAAGCGAACAGCCAATGACAAGTTGAAGTTGACAAACCTGCTTTGATGCCATAGTTGGGAATGGAGCTCGCAAAAATGGACCAGCAGATGGAACTCCATGGAAGGAAGGGTACCCATGGGAGAAGGGGAGGAAAACATAATCTAAAAGGGAACATCTAGCTAGGTAAAAACCTGAAAATACTAAAAACACACTAGGGATGTAATACAATGGTGGAACGGATATGGGTATTAGTATCATCCCAAGATATCTCTCATGGGTCTATCCAGCATGGATAGCTGAAGCATCAAGGTAAAGCTGCTTGATGGCATGCAAGTATTGTATGTATCCTCCTATGGTGTGTCGACTAAGGACATGGACCTACCCACATGCTTTGCATCTCTTAGTGGCTTTGTCTAAGGTGACTCTTTGTGGTGGAACCACGAGTCAGTGTGGGGTATACTCTTAAGTATCAAGTGCATCTACAACTCCGAAAAGGTCAATAAGTGTGCACTGTAGTTTTCCATGAATCCCCAAGGTGCCTCCCTCGAGTTTGTAAGAGGTGATCTCTATGTCAATGCAACTCCAAGAGGAAGAGTCCAAGGCAATGCTGATCAGAAAAGTCAATCACATTGGACAATGGTGCAAATCCCTCTCAAAATAGACAATGGAAGCATCCTCTTGATCTCATAGCACATTGGGCACCTATATATGTAGTGCTCCTCGATCTCCAGCTCAAGCTGGCAAAGCTAGTAGATCTAGCCCTCTAGGGGAAGGGAATCTACTCCATAAAGACAAGTCTCTATCTGCGATTGGTGCAAGGATGTGTGGGGCTGACCAAAGGCACAATGTGCTCCATGGGACAAGTTTATGTCCATGTATCTCAATCAGGTCACAAAACCATCAAGGGATACCAATAGAATATGCTTTTAGTAGAAAGCCATGTTCATCCTCACATCTTGGATAGGCAATAACCAGGTCCTAGTTGTTGTCCATCCTGATGTTCCTGTTGAGCTCCTCTCAATTGAGCTCTAAGAAAGGGGATTCTAAGTTGTACTTAGGCATACCAATACTTAGTGTGATCTTGTAGTGCTAGCTAGCTAGATGACTCTAGAATGAGTCTAGACTCTAGAGCATATTTGCCTTAAGAGGCTCCAAAGCCTATGCACACAAATCATTGTCTAGAAAAGGGCCTCATCCACAATAGGTGGTGCTCCCACGTATGCTTTGACTATCTCATGTGGCACTAAGTACTTACTCTTGATCGTTGGAGAGATCATCAGCACTTGTGGCCTCTCTGTCTACTCCTTTTCATCATAAACCTCCCCTCCATTTGGTATTGGCTACTCTATTGTAGCTCTCCTCCTATAGTGGAGGCTTGACTCCCAAATAGGAGCTCCATATACGAGTACTAGTGGAACCAGTATATCGAAGAGCTAGAGCTTTGTCTAAGGTTCCAAGAATTGTATATGTAAGAATTGGTTCTCCATGGCTCCTAATATTGCATAGCCAATCTATACTCCACTACTCTCCTCATATTGAATCTTATCCCTATGAAAGCAATCCCCATGTAGATGTATCTTTGGCAAGGTTGTCATGTATGAAAGGTACAATACGGTACGGTATGATAAAATATGGTACTAATTGGTACCTTATGATTTTATAAGGTATGGGTACCATATTAGTACGTTAAAAAAAAACAAAAACTTGGTTATTTGGATTATAGATAATAGAACACATTTTTAGAGCTAAAATAGCAATGTCAGTTGAGCTAATAGGATCAATACATCAGGGTAACAAGGTAAAACCTCATGCACAACATACGCAACGCGCTACTAGAATATAGATGGGAGTGTATACGTAATACATCATACAACACAGCAAAGTGTAGGGTGGATGGACAAAGAGGCTCTTCATTCTTTTGAGAGAGAGAGAGAGAGAGAGAGAGAGAGAGAGAGAGAGTTGAAATTATGATAATAAACATAAGGCTTAGGAGTTGGAAGATATTGTGTGGTCTAGTCTTCATAGGCCAAAAATAGCCCTTTTTTGTACGAATTGGTACGGATACGTACCATATGGTACGTATAAACCATACGAAACGAACTAGTCTGTACGTAGTACGAATGCAACTATGATCTTTGGACCTGCTTCATTGTCTACCCACCATATGTAACCTAAGATACCAATCATCTAATTCACTGGATAGAGATATTATACACCATAAACTTGGTCTTCCCAAGGGTCACTGTGAGGTTTCTCTACTAGCAAAAGGTATGTAGTGCATCTAGGTATTGTTGTAACCCTCTAGGGTGTCTGAGATAAGCACAATATCATCTACATAAAGTAGTAGATGTATCAATACTTCCCCAAGGCTAGGTCCACTCTATCAATATAGTCTGATATCTCATCAATGTATAGCCCCAAGAGAGTGAGTGAAAGGGAGGAACCCTAGTTCACTCTAATAACGTTGATGGCCTACTCTGACGTCAATTGACTCATACAATGTACAAACACACCACTGCAACTCAGTAGGGACCCCGAACTCCTATAGTCTCTACATGAGTTTGGCTAACGAGTATGAAATCCCTCTTCTAAACCTTGCTTGTCCACATACCCAATGTTGGTGCGTCTCTACCCATTTACTCAAGTCATGTTGGTGCATCTCTACCCAATGTTGGAGCATATCTACCCAATGCTGATGCATCTCTACCCATTTACTCGAGTATGAAATCCCTCTTCTAAACCTTGCTTGTCTACATACCCAATGTTGGTGCATCTCTACCCATTTACTCAAGTCATGTTGGTGCATCTCTACCCAATGTTGGAGCATATCTACCCAATGCTGATGCATCTCTACCCATTTACTCAAGTCATGCTTCAATACAAATCCATAAAGCTTGGCTCAACCATGATAGTTCTATAGTTAGTAGCAACCATAGGATCTCTAGAATTTAGAATTGGTACTACAATATTAGCTAACCAACTGGCAAGGAAGTCTTCATAAAGAACTCTATTGAATAAGTAGGCCAAGAGTAGAGAGAAGACATCTCTAGCATATGAGAGTTGTTGTGCTACTAGTTCATCATTGTCCTTTACTCAACCATTCTAAAGTCTATCAATGGTATCTCAAACCATAACTATGCTAAAAAAGGTGAAGGAGGTGGGTCTGCTAAAATGGGGATGTCATAACACAACACAAAAAGAATCCTTTCTATTATTTTGCATATTAAAATTATGTATTGATGAGTCGTCACAAGTTATGGTGGACCCACGCAATAGATTAAAGAAAAGATAGTATACACTTCCACCTATATAATCCCATTGGGCACCTATGACATGAACTCAAGCATATCACGATCACACTTGCACACAAAAGGATTAATACCACGAAGTGTCGGCTAGATCTACTAGAAGAATCAACAAGATGGCATGATCATGAAATGTTTGCACAATGTGCATGAGTAGGCTGAAATATTAAAAAGTACATATCTTTGCATGGAAGGCTCATATGAAGATTTCAACACAGTGTTTGTAATGTATTTGTAAAGAGCTTTCATATGATACTCATTTTTTGGGAATGGAGGGCACCAGGGGAGAAATCCCTAAATTTTAGGAGATTTTTAAATTTTAGGAGCCTTGAATTAGTCTAAAAATGATAGTCCTAAAAATAGAGATGACATTCTAAATATAGTAAGTTTTGTGTTCTGACAATGCTTACTAAATTTGGTTGTTTATATTCTTGACAGTACTTAGCACAAAATAGAAGGCCGTAACGAAAAGATAAGTGTCATGACACTTGTCATATAAGCTTCCAAGTGCCCTACCACTTGTTACACCTCATGAGATGCAGCTGGGGACACTTATATTGTGCTATTTCACTTTTCTTTTTGGAACTAGATTTCCCCTTTCTCCTATAAAGAGAGCTCGTTTTTCCTCATTCTACACCAATTTTCTTAGCTATAAACTCTTGTAGAGTAGCTAAAGATAGCCTAAAGTTGGCCTCATCCATTTGTATCATCATCCTCCACTTATCCACCATCAAATACCCCCCATTCCCTCTTCTTTTGCTATTATTTTACATTACAATAAACCTATAAATTCATTACAGCCCCTTCTTCTCTCGAGCTCTTCTTCCATTTCAAGAAAAAAAAGCAAACCATATCAATTTATTACTGATCAACGATGAAGAAAGGCTGATTTTATCTCTTCCTACTCTTATCTTGTAAAAAAATCGATTGTTTTCTTGCATAGTAATGATACATGTGTGCATGTACATCTTTTCAAGATAAAGGCGTGCAACCCTAAACATGCACTTTTATACACAATAATGTATGTTTATACATGGAGATAGATAATAGTCAACAAAAGAGAAACTTTGTAGTGGATCTCTGGGTGTCTAAATCACCTACCCAATCTAAATGAGTCTAGCTTGACTTCCTCTTTGTACATGATTCTCCATGTCCAGGTCACTTACATTAAACCTACAAAGTAACTTATAAATAGGTTTCTATGAAAAAACTCAAAATGGCGAGCCTAATGTAGAAATATCTGGTCATGTATGGATGGCCCCAATAAGGAACTCAACCAATCTTTTGTATCTAGTAACATTCATCATTGCACCCTTCCTAGTGGGCCTTGGGTCCATGAGGCAAGAAACACATTTTTAGTAATCATACCAAACACTGACATCAATTTAGTCATACACTTCTACTATGAGACAAAAATGCCATGCAATATTTGAAACACCTTGAGCCTAGAAAAATCTGGAGTAAGCCAAAATCTATCATCTCAAACTTCCTGCTCAATGCAGCCCACATCAAATAAATATCTTCACCAATCCATGTGCTGAACTTAACGTAGAGGTTTGGGTCATTCCCTTACCTTTTAAAGCCATGTTGTGAAACAAAGAGGTCAATATGTTGATACCAAGGTTGAGATGTTTACTTGAAACTATAGAGAGCCTTCCACAAGTGATAAAAATAATCCTCTAATCCTAGAACACTAAAATATGATAAACTCACAACATAAATCTCCTCTTAAAGAACACCTTTTGGAAAAGTGAACTTCAAATCTATCTAATAAATAGGCCAATTGTAATGGAACCAATGCTATGATCATCCAAATGGTAGACATCTAAGTAGGGAGTGCAATTGTCTCTATGAAGTCCAATCCTAGCTTCTTAACAAATCCCTTGGTAATAAGCCTAGTTTTGAGCTTAGTTTGGATGATTTACTGTTGATATGGTATTCCCTGATGATATTGTGTATGTACTACTCTTAAGTGTTTCTTCTTCATTGATAGGTGGTGCTTCTTCGTTGTAGACCCAACCCATTTTGACAATCCTCCTATGTTGTCTTCCAACCTTGCTTTCTACTTTGTAGAGACTTCTTACTCCCTTGAATCTCTACCACTTGCTCTATCTTCACTAGAGATTCATAATACCCATGCACCTAAACCACTAGAGCCTAATCGTTTCATGCCAAAGCTAGAGGAGCCAAATGAGTTTGTTGAGAGTGAGCAAGAATCACCAGACTAGTCACAAGTGTTTAGGAAGAGCTAGAGGTTAGTAGGCATTGTTAGCAAACATCCTTGTAGGTCCATGTTGGTTTAGAATCCTAATGCAATAGTTGAGGTTCATTCCTTTTCAGAATCCCACCAAAATGGACTTGGGGGTTTACTGAGGTTATAGTCAATGTGCCATGTAGGATAAGCTAGATCGCATCAAGTGAAATTAGACTTTGGAGTTGGTTCTGTATTCTTTAACGTGGAAAGTGATTGGGGTTAGGTCAATCTCTAAGACCAAGTACAATACTGACAGGTCTATCATTATGATTGAATATGACTACTCCTTGCAATCTATCCATAACATCATCAATCGGAGGGATTAGAAACCGATTCTTTATCATGATTTTATTCAAAGCACGATAGTCAATGCACATATGCCATGATCCATCCTTTTTTTGGACAGAAAGCATTAGAGAACAAAAAGAAAGATGAGCTAAGCTAAATCAATCATTTTTCCAATAGCTCATTTACTTGACTCATCTCCTCTTGCTAGGCTAGACTTACCCTATAGGGTGGCTTATTAGGAGGACTACTTCTAGGAGTAAGATCTATGCATTGATCTTCCAGCCCTTCAAGTGGAAGCTGCTCCAAAAGTGACTAAGAAAAACAATTAGCATACATTTTAGAAACGACATGCAATCATTTCCTAAGTTAGACATGCTTCCAACATTTTCATTATCAACCTTATCCTTATTGAAAACCAAGTATGTTGAAATGTGATTTTTCATTACTTAAGAAATGGTAGAAGCCAAAACAACAAGGATAGATTCCCCTTTCAATTTTACATCCAAGGTATGGGCCTTGTCCTTGTGTTGAATAGTGATCACTTTAGCATGTCATGCAATCCCTACATGCACATGATAGCACCAAGGTATACCAAGCAAGACATCACAACCCTCAAGGAGTGCAACAAAAAGCTCTTTGCTGTCCACACATCCCTGAATGTGCAAGCAAATCTTCCTAATGTATAGTGTGACAGCCCCTACATGGCCCTTACATGCCATACCAACTTCTCCCATACGTCCCATCTCATCCTCTTGGCTGCCATATCCATGGAGACAAAGTTGCCTCATACCCCATAATCAAAGAAGATTAATACATGTCGATCTCTCATTTTGCCCCATGCTCTACATAACTCAATAGCATCTCATTAGTAATAACATATGTACCAAGCCAATAGATGTTTTGGCCTTCTTTCCATTGGGATCTCCCTAATTTTCTACTTTTCTAGCTTGCTGTCTATTAGGACAGTCCTTAGCCATATGACCCTCTCATTCAGAAACAAAGCATTTATAGGCAGCCCTTAACTTCCTACCTTCTGTTTTCTAGCCCTTTTTTTGTTGTTTAGGCCTCTCTTCAGCCCAACTTTCAAATCTTCCCCTTTTCTCAGCCCTTGAAAACTTCTTATTCAATTTTCCATCCATTTCTTGGAAAACCAAACCTTTCCCACAAAACAAAGCATCATCTATACCAATTGTTTCTGGGAGCTGAGACATGCCAGATATGGTGGATTTAATGCAAAATCTTTGATTTCCTTAGGGAGCCCACATTCATACTTTTCCACTTGCTCATGAATGGAAACTCGATGATAAGAAGTCGCTAGCAACAAGAATCCCAAAGCTTTTTATTATATTGTCCAAATTCTTGCATTGCATTACATCAAACTTATTCCAAGTTGTCATAATGTCCACTTCAAATGTACTAGTCAACCAATTTGAAGCAAACATTTGCTTAAATTTTACCCATGATGATGGTGCTCTATCTTTCATCAAGAGCATGGACTACCACTGCAATGCATTTCCCCTTAAGAGAATGATTGTCATCTGAATCTTAGAGGATTCGGTGAAGTTGCCTCTTGAATAGGCTACATACAAAATGGTATATAGGCCGAGTATAATTCACATGTGTTCCATGTATGGTGTGGAACTGCTCATGGAGCTTGGTCATCCTAAAATATCCTGCATGGGTCTATCTAACATCGAGAGACTGAATCGGTGGGGTAGGGCCCTCTGGTGGCGGCGTAGCATCCCTTGTATCCTCAACATGTACCAAGACTGAAATCTCAAAGCAGAGTATGTACACGATGACTCATGCAAGTATGCACTAAGTTTGACATCACAATCTCCCTCAAACGAATACACATGACGTTACTAGGCCCAAGCCAATAGGCTGAGTACAATTCATATGTGTTCCATGTATAGTGTGGAACTGCTCATGGAGCTTGGTCATCCTAAAATATCCTGCATGGGTCTAATATCGAGAGATTGAATCGGCAGGGCAAGGCCCTCTGGTGGCGGCGTAGCATCCCTTGTATCCTTGACATGTGCCGAGACTGAAATCTCAAAGCAGAGTATGTACATGATGACTCATGCAAGTATGCACTAAGTTTGACATCACAATCTCCCTCAAATGAATACACATGACGTCACTAGGCCCAAGCCATAAATAACCCACAGGAAAAGCAGAAAATGATCAAGTTGGCCAAGCTGAACCCGGCCAACCAACAACACTGAATGCACTGCCACCTGTCCAACCTGCTACCTGCCTGCTTGTCAACCTGTTTGACTTCCATCCTAGCTAAACAACCGTCCATACTGCCCTGGATGCTGCTTACACTGCGAAATCTCTTTCTTAAATGGCTCAAACTACTAGAAGATGCTGAGATAACTTAAGAGATGACTGGGGGATGAGAGAGAATGCTTTAGAGAGAGAAACTCCAAGTGTTTCATCGCGAGAAACACTAAAAATTTTCTATTGCCCTACTCAAACAGCCATGGAAGCTGTTGCCTACAGCTTAGACTGCTGCCTCATCCTATATGCTATCACCTACACCACAACGACCTTGGTGTGCTATCACGTGCTCCTAGAGGGCTCCAAATTGCTATCACATGTTGTAGAACTTATCCTTGGTAGCTATAAATCACATCAGCAATCTCTCCTTGCTCTCTAATAGTCTTATTCTCTACTCAATTTAGTTCAACATAGCATAAACGTTAGCTTCACTGGGACTCTTGAAATCTCCCTGACATTTTGAATGCAGCATTTTGGTCTCATAGGCCAACTTGGCCTGTTGTAGACGTTAATATAACTTTCTTTCTTTCTTTCTTCTTTCTCAATGGCTACAATAGACTTCCATCAACCCCTAAAAACGTTTTTCCCACTTGCATAGGCAAGTTTTACCAAGTGATAGTCTTCTAATCTCATTTTTGAACATTTTCAGCTTATTAAATTAATTTTCAAAATGTTTATTCTGAAAAAAAATTAATAATTACTCTAGTACTGAAATTTTAATTTTACCAACCAATGACTAAATTGGCTGGGCCAATTCGTCTTCCAAGTATCCTTGAGCAGTTATTGAACCTTAGATTGGCATTAATTAATCAATTAATGCCTAGTCTCTATTGTCACCACTGACATTAGTGGCCAATAAATTTATCTAGGTCAAAATTTGACAACAAGTACCACCTAGTATCTGTCAAGCATATTTGTCTTTGTGACACCAGCTGTAATAACTGCCATGTGCATCACATGTGCTCAATAACCTTGCACATTTGATTAATATCTTAATCAAATGTTATTGACAAGATTAAAGCATCTCCCAATTTCACATCCCCGTGATAGACCTTCCCCTTGAAATCCCTGCAATCGTCTTCAATCACACCGCATTGTGCCAAAAGAAAAGCATACTACACTAGAATTTCCATAAGGCATCATAGTCACAACATTAACCACAGCTATCCAACCATACCACATGCCCCAAACCTTGCTGAAAATTTCCAGCCAACATAAACATGATATAAATTTGAACTACAATCCTAAATTGTTGCTAGAAACCCATTGGATGCATCCATAACTTATGTTTCTCAACTGTTCTGACTTCACAAACATAGTAAAGCACATTCTTAGCATAAACCATGGCTGAAACTATCAATGACATTTATTAACATGTTGTTGTCCATGGAACCAGTTGTAAACAATTGAAAACTAATCATAAAGCGATTAGTTGCTAATGTGAGAACTGATCACAAATTGCCACAAATACGACCTCATACTGATCACAAAATGATTGCAAAAACTGATCAGCAATGGATGCAAAACTGATCCCAAAAGTCATCATAAACACTTCTCAAATTGATAAAAAAACTAAGCTGAAATTGATCAAAAACTAATCCCAAAAGTGACCATAAACAGTTCTTAACTTAATCAAATACTAAGCTAAAACTTATCAACATTTTTTCTCAAACTAAGGCGTAAACTCATGCCACACTAACCATAAACTAATGTAAATGTATAGTTTTAGTGCCCATGTGAAACTCATACTCATCTACATACACCTCACAATGACTAGTACATTGAGTAGTGACCCCATGGCGGACATACTATCAACATACCCCATGGCGGACATACTATCAACATAGTACCTTGAATGTATGCCGAATACATCCAAGATCCACTACATATAAGAGCTATCCACAACTAGAGTGGAAGTGCTACCTTCCCCTTGAGCATCAAGCAATGCTCCAGACCCCTACTCTGTTTAACCTAACTGAGCCCGAACCAATGTCAGCTCTAACTGAAAGGCATCCCGGTAAAGTTGCAACAACTCAGAATAGGTTGTCTGGTCATCCATTTTGCATCTATTGATGAAGCTTCCAAGAAGCATATGGAGACTTTACATCTAACTTAACTTGCCTCAAAACCTCCACTAGGTTGTAGGCCTTTCTTCCCCTTAAGTATTGCGATGCTTTATACTTTCACATTGCTGCAATTTCAACTTAATTAATATACAACATTACATCCACTTGACCAATCCCTTGTAAAATATTACACGGCGCAGCGAACAGAATCTGAGAAAGAGATAGAGAGTACACAACAGATAAGAGGAGAATCAGTAAATTCTTTAACTCCAAACAACTGATACAAAGATGGCTCTGTCCACCCGTGCGCTTCCACTGTGTGAAGCTTAGATGGCGATCTAGACAGAAGATAGGTGAAGAGCTTAAGGCTAGCTGGAACAACAACTCTGACTGGGTGAAAGATGAGTGAGAGATGGCTGCGAAGGGGTTTAGCTTTTATAGCCCGCGAAGGTCGTTAGGTCGGCCTGCTGACCGACCTACCATATGAGCCTCCACTAGTCGGCCAGGGAATATTCCAGGGAATATTCCCTTTACCATCGGGCCGGGGGCGCTGCCCCCGGACCCCCGCCAGGGGGGCCGCTGGCCCCCTTGGAACCCCCCAGCTAGGGGCCGCTTCCGCGGCCCCCGGACCCCACAATAGGGGCCCCTTTTAACTCCCTTACCACGCAACTCAATGCAATGTGCCTCGAGTTGCTACCAACTTAACCACTCCGTCTAACCCAAAGATTAGACCCACAACACTCACCTTTTTGCCATCCGGTCACATAGACCTCATCTAATATACAAGTCAGGACTCAACCAATGTCCGGGCTCACATTTGGCTACTCCTCATAATGGGGGCCTTACAACTTTGAGCACCATGGATCATTGGTAGCACCTAATGAGGGTGGGGCATTGATCATATCTAACACCCCCCCTCAATATCCACCCATAGGTGAACTATCTCCTCGGCCCAACGCCGAGTCTCTGAAGATGAACTTGAAGCAGATCCTTCGTAAGTGCTTTGGTGAAGATATCTGCTCCATTCTCCTCTGTTGGACAGTAGACCAATTCCACTATCCCATCCTCCATCAAATCACGCACATAGTGATACTGGATCTCTATATGTTTGGTGCGTGCATGAAACACTGGATTTTTGGCAATGGCGATGCAACTTTGATTGTCACATCTCAGCACAGTTGGTTCTTCATCCTGCACTCCCATATGCCATAGAATCCTTCTCAACCATACGGCCTCACATGCAGCAAAACAAGCTGCCTTGTACTCTGCTTCGGTAGAAGACAATGCCACTATTGGTTGCTTCTTACTAATCCAAGAGAAAATTCCTGAACCCAAAGAGAAACAATAACCAGAAACTGACTTCCTGGAATCAATGTCTCCTGCCCAATCTGAGTCACAGTTCCCCACAAGAGAAGTTCCGAAACTGTATGTGATACCATAGTCAAGAGTTTTCTTCAAGTATCTGAGCACCCGCATTCCAGCCTTCCAATGACTCTCATGAGGTTTGTTTGAGAACCTGCTCAAAACACCAACAGCAAAACTGATATCTGGTCTGGTGTTACACAAGTAGATCAGACTGCCGACCAACCTCCTATACCTCCCAATGTCTGCTAGTGCTGATGTATCCTCGACGGATAACTTTGCATTCACCTCCATAGGTGTAGCTATCTCCTTGCACTCGGTCATGCCAAATGCCTTCAAGATCTCCCATGCATACTTCTTCTGAGAGATGAAGATCTTTCCTGGCTCTTGCCAGACTTCAATCCCCAAACAATAGTGTAGCAAGCCCAAGTCTGTCATTTCAAACTCAGAACTCAAAGCCTTTCAAGTTTGGTTAATCATATCTTCATAGTCACTTGTAATAAGAAGGTCGTCCACATATAGGACAATCACTACAGACTTTTTACCATCCCTGTAAACATACAAGTTAGCATCTGAGGCACATCTTTTGAAGTTTAGGTTTAAAAAGAACCTATCTATCCGCTGGTACCATGCTCTGGGGGCTTGTTTCAACCCATACAATGCCTTCTTCAGTTTACACACTTTGTTCTCAGAATGGGGAGCCTCAAACCCTGGTGGCTGAGCCACGTACACCTCCTCCTTGAGGTCACCATTTAAGAACGCTGACTTAACATCCATTTGGTACACTGGCCACTTCTTATGGGCAGCCACTGCAAGTACCGTGCGAATAGTGGTCATTCTGGCAGTTGGGGCAAATGACTCTTGAAAATCAAACCCTACAACTTGTGAAAAACCTTGGGCAACCAGTCTAGCTTTGTACTTTTCTAAGGTACCATCAGCCTTGTACTTTACCTTCCAGATCCACTTGGTGCCAATAACCTTCCGCTTTGCTGGTCGATCCACTAGCTCCCAAGTGTCATTCTTCATTATGCTGTCATACTCCGCCTGCATAGCAGCCTTCCATGATGGATCTGCAAGTACTTCTTCTAAGTCAGTTGGCTCCTTTACTTCTCTCATAATCTCAACCATCAAGGCCATATTGACTATGTGAGCAGAAGCCCTCCTTTGCTCCTCTATTCTCTGAGACCTCCTTGGTCCGTCTGCCTTCTCCTCAACAGATGCAGGCATAGGATTATTGTGGTCATAGAGCTGCTTCACCCAGCGCGGCAATGGCTTTTCCGGTGGGGTGATATCAGGTTGGTGAACTTTTTCTTCATCATCTGAAGATGATGCTTTCTCCTCCTTAAGGATAGGGATAGCTCTCGGGACAGGTTCATAGTGGACTACTTCTTCGCTTGATGATAAAGTGGAAGAACTTGCCTTCTCCTCCTCCACTGTATGCGGCTCCTCCTTGAACACCACATCACAGCTCGCGATGATCTTCTTTGCCTCTTGGTCATATAATTTGTAAGCCTTCTGCTCATCACTATAACCCAAGAAGATACATTTTCTGCTTTTTGGTTGTAGCTTGTTTCTCTTCTCATCTGGAACATGTGCATAACATTCACATCCAAAAATTCTGAAATGTGAGACAGATGGTTTCTTACCAGTGTAAGCCTCATGAGGTGTTTTTCCCTTGAGAGCCTTTGTATAGCTCCGATTTAGAATGTAGACTGCAGTATTAACAGCTTCAGCCCAAAAATGGTTAGGCAATCCCTTGCCCTTTAGCATGCATCTTGCCATCTCCACAATGGTGCGATTCCTGCATTCCACAACACCGTTCTGCTGAGGTGTGTGAGGCGTCGTCAATTGACGCTTGATGCCTTTGCTCTTGCAAAAGCCTTCAAACTCCTTTGAGTTGAACTCACCACCACCATCTGTTCTAAATTTCTTCACACTTTTCCCTGTTTCATTCTCAACAAGTATTAGCCATTCTTTAAACTTACCAAAAGCTTGAGCCTTATCACGAAGGAAGTACACCCACATCTTCCTACTGTAGTCGTCGACAATCAACATAAAATAAGAAGATCCCCCCAAGGCCTGTGTAGGCATCTTACCACACAAGTTAGCATGCACCAACTCTAGAGGAGCCTGTGCTCTATTCTTGCTTTCTTGTGGAAATGCCTTTCTTTGTTGCTTGCCCATCATACAAGCTTCACATGGTTCCTTCAATTCAGTTATTGTAGGTAGGTGAGCAACCATACCTTGCTTTTGCATCTCCTTCAATACTGCAAATCCGATGTGTCCAAACCATTCATGCCAAAGCTTACTTGTGCCCACTCCAGCGGTGGCTGTAAGAGCACTTAGCTCATACAGGTTGTTCCTTCTTTCTCCTTTGCCAACAACTGTGCCAGCACTATCAATAATTTCTGCACCTGTCTTCTTGAACCTCACTTCATGACCAAGATCAGTTATGGCAGCAACTGATAAGAGATTTCTCCTGATTTCGGGAACATACAACACATTTGAAAGCTTTTTGACTTCACCATTTGCAGCAACAAAAGAAATAGTACCTGTGCCCGCAGCAGGACATTTAGCATCATTTCCAACCGTCACAGTGATGGATTCTTGTAGAGGCTGCATAGAACTGTATAGACCTTTCTTGTTGGTCATGTGACGGGAGGCCCCACTATCCAACACCCAAGAGTCAGTGGTAGATTCTTCTTGCGCTGAGGAGCACACTTCCTCAATGGTCGCCATGAATAATTCCAACTCTGCTTCAGCCGTATTGGCTGTCTCTTTCCCTTTACTTTTAAGGGTACCATTCTTTTCATCTGCCTTCTTGACACGACAATCTGCAATTGCATGTCCTTTCTTCTTACAGTAGAAGCACTCTCCTTGAAACTTCTTCTTTCCGCCCTTCTTCTTTTTGTCACCATCATTTTTGGTGGAGGAAACACCTTTGCCTTTTGCATTGGCAGAGAATGCAGCATCTCCATTGTTGCTTCCTTCTCGGGCTTTCAGCCTCAACTCCTCCTCCATTAATAATGCACAAAACTCCTCAAAAGTCAAAGCTTGAGGTCTCACCTGAGTAGTACGGGCAGTTACTAGTCCATCAAACTTTTGTGGACAAATCCGAAGACACCTCCGAGCTAGCTCTTCGCTAGTCTTTTGTATCCCAGCGCCAGCCATCTGGTCGCGCAGATTCTTAATCCGAGTGATGAATGCTTCAACCGTCTCTCCTTCAGCAAACTTCTCCGCTGCTAGTTGATTCTCCAAGTTTTGAATCCTTGTTTGGTTTCGTGTTTCGTACTGACTCCTTAGTACATTCCAAGCCTCTGACGCTTTGGTTGTATGCTGAATCAGAGTCAAAACACTGTCAGAACAGCTTGTAACTAAGGCACACAATGCATCTGCATTCCTTCGTTTCCAAGCTCGTAGAAAATCTGCATTCGGAGGAATCATCACACTAGGATTTGATGGGTCGGGGGTAGGCTGTGGTTCTGCGTCAGTCCCCAGCACAGTCTCCAGAAGCTCATAAGAATCAAGGATAGTTGTAATTTTAAACTTCCACAAGGTGTAGTTTGTACCATCTAACTTGCCTTCGCTGAAGGTTGGTGGACGAATCCTCAGTGTTTGAATAGCCGGTACAGCAGCACCACCTCCTGCACCGCTTCCTGATGCGCCAGAACTGCTTCCCGGAGTCGACATCGTTTCTCTTTGCTGTTGAAGCCTTTGCCTCTTGCACGCTCTCCGATCTCTAGAGCCCCCTGGGCTCTGATACCATGTAAAATATTACACGGCGCAGCGAACAGAATCTGAGAAAGAGATAGAGAGTACACAACAGATAAGAGGAGAATCAGTAAATTCTTTAACTCCAAACAACTGATACAAAGATGGCTCTGTCCACCCGTACGCTTCCACTGTGTGAAGCTTAGATAGCGATCTAGACAGAAGATAGGTGAAGAGCTTAAGGCTAGCTGGAACAACAACTCTGACTGGGTGAAAGATAAGTGAGAGATGGCTGCGAAGGGGTTTAGCTTTTATAGCCCGCGAAGGTCGTTAGGTCGGCCTGCTGACCGACCTACCATATGAGCCTCCACTAGTCGGCCAGGGAATATTCCCTTTACCATCGGGCCGGGGGCGCTGCCCCCGGACCCCCGCCAGGGGGGCCGCTGGCCCCCTTGGAACCCCCCAGCTAGGGGCCGCTTCCGCGGCCCCCGGACCCCACAATAGGGGCCCCTTTTAACTCCCTTACCACGCAACTCAATGCAATGTGCCTCGAGTTGCTACCAGCTTAACCACTCCGTCTAACCCAAAGATTAGACCCACAACAGTCACCTTTTTGCCATCCGGTTACATAGACCTCATCTGATATACAAGTCAGGACTCAACCAATGTCCGGGCTCACATTTGGCTACTCCTCATAATGGGGGCCTTACAACTTTGAGCACCATGGATCATTGGTAGCACCTAATGAGGGTGGAGCATTGATCATATCTAACATCCCTCATGTGTACCTGACATGCTAGAAACACTAGATGCATTAGAAAACATTCTTTTTTGAATACTTTGGACCATTGCAATGTAATTGTGCATGGGAATTTGTATACTAACAGACATACCAAGATACATTTTCCCATACATTGCATGCATTACTAGCAACATTTTTTCTCATGACCTGTACTATACGGAGCATTTGCATAACTAGCATTAATATCATGAGTCCCAAACATACTGGGCTGCATATATGCATTGCCAAACTTACCACCTTGTGCCCAACATCATGCCAACATTGTTACACATGGGATTATGTATATTATCAGCCATACCCAAATACATTGGGCCTTACACACCATGCATTGGTTGCTACATACCATAAGGATTTATATCATACATCTCCGTATGGGGTCCCTAACCCACCATAGCATGGAAACTATTGCCACCACCAAAGTAACCTAGCTACCCCATAATTGCATGCATACCCTACTCTCCAAAAAGCATTGGATTGGCACTTCCAAGTTGACCTTGCATATGCATCAATTGCCCCACTGACATTATTTACTTATGCTCACTGCCAACATTTGGAATATCATGCTAGTGTATTGGCTCTTCCTTTGGTGCATCTTGTTGTCTCGAAGCTCTCAAAGATAATTTCTTCTTCTTGCCTTTGTTACCCTCCTTTAAGGGTTCAAAAAGCGCATAAAGTGAGAATCATTTGCCAATTGTATAAACATTTCAAATAATATCCTCAGCTGATCTTTACACTAGTCATCAATTTCCTCTTCCTCTTGCTAGCCGTCAACTTTAAGAGACCTAGAAGAACCCACCTCTTGTCCAATTCCCTCATTCTCAGCTTGCTATCCATGCTGCGTGCCTTGTCCAAGATTAGGCATTGCATTTTTCCCAACATTTTGTGAATTTTCAAATTCAGATGCATCATCCCTACTTGATCCCATCTCAATATCTGAAGATATTCTTGTTGTAATGCTTAGCTGAATACAATTTCAGCACTAGAGCAAAGCTTCTAACCTTCAATCAGGTGCCTCAGGCAGCCCACCGAATCAAGGGATTGAGTGGTATCCCATCAATGGAACCATGAAACCAACCTTCCTTGGAAAGGATGGTAATTCCCTAATTGAGCACTTAATTATAGAAATCAATAAATGAACATAAATTGAAATGCATAATTTACCTTAATAATCTTGGACAACAGACACCTAGTTGGGCCCCAAAACTGACACCCCTTTTGGTATTTCTTTAACTTAATTGCTAATGGATGAGTACAAGTTGAGATTCCACAATCTCCTTTGTTGATCCAAAAGCCCCTTGCTGTGCATACATTCAACAAACAATTTGGGCAAATTGACCCGTGATTTTCGACCAAAAATTGCACAAATGAAACCAACAACTAGCCAAATGTTACCCCAATTCATAATGAATGGCTTGGCATCTGAAATCCCTGTCAATTCCACGAATTTAAGGTGTTGATTTCAATATACAATACCTTCTGTTGGCACCGGTCCCAAGGTGGCTATTAAACCCTAATTTCAGAAAAAATTTAGGGTTTGCAGCACAGATCTCTCTAGTGTTCACCAAATTTGGTTGAGATTTGCTCAAAATAACTGAGAAATACTAAGATCTCCTAACATGGGTTAGAGAAGGTGAGAAAAAGCTAAGATGAGAGAAAATTCTGATTTTCTTTGTGAGAAAACCTTAAATTCTGCCTAGTGCCTACTCTAGCCTGCATTTAATGTATTCACCTACTACCAAGCACCTCCAAAATGCTACCACCTAATCAACAATGTTGTTCTTAGCACCTGGAAGGTGACTCCTTGTTGTCCCCTACCTGTTGAGGCCCCCAGATGGCTATCTTCTGCAGCAAATTATTGTTCTCTTATCATAAAATGAACCAACAACTCTCTCTCTCCATCTTCCAAGCTGTAAACTCACTGGATGACTAAGACCCAGTCCCTCAAAAACGTTTTCTCATGGATAATCAATGCAATGGCTGGATAATGCTTAAAGATGGGTTTAGAAGGCTGCTGCTTGGCAAAAATACCCATGCAAACCGAGAAAACGTTTTTGGGAGGTAGATCTCAATCATTCAGTCAATTTAGAGCTTAGGAGAGGGAAAGAGAGAGTTGCTCGTCCATTTTCTGATAAGAGAATAGCAATTGCTTGCACAAGACAACCATCTAGGGGCCTCAATAGGTAGGAACAGCACGGAGTCATCTTCCAAGGGCTGGTAACAAGTTTGTTGATCAAGTGATAACATTTTGGAGGTGTCTGGCACAGTAGATGATTGCATTAAATGCAAGCTGAAGCAAGCAGCAAGCAGAATTTAGGGTTTTCTTGTGAAGAAAATCAAATTTCTCTCTCATCTTGGATTTCTCCCACCTTGTCCAACCCATTCTCAAGAGATCTCAACATTTCTCAGCCACTTTGAGCAAATCTCAACCAAATTTGGTGGGCAGCAGAGATCTCTTTGTCATAAACCCTAAATTTCTACAGAAATTAGGGTTTAGTAGCTACCTTGGGACCCATGCCAATAGGAGAAGGCATCATATACTGAAATTAGCACCTAAAATTCGTGGAATTGATAGGGATTTCAGATGCCATGCCATCCATTGTGAAATGGAGCAACATTTGGCCAATTGATGGTTCCATTTGTGCAATTCTTGGGTGAAAATCAAGGGGCAATTGGCCCAAATTGTTTGTTGATTGTATGTACAGCAAGGGGCTTTTGGATCAGCAAAGGAGATTGTGGAATCTCAACTTGTACTCAATCCATTAGCAATTAAAGTTAAAGAAATACCGAAAATTTATTAAGGTAAATTGTGCATTTCAATTTATGTTGATTTGCCGATTGCTGTAATTAAGTGCTTAATCCGGGAATTACCACCCTTTCCAAGAAGGAAGGCTGGTTTCAACTGCCCTCTACCTACTTGCTGCCCAGTCATCTAGGGGATGATACCCTAACAAATATTCTAGGTAATGTGATACAAGCAACGATTCTAAGTGTGTGGCGAATTCTTTTATTTCTTTTCAATGGTTACCCCAAATGCCTATTCTATCTTTCCCAACAATGTTTGCTTTTAGTTATGCATTCTGACATTGTCAATTCCTATTAGCCACTCTCCCATTGCTAACACTTAGCAGCCAGCCACCATCGGTTGGAAAGCTCATGATGAAGTGTAATGGTGCTTCAGGTAGATCTTGTTACCATTGATTGTTTACATAGAGCACTGGTCCTCTCAAAAGATCTCAATCTTGGTCATAGGATTCCAGTTCTCTTGAACAAGATTTCTCTTTCTTTATTATGGTGATATTTCTCCGGCTCATCCACATTGACGATGGATCCAAATGCCACCATCACAACTGCCCAAGCTTCCTCCTACTCCTGCCCAACTACCAAAGATGTGGAAGCTTCACTCCAAGAAGTTTTGTGTAGTACCTCCCCACCAGAGATGGTGGGGATATGGTACCAGAAATTTTTTTGATAAGGATTCTGAGGATAGCACAGATTCAGACCTGGGCGGACAGTTCCAAGCAGCCACTTTTGGGTAGGCAGGCCTAGGCAAAACTCTTGCTGGGCACAGCAGCCACTTTTCTCGCTAAGCCGTTGTCTTGTACATCCTCTCTTTTCCCAGGTATTGCGAGCAGTCTTTCCTCTCCATGCTGTCATAGTCACCTCCTCTTCCACCCATCATCTTCTCTCCCCTCAGTCAGATCTTCTCTCTCCTGCCTTTGAAATTTGGTGTCCGCACTAACATGGCAGTAACCACATGGAGCATGTATTCAGTCTTCTTTGCAGTCAGTTCAGTGTCTATTTCCTTCATCATCTGTGTCTGTGTTTTCTTGCTTACATCCTGTGCACTCACATCTTGATCCTTCTACTCAAATAATGGGGCTTGCATTAACTAGCCCAAGTAAATTGGCTTCTCACTCTTCCTTGGAGATTGTATTAGGCTTCAATGGAACCCTTTGTCTTACATGTAGGCCTCTTGAGATCACTCCAACTCAGCAAATCCTCCCTATCCTTGACTTGCCAAGCTCTCACATTTCAAAAGACCTTTGTTTATGCTTCTCTTCAAGTGACATCAAGTGGCTTACATCCCTCATTGCCATGGGTGCATGCATGTGTGTGTGTGCGTTGGGATTGATTGGCTTGAGACAATAGAACCAAACTGGTTTAGAAGGCTATAGTATTGCCAAAAGACCAGAGTGGGCTTGGAAATTTGGGATCCAAAGGAGCAAGACAATGCCCCTTTGGGGTAATGCCATGAGAGACTCGTTACCAAAGACATAAGACTTGGAATAATAACATCAAACACTGCTAGCCAAGGCTAGTAGGAGTGTGGTTCCCATCCCTATTCTCGTTCAAACAGTGCCTATAGACTTGAGCTAAAGAAATGTAAAATTCTCTTCTTACCTTGGTGCACTTTCTCCGATGATACTTTAATGCATGTTCTATGTGGTTATATAAGTACTAGAGACTTTTGCATATTGTCACCTAGGGGCCAAGTTTCCTGAAACTCTTCCTCATATTTTCACTTTTGGAATACCTGACAGAACTATGACTAAGCAATGGACAGTGCACTTCCTAGCATAGATTCAGCTTTTGTAGACATTGTGGATTGAACAAAATCCATGGTTTTTAACACTATTATATTGGCATGCAATCCTCCCTCCATAAATATCTGGTTCAATCTCTTTATGACTACCTTTAACCAAACAGATCAACAGCACTTTTTCACTTTCTGCTCTTTCTAATTGTGATTCTTAAAAGGAGTCCCACTTTTGACTGGAATCCTGTACATTGAAGTAATAGAAGAGGTGTTTTAACCACTAAAAGATGTACCTACCAAAAACCTTGTTGTTAACACAAGTATAGTTGGCATACCTCGTATGCTTCTTGATCTGTTACAAAAAAGGTATCAAACCCAAACACTTGGTCTCTTATAATGTCAAGCACACGTTTAGGCAGCGTTCCAATGTCTCCTGAAGCCTTCTCCATTGATCACAGTTACAGGAACTTCAGTGAAACTGCATGCTTGTGGAGTAACCTTAGTAAAAGGTAATGTCATAAATGAAAGATTCACAAGCAACTTACACATAACTTAAGCACAATTCTGTACCCAAAATTACCTTAACAGAAGTAACACCAGCCTCATTTTCAGAATGTGTATCATGTTCCTTCCCTGCATCATTCTATTGGCAGATTAGGGTTGACAATCAAGGTGGATGATACTCATCAGTTTGAAACTAAGCAGTTGCAGCACTAAAGAAACTGACAATATGATCATGTACTGTTCAGCGTTTATAAAAATCTTGTCTCTGAATGCTATTGTTTTCTTGCAGCAAAACACAGCCATGAAAATAAAGCCACAGCAAATAAGCTTACTTTGCCGCACTGCAGATTTGCATGTTTTGAAGGGGGTTATTTGATTTGGCCAACAGTAAATTGACACCTTCCCAGGTTTTCTATTAGAACTTAATGTCCCAAAAAGCCCTTTCCCAATTGGATTTCACTTTTAGGCTGCCTAATACAATCAGTACAAGTTTCGATGATGCAGACAATCAGCCTTGCACTAGCGTTTACAAGTTCTGTCAGTGTGTTTGTCAACAGTTTTCCACGAATGACTATTCAACATTTTGTAGAACAAATAGGTTTACAGAACTGATCCTTCCCAGTCATTTCCTAGCTGTTTTTGTTTCCTAATCAGGAGTCTTCGCCTATTGCTAATGCAAGGCAGGGTCAGTTATCACTGCTCCTTTTTCCATTGCACATGACTGCCGGTGATGTCCATTTACCCATATGCTCAAACAGACAATCTACCCCAAGTTCAACACAAGCCAACTGCTGAAAGAGTGTCAGGTGCACTCTTCTGTGCTACATTCTCGAATTTTTCAGGCACTTTCTTGGTCCAGCCGAACTTGGATTACTGTTGGAGATTCCCTCTTCCCTTGGTGGTGCAATCTTTATGATCCACAAGTCTTGGGATGGTAACATCCAACTGATGGCCCCACCCTGAATAGTCAGCAAAACAACAACCAAGCACCACTCTAAACCTTCCCAAATACCAAGCTTCCTTTGTCCTTGACTATGCCAAGCACTTGGTGGTCTGGTGAACGCTACTAGAAACTCTTGCTGGGTGTTCAGATATTTCAGTTCTTCCAAAGCATAAGCTCTCAAACAAATTAAGGTCAGATTCCAAGCAACAAAAATTGCAGGTAACCTTTGAATGTTTGAGGCTTCTTCATGAAAATCAGGCATATAATTTGGACACCATCATAACCATCCCTGCATTAGAGTTGAATTGACTCTAGGTTCTTCCAAATCTTATTGATGCGTGTAAGTCCCCCAGACTTTTACAAGTTACGTGTACCCAGCCTCTCAGAGGCTATCACCATAAAGCAATGCATCCTGTCACAAAAAGACCAACCCAGGTCTGTGAAGTAGGCAGATTGCTGCCCTAGGACTCTCTTCTGAAAAGACAATCATCCATTCCATCCCTATGAGTTCTCAAATGTAAGTTTTGTGTGGAAAAGTGAGATTTAATGATTCGGCATTTTTGTATTTACTTTATTTGTATGTTGGACTACTGTGTAAGTTAGTGAAGAGTTTTTGGTGATTTAAAGCTACTCTTGTCCTCAATTTGCCAGTCAGACAAATAACTCTGCCATCAATCAGTCTTTGATCTTTCAGTCTTGCACTTAAGAGAGAATAGTCCAATTAGAAGAGGCATCATGGTTTGCCACCTTGTACTGGTCTTTCTTCCCCTTTGCATGTCTCATATGTCAGCATGTGTTTTTATCAATTGTCTTTACTAATTGGCAACCCTGACCACATAGGAATAATGTTAAAGAAGGATCAAATCTTCAACTATCACTTGCATCCACTGGTACTTGGGCCATGTGACACAACTGGACAGGCAAGAATGTCACAGGTCTAGGGAGACTAGGCATAGTAGGCATAACACAGTTGTGGTGAGCCTAGGCTAGGGCAGACATTTCTCTCTTTCGCACCTACCTTACCATTATGAGTTTAGGAAGGTGCACTAATGCCTCAAATCATGGTTGCTATAACTTCTCAAGGCACCATTTAAACATTTCAAGGATGTTCTTCACAAACATGTCCATTGATTGGATTTTCCAATCCTAATCGTAGCTTCATTATACTTTTTCCCAATTGAAGATCAACATTCACACCACCATGACGTACTGCATCCTAATCCTCCGTAGAGCCTTCTTATTCACTTGTGACTCCCACATTTACACTGCATTTGCTACCACCACTCATTCACTTAGGTCAGGCAGGGATGGAAATTTCTACTCAAGTCCTATAGATGAATGAAAATAAAACTTTTGCATATAATGAAACTCCATTTTAGGAGTAAGACCTTTGCAATGCATTTTGTACAGCCTAAGTTTAGACACTACCTCACAAAAGACAGGATCTTCCTAATAGGAGTTTCATTTATGTTTTATGGCATGGGTTAAGCCACCCATGACCCCAAGGGGAGAATATTAGATATATTTTCCCTACACACATTTTAGTGTATGTGCATATCTCAAAGACACTACCTTGCAAAAGACAGAACCTTCCTACTAGTAGTAGCATTTTATGTTTTGTGGCAAGGGCTTAGCCAACCATGACCCAAAGAGGAGAATTTATATATATTTTCCCCTACACACCTTTTAGTGTATGTGTGTAGCTCACAATGAGACAACATTTTAGGTGCAGCGAATAAGGGTCAAGCTAATTATTTTGCATCTTGGCTCACATATACATGGGCCTTATAAACTTGGATCTAATTTTCGTTTCAAGAATATAATGAAGCCCTCTCTTAAGTCCTCCCTTCTTTTAAGCCACACTCTTTGAGTGAGTTGTCCCTCCTATTTCCAACATTCATCTATGCCCAAATCTTGAGGTTGAAGAGAATGATATTGTTAATAGGAAGAAGGTGGAGAATGCCACAAGAAAGGTACAACTCTTCAATAGTTGATGAGGATCCATAGGAAATGGTTCCAAATGACTATAGAAAAGAGGATGGCCTTCAATAAAAATATTTTGCTTTGTTTCAAAATGGAACGACAGCTTTCACATAATCCACTTTGCATCCTTGAAGCACCTTACATGTTGATCCAACCTCCATGTTTAGAGATCTCACAACTTCTTGCTCATACACGTCTATGTTTCTATCCTAGTAGGCTACATGGACCTTGACACTTGCATTTGCAAACATGGGTAGTTCTTACCCAAATCCTATATTTCATAGCCCAACATATATGTAAAAAGCATCAAGAAATTACTGGAAGCATCACCACTTCATGTGACCTACTCTTTTGCACTAAATCCTTGCATATATTTTTATCATTGTTATCCCTTGGAATCCCATGTTTTGTTTGCCAATATCCTTAGCTACAAGAAAAATGGACACATCCCAAGGATTCTATACGAGGTCCAATCACATAGTCTAGGGATTCTAAGAAAGTTGTCTAGCTAGCCAACAAATTTTTATTTGACTCATCCACCTCAAGATCATAAACTTTTTTCAATGCTTCCATCAATGCACAACAAAGGTGTGACCCTTAAACATTTGATGATCCATTGATAAAGTCTACATGACTTTGAAGAAGAGGATGTGCTTTGTCAATATATTTTCCTTTCACATGCTGCCTATGAAATACTTCATTCCTTGGGATTTGCTGCCACAGAGGCATTACTGTATAGAGCTATACAAACTCACATTGGACAGGCAAGATCAACACCAAGAGATCACATGGATGCAAGACTTGTATAGAAAATGAATTAATGCCTTACATAGTTGGATCATACACATATGGTTGGCTGAATCAAATGGAGAACCTGAAGAAATAGGTGGCTTGATCATGCCAAGGGAAGTAGAGAGGCCTCAAATTGGTCACACAAATGGTATTCAATTGAGAATGGATGAGCATAATCGCTAGCCCAACTAGAAGAAGATTGTGAGGAGCTATCAAAAGCACAAAGCACTCTTCCCAAGAATGGACGTCAAGCACTAAAAGCCATGTGATCGGCATGCTAGAAGCAAGGAAGGGTGGCTCAAAGATGAGGGAAAGATGCCGCTACATGTTGTAAAGTCCTTGTAAAGATTGAAAGTTTTGAAAGAAAGAAATGATCCCTAAAATCCCCCTTCGAACCTCACAAAAGGGCTAGGGAATCCATAGCACAATCACTTATATTGATATTCCCCTCTATAAGGGATACAGGGTCCAAGGGGACCACCAAAGGAGATGGTGGGGATGGGATGAAAGGTAGCCGATAAGAAACAAGTGAGGTAAAGGGAAGATACCAAGGACCTTGCTCAAGGGGAGTAGCAACACGAGAATGGGAATGATATAGCCCACACTCCAAAAACTATGTCCGAAGGATAGCCCATGAAATAGCATCCTTCACAAAGACTACTTGCCCAATGAAGATAGCCCGTATACCCGTTAAGCTAAAAAGGTGCATTAAAAACTCAAAACCTCAATTATCTCTTTAAACAACCCCAAAACTCAAAAATGACCAAATTGTGAAGATATGCTAGGGTTTGCACTGAGGAAACACAGCATGTATGACCAAGACTGAAACACAAAGACTCAGACATAGACAAGCAAAACTCAAACACAAAAACAAACATAGAGAGAAGAAACTCTAAAGTGAATGAATGTTGTAAATGAATGTAAGAGTGTACACATTCCCCAAGGGCAAAGCAATGGAGTGTCGGAGAGTGATGTCCACTGACCACGGATCCCAAGTGTTGTAACCACTAGTCGACATGAGACAGTGCTTAATAATGAAGGGCAACAGGCAGGTCACCAAAACATAATAGCCAAAGACTGAAATCTGGTAAATGCAATAGTGTACTACCAGAGGAAGGCTGAAAACTAATCACCTAAGGTAAAAAACTATGAGGTGCCAATACGAGAGGTATTTGCTGATGTAGACGGCTTGCTAGACACCAAAAATGCACATACTGCAGCAATCACTTGTTGGTGGGAGAGATGGCAGCAGCCTGTTGCATGGCACCAAATGCTAAAAAAGCTGGTTGATCAGGTGCTATGATGATGCAACAGATGGAGACCTCGAAATAGCATGGCGATGGCCAAAAACATGCTGCCTAGGGTTGGAGAGTGATGGGTTGCAATCGGTGATGGCTCGATAGCAAATGGTAGGTGGCTGATGGCTGAAATCTGCACGAAAGAGTGAGAAACTTGCACTAAAGGATGAGGCTAAATGGCAGGCAGGCCATCTTTTTATAGATATTGAAGACTGCCCCAAAAATTTAGGGTTTTGGGAGACCACTGAAGCTCCCTCAAACCGTGCACGAAATTTGAATTTTTCATTAATTGAGCATATTTTGGGGCTGTTCAAAATGCTAATCAGTTGTAAAGCATGTTTTAGCTCAACACCCCCTCTTGGGCACAAAATTGAGCCTTAAAGGGAAGGCCTACAATGTTTACCCCAAGGCATCCCACCCCAAGGCAACCAAGGCATCAAACAAAGGCTGCATGTCAGCTGCCCAATGGCCAACCAAGACTACACAAGCAATGGTTATCTTACCAAGTGAGTCCAAGTAGTCACCCCAGAGAGGATAGGGCATTGGACAAAGGGTGCTCATCAGCTGCCCAGTGGCCTACCAAGCCCTAAAAAGATGGATGGAACCACATTGAACCTTTTTTTCATTTTTTGGTGGAAAGGTAGTTTTAGGGGTAGCAGCCAATTAAATAATAGTAGCCTAGAAGACGGAAGTAGGGGTGGTTCACTCACAAAACAGTACAAGCTTATCCAACCACTTAAGGATGTCGATGATGAGGAAAAGGTAATGAAGTATCATGTGAAGCAAGGATGGTTGTGTAATATGCCGGTGGAAACAACTTAGGATATGTCCAATGGTGCTCTGCACAAGGGATGCATAGTATGCTACACGCTAAAGAATGCTCATGCAGCAGGTGCTACTTGGATAGTGTCCCTTGTGGAAAAATTGTTCACTTGCCCAAGCACCCTAGTGCAAAGATGATGAAATCATGCAATGCATAAGGAAAGGTACAACACAAGGGAAGGCCGATATCGAAGACAAGTGCCGAAACCTGCAGAATACCAAGAAGGATAAAACCCCCCTCTCAACCTCGATATTGATGCCAAAGAAGGAAGAGGAGCTTGAGGATGTTGGTCTTCGTATGGTGTCGGGAACCATGTGGACGAAGATAATGAAGCATCCCTACTGAAAGAGCAAGGATAGAAGGCACTACCATGATAGCATCAAGAGAGACGTTGTAAGCTCCGCTGCAAGAGGGGAAGCCTCCATGCTGGTAGAAGAGTAAAACTCCAAGTAGATGGAACCATGAAAGGAACGACGTGCATCTCCCATCTCAAGCTCAAGAAGGACTAGTGCAAGCTTGTATGTTTACCCTACTCTGAAATACAAAACCCTGCAAAAGAGATCAAAATTGGTAAGCATAGAGGTGAGTAGTGAGATGCTCCAAAAAACAAAAAGCAAAACTAAAAAATAAAGAAAGCAATACTAACTAAAAGTGAAATACAATGAGGTGTACCCAAGCCGATCCTAGGTAAAAGGTAAAGAAAAGAAAAAAGAGCTTGGCTCACCTACTTCTCGTGGCACTGTTGTTGGGCCTGAGAGGGGATGTTAAGCTAAAAATGCATTAGCTTCACTTAAACAGCCCCAAAACATGCTTAATTAAGGAAAAAACCTTATTTATTTAAAAAGAAATGTGTTTCTAGAGAGTGTTTATATCCCATAAGCACAAACCCACTTGGGAGGGCCCAAACTTTCTATAAATAGGTATGTTGCACTCCATTTAGCCTTAATCTTGTTTTTGCAAATTTCAGGTATTTCAACTTGCTACCCGACACCCTAGGTGCCGAGGACATCACGGTCCAAGCTCGTCATTGCTATCTACAACATTCTGGCACCTGTTTCCAGCCTACCACACACTATTCGGAGCTAATTTCAGCATGTTGCCTGTTGCTACTAGTTTTTCTTGCGTTTTTAGTATTTTTCTCTCTAGAAGCCTACTTTTTTGTTTTCTCTCTCTTGCAGCCAACGTTTTTAGTCTTTCTCTCTCCTCACCTACGTTTTTAGTATTTCTCTCTCCTGCACTGTTGTCTGCGTCAGTTCCAACCTTCCTTGGCTGTATTTGCTAGTGTTTGACCTCCAGAGGCTGCCTTGCTACAATTCAGAATCCGTTCAGAGTACGACACACTCTCCAACGCATTACCCCTGCCCTGATCCTTAAGATATAGGAGTTCGATGTATAGTATTCATTCACTGCATAGTGTGTTTGTTGCATGAGCATTGTATATTCAATAGTCATATCATTTCATTTATTCTCTGTGTTTATTGTCTTTGAGTTACCCTAAACCTAACTGTGTTCTTCTATCAGTCTGTGCTTTGTTGTATGGTGTTATTTGTGTTTCTATGTTAGGGTATTTCTTCACATATAAGTATGCAATAGAAGTCTAAAAGGGGAAAGGCTAAGTATGTGGCCACCACTATATATGACGAGGTGGAAAAGGGGTCCTAGAATGTGCAATGGATGCCCTAGGAATGGATGCATAAAGTGAAATAGGTGAGCCACTAGTAGACCAATCAGCCAATCCTTCAAGAGTAGTAAAGGAGATAGGCTGTTGAGGCTATCCACATGCCACATATCCAGTAGGCATTGGGGCAGATAAAGCAGATGGTGTAGCAGCAAGAGGCATACCCCCACTAACTAGCCACCTAGAGTAGAGACAGTAGCAGTAATCTGCAATGGTTTTCTAGGAGGAAGACCCTAGAACTTGGTACGATACTTCTCGTTCACATAACCCAACCTCTGCAGTGTGTACAAAACCCATTTTTCTTAGGAATTTGTTGCCAAAGGAGTTGTGTTTCTTTGGTTCCATCAAAGAAAGTGGTATCACCCATGTTCTGGCTTGCCTTTGCATCGTGCGAGTTCTTACCACTATTGGTTCCGCCCCACCTCCCCCCAAAGAAAAGGCAACCAATTATTGAGCTAAATCACGCTTTTCAGCTGATTAGCATTCTTAAACACCCCCAAAACACACTTAATTAATGAAAAACCCTAAAAAGGGGAGCAGTCCCAGAGAGTTTCAATGGTCCCCCAAATTTCTTTGGGGCACCCTTCAATATCTATAAATAGGCAGGCTGCCCCCATTCAGCCTCATTCCCATCTGTGCAAGTTTCACACCCCGAGTGCAAATTTCAGCCACCATCAATCTACCTCTACGTGGTTGTCTAGCCTTCAAGACTGCTACCACCTCTCCATCAGCAGTTGCAATGCCCTGGCACCTTCCTCCAGGCTATCGCCTACTGTTTGGTGCCTTCTCCAAGCTGTGTTTGGCATCTTCTAGCCATCCCTAGCATCTTCATCACCTCCAGCTACTTGCGTTTGGTGTCTCTTCCTCCAAGCGACAGGTGTTGGTGCTCCTCCTCATCCAGGCGACATACACAGTTTGCGTTTACACTCATCTGGGGGCTGCCTTCTATCTCCACAGCTTCTCCTACTTGCATTTGGTGCTTAGGCCCTTCTGGCATCATCGTTTTACAAACTACACACTCCGATTGGTGGTCACAGACTTGGGATCCATCTCTAGTAGACATCACTCTCCGACACACTGCTCTACCCTTGAGTATTTGTACACTCTTACATTCATTTGCAGTATTCATTCACTTCAGAGTTGCGCTCTTCTTTTCCTTCTTCTGTTTGTGTTTGAGTTTTTGAGTTTTGCGTTTAGGGTTTGAGTTTTGCTTTCTATGTTTGTGTCTATCTCTTTGTGTTTCTCTTGTGGTCGTACACTCTGTGTTTTCTCAGTGCAAATACTAGCAATTTTCTTCACATGGTATCAAAGCCGGTGCTCTTGTAAAGAGTATCCTACGGATATTGTGGAGAGCTAGTCTTTGTGCGAGGCACACAATACGACTCGTAACCAAATCACAATGTCCCAGACACCTTCTCCAATTCCTATGATGTCCTATCAGGCTTCTCCATCACTCGAGGCCTTGAGAAGGCATTATGGACTCAGTGAGGACGACACTCCACTTTCACCTTCACCTTCTTTTCCTACTCCTATTCCAGATTTCACTAGCATGACAGAGGACTTTGAGAAGTACTATCGCAACAAGTACACTAATGTTTACACCCCTCCTACAAGCTTTGCTACCACATTAGTACCGGTTGGTGAGATTGGCCCTCTCCAATCATGAAGGACATACGGCATTTGGAGCGTCTGGCGATACATCTTCATCATTTAAGCCAAGTTTAGTGTCAGGTTGGTACAACCCTTTTGAGTTGAATGAATTAAAACTCTCGCTTGTTTCTTCTTTTGAGGTGCAGGATCCGGATGGCTTTGTGTATGTGAACTTTAATAGAGGGGGCTCACGAAGCAGACAGAATTCAAGTACATCTACAGCTTCTATTTCATTTGAGCATGTAACACACACTTCTCACTTCCCTCCCATCCCACCCTCTTCTACCTCCACCCTTGATCATCTCTCTTTATCCTTTCAAAATCTCGGATTACACTCCACATCCGCTTCACACACACTAGGGGTTGGATCTTCCATCTCCGCTTCTAGCACCTTCTCCTTCTCTACCCCTTTGCACCATGGTACTTCGTTAGGGGGAATGCCACCCTTTAACACAGTGCCTCTCACCTTTTTGCAAACGAGCACACCCATAGCACCTGGGACGGCTGTGATGGGCATACCCCTCACTACCCCCAGATTCACCTCTTCCATGACCACTCAGACGCAAGGGATTCCATCCTTGGCTTATGGTGCGTCATCCCACTTCCCTTGGGTTACACCTACGCAGGAATTTTCATTTTCTACTCCACATGTTCCCATCCCACCTCCACCACGGGCTACTCATACAACTACCATGCTTATGCCTAGTCAGCCCATCCCCACCTATGGATCCACCTTGTACACTACCCGAATGCTTGGTGGGCACTTTGGGGCCCATTCCCAAGTGCACTCCACTCCCCCATCTTACCCCCATTTACACTTTTTCACACTACCCATCTCCAAGCACTACCACTTCTGTTGCAACGGCCAAGAATGCCTTCACGGATAAGACTCGTTTTAACTGGCTGAATTTCACTACTTGGTCGAATTTCATGCAACAAGTGCTTGAGTCTCAGGGTCTTTGGGACCTCGTCATTGGTCTAGAGCCTATGCTGGCGGACCCTCGACTAGCTCACCCTAGCTACATCTGTCAATGGAGAGCCCACAATGCCATAACCAATGTTGAGCTGATGCAAAGATTGTTTCTTGAGTTTCACTCGTAGTTACAGCACTTCCCGCTCGCATCAGAGTATTGGAATCATCTTCTCAACTGCTATGCGGCCCGAGATCGTACTCCGCACATAAATCTCAACTTTGAGCTTCAAGAGTTCTCTCTTAAGGAAGGGGATGATTTGAAAGTCAAGCTCGCTGAATATAGGCAGTTACTTCACTGAGTTCACCACTAGTGGCTCTCCAAAGTCAGACGACGATCAGGTTACGTTCTTCTTGAATAAGTTGTCTGACAAATACTTCAAGCACATCATTTCACAGCCTCAATTGCCAACCTTCTACGAGTATGAGTGCCAGTTCTTGCATTACGTAAGGCTGCATGATCAAGTCCATAAGAAATCCTTATCACAACCTTGTTTCGAGCAAAGGGGGTTGGTTGTCTCTTCTTCGAGAGGGAAAACCAACAGTGGCAAGAACTCGCAAGATGCGAAGGCAAGCCAATCAAAGGGTGCCTCCTCTTCTTTAAATGGAACCAAAGAATCTAGACAAATTTGGCAGCAACTCCCTAAGAAAAACTGATTTTGCACACATTGCCAGAGAGCAGGGCATGTGGATGAGGAGTGTCGATCCAATGTCTTCCACCTAAAAAGCCTTAGCAGACCGCTGCGACTGCACAATCTAGTGGGGGCCTACACCTTTCGCTCCTGCTTCATCTGCTCCTTTAGCACTCGTTGTTGCAGCTAGACATGTGGCCCCAGCACAGCCTCAATAGACAGTCTCTTTCACTACCCTTGAGGGACTGGCTGATTGGTTTGCAGGTCCCGATCCTATTGCATTTCATGCATCCATCTCACCTTCTTCTCCACCTCGTCAAGCATTGGCCAAGTTTGTCAGATACGAAAGATACGATACGGTACATAAAATACGGTACTAATTGGTACTTGATGATTTTATAAGGTACAATACAATATTAGTACGAAAAAAAAACAAAAACTTAGTTATTTTGGTTTATAGATAATAGAATACATGTTTAGAGCTAAAATAGCAATGTCACTTGAGTTAATAGGATGAATACATGAGGGTAACAAGGTAAAACCTCATGCACAACATACGCAACACACTACTAGAAGACAAATGGGAGTGTATATATAATACATCATACAACAAAGCAAAGTGTAGGGTGGATAGATAAAGAGGCTCTTTATTCTTTCTTTCTTTCTTTTTTTTTTTGTGTGTGTGTATGTGTGAGAGGGGGAAGGGGGATGCTCTTGAAATTGCATACTCATCTTGGAAGTTGGGGGAGAGAGAAAGTGAGAGGGACTTGAAATTCTAATAATAAGCATAAGGCTTAGGAGTAAGTCTTTATAGGCCAAAAATAACCTGTTTTTTTGTATGAATTGATATGGATACGTACTGTACGGTACGGTACGGTACGAACAGTACTGAACGAACTAGTCCGTACGTAGTATGAATACAACTATGGCCTTGGTAGAGCCCTGCTACTGGACGTACACGATGGTAGACACTTTCTTATACTAGCATGTCTCTAGGTCCTTTAGGGTACCCTAGGTCAATCTAGCATCCATTTTTCGCACTCTTAGAGTCAGGCCCATAGGATTCATTGTCCTTAGCTTTTCCATTCTTAAGTCTTCTGTTGCATTTACTCACACACATACACATTCATTGCATTGTCTTTTCAGTTAGATTTTCTCTGTGTTATGTTTTGCTTTGGAGCATCTCACCACTAACCTCAGTGTTTGCAGATTCTCATCTCTTTTGCAGGGTTTTGTCTTCCACTGTAGGGCTAACTTGCAAATTACTTTGGTCCTACCTGGGCTAGAGACATGGGGATGTGCATTGTTCCTTTCATGGTTTCATCATCCTAGGTATGCTTGCTCTTTTTCCAACGTGGAGGTTTCCCCTCCTGAGGCGGATCGTGCAGCGTCTCTCTCAATGCTATCATGGCGGTGACTTCTATCTTGCTCAGCCAACAAGATGCTTCATCCACTTCATCTTCATCATCTTCTTCCATTCCTTATGGTTTTCGGCACCACACGAAGACCGACATCAAGCTCCTCTTCCTTCTTCCGTATCTACATCCAAGTTGAGAGGGGATTCCTACCCTTCTCAGTATTCTGCAGGGTTTAGCACTTTGTCTTCGACATTGGATTCTTCCCCCCGTTGTACCTTCCCCTTTGTATTGCATGATTTCATCATCTTTGTACTAGTGCACTTGGACATGTGAACAATTTTTCCACGAGGGACACTGTCCAAGTGGCACCTACTACATGAGCATTCTTCAACATGTAGCATACTTTGCATCCTATTGTGCAGAACAACACTTTAGCGGATCCTAAGTTGTTTCCACCAGCAGTTGTTGACACCACACCACCATACTCCCTCATCATATCTTTCCTTGTCATCGACACCCTTGAGTGGATGGGTAAGCTTGTACTGTTTTGTGATGTATTGGGTGTACCCTCCCTACTCCCGTCTTTTGGGTCATTCTTACTCAATCAGCCACATCCCATAAAATTTAACTCTCACTTTCCTTTTTCTTTTTAAGTTCAATGTGGTTCCATCCGCCTTTGTAGGGCTTGGTAGGCCACTGGGCAACCGATATGCACCCTTTGTCCGATGCCCCATCCTCTCTGGGGTGACTACTTCGACTCCCTTGGTAAAATAACCGTCGCCTCTGTAGTCTTGGTAGGCCACTGGGCAGCTGACGTGTATCCTTTTTGTCCAAAGCCCTAGTTGCTTTGGGATGGGATGCCTTGGAGTAAGTAAAAATCAAAGTGATTGGCCTAACCTTTCAGCTCCGCTTTGGGCCCGAGAGGAGATGTTGAGCTAAAACACGCTTTTCAACTAGTTAGCATTCTTAAACAGCCCCAAAACACACTTAATTAATGAAAAACCCTAAAAAGGGGAGCAATCCGAGAGAGTTTTAGTGTACCCCCAAAAACCCTAATTCTTTGGGGCACCCTTTAACATCTATAAATAGACAGGCTGCCCTCATTCACACCCTTGAGTGCCCATTTTAGCCACCATGAGTCTACCTCTACATGGCTGGCCAGCCTTCGAGACTGCTGCCACCTCTCCATCAGCCCTTGCAGTGCCTTGGTGCCTTCCTCCATGCTGTGTTTGGCATTTTCCAGCCATTACCAGCATCTTCATCGCCTTCAGCCCCTTGCATTTGGTGTCTCTTCCTCCAAGCGATAGGTGTTGGTGCTCCTCCTCATCCAGGCGACATCCACTGTTTGCGTTTACACTCATTTGGGGGCCGCCTTCCATCTCCACAGCTTCTCCTACTTGCGTTTGGTACTCCAAGCCCTTCTGGGATCATCGTTTTACAGACTACACACTTCGATTGGTGGTCACAAACTTGGGATCCATCTCCGGTGGACGTTACTCTCCGACACACTTCACATCATCCCTCTTGCCTCTGAATGGGTGTGTCTGGAGGACTTCTTATGGACTTAACCGTGCAGCCTCACATAACACAAGAACTGACCCTTAAACTCATAGAAGGTCGAAAATCTAGGTAGTGAGATAATGTGCTGGATAAAATGGAAGTATTTGTCAGGCAACTTGTTCAAGAAGAATGTAACCTAATTGTTGTCAAGAGCCAATAGTGGCAAACTCAATGAGTAATAGCTGATATTTTGCCAACTTGACTTTCATATCATCCCCTTCCTTAATGGAAAACTCTTGAAGCTCAAAATCAAGATTGATCCGTCGAGTGCAATCTTGAGCTACATAGCAATCAATGAGATGACTCCAACGCTCAAATGCGAAGGGAAAATGCTATAACTAAGAGTGGAGTTTAGGAAGCAACCCTTGCATTAATTCAACAATGGTTGTGGCATTGCATGCTATCCATTGACAGATGTGATTCGGTGAGCTACCAACCAGCATAGACTCATCGGTACCAACAATGAGGTCCCAAAGTCCCTTAGATTCAAGCACTTGTTGCATGAAGTTCAACCAAGTGTTGAAATTTGACCCATTAGAACGTGTCTAATCTGTGAAGACATTCTTGGTCATTGCAACAAGAGTGGTAGTACTAAGAGATGGAGGTGTGTAATGGGAGTAGGATGAATAGGGGGGGGGATAGGGTGGGGAGTAGAGTATACTTGGAAAGGAATCCGAAAGTGCCCACCTACATATGAGAAGTATGCATAGCGGATCCAAATGTGGGCAAGGGCGGATTGGGTATGGGCATGGTAACTACGTGTGGAGCCCAAGGTGGAGGGATAGGGAATAATTAAGTGTCTTTTGGGGCTATTTAAAAATGCTAATCAGCTGTAAAGTGTGTTTTAGTTCAACACAAATTTCATTAAAGATTACCAAAGTGTTTGCATCCCACAAGCCAACACTCAAAACTTTGGGAGGATCCACAACTATAAATAGGAGGTTTCCTAGCCACTCTACCCATCCTTGTTTGGCAAATTCTCCATCAGCCGGTGCCCAAGCTCCACTACTATCTACATCCCTCCTTTATGGATACCTCGGTTCGTGGTGCAGCCAACACTTCTCTAGCCTGAGGCACCCTCTTGGCAATTGCTGCCATCTGCTCTAGAGCTGTTCAAGCCTAGCATTTGCTGCAGATTGCTGCTGGCCTGTTCAGCCCAGCCTTCTCCATATAGGAAGTCCCAAGAACAGCAGCCAGAAAGCTGCATTTGCAGCTGCCTGCTGTCGCCTAGCACCCGCTGCCCTAGTGTTTTCACACTGTGCAAGCCACCCTACTACCACTGCTTCCAATCAGCCTGATCCAAACATCCAGATCTGCAATTGCAGCTATTAATTGCATCCAGAGGCTGCCTATTGTGATTCGGGATCTGTTCATAGCACAACAAACTCTCCTATTCATCTCTTCCGTGGTCCTTTCTGAGACACAAGAGTTTGAGGTTTTGAATTCGCTCTTGCATGGTGTGTTTACAGCATTCAGGATTATTCATTCATTATTAATTATCTTTGAATCACTCTTCACCTTTGAGTTCTATTATTATCACTTTGTGTTTTCTCATACACTTGTATTTATATTTTATACTCAAGTATTTATTTACAATACTAAGCTAGGTGAGGACATAAACACAAAGCAAATATGGAGCTCAAATGTGGATAGTCGGAAAGTAACAACATGATATCCCCATCAGAAATATGCCACTCTACCTACAACGATGGAGCCCTCCTAATGACGAAGATCCTAGAGCCAATCATACCCTAAATGTCATTTGAGTAGATGCACCACTATCCATAAACCAAGGGTCCTCAAAAGATGAGCAAGCCATAGGAGAGTCCTCCACCTTGATGAATATGAAGGAATACAAACTCAATTGTAAAAGGTAAAAGCAGATGTGGATGAAGAAATAGGCTCCTTCAATCCATCCTTTGTACCAAGACAAAGGGTATTTCTCCTAACACTTATTGAGATCTGTGGTGAGGACACTTGGGAAAGCCCTCCGGTTTAACCTTTTTCTAACTTAAGAGTCAAATGATGAATCCAATTTGAGTTTCTTCCCTTTGTTTTTCTTCTTTTGTCCTTTCTCAAATGGATTGGCCACCTAAACACAACTAACTACACTTTGAAGGCCATGAACTAAAAGAAGAGGGAAGCCCAAATCCAAAACATGCAGGCCCACAGAAACGAAATTCGATGGACGGTCACAAAATAGAGGCAAGGTGCCAACACCACTAATAGGCACCAAAGAGGGGTGATGATGATACCCTTTAATGGACGAAGATCCTGCAAAAAATTACCTCAAGGAGTCATATGACTCGATACACCACTGTCAATATGCCAAGCTTGCTCAATAGACAAGACAATCATAGAAGGCTCCTCCACCTTATAAATGTGTATAAGCACGGACTCAGTGATAAAAGAGGATGACAAAGTACTCCTAGATGAAGGTGATGGTATATCCTCCAACGCTTCTCCTTGGGGTGTGACGTCTTCCCACAATGAGGACAAGGGAATATCCTCGACTCTTCCTCACAAAATCTACATCAAAGTCGAAAGATAACTCCAACTTCTTCCTCTTCCTTTTCTTCAGTTTCGCTTGTCCTGTACCTATACATAAAGCGCATAAGTATGGCCATGTGCTCGAGCTCCAGAAGAATTTGTCTCATTGGGGTGTACATCCTACTCAAGCACCAATGGAACTAGCTCCTCCCAAGTGAGTCTCTCCCGGCTATGAGAAGTCAAAAGACTAATGTAGAACACATCATATGTCGGTGACGGAAGATATGAGGGAAGTGTCACAACTAGGTCCTCCAAAGAAATGTTCATACCAAGGGATGCAAGCTCATCCTGAAGCTCCTCCATTTGACGGATGTGATCCCTTATCATAGGGGAATCTACGACAAAAAGTTGTCGTAGCTTCAACTCGAGAGATGATCAATGCCCATATGTCTGGGTCCAAAAGAGAGAAGCCAATCTCCTCCAAATCTCTACAGCGGTGTGGATACGTCTAACATGTACACGCACAAAATCTATACAACTCAAAAAAAGAAAAGAGTGGACTCTGGCATTCAACCGATCCCATAAAGCTGCTGAATTCGAGGTTTTACTCCATCATGGGGATCCACAATAGGTCAGGGTATAGGGACTATAACAAAATCCCAAAAGTCACAGTCATCAAGGAGACACTCCATGTGGCACGACCATAGAGGGTAGTTCGTCCCATCTAGCTTGTTGGATGCAGGTAGAGAGGGTAGGATAGGCACTTGCTTAGTAGATGCTATAAGATGGTGGCCAATTTGAATCGTCTTGAACCACACGATCCCCCAAAGCATACACGTTGGCCATACTTGTCCTTCAAGAAATACATCCAAAAAAAAACCACAAAGATGCTACCACTGGGAAGTTCTCCGCCTATACAAGGTCCTTCTATCTGCAGGCCAACAAACAATGTACCTGCAGCAATGTAGACAAGGAGTATCTGAGATGAGAGAGACAACTTGATGTGGAGGGGGAACAATAAACATAGACGAATACAGGTCTGAAACCTGTAAACGTAGCTGATCCAGGGGCTGGTATCGTACCAAGAGTGCCCGGAAGTGCAATGCCTGCAGTAAACGTGATCTACCCTTTGTCAAGCCTAACAAAGAGGCTACCAAGCACCAAAAAGAAGTTGCCCTAGTAAAAAAGGACCAGCCAGTAGGTAAACACAGCAAAGAAAGAGGTCTATCCACCTGTAAATAGGCTGCCCAAAACTGCGCCACCCAGACTGCTGAGGTGCCACCCACCAACAAACCAACTGCCCAGGGTGATAAACGCAGATTGGAAATGGAGAAAACAGTCACAGTAAAGATCTGGACACCACACAGCACTGGAAAAGACTCTGCACAGCAAAACGCAGATGGGCCACTGCTGCCTGCAGGAAACGCAGGTCTGAACCTGCAAAATGGTGCTGCCCAGCCAATAGAATAGCTGCCCATGTGCAGATTGAAGCTGCCCAGCCTGCAAATGTGCCACCCAGCCTGTATAAGGCCGCCCAGGTGCAAAATGCAAATCTGCCCTGGTAGACACAGCAGTAAAGGAGTGGAAATAGGCCGCCTTGCCTTATTTGACTCCAAACGCAAGGTCTACAACACGTAGGGATAACACCTAGAAAGTTTCGTTGCAGAAAGCGCGCTCCTCTTCAAGATCTCCGGCTCCCATGCATGGCTCTAATACCATATGAAAGTGCGCAATGGAAAGAGGAAAGTGAACATGGAGAGAAGACAAAGACAAAGAGTGAACACAGGAGAGAGAAGGAACAGTGTGACTGGAATGGCTAAAGGTACAAGGCTGCAACAATCTGCCCCAACATGCAGCTCTATGCGTCAGTGTGGGTGCCTACTGTTGGAAGTGGACTGCTGGACACAGAGTGGGATGGTCTGAGAATGCCACGAGCAGCTCTCATCATTAATTAATTTACAACTGCGTAGATTTAAATTGAATCATAATGCATAACTATGTGAAATGGAATTAAAACTCCCCTTGTTTCAAGTAGAACGCTCTAGAAATTTATCATGCTAAAGTTAATAACTGATGATGGTTCATCGCAAGACATAATCACTTGCACAAAATTTTGTCACGTTCCTTTTGATCTACCCCTTTCTTCTACACCCAACTTGTGAAGAAATACTTGTTCACAGATAACAAACACAATCATACAACAAAGCACAAACTAATAAAGAACACAATTAGGGTTAGAGTAACTTAAAGACGATGAACACTGAAGAAGATAACGAATGAATGAATGCAGAATATATACAATGCTCAACGCAACAAACACACTATGCAAAGGTGAAACACTGACCCCCAAACGTGTCTCTAGGGCCCGGGTAGAGAGCATGAGGCTTGAGCTGGAGAGTATGTCCTACTTTGATAGATCCTGAAACGGAATAAACAGCCTTCAGAGATGTTTACAGGGCAGCCACACAACAGCTAAAAATTGGTAAATGCAAGCTTTGATGACGTGGCAGGCTGGTAGATAGTAAACACATGTACAGCTGATGACATGGTAGGCTAGCAACAGCAGATCTGAGTCAAACACAAGTTGTGGAGTGATCAGCAACAATAAAGGCAGCAGTTAAGGAGTTGACAGCAGGCTGAAACCAGTTGCCAACAAGAGCAGAGAGACTGGACAGCAAGCGCAAGGTGTAGACAGCAGCTCAAACTACAATATCCCCCATGGACAGAGTGTGGACAGTAGAGACAAGCCCCATGAATTTGCAAAACAGGATTAAGACTGACTAGTGGATAGCTTGTCTACTTGTAAATGGATGGGTCCTCCCAATTTAGGGTTTGTCTTACGGGAGATAGACACTCTCTAGGATTGCATTTCTTTTTAATGGAAGATTGGTAATTTTGAGTTTGGGGGTTGTAATTAAGCACTAATCAGTTTATAATGCCTTTTTTAGCTCAACAGAACTAACCCTTCTTGTGGGTAGACCCTTTATGGTTAGGTTTTCAAATTTGGAATCTAATGTTTACTGTAAACCTATCCTATTTCTTATTTTAAATACCTAACCCAACATGACAACCTATCCTTTTCCATCTTACACCCTATCAACTGAGCTTGGAGGCTACTCTAGTTAATGGCAACATAGGCTCATTCAGCTGCCTTCACCATAGCTGAAATAAAATCACCTTCATGGGCTGCACGATAAACTGCCCGCTTTATTCTTCTTCTCGTTACGCCAAATATACTAACCTAATGACTTGATTACTATTGATACAATTGCCTATGTTGCATCTCTATGCTTTTCAGAGCCAAAATTCAGTCGATTGCCCCAGTCGTGGCTGAAAAAATGACGACAAATTCAGAAGCATAATTGGAGATTTGGAGCACTTTTCTGCTAACAGACATGTCATATTCTGTATTTCTCTATGTCCATCTCCTGGTTGTGAGCTTCCACCGAAGTCTAGCAAGGACAATGGGAACTTTGGCACTCTCTCTATCCTTTGTGTGTGACAGCAGTGTCCATGTTAGGCACATCAGATGAAGATTAGGGCTTCTCAAGTATTTTCCCTACACTTTACAGAATTTTGAGCACACAAGAGGGCTCTGGACACCCATCACAGCTACTGACTTGCCTGTGCTACCATCGACAAAGGGTTCTGGGTTGTTTTGGTGGGAATGGTTGTTGTTGTTTCTTCACAATGTCGGAGATTGGTGCCCCCTTTGCATGTGTGTTGCGTGCACATGTGAGTACATGTATATGAAATGTAAATGACATGTTTTTAAAGCCAAAAAGATCGCATCAGTGAAAATTGTGTAATGTAGAGAAGTAGGAACATCTTTAACAAATCTATAACTTGCCAAGGCTCATGTGCTACTATGATTTCCACTACTAGTATAGAGAAGTGGGAAAGCCTTAAAAAAATTTGTAATTTTCCTGGTATCACATCCTACTATGATGTCCAATAAAGTAGGGTGCTTTGCTAAAGTCACAAGTAACAAAGTTAAAAAAAGTGGAACTATGTAGTTCAGAATTAGTGAGTGGCACCGACTTTAACAAATATTCCATCATGTGACAGTATTTTTCTAATAGAGAACCTAAAACATAGGTTGGCTAAGATAATACATAATGTTTATGCATTTCAGGATAACAAGGTCTCAAATTACTAACACTCATATTGAAGGCCACACGATGCTCACCACTCACCAAATGCTTTCACACCAAAATGTAAACAGCACATAGTAAAGTGCAAATGCACATAACAGTTTAAAACACCTAGGTCAGAGTTTTGTCACTTAATAGCTCTTTACATGGTGTGTCACTTATAGAAAAGGACCAATCCAGTATTATTGCCATAAATGAGCAAATGAAAAATTGTCATCATATTAAAAAAGCATAATGACATTGAAGGTCACCTCTCTCTTTAAACCATTCTCCTCAGTTGTATCATTTGCATCTTCTGATGAGGCCCTCACCACACATGCTTTATTCCTTGGAAGTTGTAGCCTTGTGAACCTAAAACCAAACAGCGCATGTAAAAACCTTCTTAGTTAACTACACTTTGTAGTTTTACTTTTTTACCCAAAAAATGAATCGTACAAGAATCCACTTTGTGTGCACCTCATTTTGTAGCCCAATTTTGAATATGAACCTTAGATCCGCACCAAAATCTATGTAACCCACTATTACATCACAAGGGCGACAATCAAACAAAGAACTCCTAGAAGGTACATGGCTAGACGTGCACATGCGCAAGAGAAGAGACAAAAAGTGGGAAGGAAGAGGAAATATTTTAAGCAGCATCAATAAATATAAGCACGGTCAAAGCTTCTTGATATATTTCCCTCCCATGAATTGGAATAGCAACCACCTCCACCTATAAAAACCAAAGCTCTGAATGTCCTCCCCAAACTCCAGCAGAGAATGCAAAACTCACTAATATTGCTATTCAAATCGGTTTTGCAAAGGAGCAATGCGGATTTAGACTTTTTGGATCTATTTCAAGTCAGATTTGGCACATGTACTGGATGAGAGCATGCTGAATTTTCACAAAGCTATCAAAAAATTAAAGGGAAGTGTGTTGTTTAGCTCATGAATTCAAGTTTTCTTTCTTTTTCAATTCCAATGTCATTATTTCAATCAAAAGGAAAAGAAAAGAAAAGAAAATACAATTGCACGATCATGAAGGTTAGGAGTGAACCAACACGAGTGCAAAGGATCTAGAACCAAAAATTGATGGGGCTACGGCATTTAAAGAAAATTGGGAAGACTATTTTGCTACTAGCGAACAACATGAAATTTAATGTGTCAGGTGGATAACATAGAAATGCAATTGTATGTTTTCGTGCAAAGGATGGACGCTACGAATTCATGTGACCCCATTGGTCGAATTAGTTGAGAAGTATAAGGATAAGGAAAAAGATATGCAAGATACTAGATCCACACATGTAGACCCTATTGGATTTAAGATTGCAAATGCACACACACAACTTGGAGAAGAAGTAGCCTAAGAGCACAAGACACAAAATGTTGTTAGAAGTATCAATGTAGAGGATTTACAAAAATATGTTTGCCATACAATGAATGGGCATATATTCAAAGCCGGGGGAAACTTGTAGTGAGGGTAAAAACGCACAAACAATCCTAAGTGTGTTCACACACATCACTACCAAAATATGGTAACAAATCCCCCTTGGAGTGATGTTGTAAACAACAGCTGACACTCATGTATAGGGAAGTGCTAGTCCTCAAGACCAAAACTTTGCAACTGTTAGGTAGGAGCTTAGCTATACATGCACACACTCACAGCGAAAAGTGAACGAGAGAGAGAGAGAGAGAGAGAGAGAGAGAGCAAGAGACAAAGAGGTAAAGCAATGTCTCATCAAACGTAGTGCAGAAAACACCGCGCCCAACAGAGATCTTACAAGCACGGAGCACTTCTCCCGTTGGAAGACCCCCAATGAGCCGCCGCCACATGAGCACTTTTCCCTGATATGGGACCTTAGACTTCCAAAGCTGGATAAATCTTTCCCGCCACTTCTTTTTACTGTCCCTACGATGCCATAACCTATTCACTTTCCCCATGACCCATCTCTTGGCTTTCACCATCTAATGATATATCTAATTAGCTAACCTTTTCTCAAAATCATCAGGAAGCACAAACATCGAATCACGCCAAGGATCCAATGGCTGATATGCAGGCAAAGGAGAGAACCTCTAAAGATTGTCCTATATGGGTGACCAAATGTCCCTGTATCCACAAGGCACCCTAAAGTACTAACGAATACCCCTAAAAGAATAAAGACGGCTACCTAGCAATAATACCATCACGGACTGTCTTCAACCCCAACCTAGCCATCTGATTAAACTTGTCTCGCTGCAAATCTTTTTGTGGCCAATCCAACAACCTTGGGAAGCCAGTATCTCTCCTTGCATCGCATTTTCCTCCTTACGAATATCCGAAGGACGCCAAATTGCAAAACGAAGCATCTCCTGCCAAGAAGCTATCAAATGAGAAAGGAGAAAAGACTGGGAGACCTTTATAGGCCTCGTAGAGTTAAGTGCATGCCACTAGGAAGCATGAATAACCGTGCTACCATGAGAGATGCCAGTCTTTTCTATGAAGAATTTGGCAATATCTAACCAAGGATGACAGTGAATACATAGACTCTGCAACAGGGATAGCCTCAAAGCGGCCATATGCAAATTAACATCCAGCAAAGCTGCACCCCCCATCCTTTCCAGAGTCGTCACATGCTGCCAGGAGATCCATACCTGCCCCAAATGATTGCCTTTCTTTCTCCAAAGCATAAATCTAATAGGCTGAACCAAATCCAAAATGGACTTCTTAGTCCAAGGAAGCAAAGGCAAAAAGAACGAGATCATAGTAATCATAATACTTTGAGCCACTTTTAGTCTAACATGTAGAGGCCAACTTTGGGATTTCCAGTACATGAACCTTCTCTTTTTTTTCATGAAGATAATTGAATTAGATAGTGAATATTTACATCAGACCATTAGGTCAACATTCTCTCTATATCTCTTACTTTCTATTACATCAGACCATCAAGTCAGCATACTTTGTCTCTCTCACTCTCTGTGTAACAAATATTTACATTAGGCCTACAAGCTCTCAGAACAACCTATTACATGAATAGTACTAACAGATCACACAGAAGGAATAGTTGGAGTAGAGCGAACAATCGCCAGCCAAGGAGCAGCAATATCCGAAAGAACCAAGTCCGTTGACATCATAGAGGAGATTCCTGGAAATGAGTCACAGACCTGTTCGGGCATTTAAGGCTCTCCTTGCCCATTTGCCTCTTCGGTTTAATCAATCTTTTTTGCAGCAAAATCAGTTTTTGGAAGGTCTTCAGCAACTAATAGCCTCTTTTAGCTCCAAGGTCCTATCTACAAGGATGGGAGCATGGGGGGTTTTCAGGGATAATGCACGAACGTTATCTTGACAATATGGTATTCAGCATGCTTCCTTGTTTCGAGCTGAATTGCAGCATGCTCAATCCTTATTAGCTCATTCCTTGTCTCTCTGTCAGTCTGGGGATTCAAATGATGACTTGCTCACATGCATTGAATGGCTGAAAGGCAAGGTCCAATCTCTTCAGGAAGAGGAATATGCAAAATACAAACTGTTGGCCAGAGCTAAAGCTTTACATGGTAACAATTGTCAAACTCATCAATTTTTTGCTCGTCTGCATCAGAAATATGCCTAGGAAAACAATGTGTGCTTAAAGGATGGGAAAGGTGATATGGTGACTGATCCTGCCTACAGTATTCGGATGACTGTTAACTTTTATAGAGCCTTGTTGCGACCGCAAGAGATTCTTGCCGATGCTGTTCTCTCTGCTTGACAGGCATTGGCATTTAGGCAACAGGTGTCTCCAGCCAGTCTGCTCCGCCAGGCAGTACCAAATCTACCCCCAGCGCCCCTTCAACAGGAGCCACCCAGCTCCCGCTCAGTCAGCCAGCACCCCTTCAGCAGGAGCCGCCCAGCTCCCACCCAGTCAGCCAACCCTGTCTGCATTGGGTCCCTGTGCCCACCTGCCCCTGCACCTCAACCTGTTCCTGCGCCTTGACCAACACCTGGCCCGACTGCCCTTCCTGCCTGCAACCTGGGCGCCGCCCGTGACCTGCACCCGCCTGCTCCAAAGTCGCCTGCCACCAGCACACGACTGCTGCCTGCGCCACACAGTCCGCCATCTGCGCCACAAGCGCAACCTGCACCCCACACACTGCCAATCTCAGTGGGCCACCGCCACCTGCATGCGCCTGCTGCCCCGCCTGTAGCTTCCCTTCTGCACTCTGGCCCTGTTCTACATTGCTTGGCCTGGCCTAGCTTGCCCACTATCTGCCTGCTGCAGCCTCCCACCTACAGCTCGACTACCAACTGCACCCACCGCCTCTAGCTTGACCTCCAACTGCTACCTACACCGCCAGGTCCGCATCCACATCTCAGAACTGGAGGTAAAACGTTTTTTTTTTCAATTTTTAATTTAGATTCACTTCTGGGGAAGGAGCTTTTGCCCAAGCAAGCACTATCAACTTCAATACGTGTCTGGGACATGATTACTGCAGAGATTTCTTGGCAAGTCAGTCAGGAAATTTGGGGTTTTTGGGTATTGTGCAGACATTGGTACATGTAGTACAGCTCCAATCTAAAATAGACTAATTTTGAGCATTTTGGTATAAGAAAATTTGGGGCTTTTGCATCTACAATGTTGCTGAGCATTTATTGCACCTTGGACTGCGTGCATTTCAGATAGTTTTGACAATGTGCTTCAATTCACTAATTACAGTAAATTACTTACTGTAATTTTTGGAAATTCTGAGATTTCCAAGTTGGTCCACCTTGGAACATTGCTCTTTTGCTCTTTGATTAGCATTGTTTGTCATGGCAAATCAGGGAGGGGATGTATTTACTTACATATCCAAGGAGGATAGGTTGGATGGTAACAACTATTCACTCCAGTCCTTCATGATAAAGAATGTACTAATTGCGAAGAATCTTTGGGATTATGTCAGCGGTGAAGAAGTTAGGCCCGGAGTTGTGGCTCCTGCTACTCCTCCAGGAGGACGTGGACAACAAGTAACTCAGCTTGTTCAGCCTCCTCCATCTCAACCACTTCCCCAGAGATCAGCAACACAAAAGGCATGGGATACACGGGATGCACAGGCTTTGTCGTTGATTGCATTGGCAGTTCAACAATCTATTATCCCTCACATTCGGTCTGCAGATTCTTCACGAGAAGCTTGGCTGACCTTGGAGCAAATGTTTGCTGGAAAGAATGAGACCCGCATCTCTTTCTTGAAGAAAGAGCTTTGAGACAGTGAAGATGGATGAGGGTGATTCTATGCAGGATCACCTAAATAAAATTCAAGACTAGAGTGAGCAACTTATGAATGTTGATGAGTATTACTCAAATGCACAGATGATATCTACTACCTTGAATTCATTGCCACCCTCGTACTTGGCCTTTCATACAGCCTTGAACCTCACCATGAGGATTGCACCACAGCCACTTACTTTCCTTCAACTGGTTAGTTTGCTCTTAGAGGAGAAGCAAACACGAAAGAACACTGGTGTGGATGACAGAAGGGCAAGGGCAGCCAAACAAAGAATGCTCCGCACATCCCTGGGACTTTAGGCACTTCATAGGGCAATAAGAAACAATGGGGCATGCAAGCCAAGAAGGGTAAGTGCCACTACTGCAAGAAGCCAGGCCACTACATCACTGAGTGTAGAAAGTGAATAGCCAAGGAGTAGTAGTCAGGGATGTCTGTTTCTGATGCATCTTCCATTGCTACTGAGTCAGCGTCCTTTGTTGCAGACAGGGACTATTGTTTTTACACATGCAGTTATGACTCTTCTTGGGCTTATAGAGCATTTAGCTCTACTGAGGATGCAGGCACATGGTTTTTTGACGATGGTGCATCTAGGCACATCACATCTCACTAGATTTGTTTACTTCTATTATTGCAGCCCAGTTGGCAAGTCTGTACAATGCGCCAACAATGCATCATACCCTATTAGAGGTATTGGGGAGATTGTGACAGCCATTGATAGCTCTATTCTCCACTTACAAGATGCCTTGTTTATGCCAAGTATAAAGAAGAATTTGTTATCTATTTCTTCTTTGGCACAATGTGGTTTACAAGTCACCTTTGATGATGACAGATGCATGGTGAGAGATAAGGAACACATGACTTTGGTTTTGACTCGCACTCTATGTTATGGGTTATATAAGTTAGATGCTCTTTCAATTGATCAGTCGGCCTATTTGGCATCTACTCTTACGCCTACTATGTTACAGGCAGAGTTATGGCATGCTCGCATGGGACATGTAAACTATGGTAGCTTGATGCTTTTGCAGCGTACCCAGATGCTTGATGGTTTATCTCTCTTGGAGAGACCTCCTGAGCACTTATGCGAGGGATGTATTTTGGGAAAAATGCATCGATTTTTGTTTCCATGTGATGTTGCTTTTAGAGCCACTGTCAAGTTACAGATTGTGCAGTCACATGTATGTGGCCCTGTGCAAACAAAGTCATTGGGTAGCCGTTACTATTCCGTCACTTTTATTGATGACTTTACTGGTTTCTATTGGATCTACTCTTTAGTGAAAAAGTCAGAAGTGTATGATGCATTTTTGGCTTTTCTAGCACTTGTTGAAAACCAATCTAGCTGCAAATGAAAACTCTCTGTTCAGACCAAGGGAGGGAATACATGTTCTCTATGCTGAATTCCTTTTTGAAGCAGAAGGGCATTGTTCATCAATACACCATAATTATACTCCATAGCAGAATGGGATTGCAAAGAGGAAGAATCGGTCACTCATGAAGATGGCCAAATGTATGCTGAAAGCAAAGAGCTTGCCACATAGTTTTTCATCGAAAACCACATCCCTAGTGACAAATACCTTTTTAGAGACAGGATCGTATAATCTATATCCTTTGCTCTCACTGTTGTACCCCACAAAAATGCATTTAACAGCCTTATTATCCAACTTCTTTCTGAGTACCTTGGGAATGTGTGCATATGCAAGACACCCAAAAGTACGAAAATGCCTAGTAGAAGGTTTCCAGCTGTTCCAAGCCTTGAAAGGTGTGATATTCTTTAATGCTTTGGTAGGACATCTATTCAAGACATGGCAAGCACACATAATTGCCTTGCTAGTTTTGACATATATCAAGCTGCCAGTGATGTATTTGAAGGGCTGCTACCCATTTCATTTGGTGATTCAGCTGGAGTTTCAGCCAGTGAACTTAGCGTTCACCTAGCTGCTCCATTGGGTAATGCAGAAAATCAGGCCATGGCTGATCTGAATATTCAGCAAAGTGCTAAAACTGAAATTCAGCAAGAGCTAGGAGGCTAGACAAATGCCTAGATGGTATTTACAGACTATGAAAGATAGTCATTTGGACGCTCCTATTGCTGGTCGTACTAGAAGGCAAGCTCGTATGCATGATGGTGCACATACCATGGAGTTTGTTATGGCAGCACATACAGTTGATGATGAGGAGCTTGAATGTTTTGAGGATGCACAACATAGTGTGCATTGGATGGCAGCAATGCAAGCTGAGTTTGATTCCATCATAAAGAATCAAACATGGGATTTAGTGTCTTTGCCTATTGGGAAGAAAGCCATTGGAACAAAATGGGTCTATAGGCTGAAAAGGAATGTAATGGATCCATTGACAAATATAAAGCCAAGCTTGTAGCCAAGGACTATGCACAAAAGAAATGCATTGACTATGAGGAGACATTTGCTCGTACCTCTCCACATGACTACCATTAGGTCTATGGTTGCTTTGGCTGCCCATTATGGATGGACTATGCATCAGCTAGATATAAAGACTGCATTTTTACATGGGAAACTTCATGAAGAAATATATGTACAATAGCCCATTGGTTTTGCAATTGAGGGATCCGAACACTTGGTCTATAAGCTGAAAAAGGCTTTATATGGCTTGAAACAAGCTCATCAATCTTGGTATGCAAAGATTGATGCTTTTTTACTCAACCAAGGGTTCATAAACAGCTCATCAGAGTCTACCCTTTACGTATGTAAAGAGGGGGGATCCTTGTTGGTCATTTGTCTATATGTTGATGATATTTTGCTTACAAGGACACGTGCTGATCAAATTTCAACATTCAAACAAAATTTACAGCAAACTTTTGAGATGTCAAATTTGGGGCCTTTGCACTATTACTTGGGCATTCAGTTTGTTAATGATACTAGAGACATTGGTTTATCACAGTCAAGATACATTGGTAAACTTTTTGAGAGGTATGGCTTACAGAACTGCAAGCCAATCTGTACACCAATGGAACCTCGACTACTAAAGTTATCATTGCATGATGACAATGACTTGTTTGATATACACACATATGCTCCAGCAGTTGGATGCGTTATCTACCTATGCAACACTAGGCTGGACATATAGTTTGCAGTTTCAGCCCTAAGCAGATATATGCATCAACCACGCATGTCACATTGGCAAGCTGTCAAGCATGTTTTCCATTACTTGCAGGGTACTAGGACTCTTGGATTGCTTTACGCCAAGGGGGAATCACTGCATTTACATGCTTACAGTGATAATGATTCTCATCACTCCACTAGTGGCAATTGTTTCTTTCTTGGCTCATCTTGCATTTCTTGGCTTAGCAAGAAACAATCCACTGTTGCCACATCGTCATGTGAAGCTGAATACAAGGCAACTTTCACTACCACACTTGAATGCATGTGGCTTAGACACTTGCTAGCTAATCTGGATGTATCTGTCACAAAGCATGATCCTTTGCTCATTGACAGTCAGAGTGTCATTGCGGTGGCACGAAACCTAGTGTTTTATGCACACACGAAACACATTGAGATCCATTATCACTTTGTCAAAGCGAGGGTACATGTCAAAGATATCATCCTTGTCTATTGTTCTACCACCAGTAATGTGGTAGACATCTTCACCAAAGCTCTTCCTCGTGACAAAGTTGAAGCATTTCGAAATGCTTTAAATTTGATCTCCTTTGGTAGATGACCCTTGTATTTTGATCACTCTTCACTCCAGGGGGGTTTGTTGGGTTTCATTCATGCCTACGCTCACAGAGGAGTGTTAGTGATCTTCAGTAGATCATTAGGGCACTTTTTACTCTCCATAGGAGAGATTTTTTCCCCCATATTTATTCCCTTTATTTTATGTGCCTATGTCACACAGTTTTGGGCACTTATCGTGTTTCACACACTTCAAGTGTGAGCCCTCTTACCACCCTAAGGTTTAAGAGTTATACTTTGTACTTACACCTTACACTTTAGATTATTGCATTGGGTGTCGTGCTCTCACACTCTACATTGTCGACTCAACTCTAAGCTGAGCTTCAATTTCTTCCTATTCTCACAATCAAGAAATCTCAGTATACTACATCCAATAGCAATACAAATTCAAGAAATACCACAAGGACGCCAATTTTGAAGTGAACAAGGTCTCCAATGTTTAAGAATGTTATCGTAAAGTGTGCATTTTAGTTTATGTTCATTTGTTAATTGTTATAATTAAGTGCTTGATCAGGTTTTACCACCCTCTCCGAGAAGGAAGACTAGTTTCAGGTCTTCTAGTCATTTTGTTGTGCCCCAACCGACAGTTGGACAAAGCTAACATATCCCATTGTCTCCACCTCCACCAGCACTTTATGGAAACATTCATGTTCCAATGCCTCCGCATCATTTAGTACCCATTGGATATGTCCAGTCTATTTCTCCCTACCCACCTCCTCCACCTCCTTATCCCCTTCCACCACCTCCTTCTTATCCATTTTATTCCACTTAGCTGACACCTCATGATTCTTCCTCCTCATTAACCAAACATGCCTTTAATGACAAGACTCGTTTTAACGAGTCAAATTTCACTACTTAGTCAAACTTGATGAGACATGTCCTTAACTCACAAAACCTATGGGATATTGTACAGGGGTTGGAACCCCAACCTAATCCTGCCCTTGTTCCATACAAGATTGTCCGCTCACGAAAAGCTAGAAATGCATCCGAGATTCTCGAGTTGATGCAGGGTTTATTACTTGAATTCCATTCGTAGTCTCAACACTTTGACTTAGCATCTAAGCATTGGGCACACTTGACTAATCATTATGCGGCTCGGGACAGGACCCATTGCATCAATTTGGATCGTGAGCTCCAAAACTTTAAAATCAATGGCCGGGATGACTTGAAAGTCAAGTTGCCTGAATATCGATACCTTCTCCCCGAGTTTTCTACCATGGGGGCTCCTCATTCCTCAGACGATCAAGTCACATTGTTTCTTAACAAGCTATTGAGAAAATACTTCCATTTCGTGTAGTAGTTGATCTCACAATTAACTATGCCCACATCTATGAATTTGAGATTCAATTACTCTGTTACACTTGGTCATTCAATCAATTTCATAGTATGACCTCTACAAAGGGAGCTCTCCCTGCTTCTTCTCGGAAGAGGCAACAAGTGAAGGGTAAACAAAATCAAAACTCCAATAAAAATCAAAAATAAAACCAAAATCAAAATCAAATTCACGATAGTGAGACCCTAGCAAACTCCCACTTACTCTAAAACCCGAGTGGCAAAATGTACTGAAGAAAAATCAATATTATGAACATTGTCAGAAAACCGGCCACTTTGAAGACAAGTGTCAATCAAAGGCAAGAGACACAGCACCAAAAGCAAAGACTCGGACCCCTGCTCCTCAGTACAACACACTCTCCAACTCATTACTTTTGCCACGATCCTCGAGACATGAGAATTCGAGGTATAATTTTTATTCCTTGCACGCTTTGTTTGCTGCATTAGCATTGTATTATACTTATTCATTCATTCACATCTTCACTATGTTCATTGTCTCTGAGTTATCCTAACCCTAACTGTGTTCTGTTGGGTTTATGCTTTGTCATATGCTTTCATTTATGTTTCTACGTTAGGGTATTTCTTTACATCCGAAACCTCCTATCCGGTTAGAATCTGTAGAGCCTTGCAAGCAAAACCATGACCAAAAGTCAAGCCATAAGAATAAATAAACCAAAAATATCTCAAAACCTACAAATATGCAGTCCAATGTGATATCCTAGGTACAGTGAAGTATTGACTAAGCAAACTAACTGAGTATGCTAAATCTGGCCTAGTGTGAATCAATCAAAGAAGCTTCCTTACTATAGACCTATAGGTATGCTCATCGAACAACTGACCAAGAGTATACTTAGATGAGTAGACAGTAGGATCGAGAGTAGTGGCCACATATAGTACAATATTGTTCACCAACTAAAGAGCATACTTCTACTATGAGACAAAAATACGACCCTTGGAATGAGCAACCCCCATCCTTAAAAGTAAGACAATTGACCGAGGTTGGTCATCTCAAATATGGAACTAAGTTGGGCCTTAATTTTCGCTATGGTAGCAAAATCTAAGCTAGTAAGGAGTAAATCGTCAATGTGCAGGAGGATATCGTTGACCCCATCTGAAGTGATACAAATATATAAGTTCGGGTTATAAGAGATAAAATGGTCTCCCTGAGTCCTAAGGAACTCATCCATTCTCTTGAACCAAGACCACAATGCGTGATTCAGCCCCCATAAACAACTTTCCACAAGTGAAGGACCTTATCTTCCAGGTCAGCAAAAGACAACCTAGGTGGCTGTTCCACATAGACTTCTTTCTCTAGATAATTATTCACATCCATCTAATAGATTGGACAACCATGGTGGGCAACTAGCACAACCAACAGACAAAAAGATATCAATTACATAGTAGAGGCAAAGGTCTCTTCATAGTCAATATCTTGCTTCTATCGAGACCCTTGCACTACAAGGCAAGCCTTGTACTTGTCCAAATATCATCTTTTAACTTCATTCTAAAAATCCACTTGATCCTGATGACTTTCTTGTGACTTCAATGATGCAACAAGATCCAAGTCTCATTCCAATCAATACTCTCTAACTCCTTTTCCATGGCCTCTCACCATTGGGGTACTAAAGAGCCTCCTGTCAACTTTGCGGCTCGAAATGCACTATATAATTAGCTATAAACAACAATGCAAATGAAGCTTGAGAGGCAAACCAAGTAGATCTTCTAGGCCCTCCAAAGTCGAATACAATGGAAGAATCCCTGAATCTTACATGGCTTGCAGATACTAACGAGATAGCCTGTCTCGCACGGAGAGGCCCTAGAAGCTGAAAATTTTGTGATGAAAAGATTAAGAGCAAATAGTAGACCCAACTCAAAAGGAAATACTTCGATGGTGTATCCAATGAAAGGGATGCAGGCGACACAGGAGAGAAGAGCACACACAATGTAGGTGTTGTCAACAATGTTATGACAACCTTATTACACTTTCATATATATATGAATAAAGAATATGGGCGGTCACTGTACACAGGCAGGCCCAAAGGCCTTTTACCCCAACAACCTCCCACTAAAAGGCCAATGGGCCAGGGAGTGAAAAAACAAAACAAAAGTAAAGAGCCAAGGTGAGGAATCATGACATCTCACCCAACGCCCAATCGGAAAGCGAGTTGTGCAATAAGTAGCGGGAACCTCCTCACAAGAAGAGTCAAGCACCCTGAGTCCATGACATCCAGGAAATAAGCGATCCCATAGCTCTAGACAAAAGAGCAATCCATGACTGCTTCCCATGAAGCAAGCAACACAACTCATAAGTGCACGACTGTAAAGCATCAGCGCAGCACATAAAAGACAGCGGAGAGCATACACACTCTCCAAGGTCAATCATTGAAAGAGGGCCAGCATCCCGGACACAAGTCAAACGGGGTCTCAAGACAGTATGCGGCCTTAGCAAAGTGGAAGACTAACATACGGCTGTAGAATCAGCCACAAAGCGCACTAAACACACATCAAGAGGCCTGAGAGGTGTCTGCGTCTTATAAAAGACAGCATGATGACTGCGTAGAACCTGCTGGGCATCTAAATCCCAAAACCTGTAAGCCGTAAAGTCACCATCTCCATAACCAAGGAGTATGCATCTGCGTGACATAGGCTCATGTAGCATACTGACAGATGCATGGCAGCCAAACATCCTCAAGTGATCATAGGAGGGTCTCATGCCACTCCATGCCTCATGCGGAGTAATAACATCCAAAGAGAAACACAACGTCTGATTAACCAAGTAGACTGCCGTCATAAGGGCCTCAGCCCAAAAGCCATCAGACAACTTAGTTGTGGTAAGCATAGAAGCAACCCTTGCCTGTAAAGTCAAGAACATGCCATGAGCAATCCCATAATACCGTGGGCATAAGAAATCAATGCCATATTGCTGACAAGAAATCCGTAAGTTGAGAGAGATAGCATGACTCTCATAATCCATCTACAAGCATCCAAGCTTGCAACCAACAGAATCCATAAACCTGTCAAGCATAGTAATAGCATCCTCAATCAGTACCAAAGGGTAAGCCCAAACACAGTGGGTAGCATAATCCATGAAGGTCACAAAATACGACGCTCCACCAAGTGACTGGAAAGGCATAGGCCCATATACTGCAACATGGACTAGATCTAGAGGAGCATGCCTCACACGATCGCCATAAGCCAAAGAGGCTCTGCACGGACCATGAGCACAATGAGAGCAAGTAGCATGGGGAAGAGCACGCAATAAGCCATATCACATAAAGCATCCATCTCAGTGTGTCGTACATAGCCTAGGCGACAATGCTATAACAATGCATGTGGTATCTGCATAACTGCAACCATAGAATCTTCCACATGAGAGACATGCACTACATAATCACTGCCATATCTAGCACCTCTGGCCAATACCAAGCAGCCATGATGGATTTTCCATTAAGATTCCCAAGAGAGACATAATATCTTGCACCATGCTACTGACTAACAGATATCAGGCTCTTACTGAGCGTAGGTATATGCAAGACATCACGGAGCATAAGAGAAGACCCATTTGGCAAAGCCAAGTGTATATCCCCTGTACCAATAACATGACAATCCTGCTCAAGGCCCAAAGAAATACATCCGTCAACCTCCCTGTAAGAAGAGAACCAAGCTCTATGCGGAGTAACATGACAAGATGCTACTGTCTAAAAGCCAATCAAAGGTATAGGCCGTATCATTGAGCAAGTAATCTGCAGGGTAACACAATGCCAGGAGTCTAGGCTCAGCTGCATCATCATGGGTAACTACATGCACCATACCACTATCAACAGTGGTCTCACCTACTGTATCACTGACTCTGTTCTCATGTCTAGTGCAGCGTAATCTTTCCTGCTCTCTAATCCACTTGAAGCATTTACGCTTCACATGCCCTGCCTTTCCACAATGAAAGCAAACAGAACCTGTAAAACCTGTAGAAGATGACAACTGCACTGTAATAGCATAAGTAGGGCTGTCCAATACATCCAAGGAGCTCAAAGAGTCAGGGGAACTCTCATCAGAGAGAATAGGCTCATCAAGAGGACTATCTGTATGACTAGAAGAGCTAGAAGCCGTCATAGCATACTGTAAAGGGGACTCATCCAAACCAAAAGGGGAGAACACAAAGGCATCAACTACGGATGCAAAAGCTCCCACACGAATCGGGTTCCGAATGCCCGAGATATGACAAAAAGAGTGATTTTTGACCCATTTTTGCAAACAAGCACAAATAAAACATGAGCATGCTGCTGTACTTAAAGGGCCAAATCAAGGTGATTAGGGGATAAGCAAGAGCCCAATGAAGGCCTACAATAGGCCTACACAAGCCTAAGACAAGTCCAAGCAAGAGATGAAGAGAATAAGCTTCAATGATGGAAGCTATGGCTGCCTCTTTATGAAACCCTGTTGTTCATGTCAAAGAATGGTTGAGAACTAAGTGAGAAGCAAGTTCTCATACCTCGTGTAGATGCCAGGAAGAGCTCGCGAAGGAGTGGCTCTGATACCAGTTGAAATGGATACAGGAGACGCGGGAGAGAATAGCACACACAATGTAGGTGCTGTCAACAATGTTATGACAGCCTTATTGCACTTTCATATATATATGAATAAAGAATATGGGCGGTCACTGTACACGGGCAAGCCCAAAGGCCTTTTATCCCAACATCCAAAGGAACCGGCTTGAAGTCAAGTATAGAAGACCATATCGTTGAGAACAAAGTGGACTTTGATGGCTAACCGAGAGCAATGTGAGTCTAACCATGACACTCCCCTTGATTTTGATTGCCACTACCCTATCTCCCCTAGTAGGGATTGCCCTACTAAGGGATGGGAACCTGAGCCCTTGATTTTTGCCATGAGTCTCTTGCCTTTGATCAACTCTTGTCGTCAAAATGGCCAACCTTTAGACAATGTTGACAATACCTATTCTCTCTAGGTACATTCTTCCACTTGGGAGATTCCTTATGACTCAGTAGCCTGGTTTCGATTTGAATTTTGTTTTTCATTTTGATTTGAATTTTGATTTCAGTCTTGTTTACCTTTCCCTTCCTACCCCTTCTAAGAAGTGGCAGTGAAAGCCCCCTCTAAAGATGAAGGGCTATGAAACTAATCAAATTATTGACAATAACGCGCTAGTTGACACTCCAATTCACAAAAGATGGACATGGTAGGCTATGAGATCACATGCTGTGCAAAACTAAAGTATTTCCTCGACAACTTATTTAGAGACAGTGTGACCTAGTCATCACAGAACTTAGGAGCCCCCGTGGTAGAGAACTCAGCGAGAAGTCATCAATACTTAGCCAACTTGACCTTAAGGTCATCCAAGTTAGTGATTTTGCAATCTTGTAGTTCATGTTGAAGTGTGATATAATGGGTCCTATCCCAAGCCACATAGCGGTCAATTAAGTATACCCATCGCTCAAATGCTAGGTCAAAGCGCTGTAACTATGAGTGAAACTCAAGAAGAAGACCTAGCATCACCTCGACTATAGCAAAGGTATCCCTAGACTTCCATGAACAAACAACCTCGTATGGAGCAAGTGGAAATCAAGGTGGAGTTTCAATCCCTACACAAGGTTTCATAAATTCTAACAGTTAACTATATGTCTCATCAGATTTGACCAAGTGGTGTGACTAGAATTGTTAAAATGGGTCTTATCTGAGAAAGCGTGCTTGGCCAAGAGAAAGATGAACCATGAGGTGTCGTAGAAGAATAAGGGTAGAAGGGAGGGATAAGTAGGAGGAGGTGATAAGTAGGCAAAAATAGACTATAAGTGTCCACATGGTGTCAATGGTGAAGGCACTGCAATATGAATGTTTTCATAAGGTACGGAAAGAGAGAACTCATACAAATCATCATTCAGAAATGCAATCTTAATATCTAATTGAAGAACATTTCAATCCCACTATGAGTTACTAATGCATAAATGCTATGAATTTAACGTCATATAGCAAGTGGGAGCAAATGTCTCATCAAAGTCAATGACCTTCTATTGAGTAAAACCATCTTATATAAGTCCATCCTTATACTAATCAACACTACCATCTCACTTACGTTTCAACTATAAGCCCCACTTAGTACCAATGCTCTTTCTATCATGATACAAAATACAAAAGAATCGAGTGTTATCCTTGATAACAACATCATACTAAGATTGCAAAGTAACCATTTAATTTTTCAAATTTTGTGCCTCTTCAAAAGAGACAAGCTCATTCTCACTATACATACTAGAAATAGTCACTACATAATAATTCAATGTATAAGACACACTATGAGAACCAAAACGAGTATAACTAGACAAAGATACATTCAATTTACTATTAGTAATATTTGTACGAGCCATTTTGGTGTAATCCTCAACTTCTCCATCTCTATTCTCTCATCAAAAGTACATCATCTACATCAGCATCAAAAATAGGTTGATTTGTGGACGCCTTAGAAACCCACATAGGCTTAAATAATGTCTCATTTGGTGCTACATTTGATTATCCATCAACACTAAAAGAGTCAATAAAGTATTATATATGATTTGTGAGCAAGCCTCTGTCTCCTTGGTACATGAAAGTAAAGGATGCCTAGCATCTTCCACAAAGACGACATTACAACTACCCAAAACAAACTTAGTTTGTTGATAATATAATCTATAATCTCTCCTTTCAAAACTATAATCAACAATGATACATTTCGCAATCTTGCCATTGACTTTTTTGCATAGTTACAAGTATAATAGATATGACAAGCAATCAAAAACACACAAGCAACGGATGACTTTTTCTCATGCCAAGCTTCATATCAAGTGGCACGCTACAATACTCTATTGGAAAAACTATTTAGTACATAAGCTATGCAGATAACAATCTCAAGACAAAAACCATATAGTAAAGTTTGACTTTTCATTATACATCATGCCATCTTCATGAGAGAGATATTTTTTCTCAATTAAACCATTATTTTAAGATATATATATGTAGCACTATACATCGATGTTTTATCTCACATTCAATCATAAATACATTAAACTCTTTAGACATATACTTTTTCCTTAAATAAATACAAATTGTCCATTTTAGATCTTAGTAGAGTTTCAGCCATAAATACAAATTGTTTAAAGCAAAAGAACACTTAGAAACTTTCAAAGGATACAACCCATGCATGCCTAAGTGATAGTCCATAAAGGTCATAAAGTATATGTGACTGCCAAAAGACAGTGTTTACATCACACCACAAACATTGCAATATACAAGCTATAATTTGTAAGTAGCTCTCACTAAACCATCTTCTACTAAGGAAGCAAACTACATTTTATCCAATATGCAAAGCTAACAAATATGTTTTGTAAGAGTATCAAACTAGCAAAATTTAGATAAAGAAAGCATGCATATTGATACATCTAAAACAACCCGCGAATCTACAACTATACATGCCATATCTTTAACATATTTCCCATTAAAATTGGGCTTATATAACCCACAACATAGCGAACTAGACGCAACCATTATATCACCATATAAGAGATCGTAACAATATACTGTCACCCACAAATTTGACAATCAAGCCAATCTTAAAAAGTGCAAAAACTAACAATAAATTCTTGTTTGTTTCTAGCGCATATAAAGCATCTGAAAGTGTGAAAGTATTATCATTAGCAACAATCAATATAATTTTACCAATCCCTTTAATACGATAAGAGGAGTTGTCACTTGTAATAATACTACCCTTGGGGACAAACTCAAGAGAAGTGGACAAACCGCATTGTAAAGTAAGATGCTTAGTGATATACTCCTAGTAGAAAAGATAGCTTTTCCTTTAGGTTTCTAACAAAAATGTAGTTATGGCCCTTTACTAGATAATTCTTGCATGTCTATTGTGGATTCATATGTGTAATACTATGATAGTCACATTACTTTGCAACGTAATATATTCACTTTTGTTAAGTTTGCTTCTAAAGAAAGTACTACTATAAACGCAATAACTCTGGTTATCTTGATAAAGGAGTTGGTAAAGTTATCTTGGCTACTACTAATTAAAGTACTTTCACACCTTTAAATGCTTTGTATATGCCGAGATTATTAAAATTTTCTTATCAATTCAACATTGGCTTGGACCTCAAATTTGTGGAAGACAGATGTTTTGTTTATGATCCCTCATATAGTGATGTAAATCTTGCATAAAGTTGCCATGTTGTGGATAATACAAGCTAAACAATTGTGGAAAATATGTGGAATATATAGCATATGCAATTGTGGATTTGTGGGTTGTTTCACATGCAAAACTTTGACATATACATTTCAATCATATGAATTCGCTAGTTTACTATGCTTGCAAAAACTTGACCCGATGCCTTCATTGCCTACTCTTGAGACATTTATAAGATATACTTATAAGAAATGCATATTGGATAAAATATAGGTGCTTCCTTTCCAAAAGATGGTTCAATGGAAGCTATTCACAAGCTACAACTTATATACAATAACGTTTGTGGTCAGACGCAAACACCATCTTTTGCCCATAACCTATACTTCATAACTTTTATTCATAATTACCATAGGCATGCATGGGTCTATCCTTTAAAAACTAAGTCTCTAAAGTAGACACTCTCTATTTTAATTAAGAAAGGGAATATATATCTAAAGGTTTTATAGCATTTCTTACTAAACATGGAATAAAAAAACAATGTATAATATTGTATATACCTCAATAAAATGGTATAGCTAAGAGAAAGAACAAATCTCTCATGGAGATAGCATGATATATGATCAAAAGTAGAACTTTGCTACTAGTTTTCTGGGTAAAGGATGTTACGTGTGTAACTTATATACTAAACAAATATCCCACCAAGGCAGTGCAACTTGTCACTCTATATGAGGCTTGGCATGGAAAAAAAATATCCATTGCTCACTTGTGCGCCTTTGGTTGCTTGTTTTATAAATTTGTACCTACGTAACATCCCAAAAAATTGGATGGCAAGGTTATGGAATACATATTTATTAGTTATAATTCTAAAAGCAAAGATTACAAATTATATCATCCACAAACTATCTTTCGGTGTCAATCGTGACATTATATATGAAAAATATTGTACATTCTTTACTTTCATGTTCCAAGAAGGCAAATATACGCTCACAAAACATGTATATGAGTCATGACACTTCGTTGTATATTTTTAATGGTGACAATCAAATGTAAAACCAAATCACACATTTTTTCAACCTACATAAGTTTCTAAAGTGAAACCAATCTCCTTTTTATAGAAGGGTAGTGGAATCCTCAAATGCACTAGTTCACGGCAATTTCCAATAAAAAATAAATTCATAAAATAAATCACAAATAAAAAATCCAACACTTTATCACTTTGGACTAGATTTCTCCCATGCAATTAAGGCGAGCCAACTCTTATTTGGCCCCATAATGATGGCACTCCTTGTACTATTTTTTTCACATTAATTTCAAAGTACCTATTCTATAACTAAGAATTGATAGAGTCAATTCACCAACAACATTTGGAATAATAAGCTGACCTCAATAACCTACAACCATCAATTTCAATTTGCTCCTTCTTCAAATGCAATAGTGGGCACAAATTGGGTCAAGAATACTTGCATGCAAGTCTCCAATAATCAGTCGCATCAAGCCCCAAATTGTCCCTAAATTACAAGAACATGTGGTCACAAATTGGGTTAAAAACACTTGCATATTAGTCCCAAATGATCAATAGCAGCAAGTCCTCCAATTGCTCCTTTTGCTAATACATTTTGCCCCTTGATTTTAGCACATGCAAGTACAAATTAGATCTTCTATACTTGTATGCGAGACACCCTAGTTGTATATGAGCAATCCTTCTCAAATCTGTGTAATTTCTCAAATTCCCAGCAAATCCCCTTGTTGCCAAGCTAAGATTTGATGGCACACTTCTCCAAACAACTAAGAAATTAGAAAACCCTAATTTCTGCACAAAGGCAAAGTTGTACAAGCAAATTAAGGTTGAGAAAATTCACATCTACTAAGAAAGAAGAGATGAGCAACAAGGAAAAATTCTCTAGCTTTCTCACAAAAGAGTATTTAGCTACTCTCTCTCTCAGCTTTGTCTCAATTGCATGGGACACTCTAGCCCAAAGTAGTAAACTATTGGATTTTGTATTTGTCATTTATTTTATGAAATTACTACTTGATGTAAATTATTGTAAATTAGCGCAATTTAGGATTTCACCAATACGTACAAAAAGGAAGATTGATTGTCAAGCTTGGGTCAATTTTGGTCTACATGCGAGTGTGTCTTCAATGTTGGGCTCTATTTTCCATTCTAACACGTTTATAGGGCAAATCTAAGGGTGGAGAATTCATTGAAGTCACCCTGGTTATAGATGGGCACTCCTCAAATTTGCTATGATTTCTCAAACTTCTAGCAAATGCCCTTGTTGCATGGCTGAGATTTTGATGGCATGCTTCTCGAGACAATTGAAAAACCCTAATTTTTGCAAAAATGCAATGCTATACCAGCAAATTATGGTTTAGAAAATTCAAACCTGTTGAGGGAGAAGAGATGAGCAGCAAATAAGAAGAAATTATCTACCTTTTTTGTCAAGAGAAATGATCGCATAACAGCAGCCTTGATATTCAAGTCCCAAATAGTATTGTAGTTCAGGTCTCTTGTTGTCTCTAATGGCCTAGCTACTCTCTCTTAGCGCATCACTTAATTGTCCACCCTCATTTTAGCCCAAAAGGGAAAAGAAAGAGCCTAGCATTGTAGATGCATTTGTATGCAACCCAAAACTAATCCAAACTTGACAACTAACCTTTCTTTTTACACGAGGGTGGTGAAACCCTAAAAGGCATTGATTTATATCAATTTACAACAAGCAATAAAGTCATGAAATAAATGACAAATAGAAAATCCAACACTTTGCTACTTCGGGGTAGATTACCCCACGCATTTAAGACAAGGAAACTCCCAATTGACCCCATATCATTGGTGCCCCTTGTGGTATTTCTTTCCACATTAATTCCAAAGCACTTGTTTTACAACTAAGAATTAACCCAACCAATTTTCCAAAAACATTTAAAATAATAAGCTAACCTCCGTATCCAACAACCATCAAGTTCAATTTTCCCCCACTCAAATGCACAATCAAGTAAAAATCGGATCAACAACACTTGCATGTAGGTCTCCAACTAGCTACATCAAGCCCCAAATTGCCCCTAGGTGACAAGCACATGTGGGAACAAATTGGGTTAAGAGCACTTGCATGTTGATCCCAAATGACCAGCAACTTCAAACCCAGAATTACCCCTTTTGCTAATAGCATACAAATCAACCCACGTGTAGATCCAAAATCTTACCTACTTTATTGTCCACTAACACACTTTACAATTTTGGATCTTTTAAGATGCTATGTTTTAGACCATAAGGCAGTGGGAACAATTTTTACCCTTAGTTGAGTTTACATACCAACACGATGCATAGTGGCAAAGCCCTATTGAGGTCATCGAGGGTAAAACGAAAATTCCACCGATCTTGTATACAAAGTTTTTTTTTTTTAAGGCTAATAGGTGTCATAAGAATCTGAAATTTTATTGCTTTGCTTAGAATTTAATTAAAAGCTAATTAAATGTGCTAATGTGACTTATACATGTAAAATGTGAGTCAATTATTTCACAGTGTGGGACATAAGACAACAAAGATATCAGCTGTTGCCAAAGGCAAAAATTATAATAAGTTATGCCTGATAGGTACTAGGTGGCATCTGTTGTTAAATTTTCGCTTAGACTAATTTATTGGCCACTAATGTTAGTGGTAACATTAGAGACTGGCAAGCATTAATTAATTAATTACAACTAATCTAAGGGTGTGACATTAATGTGACATTAAAAGTGATATTTAATGTCACATTAAGGTCATAAATATGGAATGTGACATTAAAAGTGACATTTAATGTCACATTAAGGTAAATCTAGGGGAACATGCACGAGAATGACCGTCCGGGCTCTTGGGCGCAATGTTAGATGGATTCATAAAGACCGAGAGAAAACCATGAAACTTCTAAGCACGAGTCCTTCTTCTCCTCCCAACCACGCCTAGATCCGTGCTGGCCCTCTCACTCGGATTCCTTTGCCAGCCGTCAACTTCCTGGAGTCCTACTATTCCTGGACTCTCTAGGCTCCCCTTAACCCCGTTCGGGCGCCCAAGAGCCCGGATGGTCATTCTCGTGCATGTTCCCCTAGATTTACCTTAATGTGACATTAAATGTCACTTTTAATGTCACATTCCATATTTATGACCTTAATGTGACATTAAATATCACTTTTAATGTCACATTAATGTCACATTTCCTTCCCCTTAAGAATCGGTTTCGTCCTCGAAAACGATACTTGGAAGGTCTAACTGTAAATCGGGAAACCTTTTCTTTAAAGTACTTACTCGCTCCCATGTTGAGCTTTCTTCTAAACAATCTTTAAATGTTAGATGGATTCGTAAAGCACGAGTCCTTCTTCTCCTCCCAACCACGCCTAGATCAGTGCTGGCCCTCTCACTCGGATTCCTTTGCCAGCCGTCAACTTCCTGGAGTCCTACTATTCCTGGACTCTCTAGGCTCCCCTTAACCCCGTTCGGGCGCCCAAGAGCCCGGACGGTCATTCTCGTGCATGTTCCCCTAGATTTACCTTAATGTGACATTAAATGTCACTTTTAATGCCACATTCCATATTTATGACCTTAATGTGACATTAAATATCACTTTTAATGTCACATTAATATCACAAAGGGTCAATCACTGCTTAAGGATACTTGAAAAACAATTTGGCCTAGCCAATTTAATTATTGGCTAGTGAAATTAAATTTTTTACTACAATAATTATTAAATTAATTTTTAAAATTAATATTTTTAAAATTAATTTAATAAGTTGGGTAATGTTGGAAAATAGGATTAGAAGGCTGCCACTTGGCAAAACTTGCCAATGCAAGTGAGAAAAACGTTTTTTAAGGACTGTTCGAGTCTATTCCAACCACTGTGAGAGAAAAGGAGGTTATTAGAGAGCAAGGAGAGGCTGCTGATGTGATTTGCAGCCACTAGAGATTAGTCCAACAGCATGTGATAGCAGTTTAGACCCCTCCAAGAGCAAGTAACTGTAGGCCAAGGTCTTTTTGGTATAAATGACAACATACAGGAGAAGGCAATAGTCTTTGTGGTGGTCCTAAGCTATAAATGATAGCTTCCATGGTTGTTTGAGCAGGACAACTGTAATTTTTCAACATTTCTCACAATGAAACTCTGAAATTCCTCTCTCTACAGCATTCTCTCTCATTCCCCAACCATCTCTCAAGTTATCTCAGGATCTTCCAACAGTTTGAGCCATCAGAGGAAGAGATTTCAATCAATCGCTACTGTAAATCCTAATTTACAGTAAAAATTAGGGTTTTGATAGCCACCTTGGGATGCGTGCTCAGAATTGAGGAATGACTTAAATTTTAGCAACTAAAATTGAGAAATTTCAAGAAGATTCAAGAGACCAACTAGCCAATATCAAATTTAGGACTGAATTTGTCTTTCGAGGAGCAGGGTGAAGGCCAATCCCCAAGCAAACCAAGGGGCAAACTGGTTTGGAGGCATGCTGGTCAATTTTGACAACAAGAGGCACTTGGATTAGCGGAGGAGATCAAAGGATCTCAATTGTACTCCATCTATTTGCAATATAAGTTAAAGAAATACAAAAAGGGAGCGCCAATTTTGGGGCCAACAGGTGTCCAATGTCCAAGAGTAAAGTAGTAATATTTGCATTTTCAGTTTATGTGAATTTTATGCTTGCTGTAATTAGTGTTAAATCAGGTTGTTTACCACCCTATCCGAGAAGAAAGGCTAGTTCCAAGGTTCCATCACCGGAATACCATAAATTCCCTCGAATTGGTGGGCCAAGGCACCTAATTGACATTCACAAGCTTTGCTCTAGTGCTGAAATTGTATTCAGTTGAGCATTACAGCAAGAATGTCTTCACATAGTGAGACGGGATCAAGCAGGGATGATACCTCTCAATCTGAAAATTCACACAATGTTGATTAAAATGCAATGCTTGATCTTGGAAAAGGTGCGCAGCAACATGAAAAGCAAGCTGATAATATTGGTTTAGACAAAAATCTGGGTCCTTCCAGGCCTTCATAAGCTGATGAGACCAACAAGATTAACAGGAATTTGATTACCGTTTTAAAGATTAGCTGATGATAGCACTAAAATATTTGTGTAATTGGCAAATTATCCTCAATTCATGCACTTTTTGAATCCCTTAAAGGAGGGAAGTAAAGGCAAGAAGAAGAATTCATCTTCAAGAGGTTCAAGACAACAAGATGTACCAAAGAAAGAGCCAATGTAACAACATGATGTTCCAAATGTGGGCAGTGAGCATAAGCAACTGATGCCAATGGGGCAATTGATGCATATGCAAAGCCAACTTGGAAGTGCCAATCCAATGTTTTTTGGACAACAGAACATGCATGCAATAATGGGGCAGCCATGATACTTTGGTGGTGGTACTAGTTTCCATGCTATGGTGGGTCAAGAACTGCATACGGAGATGTATGACACAACTTTTTATGGTATCCAACAACCAATGCATGATATGCAAGGCCTAGCGTATCCGGTAATGTCTGGTAGTATGCATAACCCCATATATAACAATATTGACATGATGCTCGGAAAGTGGTAAGTTTAGCGACTCATGGTATTAATGTTGGTCATGCAAATGCTCCATATAGTGTTGGTCATGAGAAAAAATGCTACTAGTAATACATGCAATGTATGGGAAAATGTATTTTGGTATGGCTGGTAGTATGCAAATTCCCATGTGCATTCACATTGCAATGGTACAAAGTATGTAAACAAGAATGTTTCTTAATGCACTAATGCTCCTAGCATGTCAGGTACACATGAGGGGCTAGGCAACTAGATACAGTGTTGTATATTAGTTAAGTTGGAATTGCAACAATGTGAAAGTAAAAGCATTGCAATGCTTAAGGGGAAGAACGCCCTACAACCTAGTGGAGGTTTGAGGCAAGTAAAGCTAGAGGTAAAGTTTCCATATGCTTCTTGGTAAAGCTTCAGTATCGTTTCACCAATAGATGCAAAATGGATGGAAGAGAATGACTTGATAGACCATCCTCAATTGTTGCAACTTTACCTAGATGCCTTTCAATTAGAGCCGCCTTTGGTTCGCATGCTCAATTAGGTTCAACAGAGCACGGATCCAGAGTATTACCTCATGCTCAAGGGGGAGATAGCATTTCCACTTCTCCAGTTGTGGACAGCTCTTGTATGTAGTGGATCAGCATACATCGAAGGTACTATGCTGATAGTAAATCAGCCATGGGGTCATTACTCAGTGTACTAGTCACTGTGAGATATATGCCAATGAGTATGAGTTTCACCCAGGCACTGAAACTATACTTTTGCATCACTTTACGATCAATTTGGCATGAGTTTTTGCCTCAATTTGAGAAAAAATGTTCATCAGTTTCAACTCAATTTTTTATCAGTTTGAGAACCGTTTATAGTCACTTTGGGATTAGTTTTGCACCAGATTTTGCATTAGTTGCTGATCAGTTTCCGCAATCATTTTGTGATCAACAGTCTGAGGTCATATTTGCAAGCAATTTGTGATCAGTTCTCAAATCAACAAGTAAGCAATTTATGATTAGTTTATGCTCAATTTTCAATGGTTTACAGTTGTTCCATGGACAACAGCATGTTAGTAAATGCCATTGACAATTTTAGCCATGGTTTGTGCTAAGAATATGCTTTACTATAGTTGTGAAGCCATAACAGCTGAGAAACATGAGTTATGGATGTATTCAAAGGGTTTCTAACAAAAGTTAGCATAGCTGGACAACAGTGGCCAATGTTGACTGTGATGCCTTATCGAAATTCCTGTGCAATATGCTTTTCCTTTGCCGCAGTGCAGTGCAATCGAGAATGATTCAAGAAGAAGGTCTGTCACACGAACGTGAAGTTTTATTGCTTTGCTTAGCATTTGATTAACAATTAATCAAATGTGCTAATGTGACTTGCACATGTGAGATGCAAGTCAATTATTTTAGTGTGGAATCTAGGACCCCAAGATATCAATTGGTATCAAAGGCAAAAGTTGTAATAAGTTATGTCTGACAAGTACTGGGTGATACCCGTTACATTAGAGAATAGGCATTAATTAATCAATTAATAGCAATCTAAGGGTCAGTAATTGCTCATGGATATCTGGAAGAAAAATTGGCCTAGCCAATTTAGTTATTGACTGGTGAAATTAATTTTTTTAGCACTAGAATAATTATTAAATCAATATTTTAAAAAATAACTTAATAACCTGAATAATGCTGAAAAATGGGATTATTAAACTGCCACTTGGCAAAACTTGGCCATGCAAGTGAAAAAAACGTTTTTCGAGGTTAATGGAGTCTATTCCAACCATTGTGAGAGAGAAGGAGGTTGTTAGAGAGCAAGGAGAGGCTACTGATGTGATTTGTAGCCACTAGAGATTAGTCCTACAGCACATGACAACTATTTGGAGCCCTCCTAGGACAGAGGGCAATAGCCCAAGGTCCTTTTGGTACAAATGATAGCATATAGAAAAAGGCAGCAATCTTTTTTATGCTCCTAAGCTATAGATGACAAATTCCATGGCTGTTTGAGTAGGGCAACAATAGTTTTTTAGCATTTATCACAATGAAACTCAAATTTCTCTCTCTACAACATTCTCTCTCATCCCCTAGCCATCTCTCAAGTTATCTTAGCATTTTCTAGCAATTTGAGCCATCACAGAAAGAGATTTCAATCAATCTCTACTATAAACCCTAGTTTACAACAGAATTTAGGGATTTGGCAGCCACCTCGAGATACTTACTCAAAATTGAGGACCTAGGACTTGAATTCTAGCAACTGAAATTGAGGAATTTCGGGGAGATTCAAGAGGCCAACTAGCCAATATCAGATTTGGGGCTGCATTTATCTTTCAAGGAGCAAGGTAAAGGCCAATCCCTTAACAAACTAAGAAGCAAATTGGTTTGGAGGCTTGCTAGTTAGTTTTGACAGTAAGAAATACTTGGATTAGCGGAGGAGGTCGGAGGATCTCATTTCTACTTTATCCATTTGCAATATAAGTTAAAGAAATAATGAAAGGGACGCTAGTTTTGGGGCCAACAAGGTGTCCAATGTCCAAGATTAAAGTGGTAATATTTGCATTTTCAGTTTATGTGAATTTTGTGCTTGTTGTAATTAGTATTAAATAAAGTTATTTACCACCCTATCCGAGAAGGAAGACTGGTTTTAATAGGTACGTTAAAAGCATGGATGTTGCCTATCAAAAAGCCAAACAAACACTTCAAAGATCACAAGAGAAGCATAAAAGGGCAATTGATCACCATAGACGCACATTAGAGTTTGCACAGGACGATTGGGTATTACTATGTTTTGAAAAGGCTAGGCTAAAAAAGATAAAAGGCAAAGAGCACTTGTATCCAAAGTTGAATATATATTATGGGCCTTTCAAGGTATTGGAAAAGATTAGTGATGTGACATATAGGTTGAAATTGCCTGCCGGCTCTAACTAAAAGACATCTAGGTAAAGCTACAACAACTAAGGATGGTCTATCAAGTCATCCTCTTCCATCCATTGGTAAATAACTCTCAAACTTCACCAAACATCTCCTAGAAACTTTACCTCTGGCCTTTCTTTACTTATGTGCCACAATCTACTTAGGTATCAAAATCTCATCCAGCTCCTAAACCTCACGCTAAATTTTGGCATATACATCCTGTGAAGAAATGCTCTAAACGCAAAAAGCACAAAACCAATCGTACGACGAAGCGCAGACTAATAAACTCAAAACACACTTAGGGTTAGGGTTAGGGAAACTCAGAGGCAATGAACACAATGAATAATAAAGTGAATAAATGATGAATATACAGTGCTCATGCAACAAACACACTATGCAATGAATGCTAAACATCAAACTCTCGTATCTCTAGGATCAAGGTAGATGTTATGAGTTGTCGAGTGTATCGTACTCCGAACGAATCGCAAATCGCAGCAAAAGCAACCTCTAAGTGTCAAACATCAGCAAATGCAGCCAAGAACAGTTGAATCTTATACAAATGGTAGTGTAGAAGAGAGAGAGACTAAAAATGCAAGTACCTAAGAAGAGAGACTCTAAACGACAATTGTTAGATGCAATCGTAGCAAACAAAGGTGAAAGAAGATCAAAGCAATAGCCAAAGACTGAAAACGCAACATTCAAAGAAGAGAGAATATCAAAGCAATAGCCAGAGACTGAAAACGCAACATTCAAAGGAGAGAGAAGATCAGGGCGACAATTCCAGATTGAAAGTGATAGCACCAAATGCTAACGTCAGCATCAAACACAACAGCAAACTGCAAGCGATAGCTCCAAGGTACCAAACAACAGCTATAAACAGGAGGCGAAGGCTAGAATCAGACGCTAGATGGTAGCAAATGGTTGGGGGAAGCTCTAACCGTGATGTCCTCCATGAACAAGGTGTGGACAACAAAGATACGGCTCCTGAAATCTACAAAAACAAGATTAAGGAAGAGTGGTACGTTGCATACCTATTTATAGAAAGTTTAGGGTACCTAAATTAGGGTTTTGCATGTGGAACACAATAACTCTCTAGGATCACGTTTCTATTTAAAATAAGAGATTTTCTTCATTAATTAAGCGTGTTTTGGAAATGTTTAAGTCAGGCTCATGCATTTTTAGCTCAACACTCCCTCTTACGCCCAAAACTGAGCTATGAGAAATAAGCCCTTGATATTTATTTTCTAGTGTCCCAAGGCATCCCACTCCAAAGCAGCCACGGCATCAAGCAAAGAGTGCATGTCGACTACCCAGTGACCTACAAAGACTATAGAGCTAATGATTATCTTACCAAGAGAGCCCAAGTCATCACCCCAGAGAGGCCAAGGTATCAAACCAAGGGTGTACAGCTGCTCAAGGGTCTACCAAGACCTCTAAAGGCATATGGAATCAACAATTGACTTTTTTTTTTTTTTTTTTTTTTGTTAAGAGCACTATCGGCGTAATTTGAACAAAAGAGTTAGCATTAAGTAATAGTTCCAAACTAGTTTTCGTCCCATTGAGTCACTATTGTAAAATATACACGGCGCAGCGAACAGAATCTGAAAAAGAGATAGAGAGTACACAACAGATAAGAGGAGAATCAATAAATTCTTTAACTCCAAACAACTGATATAAAGATGGCTCTATCCACCCGTGCGCTTCCACTGTGTGAAGCTTAGATGGCGATCTAGACAGAAGATAGGTGAAGAGCTTAAGGCTAGTTGGAACAACAACTCTGACTGGGTGAAAGATGAGTGAGTGATGGCTGCGAAGGGGTTTAGCTTTTATAGCCTGCGAAGGTCGTTAGGTCGACCTGCTGACCGACCTACCATATGAGCCTCCACTAGTCGGCCAGGAAATATTCCCTTTACCATCGGGCCAGGGAATATTCCCTTTACCATCGGGCCCCCGGACTCCACAATAGGGGCCCCTTTTAACTCCCTTACCACGCAACTCAATGCAATGTGCCTCGAGTTGCTACCAGGTTAACCACTCCGTCTAACCCAAAGATTAGACCCACAACAGTCACCTTTTTGCCATCCGGTCACATAGACCTCATCTGATATACAAGTCAGGACTCAACCAATGTCCGGGCTCACATTTGGCTTCTCCTCATAATGGGGGCCTTCCAACTTTGAGCACCATGGATCATTGGTAGCACCTAATGAGGGTGGGGCATTGATCATATCTAACAACTATGTCCCGAAGTACGGAAAAATAAGAATGGATAGCCCCACTACCTTCATTAAACAAGCAAAACAATCCCACACACTACTAGATTAAGTGCATAGGGATTCCTAAGTTTTGTGTGTGTGTACCACTCTTTACAGAGAATATATGGAGAAAAAGGCAAGACCGGTAAGCAAGCAAAGCGAGCATGTAAGTATAGAAAAAGATTGCCTTTGAAGACTGCCATATACAATGCCACGAGCATGGTGTATCTGGAGTGAATCGGCACTCAACCACTCCAAGGGTGACCGAAAATGAATAAATACGCACAAATGCATGTTTACATGAATAGAATGCCGATGCATTGGGTAAAGCAAAGGCAAATGTAAATTTTCATGCTCATACACAATGCAATGCAACTGTACCACTTGGACAATATCCACATAGGAAAATTATTCACTTCCCCAAGCATCCTTTTACAATCATGTCATCTTGACAGTGCAGATGAAGTTACAAATGTCCATAATAAAGAATATATAATAAATAAATGTCTGAAAGTGAAAAGTTGTAAACATCGTCAATCACTATCAATAGAAAAAAACCGCCTCCTCTCAAATTGGAAGGAGAAATAAGATAGAAACACCCTCTCCCAGTCAATCGAAAAAAGTAGAAGAGAGTGCCCACGCCGATCCGCGATAAAAGATAGTATAGAAACGGCACCTTGGTCAAAATATTTACAAAGTTATCACTAGATGGCACAAACTCTAGGTGTATGGTACCTTGCTCAACCTACTCTCTGGTAAAGTGATAGTGAACCGCCGTGTGCTATATCCGAGAAGCGATGATAGGATTATCCGCAAGGGCAATGGCACTCTAGTTGTTGCAATAGACAACTGTAGGTGACTCACAAGGAAACTTTAATGCAGCCAGCAAGTTCCTTAGATAGATGGCCTTCCTAGTACCATTGAGAAGAGCCTGATACTTGGCCTCCTCCGTTGAAGCCACCACCGTCTCCTACTTACAGCTGACCCAAGAGATGGATGTCGTGCCCAAGATATAGAGGTAGTCTCCATAGGAATACCAGGTGCCAGGATCTCTTGCCCAATCTGAATCAATGTACCCCTATAAGCATAAACCATGATCATAAGTTAGTTAATAATTATAGGTATACCTTAAATATCTTAACACACAAAGACAATCAATCCAATGAGACGTTCTAGGTGCATTAAAATACTGACTAAACAAACTAACTAAGAAGGCAAGATCTCGCTAGTATGAATCAACCTGAGTAATTCTCCTACAATAGAACAATAGATATGAGCATCAAAAGGCTAACTCGAGGTATCCTTGTGAAGATGGACAGTGGGATCTAGAGGGATGGCCACTGGCCATGTATGATCAGTGCAATACTCTTCCATCGGCAGTTGCAGGGTGTATTTCTACTATGACAGAGAGATACTTCCCTTGGATCGAACAATCTCCATCCCCAAGAAATAAGACAATAAACCTGTCATCTCGAATATAGAGCAAAGTTGTGCCTTAAGTTTTACGAGAGCCACAAAATCTGAGCCAGTAAGTAATATATCATCAACGTACAGGAGGATATAGCTGATCCCCACACTAGTAGTGCACATGTATAGATATGGATCATAGGGGGTAAAATGGTATTCATGAGTCCGTAAGAACTCGTTCACCCTATGGTGCCAAGACCGCGGCACTTGCTTCAGTCCATAAAGAGCTTTTCGCAAGCGAAATACCTTGTCAAGGTCAATGAAAGAAAGGCCAAGAGACTACTCCACATAGACTTTCTCCTCCAAATAACCGTTCAAAAAGGCACTTTTGACGTCCATCTGATAGATCAGCCAACTGAGCTGAGCGGCAAGCACAATCAATAAATGAAATTATGTCAACCAAGCAGTAGGTGCAGAGGTTTTTTCATAGTCAATGCCATGCTTTTGCCTAAAACCTTGCACTACAAGGCAAGCCTTATATTTGTCTAAAGTAAAATCAACCTTTAGCTTGATCCTAAAAATCCACTTTGATCCAATAACCAGCTTGTGACAAGCACAATCCACCGATGTCCAAGTCCCGTTGCTATCAATACTATCCAGTTTCTTCTCCATGGCTTCAAGCCACAAAGGATTCAGAAGAGCCTCCTGCTATCTATCTCAGAATGTGCAATGTAATCAGCTATAGATAGCAATGCATATAAAGCATGAGGGCCGAGCCAAGTAGACCTTCTAGGACTCTCCAAAGGAAAATCTAGTGGAAGGATCCCCGAATCCCTCATGGTTTGTTGTCACCAACGAGACTGCAAGAAGGTCATGAGCAGGTAGTAGACCCAGCTCAATAGGCACAATCTTAAATTATGTGAGCGAAGGTCATGAGCAGGTAGTAGACCCAGCTCAATAGGCACAATCTTAAATTATGTGAGCAAAGGTCAGGACGAAGAGTCTAGTGCAGAGCACTGCACTACGTCCCTCTCATCAGAGACGACACCCCTCCTAACAATCACCTTATTCGTCCGAGAATCAAACAAATGATAGTCTTTCACTTCAAAAGAATAGCCTACCAAAATCAATAGATCAACTCAAGGGTGAGCTTTCCTATCTTGCCATCAAGAGTGTGCATATAAGTACGACTACCGAAAACTCTGAAGTGAAAAATAACAAGCCAAGAGCCAAAGAATGCCTCGTTCGGAGTCATTTTAGGGACTGTCATAGTCGGACATCGGTTGAAAATGTACACTAACATACTAACAGCCTTGACCCAAATGCACTCAAGGAGCTCTGCTACGAACAACATAAAATATATCATATTTAGGACAATCCGATTCCTACGCTCTACGACTTCATTTTGTGCAAGGAAGTTAGTAGAGGTGAGCTGTCATGCAATCCTTTGCTCCTGTAGAAACTCAGAAAAATCGTGGAAGGTAAACTTGCCACCAAAATTCACTCCTCATAGTATCCACATGACGACCAGTCTAGTTATGAACTAGTAATACCTAAGCACTAAAATAAGTCAACGCATCAAGCTTGTACTTAAGGAAGTTCATCCACATGTATCTAGAGAAATCATCCACGATCAAAAAGTACAGTGCACCATTTAAGGCGGCAGTGGATATGGGACCATAAAGGTCTTCATGAATGAGCCTAAGGAGGTTCCTCAGCACGCGTAAGAGACTCCTGAGAAAAGAGTGCACGATGTTGTTTACCTAGCTAGCATGCTATACACTCCTCTCGAGATAGTTTTAGGCGTGGAAGACCCTCAACCATCCCTTGACGTGACCTCTCATAGAGAGAGTCGTAACCCAAATGTCCTAAGCAAAAATATCAAAGACACTTAGAGTCTATAGGCTCCCGTGTAGTGGCCAAAGCCTGGAAGCGATAAAACTCCAAATCGTCACTCATCAGCTCAATAAGAAAGTGTATCATGTGGTGAAGGCCATTAGATTGTGTCTTGCCACAAGCAATCGCTAAACCAATTTAAGTCTAGGACCTCAACTGTGGTCACTATAAAGAAAATTGCTCATCCTAACTAGCAAAGCTGCTGAACGGACAACCAGTTCACCCTAAGCTAGAGGATATGATAGACATCATCCAGTGAAGTGAAATCTAGACCCAGATTAGTGGTAAAGCTGATGCGACCCTGAGCTTAAATCTTAACCAAGGAGTTGTTTCCTACGTAAATACTCCCCTGCAGGGACTCGAGAAATGAAAATGTCCGCTCTAGGAATTGTCTGATGGATAGCTCTACTATCCACAAGACTGTGACGAGTTGGCCTTTGCAAGCACCTCATCAGGAGGCAACTCGCAGATGTGAACAAGTCTCGCATTCGATATCTCTAAGGAGACGATGTGGGTCTCTGCAGACTAGTCACACAAACCCTCTAGAGTTGAGTAGTTCGCTGAGGCGGATAGCAATCAGTAAAGTATGCCAAACACTCGAATGCAAAGTCGAAATACTAAAGCTGAGAGTGAGACTCAGGCAACAAGCCTTGCATAAGCTCGACAATACCAAGGCGTTACGAGCCTTCCATAAGCGGACGACCTCATATGGAACAAGGGTGGAATTAGGTTGGGGTTCCAACCCTTGCACTAAATCCCATAGGTTCTAAGAGTCTAAAACATGCTTCATCAACTTTCACCAAGTGGTGTAGTTTGACCCGTTGAAACGAGTCGTCATTAAATGCATGCTTGACAAATGAGGAGCTAGAACCATGAGGTATCTAGGAAGGTCGATAGATGAAATAATATGAAGAATAAGATAGTGGTGATAGGGGTGGATAAGAACAAGGAGAGAGTAAAGATGGATAGATAGAAATATGTTGTTAATGTCCAATGTATGCCAATTGCTGCAGGGGCATCAAAAGAGGCATAGCTCCATATGATATCGTAGGTGTAGGTGGAGGCACTGGGACATAATAGCCTTGTCCTAACATCGGTTGGGGCACAACATAATGATCGGATCGTCTACTAGGTAATGCCATAGAGACAAACTGTGATACCAAATGATCCACACTCAAGTATGTTTGGGATGCACTCCCAGAGGAATAACCCGAAAGTTGTGTGTCTGGGAGGTCAAGCCTCCGTCACAAGTACACCACCTGAAAACGGATATGTAGAGTTCCTAAAGGCTATGCCTAAATATGTAAAACCACCCGTTGTGGTGTGTGTTGGATAATGTGGTGCACTTAATGGAAGCAAAAAGGAAGGTACAGCGGAAGATGAGGCAGGGATGGGTAGGAGCCCAAATGGATTTGTGATGGATATTATTGTGGAAAACATGGTTGGTTCCTTTTGTCCATTAAATACACTAGATGAAGATGTACCTACTCCATATTGAGAAATAAAATCATTTAAAGGAAAAGGAAGAATAGAAATCCTTACAAGTTCTTTTAGCTTTTTACATAGTTTTGTGTTTATGAAGAGATATATATCTTCCTCATTACTCATAAACCAAAGCTTGTTTTGAAGAGTCTCTTCTTGATGAGCATCTTCCAATCCAACAAAAAGTACAGAATCAATTGGCGTAAAATCTAAAATAGTAGGATTCGTACTTGGCATTGGAGAAAAGAAGAACTGTGAAAGTGACGTGTAATCCAAAAGCCAAGTTCCACTTATGAATGGCCAATCCATAGTGGAGACTTCGAAGATCCTGCAAAATTATTAGTTTTGTGCACTGAATCTATAGGAGAAAACTCAAGCCTAACTTCAATCTCCTACTGAGTCCTATGCATAAGAATTAGATCGTACTCAATGGCAAAACTTTGATATGGTCTGTAGACTCCATGGTAGTCCTTATCCATGTCAGATTGAGCAATAGCAAGCTAGGAGGCCCACTCCTCATTGTTTTTGTCCATGTTTGGCTATGGAGACAGAAGCAGTGTTGTGAATGTGTTCGAAGTCATCTCACCCTTCTATTGTTCTTGATTTCATGAATGAGCTTTTCGAATAAAGACCAAGATTTCTCAAAGAGTACCTAGCTCTGATACCATGTGAAGAAATGCTCTAAATGCAAAAAGCACAAAACCAATCATACGACAAAGCACAGACTGATAAACTCAGAACATTGTTAGGTTTAGGGTTAGGAAAACTCAGAGACAGTAAACACAATGAATAATAAAGTGAATAAATAATGAATATAGAGTGCTCATGCAGCAAACACGCTATGCAATAAATAGTAAACCTTGAACTCTCAAATCTCTAGGATCAAGGCAGAGGTTATGAGCTATAGAGTGTATCCTACTCCGAACGGATCTCGAATCATAGCAAAGGCATCCTTCGAGTGTCGAACACCAACAAATGCAACCAAGGAAGGCTGGATCCTATACTGACGGCGGCAGTGCAGGAGAGAGAAAGACTAAAAATGTTGATACTTGAGAAGAGAGAAAATCTGAATGATAGCTATTAGTTTCAAACACAACAGCTAGAGGTAAGAGAATGGCAGGGCAGCAACCAGAAATTGAAGACGCGACATTCAAAGAGCAAATTCCACAATGTTAGGTCTTTTAAGGTCCTCTATGTCAAACCATAAGACACAGTGCGACTAATATTTGACATTGGTAGAGTTTGCATATAACAATACAATGCATGGTTCCACTAGCAAAGCTCCATTTGAGGTTTTTAAGGGTGGCAAGAAGGTGCCACTTACTTTGCACACTAAGGATAAGATCTTTGAGACTAATCACTATGTGGAAAGCTATTAAGCTAAAACTGCATTAGCCTAACTTAAATATCCCCAACACACACTTAATTAATGAAGAAACCTTTTTTTTAAAACACAATTCTAGAGTCCCACATGCCAAACCCTAATTTAGGTATCCCAAACATTCTATAAATAGACATGCAGCCCACCACTCTCCCTTAATCTCGTTTTTGCAAGTTTCAAGAGCCGTACTCTACTCCCCAACCCCATTCGCGGAGAATATCGCAATCAAACCTTCCCCTTGACGTTGTCAGAGTGCAGCAGTGCGGAAGCGTAGGACTGAGAGAGAGAGAACGCAGAGAGAGAAGGGAGAGAAAGAGACAGTGGACGATGAAGATCTGCTGTATATAGAATGCTGAATACAAAGATATACACGGGCGCAGTGTGCTGGACTGCGTGTCTCCACCTCGACGATGCGACCTGCTGTCCACCTCGAAGTCTGCTGCAGTCTGCACTGTCTGCTGTCTGAAATCTGTGAACAAAGACAGAAAACTGCGCGGCACCGGTCTGTAATCTGCGACTGAGTAGAGTGGCCAGACTGCTGGAAAAGTCGACTATAAATAGTCGAAAACTGCCACGAACTGGAGCGCCAGAAATAGGGCGCAGCCTGGAATAAGTCGGCTGCATTAAATGCAGCCGACTGGGCTGCAGACAGTCGGACTGCCACGTGGCAGTCCGACTGCACAATCCGACTGTGCAGCTGCTGGTCCGACTGTGCAGGCTATGATCACTGATCTCTAACACCCCCTCTCAAAGCCTGGACAGGGCAAAAGCCTAAGGGATCTGGAATGTTGCCGAAGTAGAGCCTAAGGAAGCGCCTTCGTAAACAAATCCGCAAGATTGTCCTCCGTCTTGCAATACTCCACAGTGATGGTCTCATCCAAAAGCTTTTCTCGGATGAAGTGGTACTGAATCTCAATGTGCTTCGTCCGAGCATGGAAAACAGGATTCCTCGCCAAGGCAATGCAACTCTCATTGTCACATCGCAGCAATGTAGGACGAGTCTGGGGGCACCCAAGCTCCTCCAACAATCTCCGAAGCCACACAACCTCGCATGTGGTGGAAGACGCGGCCCGATACTCCGCCTCAGTAGACGAAAGGGCTACCGTGGGCTGCTTCTTGCTACTCCATGAAATAACACCTGCACCCAAAGTAAAGCAGTAACCTGTTGTAGACCGCCTGTGGTCCACGTCACCGGCCCAATCCGAGTCGCTCCAACCTGCAAGTACAAGATCTAACCCATCTGTCCCTGCGGGGTAATGAATCCCCAAATCAGACGTCCCCCTCAGATACCAAAGTATCCTCTGAGCAGCCTGCCAATGCACCGTCTTAGGTTCACTCATGAACCCTACCAAGAGCCCAACAGCAAAACATAGATCAACCCTGGTGTTGAGAAGCCAAATCAAGGACCCTATCAACTGTCGATAGCGGGACGCATCCGCCAAAGGAGAAGCTGAATGGGAAGTGGCCTTCCAGTTCGGATCCATAGGAGTAGAGAGGGCCCGACAATCTTCCATCTCAAAAGACACCAAGAGCTCCTGTACATATCTCTGTTGAGAGAGAAAGATCCCCCTCTGAGACTGATAAATCTCATGGCCTAAAAAGAAATGGAGTAGCCCCAAATCCGTCATCTCGAACGTCCGATGTAAAGCTGACTTCGTCTCCTGGACCTGCTGTGCATCATCACCTGTGACAATCAAATCATCAACATATAAGACAAACAGCACACAACCATCCGCGAAAGTGTGAACATACAGCTGCGGATCGGCCTTGGACCGCCGATATCCCAACTGAGACTGGAGGAACGAATCAATCTTCTCGTTCCAAGCTCGTGGGGCCTGCTTGAGGCCATACAGGGCCTTCTTCAACCTGTAGACTTTCCCATCTGAAGAACCAAAGCCAAGAGGCTGCTCAACGTAGATCTCCTCCTTCAAATCACCATTCAGGAAGGCCGACTTCACATCCAACTGATAAACAGGCCATCTCCTATGGCCAGCCAAAGCAAGAACAGCTCTAATGGTTGCCATACGAGCTGTGGGGGCAAAGGTGTCATGACAATCAATCCCTGGGCGCTGGGCAAAACCCTTAGCAACAAGGCGAGCCTTGTGCTTATCCAAAGTACCATCACTGAGATATTTGGTCTTGAAGACCCACTTGACTGCAATCACCTTCTTCTTCGGGGGGCGTGGCACAAGTGACCAAGTGCCATTCCTCTCAATAGCCTCCAACTCAGCTTCCATAGCTTTCTTCCATGGGGCAGACTGTAAAGCCTCCTTCACGGAGGTGGGCTCTCGATCCTGCATAACACGGGACATCAAACAATAATTGGAGCAAACAAGCTCCGAAGAATGCGCCTGGTGCCTCCGTGACCGCCGCGGACCATCCTGCGGTCCCCACTCCTCAGGAACCCCCTCGATCCCTGAATCACGGAGTGTGTCACGGGCCCAGCGAGGAGGAGGCCAAACCTCCCCTCGTCGTTCTCCATCAACAGAAGACTCTGGAATATCCACCGGTGGTAACTCCTCAGAGGTGTCCGGTGGAACAGTAGACTCTGTGTCAGAAACAGAATCATAATCAAAAGGCACGGGCTCCAGTGGAACTGTAGAAGGAGCCCAACTCTCCCCTGGATCTCCAAGAACGGGGTGCTCCTCACCCGTTGAAGAAGCTGGAACCTCCACAAACCGCACATCACGGCTAGTGTACACATCCCGCTTGACGGGATCATACAATCGGTAGCCTTGGGACTAGGAGCTGTAGCCAACAAATACCTGTTTTCGGGAAGCCGCTTCAAATTTATCACGGTAAGCCTTGGGAATGTGAACATAGGCATCACACCCAAAGACTCGAAAGTAAGAAACATCTGGCTTCGTCCCAAAATAAGCCTCAAATGGAGTCATCCCTTCCACGGCCGAAGTAGGGGATCGATTAAGAATGTGGACTGCAGTAGCCACAGCCTCGGCCCACAGAACCTGAGGGGTCTGTCAGTGCTCCATCATGGTGCGCGCCATCTCGATCACACTGCGGTTCTTCCGTTCTAGAATACCATTTTCTTGAGGAGTATTGGTATTGGCAAACTCCTGGTGAATTCCTCTATCTGCACAAAACCGAGCAAATTCATTAGACACAAATTCACCTCCCTTATCGGATCACAAGGTCTTCAACTTCCGGCCTGATCGGTTCTCCTCAAAGAGAAGCCAATCCTTGAAGTGCGAGAAAGCTTCTGACTTTAGTGCCAAAAAGTAGGCCCATGTCATCCTGCTGTAGTCATCCACGATCAACATGAAGTACAAGCTCCCACGCAGGGACTCATTCCTCATAGGGCCACATAGATCCGTAGATACTAGCTCCATCGGTGAAGTAGACCGCCGCGAAGCGGTGTGGAGAATGGCATCTCTATGCTGCTTCCCCCGTATGCAGGAGACACATGGCTGCTGGCTCACCACTATATCCGGCAACCCTCGAACAAGCTGTCCACGTGACGCCCTCCGAAGATAGTCATAGTTCAGGTGACCAAACCGAGCATGCCATAACTCAGATTGTGACTGTGAGGTAAGAAGAAGAGTAAAGAGGGCAGTGGAAGACTTCAGTTTGTAAATGCCATTCTCCTCATATCCGGATGAGAGAACCTTCCTCGATCCACGATCAAGGACTCGCACAGTAGAACTGTCAAACTCCACCAAAAGACCAAGGGAGCAAATCTTATGAACTGAAAGGAGATGGTACCCTAATCCTGGTACATGCAAAACCTCTGAGGTATGGGTGCCACCTCGTCCATCCGGAATAAGCTGCATCTTAACCCGACCTGCAACAGAAACTGAAGAGCTGTCGCCAATGAGAACCTGCCCACGCGCAGGTCGCAGCTGGGCAACACCATCTGATGAAGGAGTCATGTGCCGTGAGGCACCACTATCAACAATCCACTCTCGAGCTTGGGGAGCCGTCATCGCAGCATCAGAAGCATTCGGTGAAGCGTCCTCAAGGACAACTAGATGTAGAAATGCAGCTGATGAGGGTGCAGCCACCGCTCCAGAATCCTTGGTATCCTTCTTCTTGGTGTCCTTCGTGTCTTTGTCAGGGCAATCCTTCTTCCAATGGCCAGTCTTTCCACAAATATGACATGTGGAGTCTTTGTCCTTGTCCTTCTCCTTGTCCTTCTTGGACTTGTTATCCCCCTTCTTTTTCTTTTGGTCCTTCCCCTTCTTCTGAGAGGCTTGACCTGTCAACGCCTCCGTCTTGGAAGCATTCTGTCCCTTTAACTGTTCCTCTTGGTCCAAGACCATAGGAACCAACTCTTCCCAGTGAAGAGTAGACTCTCGCCCCGAAGCAATAAGGGCAGAGTAAAATGTACCGAATCGTGGCGGTAACTGGGACAATAGTGTGATCGCCATGTCTTCGGAGGAAATCGGCTTCCCCGCATTTTGAACCTGCATCTGTAGCTGCCTTAGCTTGTTAATGTGTTCCCTTAGCGAAGAAGACTTATTGACGGACAAGGTCCGCATCTGTACCTCCAAAGAAACCCTCTTCATCAGGGTCATCCGATTGTACATTTGATCAAGCTCCAGCCATATCTCACGAGCCACCGTAAGTGCTCGATGTGAGCGATCACGGCTGTAGTGCATGATAGAAAGAGAAAGGATCGAATCCTGGCATTCAGTTTGTCCCAATGAGACTGGGCCTTGGCCAACTCCGCACGAGCATCGGAAGAGAGTTTGGACTCATCTCTTACCGAAGGCCGGTCAATATCCTCCTGTACCAACTCCGCCAAATCATAGGACTCAAGGATGGCCAACATCATAACGCGCCAAATGCGGTAGTTGTCGCCGTCGAGCTTCTGATCTGTAGGAAGAGCCGCTAAGACAGGCACCTTCCGGTCCATAATCGCCTGGAACTCCAGATCCATCTCTGTAGACATCTTCACCTGCAATGCCTTCTCAAACGCAAAAGCAGCCCCCTCTGACTGGGTAAACTCAGCCTGCTAAGGCTCTTCCGCGTCCCAAAGCTTCTTCACCCGCCGTCGAAGGCAATGAAAAAGCAAAACCTGCACTTTTAGGTTGAAAACTCAAACTTCCTCCGTGTCAAACAGCAGCAAATCCACCACTTGTACTCCTTTCCTGTGCGCCCACACTCGTTTCAGCCTTGTTCCAAGGCGCAGCCCTCCTGTCTGCCCTTAAACGCAAAAAACGCAAATTTGTGTCGCGATGGAAACTCCACTTCAGGTTGATTCTGCGCTCAGTCAGCCCTCAAACACTGCTCTGATACCATGTCAGAGTGCAGCGGTGTGGAAGCGTAGGACTGAGAGAGAGAGAACGCAGAGAGAGAAGGGAGAGAAAGAGACAGTGGACGATGAAGATCTGCTGTATATAGAATGCTGAATACAAAGATATGCACGGGCGCAGTGTGCTGGACTGCGTGTTTCCACCTCGACGATGCGACCTGCTGTCCACCTCGAAGTCTGCTGCAGTCTGCACTGTCTGCTGTCTGAAATCTGTGAACAGAGACAGAAAACTGCGTGCCACCGGTCTGTAATCTGCGACAGAGTAGAGTGGCCAGACTGCTGGAAAAGTCGACTATAAATAGTCGAAAACTGCCACGAACTGGAGCGCCAGAAATAGGGCACAGCCTGGAATAAGTCGGCTGCATTAAATGCAGCCGACTGGGCTGCAGACAGTCGGACTGCCACGTGGCAGTCCGACTGCACAATCCGACTGTGCAGCTGCTGGTCCGACTGTGCAGGCTATGATCACTAATCTCTAACAGACATATGCTATCATCTAGCGCCTAATTCCAACCTTTGTCTGCATCTTGGAGCTGTCTTCTGCATCTAGGAGCTATCGCCTAATACCTTGGAGCTATCACCTACTATCAAAACCCTGCATTTGCTACTGATGTCATCAATTGAAGCTATCGCCATCAGTCAAACACTATCGCCATCATCCAAAATCCAACGTTTGCTGAGTTTCTCTCTCCTCCAACTATCACCTACACTTCTTACACAGTCGTCTACTATTTCCACCTGTCGCCTAGTTTTCCTCTCTCCTCAAGTACCTGCGGTTTTCGTCTTTCTCTCTCCTCACTATCAGTTTGTATCACATCCAACCTCTTTGGCTGTGTTTGCTCGTATTCGACACACAAAAGCTGCATTGTTGCATTTCGAGATCCGTTTCGGAGTACAACACACTCTCCAGCTCATAACCTCTATCTTGATCCCAAAGAAACAAGAGTTCAAGGTTTGGAATTCACTACATAGTATGTTTGCTACATGAGCATTGTATATTCAATAGTCATTCACTTTATTATTCATTGTATTCACTGACTCTCATTTACCCTAACTCTAACTGTGTTTTGTGTTTATCAATTTGTGCTTTGTAGTATGATTGATTTTGTGTTTTCTGCATTTAGAGCATTTTTTCACAAAAGCTTAGATGCAACCTATGCAAACATAAAATATGCACTTCAGAGATCACAAGAAAAGGAGGTAGCTAATCACAATAGATGTGCTTTGCATGTCGCAAAGAGTGATTATGTATTGCTACATTTTTAAAAGGCAAGGTTGAAAAAGATGAAAGGAAGAGAGAGGTTGTATCCGAAGTTAAGTATGAGATACCATGCGCCCTTCCAAGTATTGGAGAAGATCAATGATGTTGTATATTGGCTGAACTTACCTACACATTGGCAAACACACAATGCGTTTGATATCAGTTTATTGAGGCCTTTTCGTGGTGATGTGCTAGAGGATGTATTTGCTGAAATTCAGCCAAAGGTTAAGGAGCTAGATGAGATCTTGGTACTCGAGTAATTCTTGGCACATAACAAAAGAAAGGTCAGAGGTAAAGTTTCAATTAGAGCCAACTTGCGATTCGCTCAAATAGGTTCAGCAGAGCAAGGGTTCAAAGCAGTGCCTCATGCTCAAAGGAAAGATAGCACTTCCACTCCTCCGGGTATGGACACCTCTCATAAGTAGTGGATCTTATCCAAGGTATTATGTTAACAGTATGTTTGCCATGAGGTCACTATTCACTGTACTAGTGACTGTGAGATGTATATAGATGAGTATGGTTGTTACCGCGGCTCTAAGAATATACTTATGGATGAGTATTTGCATCAGTTTGAGATCAATTTTTTATCAATTTTGAGCTCAATTCCTGATCAATTTATGGTCACTTTTGGATCAATTATGCATCAATTGTTTATCAATTTTGAGCTCAATTCCTGATCAGTTTTTGCATTCACCTTGTGATCAGTTTGGGATCACATTTGCAGAGTTAATTGGCAAATAAGTGGCAATGATAACACTAGGGACTAGGCATTAATTATTTAATTTGTGTATGTCCAAGGGTTAATTAAGGGTGGGGACCACTTGGGGTTGCAAATGGCCCAACCAATTAAATTGTAAATGGGCACATTTAATTTTGGGTAGGGCCAAAAGGGCTAAATTGAATTTTTAGAATTGATTAATTTTGAAAATTAATGAATTGGCTGAAAATGGCAAGAAAATGGGATTAGAAGACTGCCACTTAGCAACAATGCCCATGCAATGGGAGAAAAGGCTGTTTGGGGCTCGTAGAGACTAATTCAATGCATTCACCTAGAGAGAGAGAGAGAGAGAGAGAGAGAGAGAGAGAGAGAGAGAGAGAAGGCTGTTTGGGGCTCATAGAGACTAATTCAATGCATTCAGCTAGAGAGAGAGAGAGAGAGAGGGGATTACGTAAATCCCGGTCATGGTGGAGGGCAACTGTGATGGAGGGCTGGTTGAACAAGACACCCTTCAAATGTAAAGTCTCTCTTTGGAGAGTGATGATTGGTGGTCTTCCGCTTGCTTCGGCTCTTTCCAAACGACGAATCTCCAATGGCAACTGTTTCTTTTGCACCACTGCTGTGGAATCCGCCCGTCACCGATTTATTTCTTGCCCCATCGCAAAGAAAGTCTGGTTATTTTTGTCAACTGTTTGGCATGGAGTGGTTGGTTTCACCCTGCGCCCCTTTGATTGGGTTTTCGGCATGCCCAAATACCCCACTCCTGCACAGCCACATATGAAGCTCATGTACCACTTTCTTCGATATTGGGGCTGTTGCAATAACTGGACCATTCGGAATGCTTTTCTTTTTGACTCCGCCTATAATGTTCAGCAGCATATTGCAAGGCGTAAGGGCCTCTTGTATTGGCAGTTGGATCTTCTCCAGCATTCTAATTTGCTCTCGAGGGAGGACTTACGTCCCTGGCATATGGCAATTTCCGCTGCATCTTTGCCATGACATTGTAACTTGTAGTACTTAGAACCTCTTCACATGATGGCTTAGACTGTCGTCATGTATCTTGTAATCAAGTAATCTTGTACTTTTTTCGTAATTAATACAATTACCTTTTACGAGAAAAAAAAAAGAGAGAGGGTGCTACTAATCAATTTCTAGATCTGTGGGAGGTCATTGGCTACAAGCAACAGACGCCAAGAGACCTCAAAAATCATGCGACAGCATTAAATGCTCCAAGGACAGTAGGTAACAGTACTTATAAGTAGGCCATAACAAGTTTGAGGCTCCAGGCTACAGGTGACAGCATTTAATGCTGATCAGGCAGGGCAGCATGCAGTTTTGAAGGATTTTTCACAAGGAAACTCTGAATTTTCTCTCTCCTCGACAATCTCTCCTCTTCTCTAATCTATTCTCTGAAAATCTTAGTTTTCCTTAGCCAATTGAAGGTGTTCTCAGTCAGATTTAGTGGACAGTAGTAAGATCTCTATTGTAAAGCCTAATCTCTACAAAAATTAGGGTTTAGCAACCACCTTGGTATATGAGATATGGAGGATCGAAGCTCAACTGAGAGTACACAGTTGACAACGAAGAGTGAAGACATGACTCCCAATGCAATTACCAAAGAGTAATGAAAGAACAAAGTACAATCCTTAAACCTTGGGGTTGTTAATGTGTGTTCATACGCGAAAGGTATAAAACATGATAAGTGCCCGAACTGTGTAACATAAGCACATAAAATAAAAGATAATATAATTGGGGGAAAAAACCTCTCATAAGGAGAGTAAAAAGTGCCTCCGTGTCCTACCGCAGATCAACGACACTCCTCTATGAGCATAGGCGTGAGTCATATCCAACAAACCCCCCTAGAGTGAAAAGTGATCAACATACAAGGATCATAAAATTATTCAGCAAGGAAGACATGTATTCCCCCCCCAGTCCGAATGAAGAGTCTTAATCCTACAGCTACATTGATTTTCAACAAGTGCAATAAAAGCTAAAAATGCATCATACACCTCTGACTTTTTCACCAATGAGTAGACCCAATAAAAACAAGTAAAGTCATCAATGAAGGTGACGAAATAATAACAACCACCCAATGACTTTGTTTGCATAGGTCCAAATACATCCGAATACACAATCTGTAATCTCACGGTTGCCTTAAAAGCAACATCACAAGGAAACAAGAATCGATGCATTTTTTCCAAAATGCATCCCTCACAACTATACTCAGGAGGTCTCTCCAAGAGATGTAAGCCATCTAGCATTTGAGTACGCTATATAAGCATCAAATTCCCATAGTTGACATGCCCCATCCAAGCATGCCATAACTCTGCCTATAACATAGCAAGAGTAAGAGTAGATGCTAAATAGACTAACTGATCAATCGAATATATATTTAACTCATAGAGTCCATGACGTAATGTGCCAATCAAAACCAAAGTCAAGAACTCTTTATTCCCGACCATACATTTATCATCATCAAATGTGACTTGCATGCCACACTTTGCTAAAGAAAAAATGAACAACAAATTCTTCTTTATTCCTAGCATATATAATGTATCCTGTAAACAAAGAGTAGAGCCATAAATGGCTTTCAAGCTGGCGGCTAGGGATGGACCTGCAAGCAGTGCAGATGGCTGCACTAATGGTGGAAGTTGCACATCTAAACGGCCAGCAGTTGGTGTAGCACCTATACCAAGGGGGTGGCTTAACTAAGCTTTAAGGTGTCGGTGCTGCTAGTATAGGACTGGACAGGGTAAGAGGTTGAGCTAAATCTAAGCTATGATACAAAATGTAAGAGATGTGGAGGATCGAAGCTCAACTGAGAATACACAATTGATAGTGAAGAGAGTGAAGACACAACTCCCAATGCAATTACCAAAGTGTGTAATGAAAGTACAAAGTACAATCCTTAAACCTTAGGATTGTTAATGTGTGTTCACACCCGAAAGGTGTAAAACACGATAAGTGCCCAAACTATGTAACATAAGAACATAAAATAAAAGATAATATAATTGGGGAAAAAACTTCTCATAAGGAGAGTAAAATGTACCCCAGTGTTCTACCACAGATCACCAACACTCCTTTGTGAGCATAGGTGTGAGTCATATCCAACACTTGGGACCCGTACCAACAAATAGAGCCATCATGCACTAAAGTTAGTAGCTGAATTTCATGGAATTATCAGGGATTTCAAATGCCAACTCATCCCATTTGAGTTGGGGCAACAGTCTTAGATAAAGATCAAGGGGCAATTTGCCCGAATGGCTTGCTGATCGTTGTGCCAACAAGGGGCTTTGGATAAGCAGAGGAGATTGTGAAATCTCAATTGTACTCCATCCAATAGCAATACAAATTAAAGAAATACCACAAGAGGCGCCAATTTTGGGACCAACAAGGTATCCAATGTCCAAGAATATTATGGTAAAGTATGCATTTCACTTTATGTTCATTTTGTTCATTGTTGTAATCAAGTGCTTGATCAGGTTTTACCACCCTCTCCGAGAAGGAAGGCTAGTTTCATACAAAGTGGGTTTACAAATTAAAACATAGATCTCATGGTAGCATCAATCCCTATAAGGCATGTCTTGTTGCCAAAGGGTATCCCCAAAAGCATGGAATTAACTATAACGAGACGTTTGCACCCACTTCACATATGACCACCATTCGTAGTGTCATCTCTTTGGCTGCTCATTATGACTGGCATGTGCATCAATTGGATGTGAAGACTACTTTTCTGAAAGGTGATCTTCATGAGGAGGTTTATGGCACTCAACCTCTTGGCTTTGTACAAAGGGTCAAAAAGCAAACTTTGCTATTTGCATAAGGCCCTCTATGGTTTAAAGCAAGCACCTAGGACATGGGATGAAAAGATACATGCATACTTGATTGCTTTTGGCTTCAATAATTTACACACTGAAAGCACACTTTATGTCTACAAAGATGGGGACAGCCTCTTGATTCTCATTCTTTATGTAGATGACATGTTCTTCACTGGACCTCATGAGACACATATTTCAGCCTTGGCAATCATCAGCCGTCTTCATCAGTTATTGCCACCTCTCCACAACTGCTGTGGATTGTGTTTTCTACTCCCATAGCTTGTGTTTTCATTTGTTCATGGTGGTCAGCTTAATGTCATCATCGTGTTGTCACACATTCCGCATTTCTTTTGTGCACTAGAATTTCTTAACACCAACCGTGGTGCAACTTCTAAGGACCTTGGGCTGGTGATCAATCATAATGAGGATGGGTGGTGTCCCAAAATAAAGGACATGGTGAGGATTCATGGTTGTTAAAGGTGACAAATGATGATACTCCTTAGGGCCTCTAAGGATGGGGAAACTCGATTAAGTGTGAGGACTCTGAAGGTGAAAGCTTTAGGAAAGATTGTTGAGACAGCAACTATTAGTATATGCTCTTAAAAGCACTAATGCTTATAGTAGCTTAGGTGTGGAATGCATAGATGTACAAGCAAAGTGAAGAGTACAAATCATGCCCAAGGTGCAAAAAGGCCAGCTGCAATGTAGCCAGATGGAGGCCCAGAAGAAACAACCCACTAAACCACTATCATTCAATGGTATGGCCTGAGGCATGCTAAAGGAGGAGTTGCTGACACCACAATACTCACATGGATCTCAGGCTCAACAACCAGCCAGCAATTGGATGTCAGACCACAATGAGATCACCAGGTATGACGCCAATCAGCTGCATTGCTGGTAGGAACCGCAAAAAGCAGCTGTTTCAGGCAGAGTGAATAATGTGCCAGGCTGAGCTAATGATGTGGCAGGCTGCGGCCCGATGGCAGCAGTGAGGCAACCTCCTGGAAAGCAAAAAGCTGTTCTTAGTCGTGGCAGCAGCAGGTCCAGGCAGCAAATAATCAATAGGCTGGAAATCTGGGTTTGTAGCGGTGGTAGCAGCAACAGCATCAAAACAACAAGACATACTCTGGGGCAGCAATCAGGTTGCCAGGGGCAGCAGTACAGCAGCACCTCCCCCCAGTGCTGGCATGGCGAGCTGAAGGCTGGTAGTGATGGGCTGAAGGTGATGACAATGCAGCTGAAGGCTGAGGACATACATTGGGACTTAGGTCAACAACAGCAGCATGAAAACCGCACCTCCCTCTAGATTAAATGGCCAACAAGAGGAACCCCACAAACAGTGGAGAAATAGGGCATCCATTGCTGAACTGATACTCTTGAGATAAGCTCAAAGCTCAAGAAGCACCCACATTCAGCTAGTGAAGGCTGGAATACTCAATCAGAAACTCCTGAACACCAACCATGGAAGAGATGTCTATGCAGACCCAATGTACTGATAAGGGAGAAACTGGTTCTGGACCTTGTGATATGGTGCAATGACAGCCATGCCTGACCATGCATTCCTTGCCATGTTTCTCCTGTAGTAATCAAATGGCAATCAAAGTAATCGAAGTTGCAAGAATCTCCCTTGGTTGTTTTGGCATCCATAGGTTTCAAAATATCAACTCTCGGAGAATCCTCACATTCACCAAGTTTATCACATTTCAGACATCACCACCAGATCCTACTTGCGTCAGCGAGCTAGTTGCACTGCCACCATGTGCACACCCTGGCTGACTGAACGAATGGGCATAGCCCAAGGGTGGATGCTATCCTTAGTTCTGGGAAGTAAGATGATGTTTAGCCAAATGGCTTGAAGGGCGAGCTGGTAACACAGCTGTGTGCATCCATGAAGGGTTGCGTTCAATTCAAGGGACAGGCCAGCCTCAATTCGCTGGCCCTTCGCATCATAACTCAAAATTATTGCAACGTTTTTCTTTTAGGTAAGATGTTTCAGTATCAAAATGAAACATCCAGGCTGCAATGGCGTCTGTTATGATGCCGGGTTGAGAATTCTCTTGCTTAGCTGAGTAAAGCATTGAGTTTCACGATAAGAACATCCATGGGAAGGTATGTATAGGGGGCCGCCGTTTATGTCTTCTTATTACACAATCTGATGCTGTGGAGTAAACTTACGGAGGACAAAAGAAGACTGACCTGTTACGAGGGAAGGGAGGGTATGGGTGAGGCCTGTGTTTGGCAGCCACTAGAAATGGCGATGGCGGCGGGAGGACGATCATGCTGGCGAGGCCACCTGCTGGCGAATCTTCAGCCCCCGGCCTATCTATCCACACGTTCGCAGGTGATAATTGTCACGCCTGCTTAAAACGTAACCTGGTGGGCCTATGTTGTATTTCCGGTAGCATTATGCATACATATAAAAACCTTTAATTCAAAGAGTCACACCTTCAGCCACGGCTCGTTAGCATTATGCATACATATAAAAACCTTTAGTTCAAAGAGTCACACCTTCACCCAGGGCTCGTTAGCTGCGCAATGTGCATTGCGTGGTCTCGAGGTTTGCAAAGCTCGCGACGTTGTGCCTTGTTTATTTCCACTATGTACAAAAGGAAAGTCTTCCAACAACCAAAAACAAAGGAGGCATGAAAGGGGCCATGCTTCGCATACATAATGGTGTGATTTGCATGTGCTTGTTGTGATATTTCTTGTATACTCGTGGGTATGGTTGAGTGTGTATATCTACATATGTCTGGATATCTACCTACATGTGTTTGGCTATCAAACTCGTGAGGAAATCATGAATGAATTGGCTCCAAAAAGCACTACTAAAGGAGGACGAGTGATTCTAGATTTGGTTTTAGAAGGTGTTTCTGAATAGTTCAAACAATTTGGTATGAACTACAAATAGGTAGGCATGAACCATCCTCCATTGGTGGAGTAGGCATAAGAGTTTTGCACTGAATTGGAGACTATTTTATATAAAACTTTGTAATGAATAGAATGTCAATATTTATAGAACAAAAGTATAAAACACATGGTGAAGAGATGATCTTATTATCTGCAAGGTAATCGAAAAAGTGACTAAAGGGCATTAAAAAGTGTGCTATAACAAAGTAGTAGTAATATGGAGTAAGAGCAAGTTACACATGATTTCACAAGATATATCTAGTTAACAAAGGATTCACGCTTTTAGTGTGACATTGCATTATGTTGAGCAGACCAAAGTATATACAAGTTGGGCTATGAATACAAAAACATGAGATACATGACTAGAGCATGGTACATAATGAGTTATGATTGCAAGTGCCAAAGAGTAAACACTAGTTGTTATGTTGTCACATCACACTTAGCATACAACCTAAGTATATGAAGAAGAAGGCATGCTTGTTTGTTGGATGAGTTGATAGCCACAACATAAAGAAAAAAGGCCTACTAAGTCAAACATTGCATAATTAACTATACTAATCAATTGGTGCTATAACTATGCCAGCTATAGGCAGGCGCAATGAAGTAAATATAATAAGCAATAAGTCAATGGCCATGTGAGAATTATAATGACCACTAATGTGCTAAGTGTAGACATGCGGACCCATTCAGCCTGGTGGTCTATCATATTTGTCAACATGTGTTGAGCTCACTATCTCAACACTCTCCCTCAAGCTCAACCATATCTCTGCAACTCCAAGTAAGGTTCAAAAGCCTTTTCGTTACCATGTGGTCTCTCTATATACTTGGTGTCCTGGGGCTGAAGAAAAGCTCATTATCCAAACTCTTTGAACCACTAGAATCTCTATCAAATCCCAAACGACTAGCAAATGCATCATTACCATTTGACACTTTATTTTTTCCTTTGTCTTTATCTACAACACTAGTAGATGCATTTGAAGATGTAAGGCTGCTCCTTAGTCTAGCTAACTATAAGTGTAGTACTAGACGATATTTCTGGTCCACTAAGGCTACATGATTCTTGCTTTTCTTTCTGTACATAACTATTATAATCATCAATATCATTCAACACATCACTATTAGATGCATACCAATTGCTCACCTCATAAAAATTAACATCTCTACTAACTTTGAACTCACCTGTGATGACATGTGAAAATAGTTGTCTTACTTGCTTATCAAATTAATATGCTTCACACACTTTATGAAATTTTACAACTCTAAAAGTAGGTAATCATGTAACCAACCCTTTGGATTGCATTAATTTCAGTCTTTGCACATTTATATGTCCAATATGTTTGTGCCATATGTCAATATCTACAACCACTCCTTTGTTGTTAGCATTCATAGTAAAAATTTTAGCATCTAAAGTGAACATGTGACCAACTCTACTTTCTTTTGTAACTAACTTACACTTATCATTAAAGTCTTCCACAAACCAACATTTTACATTAAATCGAATCCATAGCCCTTGCTCTACCATGACCAATAGAAACTAAATTCTTTATGATGGATGGCACATGTAATGCATCTAACTGATTCTTTGTATGATCATCATGTAGGACAAGGGAACCCTTCTAATGTATAAAATTTGATGGCATAAATCATCACCCGTCTATACATAACCTGGATTTTGTAAATCTTGCATCTCTTCAAACTATTCAACATGGCACGTCATATGACTAAATGCACCTAAATCAACATACCATACATCACCATGTCCCCTTTCTTGTAATAGCATTCATCATATGCTATATCACAAACAAATACTCATTTTTATCTTCATTTTATCATGAAGATGATGTATAGTTTCCTTGCTACAATTTACCACCGTGGATATCATTCTTCTTAGCATAATATTGGGTTGCAATATGATATGTTTTGCCATAATAATGATTAAAAAATACCAAAATTACTAGAACCTCTATTGTGCCATCCACCTCTTTCTCTAAAGCTCCCCCTGCCTCTACAGTTTCCATGGTCTCCTGAAACTTACATATCACCAAACTATCAATTTAACATGTTTTGTTGGTTATCACCAAAATATTCCATACCATGGACTCTTGAAGAGGATCTACCATATTCACTTCCTAAACTTGAGTAAAATACTTGAACCTCTTCACCACTTCTTTTAGATGATTCACCTTGCATGCTTCAATGATCATGAGATAGACCAACTCGTCAAAACTGAAAATGGCTTTCATACATATATAGAAGTGACAAATGAATTTTTTAAAGCCTTCTCATTATTAAGGCCAACCAAAGTAGATGAAACTAAATCACATCAAGCATTGCCTCAATAGTTATTAAGGCATCTATGATGCTTCTCATCTTAAAAACATACTCATTTATAGACATCTTTCCTTTTTTCAAGGTATTCAACTCTTGCTTGAGTTGAATCTTCCATGCATTTGTGTTTATTGAAAACATATTCTAGAACCCTTTTATCTTTTATATCCCATTCATTCCATGCCTTTAATTCTTTTGCATTCATAGGATTACTTAGCTGTGGCTCCTTTTCTTCACATGAAACAAACTCATAGAGGCCTTTTCTAATAATGAAGTTTATCACACGAAACTTTCATGATGGGTAGTCATTATGGTTGAATTTCTCCATGATGGGGTTTCCACTGTTCTCTACCATTATCATAAAATTGATAAAAAATAGCAAGTAAGTCTTCTACAACCTTTCATAAGAAGCACACTGCAACACCCCAAGCATCCTTTTTCACTCATTGCTTATAAACAATACATGTAATCTACAATCTCTTAGTAGATAAAACTTGTGTTTGCTTTCGGGAAAATGCCTCGGAACTTACAAATTCAAAATCTGTAGCTTGTGTATCCACTTTCGATCAACACAATTGAAATCATAGTGTACCCTCTGAAACTACTGTTTGCAACCTTGCAGGTCTAAAATGGGCCTAAGACAACCTCAGATGGCCAAAAAAGTAATGTACAAGTTTCAAAAGGCTTTTGTGTAGAATATATAGTGCTCTACTCGCACATGAAATCTCGCAACAATTTGAGATTTGTGCTTTGCTCTACCTCCAGTGCCTCCATAGCACTATCCACGAGAAAGAGTGGAAGAGTGGGAGAGCTTCTTACTTGTTGCTTGCTTGCTTGAATCTTTGCTTCTTCTCCTTCACTTCAATATTCAAAACCATCCTCTCTTAGTGGTGTCACTCTGATACCATGTCACAACTTGCATGGTAGGGGAAATTGCTTGAGCTATTGTACCAAAAACACACATCATACACTCAAGAACACAATAAGAGAGATGAAGGTCAAAATATTTTCTTGTTGGTTTATTCTTCTTTTTTTATCACATAATACAATTTACATAAAGTATAGATATGATACAACAAAAAGGAAAGTGACTTACTAAGTCAAATAGTGCATAACTGACTATACGAATCAACTAGTGCTATAACTATGCCGGTTATAGGTAGGTGCAATAAACCAAATATAATAAATGATAAGTCAATGTCCATGTGAGGATCATAATGACCACCGATGTGATGAGTGTAGACATGCAAACCCATCTAACTTTGTGATCTACATCAATGTCCACATATGTTGAGCTTACTATCTCACAACAACTATCTTTCTTAGTTGACTCATAGTCACATTTCAAAAAGAATTATTAGAATATTTGTTGCTCCACACTCATGATTATAAAATAGGAGATAGAGGTGTATGGAATTTACCCACCTTTATCAACATGACAAGGGGTATGCATGGGTAGGTGTCACTTAGAGGGACCCTGCCTATAGAATATGAAGTTCCTTGTATGCACACCCTCTTGAAACAACCTATGAAGCTTTCTAATGTCAAAGAGAATCCCAAGAAATCATTTACTAGGTATGAGATTACTAGCGTCCATATGTATGCCAACTATTTTTGCTTCCACGTTTGAATTGCTTTTATGAATATATCCATGTGCTTGGGATATGATGATCTTGTGAGACCAACAAGAAGATCTATTGCTATTATAATGATTGGATTTTATACAAGGGAATGAAAAATTATCTCCTTTACCAAAGGTTTTTATGAGATGGTCTTATTCTCCTATAATTATTCCCATATTGAGAAACATTGTACATGTGGAAATAGAGTATCTTAGTCGCAGCATAGGGAATTGGTTTTCTATGAAGTCAAGTTGAATAAATTTTTTTAAGCTAGATCTAGAAGTAAGATTCATTATTAGGGTGATGTGTGTTAAGGGATGATAGTGAAAGTTGGAACATGTAGAAACAAAATACCATCATAATATGTGTAACAATGGAAAAATCATCTCTAGGGGTCCCATCTTTGGTTTCTAACAAGCTTTTGACAAAATGAAAACTCAAGGTAGAACAAAGAGAGATTGCACCATAATGGAGAGCATGAGAAACCCATGGGTATATGACATACTTACCTAAATACTTTTTGCCCATATTGGATTCATGTATAGTTTATTAGCCAATGGTTGTTCATGAGAGTTTCTGCCAAGATCATAGAAAGAAATATTTTTTCTTTTGACCAAGTCCTTTACAATAATAGGCAAAGAACTCATTAAAAAATATATGGTTTTGTTTTCTATGTTTAAAGGACCATTTTATGATCTTGGCTAGAATATTTTTAAGACTTGAACCTCCATAATTGACACAACAAGCACCAAAGATAGTCTGTGATATATGCAAATGAATGCCATCAAGGATTCAAATTATCCCAAAGTTTTGGACTTCTAATCTTGAAGTATGTAGTACATGTTTATTGAAGTTCCCACATTTGTCTTGTATGGTTTACTTTGCTAGAGTATAGAAAAGAGACACGAAGGGTAGCTATTTCTAAATAGGTACATTTAGAGGCATTAGTTAGCCATCTAAAATATCTTTTTGATCCTTTCTATGAGGGCATAAGGAAGTGAAGAGATGGGTGGGAGAGAGATAAAATAATCCATATCTTATTGATAAGAGTAAGGAGGAAGTTGGCCCCCACATCATTGTTATTTATTTTTCCATATTCAAAATCAAGTCTATTGATTATTTCAAAGGCTTTTTGCAAAATGCATTTTTGGCAAACAAAAACAATGTTATTAGGGGCCTCATCTAGGCTAAAAATGTAGAAATGATTGGTAAAGTCATTGAAGGCATAATCAAGTTGCTCATGATTACATAAATCATGATGAGAAATGTAATTAAATTTGTTGTGAATAAACACTCTAAATGGTGGAATCAAATTGAGTTCCTTTGAATTGCATAACTCAAGAAAGCCAATTAATCAAAGCTCCACAAGTTGGGGATTATATGCTCGAAAGGGGATATGATAAAGGCATTTTTAAAGTAGCAGCTTTTCTTTCAAATTAGTGATAATATTCAAATATAGGTTACAACATGTTTGCCATAATTTGAAAATAGAATTTGGAGTCATTGATGTAGTAAAAACATTGTTGCTCATTATTGCTTACATAAACCATGCTCTTGGTTGATACAATGTTGATTTCAAGGAGGGGAGAAAACACCATCCAAAGGAAATTGAAAGCCAAATTGTACTAGGCAATATATATATTTTGGGAGTAGAAGAACTCATTTAGTAGAGACTTGATGTGAAACCTTTTCATAAGGTGATTGTGCAATAAAAGACATGGATAAAGACCTTAGGAGTTTTATTTTTTTGTAGAAATTTTCTTCCAAGATAAGAGAATGCCCATTCACCACATATTCCAGTCCACCCGGATCAAATGGATACAAGGAAGTATCCTCATAATCACATCCATAATCTCTCGGATCATAGGGAAACATAATGCCATCTTCATCTTCATGTATGCCCAAATCATGTATTACATCATCATCAAACATATACTAGTCATCATAACCATGATCAAGGTACTCATTATCAAATGCGTTCAATGGCTATTGTAAATTTTGATTAAGTGTAAACCGATGCTCAATAAGGTCATCATGAGGTTTCTCCAAGAGTTTAAAACCTTCAGCATAACCATCTACATCTATGAGTGCCTCATGTGATTCTTCAGCTGATATGTCATGAGCTTGTACATCTTGCTCTTCACTGTTCTGTTCCCTTCTTGTACATCTTGGTCTTCTTGCTCTTTTCCCTTCAGTTGAATCTCCAACCACTTAGAGATATTGGCATTAAGTGTGTCTATGGTGGCTCTCATTTGACACATTTCCTTCATCATCTCAACATGATTTTTTGTAATGTGTGCATCTTCTTGTTGATCATGTTGCTCATTATCCCCTTCTTGCTGTTCATCTTGCTCATTGCTCTCTTCTTCTTCATCAGCACCTTGAAAAGAACTCATCATTACATTTGGGTGATCATGAGGTATGAACTAATTAGGATATAGGATACCATGGTAGTTATGAATTTGTTGCTCATCAAAGCTAGAAGAGTACTCATCATCTTGCTCATTGCTCTCTTCTTCTTCATCAGCACCTTGAAAAGAACTCATCATTACATTTGGGTGATCATGAGGTATGAACTAATTAGGATATAGGATACCATGGTAGTTATGAACTTGTTGCTCATCAAAGCTAGAAGAGTACTTATAAGCATGACCATTATTGCCACGTCCATAAGAATTGGGCTGTTGAATTAAGGAAGCTTCACATGTATAATCATGACTATGTTGCTGAAAAGGTGGATGCTCATAAGCATAAGCATGTTGCCCATAAAAGCCATTCTGCTACCAAGGTTCAATGGAATGATACTCTGCATTATGACATGGTACATCATATCTATAAGCATTAACATGCTGCCCAGATGTACTTGCATTACTGCTCATGTTCATTTGCATGTTGTTGTTGGCCATATTCATAAGATGCATGCAGATCATAGTGTGTACCATCAGTATATTCATGTTGGCTATAAGCATAAGCATCTAGTGCATAATGCCCATGAGAATACTCATCATGACCATAATACTCATCATGTTTGATAATACTCAGGGTGATGAGAATCCATACTTGATTCAAGTCTTGCTCTATTGTCTTTGTCTGCCTTCATAAGAGCAATATATCGATCAATTAAAGCTCCAAGTTTGTCAATATTAGCTTGTGTTTGAAGCCAACCTTCTTTACTAAAGCTGGAGCTATTGATCTCAGTTGCCATTGTAATCAAGTTGCTTTTAGAATCTTCTTGTTTGATGAGCATCAGCAAAGCTGCATAACTTCTCTATTTCTATTATTGTCTTCCACAAGGTGAATTGCGTCAAAAAGCTATGTCAACTGCTAAGATTAGAATTGATGCCTCTAGTAGCAGCTAGTTCATCTCTGTCAAGTACCAAGATCAGTCTTTAGCAATCAAAGATCTAACTCAGAAACTGTTACAGCATGAGCTTTGGGATTGCACAATTAGTCAACAATTCACCTTCCTTGGAATCATTGAAGCCATTAGCATGTCCTTTCTCTGTCAGAGATCTAAATGAAAGGGAAGTGGAACCTAGGAGGAAGAAGCTTGGTGGTGAGAGCTATGGCAGATGGAGAGCAAGAGCCAAGAGAGAGAGAGACTCAAAAGTGGGAACTCCAACAACCATAATGTGTGGTCGAGCCTTCCTTTATTCAAACTGTCACTAAAGGAATAAAGAATAAGTGACTGTGACGGGGGCCCGCCACCTGCAATGTGCAGTGGCGGGTACTGTCAGTGTAGTAATACACGGGCGGTTAGGTGGAGGCACCTTTACCCCCAACAACCTCCCACTTAAAGGCTAATCTGCCCCAGTGAGAGAGAAAAAAGAAAAGACAGTACAATATGTACACATGTACAACAAGATGAGGAAAAAGACGTCATGTCATCCAATGCCCATCAATCTCCTAAGGAAGGCAAAGCGCTCGGTAATGAGGCTCTTTGTGAGCAAGTTTGGAGGATTCTGCTCAGTCGGAATCTTGACAAGGTCAACAGACCTGTCCTCAACGACCTCGCGAATAAAGTGATACCTTACCTCAATATGTTTCATCTTCGCATGGAAGACCAGATTCTTGGCCAATTGAATGGCACTCATAGAATCCGAATGCAGTGTAGGCATAACATCTGTCATACCAAGGTCATCAATCAAATGGCCTAACCAGATAGCCTCTTTGTAAGCCTCTAGGGTTGCAATATATTCGGCCTTTGTAGTAGAAAGGGCCGTACACTTCTGCGCCATGGACATCCAAGAGATAGCCCCTCTAGCATAAGTGACACACAGCCAGAAGTGGACTTCCTGCATAATCAGAGTCAGTGTACCCCACGACTCTTGTATCCTGGCTGCCATAACAAAGACACATATCTGATGTGCCCTTCAGGTACCTCACGATACCCTTCACGTCATCCCAATGTTTCTTGCCAGGTGTAGCCATATAATGTGCCACAACCCCAACTGCAAAAGCAATATCTGGACGGGTGTCTATCATGGCATACATAAGACTGCCCCACGACTGATGCATAGGGAATCTTGGCCATCTCGGACCTCTGCTCATCTGTCTGCAGACAATCGGCCTGTGAAACCTTCACATGAGAAGGTAATGGACAACCAATAGGCTTAACATCCTGTATGCGGAAGTGCTCAAGGACTTTATGAATGTACTCCCTCTTTGATAGATAGAGTAGTCCATGAGATCTATTGCACGTAATGCACATACCAAGTATATGAGAGGCATGTCCTAGATCTTTCATCTCAAAGCTCTTCTTGAGCTAAGCCTTAAGAGCATCTAGCTCCTCATGAGTTGTCCCTGCTAAAAGCATGTCATGCACATAGAGTACCAAAATCAGTAAAGAACCGTTATGGGCTTTCTTTGTGTATAAGCACAGATCCATAGCACTGCGGCTGTAGCCCTGTGATTGCATGAATGCATCAAACTTATGGTACCATTCCCTAGGTGCTTACTTCAAGCCATATAGACTCTTCTTTAGCTTGCATAGTAGGTGTTCCCTGCCAGGGTCTGCAAAGCCCTTAGGTTGCTCCATGTAAATCTCATCATGCAAGTCCCCATATAGAAAAGTTGTCTTGACATACATCTGGTACAAGTCCGGTTTAAGCTGTGCAACCAAGGCCAAGACAGTGTGTAGGGTGGTCATCTTGACCACAGGAGAAAATACTTCATCAAAGTCAATACCATGCTTTTTCTTAAAACCCTTAGCAACCAATCAAGCCTTGTATGTTGACTTGGGGTATCCAGAGGTACTTTTCAGCTTGTACACCCACTTGCATGGCAAAGCCTTCTTACCTTGAGGCAAGGAAACCAAATCCCAAGTTTGATTCTTATGCAATGAGTCAAGTTAAGACTGCATAGTCCTCTCCCAAGAGTGACAATCGTCCCTGCGCATAGCCTCATCATAAGTAGAGGCTCTCCTGCATCTGTAACTAGTACATAATCCATGGAGGGCGCAAAATGGTCAAGAGGTTGTCTATCTCTAGTAAAACGCCTCAACCTAGGCTCTACTGCCTCACATCAGCATGTTTAGAATCTAGGCCATGAGCATCAAGTGATGCCACACGCTGTCTAGCTGGTCGTGGAGCGTGGGCTGAACGGGAGCAGGTGGCTCCTCCTGAAAGATAACTGCGTACCTCAACCACTTTCTCAGGTTGCATATACATACATTTTGTCCTCATGAAAGATGACATCATGGCTGTGGATCACTTTTCGTGCCTGCGGATCCCATAGATGGTATCTCTCCTGCATCTCCATAGCCAATGAAAATGCATTTGACACTTTTAGGATCTAGCTTATTGCATTTGTCCTTGGGCACATGGCAGAATGCCTCACATCCAAAGACACGCAAATGATCATATGAGGGGGGCTTGCCTGCCCATACCTCCTTTGCAACCTAAAAGTCAATGTCACTGCTAGGCGACCTGTTAATGAGATGCATTGTAGTAGTAACTGCCTCAGCCCAAAAGTGCTGCAATAAGCCAGCCTGGCTAAGCATGCTACGGGCCCTTTCCTGAATGGTCCTATTCATGCGTTCAGCCATATCATTCTGGGGTGGGATGTAAGGGGCGGTCAACTGACGCTTAATACCTTGCTCATCACAAAACTACTCAAAAGCACGTGGTACATACTCACCCCCATTATCTGACCTTAGGCATTTGAGCCTTTTCCCAGACTGGTTCTCTGCCAATGGAAGCCAACACTGAAATGTGTCTAAGGCATTGGATTTTCTCTTTATGGGATAAGCCCAAACATTACGTGAGTAATCATCTATGAAAGTAACAATGTACTTGGCCCCACCAAGTGACTGACAGGGCATAGGCCCACATACATCTGAGTGCACAAGAGCCAAGGGCTCACCCATGCGTTTCTTACCAGACTTTTTATGCATATTCCTAGTCTACCTTCCATACAAACAATGATCACAAAGAATCAAAATGTGAAGAGTCAAAAGGCAGAAGATATTACAAAGCACAGAGCATTTTCGTTCCTTTAAGAGACATATACCCCAAACGAGCATGCTAAAGGGATACATGGGGAATAGAACCCACAGACAAAACATGATCCAATGTAGCTCCAGATACAAGTAAGGGATAGAGGCTCCCAGACTTGGCACCTCTTGCAAGCACAAGCCTGCCCCACGAGTAATCTTCCATGCAGAGTCTCCAAAAGACACAAAATACCCTACATCATCAAGTTGTCTAGCTGACATAAGGCTGTGAGTCAACGCATGTACATGGCATATATCATGAAAAACAAAAGAACTGCCTGAAGGAAACTATGGCCTAACATCTGCAATTCGCACAATGTCAAGAGACTTGTCATCACCAAGACGCACAGAACTAGACATGGTACGATAGGTATGAAACCAATCTCTACAGGGTGTCACATGAAAGGACGCACCCGAATCCAAGAGCCAGCACTGCGCATACATAGAATGTATCTCAGAAGTTTGTAAGGCATCGTATGAAGAAGCTGCAAGGATATAATCATCATCTGAATCAGTGGCCTGCATGACATTAACCTCTTCTATCTTCACACTAGACTTTGTAGGTACAATACTGCGCTCAAAAGACTTTTCTTGCACTTTTTCTTTTCCCTTTTCCTTGTGCTTATCATCGTGCATTTCATGGCACTACGGCCTAATATGTCCTGCTTTCCCACAATAATGACAAGTAAGATCATACTTCCATCCACAGGACTTACTACGACCACATGACTTGGACCTAGACTTCTGAAAGTCCATGCCCTTATGATCATTATCATGCCTGCCATGTCTGCCACTTCTAACGGTCAATGCATGTGAAGAGCGGGAAGCATCATTATTTCTCATGTTGATTTCCTCAGTCAATAAAGCACTCTCAACATCTTTGATTTTCAGCCCATCAAGCTTGTTCATGCATATGGCAATACAAAAGGCATCCCATGATTCAGGCAAGTTGCCAAGCAGAAAAAATGGGTGCAAGTTGTCTTTGAACTCAATACCCTGTGACAACAAACTCTTCATGATAGCATGAAATTGACTGAAATGAGATGAAAGGGAGGTCCCCTCCTTCATGTGAAGGTCCATTAATTGCTTCAGCCAATACATTTGTGACGCAGGACTCTGTTGCGCATAGAGCTCCTAAATCTTCTCCCATAAATCCCATGCACTCTAATTCTCATCTTCAACAACATTATGATGGACCTCTTCTGAGAGTGACAAAATAATGGTAGACTTGCGTAGCTCATCAACTTCCATCCAAACATCATCATCCATATCCTCAGGTTTAACACCCTTGAAATGCAAGGGTTTAATCTGTAACTTCTGCACCAAAACCTGCCATATTTGGGACTTCCAAAACCCATAGTTGGTACCATCCAACTTGGCAATGTTAAAGAGAGTCGTATCTTTCAAATGACCAACCATAATGTCCCAAATCAAAGCAAAAAGGCAAATTGCAAGTTGCTGTAATTAGCAGAAAATGCACTAAAACCACTACTAAAACTGGCTGAAAGAGTGGATTTCACCAAGAGAAGCACTTGTCCACCAAATATGACCAAGATAACATCAAATAGTAAGCATTACCCTCATAAAAGTGCTCAAATTCTGTAGATTTCAGCTTATTGTAATAAATGATAGCATTATGTAAAACTGTCCCAAAATGAAGCAATCACTGATACATATGTCTTTGCAACTGCTAGGTAGCAAGATACATCCAACAGTGAGTTTCCAGGGGCAAGAAGGTACCAAGAATTGCCAAACCAATCACCTGTCAGGCAAGAGACATCTCATAGGTCTAGAAGTCATGTATGTAATGGGTCTCGGGGGCTAAGAGAAGAGACCAAGCATAAGCACAATTGATAGAGCAAGAAGCTCAATACATAACCATCCAAGATGCATACAAAACTGACAAAACCTAGGACAGAGATAGGTGCCAGACCCAATAGATGTATCAAATCAACCCACTACAGACAAACTGCAGACATAAAGCTCTCAAGAGAGCAAATGCATGTAATTGTCCCACAAGCTCAAGCTCAAGTGTAAAAAAGATTTTGTATACATCCGAATATACCAAGAGGCTCCCACTAGAAGTGAAGTCAGATGCAAAGAGAGCAAGAAATTCTCTAGTACATCAAATACATATACATCCAGAGCATAAATCCCAAGCTATCTTAGACCCGTATAGCATTCAAAGAGCATGTAACTAACAACCAAATGTAATGCCCAGTAGATCCAAAATGTTCAAATACATTTGAAGACGAAGCTCCAAGTAACTGTCAAGCATGGGAAAACCAAGTGGCATCCATATCTGACCAAAGCATAAATGCAAGAAGCCTAAATGTCAAGCAGTGACAATAGGCATGGCCGGTTCAAAGCATGCCAACTAAAGCCAAATGCCAGTGAAGAACGACCAAGTCGGAGCTTAAGCCAAGCTCAAAAGCATTCCAGAACCAAGAAAAAGCATTTGACTACCTCCAAATACATCGGTATGATCATTCAAACCTCCAATAAGCACCCCGTATCCATGAACCAATGCATACACTAAGTAAATGAGCTTCAGCCCATTGTATTATAGCAAGTAATTTACTGTTAAATGAAGCTCAAGGGGTGCTCAAATCTGCTCCAAATCAGTCCAAAGCATAGACATAGCATCCCACAACATTCGGGCATAAATAGGCATCAAACTGGCAATGCTAAGAAGCATTAACAGTAAATGTCAAGTGCTGCCTTGTTTTGACAGTCCTGGGATTGTGTATACAGCAAAGGGCTGAAGGGGAAGCACTCGAATCAATCACCGGAGTCAAGCACTAATGCCGCGGAGTCCAACAATGCTCGGGAAGCTTGCCAAGAGTGCCGGGAAGCCAAGAAAGAGTAGGGAAATGCCAGGAGCAGGTCAGCCTAGCCCCTTAAAAATGCACCAAAATTTGCGTTGACTGTTCATGGGGCTAGGGGGTCTTCAACAGGCCTCAAGGGCACTTGGCAATGTTGAGGGGGATCCAATACAGCCTGAGAAGAAGCCAATGAAGGTTTGAAATCTCGGGGAGGAGGTGGGAGATTAAAACATACTTGCAAATGGAGGTGCCATGACTGCCATTGAGCTCTGGTTGAAGCTCTTCAAATCTGGGTTGAAGAGAATGCCGGGCAAGCTCCAATGCCTTTGCTTTGATACCAGTTGAAAGGGAAGTGGAACCTAGGAGGAAGAAGCTTGGCGGTGAGAGTTATGGCGGATGGAGAGCAAGAGCCAAGAGAGAGAGAGACTCAAACGTGGGAACTCCAACAACCACAATGTGTGGCCAAGCCTTTCTTTATTCAAACTGTCACTAAAAGAATAAAGAATAAGTGATTCTGACGGGCGCCCACCACCTGCAATGTGCAGTGGCCGGTACTATCAATGTAGTAATACACGGGTGGCTAGGCGGAGGCGCCTTTACCCCCCAACACTAAAATGCATGCAATAGTGTATGGGCAGCCTAAGATCCTTGTCTTTGATGCAACCCAAATAGGTATGGAAGTACATCTATCTCCGAAGGGGGGGTACTATAATTTAGATACCTCACTCCAACATAAACTTTTCAAGCTTGGTTCTCCAAGAAAGCTGAACCCACAGAGGATTTGAATTATCATATCTTTATATACTAAACAATAACACCAATGTCATTTATAGAAAAATCCAAATGTTGTTTCAAAAAGCTCAAAAAATCAGTTTCAATTGCAAAAGCACAAAATTGAAAGCTTGCACAAATAACACACTCGTCTCAAGAAAATATACATTGTAGAAATGTTCGATTGGTCTTATAGATGTAAAAAATATCTTTGACAAAAAACCCATGCATATAATAAGAGAAAGTTGTGAAACACATCCACAATGAATACATATGTAGCATGGTGCATAACAAGATGAAGATAAGGGTCAAAATGGACACATACATAAAACCACATGTAAATCCCCCTTAAATCCTAATACTAGGTTTCATATAAATAGAGAACTTTTAGTTTACTTCTTATTTTATACTTCTATTATTGTCTTCTCTTCTAATCCACATCATGGCCCACACTATGCAAACTATGCAATGACATCCACTACAAGACTAAGGCCAAAGACAAGTTTTCACTTCTCCACCATGGCAAGGCAAAGAGATCCCCAATCTTGAATGATAGGATGACTCCAATAGCATCACAACCTCATGGTCTCCATGTTCTTTTCCTCTCCCCTCCCCCCCCCCCCCCCCCCCCCCCCCCCCCAAACCCATCCAAAGGCTCAAAAACCCTTCCTCAATTGGCCTTGGAGACTTTGAAAAGAGCTCATGAGCAAGAAGATACTTCCAAAGAGAAAGAAGCAAGAAAGGATATGAAAGTTGACAATAAGAAGCTGGAGAACAATGAAGGTGATACCTCTATGGATGAGGAAGGTGGAAATGATGATGATGAGGGCAACATTGATGAAAACATCAATAGGGCCCATGACAAGATAGAATGGCCGGAGGAAAGTGGATATGCTACCAAGGGGTATCAATAGGTGCTAAGGGCTCCATGCAATGTCCCAATCTAAAAACAAAGCAAGCCAAACAACTTCCTCCTCCTCCTTCAGTACTCCTCCCTACTCTAGAACCATGCTAAGAAACCTAGATCTAAGCCCCAACCCCAAGCCAAACAAGCACAAGGATGGCAACCATAGCAAGCAATATGAGTGCAAGGGAAAAAGGTAAAGCAGAGGAAGAACTATCATCTAGCAGCTCTTAGGGAGATCCACAAGTACTAAAGGAGTACGGACCTACTGATCAAGGAAGTACCCTTTGCACGCTTAATAAATGAAATCCTTCACTCTTACGAATATCAATTTCTCATGCAAGGGATTGCAGTGGAAGGATATCCATGAAGCTACATAAGCATTCCTTATCTCCTTTTTTAAGATGCATATCTCTGTGGGATTTATGCCAAGTGGGTGACCATCATGCAAAGAAACATACAGTTAGCTAATGGATAAGAGAGAAGAGAGATTAGAGTTGCCAAGGGCCCACAATTTTTGTAACACACTGCAATGCAATGTGCTTTGTGAACTTTTTAAAAAAAAAAAATCTCACTTAAAATGCATATCTTATGTACCCTTATAAGCGATTGGTCAACGAATTGAGTAAGTGGATGCTCCAAGTATGAAGTATCCTATGGTCCCATGTTAATCTCCTGACATAACTCCGCATACACTGGAAGGCCGATAGACATGTCACTACAAAAGAACGAGTCCGCCTCGTTCTCAAAGAATTCTTGGACTCCTGTATTTCCATCATTGTTAGCTGATACTGGCTCCAAGCTTTTGACGGCCTCCACCCCTTGCAATATTGACCCCTCTATTTGCATATTATCTTCATCTATGCTCGAAACATCACTTTGATCATATACTCTCGCACTTTGGGGAGTCAAAGGTATAACATACCACCATTGAGGTTGTCGGGGGTTTGGATAGAAGATTACCTGTTCACAAACACGTACAAGAGAGTTTAAACCATTGTGACATAAATCATGTCGTAATACAATTAGCAAGCAAATGAGTCCATGTACCTGTTCACAATGGGCTGGCAACAAAAGGTGTCGTGCAAATCCGTCCATTTTTGTTCGAAATCTATTTCGAGAAATCCAGATGGACCTCGTCGAACTGTTGCTCTAGCTCCTCCAAGTATCATTTTGAACCATTGCACATCGAATAGTATCATGGAGAAGCTACGGTAATCCACCGTAACAATACTTTGCAAGTTTCCAAAATACTCCATCTCATCCACAACCATGTTTGGATCCGTTGCTCGTCATTGGCTCTCTTGGTCGAACCTTGTCATGATACCACAGTCCATTGTGGAGCGCATTTTGTCAATACGCTCCACGCGAAAATGCCGTCCATGCGACCATGCTGTACTATATATTTTGTATTGTACATTGAAACACTCAAATTAGATGTCACATATAAAATTTAGATATGACAGATTCTAAACCCCTCATCACCTTTGGACTACATCCCCTCGAGAATTCCCACTCCTCCATTGAGACCTCTGTCCCCTCGCGAGACGCTGCGGTCAAAGCTCCATGCAACCATCGCGTTGACATAAACCGCGGCATCTCCTCCATGCCTTCAGGATATCAAATCGGTTGATGACGTATACTACGTCAGAATTCAGCTCGCACTTCCTCTCGATGTTGCCTAGCGATCTGGTACTTGGCGAGCCATGTCTCCATAGAGGCATGGTGCAACATACAAAAACGATTCACCTTCTCTTCCATTGAGGCATCCATTCTTTTTTCTACCCCATTTCCAACCACCACATCTCCAGTCAGTCTATCATCGTCCTTCAGCGACCATAGCATTTCATTGTCTGGTTCCACCATTGGTAGCCATTGTGAAATATGCACTAGCTCCTCAAACACCAACCAACGTTCGGCCATGCTACCTTCTGGCCAAACTCGTTGTCGCACAAAGCCTTTTAGGGTTTTCATGAAGTGCTCCAAGAAGAACATCCATCACATATGGACAGGTCCAACAATCTCCACTTCATCCACAAGATGCACAAGAAGGTGGATTTGTATCGTGAGCATGCTGATGGGCAGGTATTTCTCAAAGAGACAGACCATCTCCACTGCTCCCCGCCTCGTGGATTCAATAGAGGACGTCTTAATCTCCTTCTGTGAGATCCATTGCACCAAAGTCGACAACTTGTAAATGGCCCCGCGTATTTCTGGAGTAAGACATCCTGCAATCGCGATCGGTAGTACAAATTGCCACAAATGAGAAAGCATTATGAATAATGGCTACATTCTAAATAGTAAAATGCCCACGCTAATTACAATCCATTCGTAGTACAAACCTAACATATCTTATGCCAGTCATGGGATTTTAGCCCTGATAATTGGTCATCTTTAGAAAATGCGGACCTAAGAGAACGCATCATACCTGTCGGAGTGCGGATAGACTTGATTACTTGCTTCATAATGCGCTCTTCTTTAGTGGACAAAACCCAAGGAGTGCGAGGAAGCTGCACGCGACCATCAACACTCAACTGCGGCCAAAGCGCCTCCATCTTACCTACCTCCTTCAAATCCATTGGTGCCCCTATATTGTCTCTCTTTCCTGTGATGTGGTCCCATAATAGGCTGCCCACATTCTTGAAAATATGCATGGGATCCAACAAGTGGTTGACTTGTAAGTGGGTCCAATATGGCAACTCGTAGAAAACTGAGAACCGCCGCGTTCCATTTGGATGTGATTCCGCATGGACCATTTTCAGCTCGTACCAGCTTGCGGCGTTTATATGTGTTGGAGGTCGTCCAAGGAAACCTTTCCTGAGTTCATGATCCTCTGGCAAGAAAGCAACGTGTCCTTTATATACCATCTTCTTCATGGTTCTGACCTTTGGGAGTCTAATTGTGGCCCACACAATGGACATGCATGATAACCTGAGGTAACCAGACCTGTTCCAATACCACGACCTAGTGAATACTTGATTGAACGAGATAAAATATAGATATTACCAGGGAGAACGGAGGCCTGCTCACTTGAGCACTCTTCCAATCCCAGAAAGTCATGCATCGTCCACATGAGAATGGCTCGAATATTGGCTGACCACCGATCATCGCGCCTACTCATATCTTGCACAGTGATCCCCTTCTTCCACAAAATCTTAAGCTCATCGACTAATGGACGAAGATACACGTCCATATTTTTTACTTTGTAGCGGCCTGGGATGAGCAAGCTAAGGATGAAGACTTTAAGGCTCAAGTACTTTTGAAGCACTCTTGATCATGTATATAGCTGAGACTTACTTCCATTCCTTCATTTCAATCCATATGTCTTTAATATTTTATTCATTTTCCCATTGTAAAGTTGAAAACAAAGTTGTTTTCCAATCTTTGTAAGTTTGTTTTTTAAGGCAAAAACCTGCGAGATGAGATGGATTGTAAGAAGTTGGGAAGTATAGTTGTTTATTAAGAGAATAATAGTAATACCATGTTCCACTAGCATAGGTATAAAAAGAAGGGACATGTAAATTTTTCTCATATTTTGACACATTAATACATTACTGTCTCTCTTCTCATTACCTTGCTTACGGCTTCAATGGCTTCTTACTTCTTTATGTATTTCTCTCTCCTCGTCGCTCTCTTTCTCTCTCTTCTACACTTCTCTATCTTTTGTAGTCTTCTCTCTCCTCTTTCTCTCTCTCCAGTTCACTTCTTGACAAAAGCCTCACTTAGGCTTAATATAAGCTAATCTTTCCCCTTTTCACTTACTATTGGTGCCTCCACAATCTCCTCTACATTGTAATATGCACGTAGCAAAGGATTCTATATATGAAACCATACTCTAATTTCGTTGTAATGTCTTGATCTAGATATTTTATCCTCGTCTAGTACAAAAGGGGATTTTCATATGCATAAGGAGAGAAACAAGCATATTGAATAAGTTAAGGGTCTCCTTTCGTATTTTTGTCCAACTCTTTCGAGCTGAGCCATCATGAATTAAGTAGCATCTAGGCCACTTGTGATTTTGGAATACACAAATGGAACTAAAAGTTGGAAAGTATATCCTCCCATCCCAATCCTAGCCAATAGATGTGAGTTGACAGAATAATAATCACCCAAGGTTGGTTATGATCATGTCCTTTGAGGAGACTAAAATTCAAGCTCCTAGCCTTATTAGCTAGATTTTCTAGCCAAGACAACAATCCTTCTCGTTTGCTATCACCATATCCCAAGAGGTTGAGTGCCAATGAAAGTTACCATCCTATAGCAAAGAAAGTCCCTAAAAAGCTTCATTATGCTATCTTGACAACTCTCACTAAATGGGAACATTGAGCCAACATAGATAGTAGTAGCAACTAAAATATTTTTGATAATTAGTAGCCTACTAAGAAACCAAAGTGAAACATTAATACACCTTTTCTATTTTCCTTCTCCAAAATTGTGACAAAATCAATGGAATCTCAACCTCATGGCTACCCTTTTTAAGTAGCCAATGTGTTCAAAGACCTCTCATTGCTTAATGATCTTGAAAGTATATTATGATAACTACTGGTCAAGTGTCTTGAAGCTCAAGAGCATAATTTTGGTCTTAGGCTTGCTTATAATGCTAATAGCTTTGCAATTTCATGATAGAATTGAAGCATTACATTCATTTTTCCAACATAATACTAAAGTTACCATTACCAAAAATTGAGCAACAAATGTATTATCATCCAAAAAGACACTATCTTTAATTCTCTTATCAATCTAATAATAGATAAGAGAATGTGGGTATCTTTGCTTTGTTGACCTCTCTAGTTTAAAAAATGAATTAATGATTATATTAATGCTTATAGGTTACTTTATTGGTGAAGAGGGAGGCAACCATCCTTATGAATTCAATTTCAAAGACTAAAACCTTAAGAATAGCCAAAATAAAGGACCAACTCACCCTATCATAGGCTTTATCACAGTCCATATTGATAAGGAAAATGTCGGCTTGAGAACTCAAAGTGTTAACCCTCACAAGAGGAGGAAACTAAAGGCAAATTGGAGTGGAAGCAAGGACGGCTAAAGAAGATGGAAGGATGCCACAATCAATTTTTTTTCAAATAACCATCACATATAATAGAGATTAATAAGCAATAATTGGCCATTAGCTATTATTGTAATTTTCCAAATCATTACTTATTTTTAACTCATGATTGTAAATATTTAGTAATAGCCAATATCACTTTCATGAAAATTATAAATATTCCTATAGTCGCATTAAAAGACTCAAAATTATTGAAAGAATTATGGGAAACCTCTACTCATTTTTACCTAAGATTATGTCCATAGAAGCCAAACTACATGTATAATGGATAAGGATTGAGCACAATCCTAGTGGAAAAAGGTTTTGCTAATCGTGTAAAATTGAATAGAGAATTGTGCAAAATTTGGAGCACTATTCTACCTTTTGGTTGAAACTTCTTGTGAGTCATTGAGAGAGAGAGAGAGAGAGAGAGAGAGAGAGAGAGAGAGAGAGAGAGAGAGAGAGAGAGAGAGAGAGAGAGAGAGAGAGAGAGAGAGAGAGAGAGAGAGAGAGAGAGAGCTTGTGTGAGGGATAGATTGTGTGAGAGAGTGGTTGAGAAAACTCCCTTCTCCTTCCTTTTCTTCTCTTTCTTGTTCCCTATCTTCTTCTCTTGGTGGTGCAACCACTTGATGTGGATGCAAAGGAGTTTGGAGCATAGGCTTGAGGAGAGCTATATAACTCCCCTTCTTCTTTCTTGATAGGACTCATTTCCTCTCAAATACAATAGGGTAAATATTCTTATCAAAATTACATAGGAAATAAGGAGAATGACATAATTAGGTACATTTGAAAATGTAACATGAAGTCCATGAATGAAGGAAAGACCAAAGATAGCGAGTAGCTAGCTAATCTTTGTATGTCTATAGAGTAGTGAGTAAAATGTGACTTGGATGATGAACCACCTTTGTCTCCATATGAAGGGTAGATAGGATTGATCTTACCATTGCTAGCTAGGTCTTGAGTAGGGGGTTTCACCCTTCTCTTTTGATGATGGGGTATTGATCTTACCATTGATAGGTAGGTCTATAATAGGACTCTACTGGATATGCACTAAGACATAGACTATTTCATTGCATTAGCAATCATTGCATAACTATGTTGATAAGGGCTTTGCACATATGACAAACTAGGAGGCATATAGGGATAGCTCAAGACATTTGTACATAAACTTAGATGAAATACCAATGGTTGAGTTGCATAAGGATGGATTGGTAGATACTTTTGTTGAACTATTGGAACATTTCCGAATTCCAATGCCTAACCAATTGTGTTGTGATGTTGGGAATACCATGGCATTTGTAGCCCCTTGATTTGCTATACTTTGTTCAATTTGCTGATAGTCGAATATCCCCATACTTTCTAGCTACTGCAAAGGGTAGGAATGCTACATAATGAGCCTATGCTTCACAACTTGATCAAAATACTCCACTATAATAGGTTGTAGCAAGGTCTGAGTACAATTACAAAACATTGGATAGATGAATAACATCTTAAGCCTCTGAATGTTCACTTAAACTAGCTTCCTTGAGTCTAGCTTGCAAGGTTATCTCCAGGACAACTAGTAGCTACAATATACTCCTTAGTGTTGATATCTATGCAAGCGTAGTCTATTGTATCTTATTCGAACCCCAACATGATAGCTGGGTCCTTAGCTGTCACTAGTGATGTGCTTCATAAATAAGTTGGGTTACAAGCTAACTCTACTTAGTGTGCACGATCACTTTAGACCTAGTTTTAGTTGTACCTTGATTTTGGGAATGTGATGAATAATTAAGTGAAGAAGAGAGTATAATACTCTTTGAGTTTTTTCCCCTATGTCTGTTTCTCTCTCAACTTGAACATGGTATCAAAGCAACTATAGCTTCAAATGAGAAGTCAACATGGTCAAGAGAGTCAATCAAATTGATAGCATAACCATTAACATCCTTTTCTCCCTTGAAGTCCTTTAAGGATGCATCTTAAATTTCATAGTATAGAGAAATTCCATTTGATTTAATGGCGACAGCTTTGTATTATCAGACGTACATTACTATCAACCTCCTAGGCTATAATTCCAGTAGTAGCGATCAGGGAGTCTGATGAGAGTTGACTTCCCATAGTCAACATGGGCATAAACAGACATGGTCCTAATATTATGCTTTTGATCCATGGATCATTAAACTTGATAACTCTAATGGTGAACAAGGAGCTAAGAATTCTATTAGAGGAGCATAGATATGGATAGCATGATCCAAAACCTGCATTTCATGGACATCGCAAAGCATTGCATGGGCAGCAAAGAGCACAACTTTAGCTAAATACATGAGAGTGATATCTCGACAAGATCTTAAATATTCATGTCTTAGTACCTTGGAGAATACCAATAGTTGTATTTGATATGGACAATAAGAAAGAAATGCACCAGTTTTGTCTGTGGATAGTGCATACAATTTAGCAAGTCATGTTTATCTTTGTACAACAGTTTTGCAGCAACAGTGAACACATCAAGCAGGCTTGAAGCTCACGTAATATAAATCAAAATGTACATGATTTTCTATTATGCATTAACAGTGATGAATGGCAGCCCATTGTTGATGATTAATGGCATACTTGTGAGAGTGTGATGACTGAGTAAAGCACTCGTGGGCAAGTCTCAGCAATGTTGGGACAAATTTAAATGTATGTGAATAGTTAGTTAAAGGGATACTAAGTATCTAGCTCTTGCATGTATTGGAAATTGTGCAGTCACATAAGCTAGAAACTCTGCAATTCTAGAATTGAATGTCCTTTGTGAAGTCTAGGGTGTTGAATACATATGCTAGTATAGCACTAAATGGTCAATGATAGTCTTGTGCATGTTCAAGAGCATTGTTTGCTATGCTTGACTTCTATAAGGCTAATTTGATAGATGCAAACTACTACTAGTCTTACTAGATTAGAGGTTGGAAAATGTATGAGTAGTGATATTTATACATATATGTATTAAGGTTCAATGAAGGTAATACATGTCCATGATAACATTAAGCTGATTGAGTTATGTCATAAACTGTTAGGCCTATTCACTGCTAGACATCTTGGCTGAAAAATGATAATGAAAAAGATAATGTCTACAATGGTATGATTTTTATTCACTAATGTTATGTCAGAAGTTTAGTGATGCAAAGTAGGGTGTTAAGCTAAAACCCTTCTAGTACAACAAAAATACTAGCACAATTGCTTGAAAGCTGAACTATCTCAATAGAGAGAAAGCATACTTACGCTATGCAATTTGGATTCTTAAAGACGTGTTGATAGCCTATTGTTGATGAACTAAATGGGTCCATAGAATCTAGGGGCTAATTTGACAACTGGATGTCTATCTACACTTTGTAGTCTACGTTTTTCTATTCTCAACCAAACATAGTCATCAACTTTGAAATTCATTGCTTGTCTTTTCTTATTCGCTTGTTTGGTATATGACTGCTGGGCTTTGGCAATCATGTCTTTAACCTCATCAAAAATAGTATTATGCATACTAGCAATATCATCAGCACTCTGAATTCTATTTGACAAAGATGCAACAGGTGTAGATAATCTATAACCATAAATCACTTCAAATGGTGCTTTCTTAGTAGATGTGTGTGGTGTATTGTTATATGCAAACTGTAATAAATGCAAATGTGTATCCCATGTCTGAGGTTTAGATATAGTATAAGCACGTAAAAGATCTAGAATAGTGCTGTTAGTGGCTTCTGTTTGTCCATTAGTTTCAGAATGAAATGCAGATGAGAAATCAATCTTTGTCCCTAGGTTAGCAAACAGAGTAATCCAAAAGTTGTTACAAAATCTAGAATCACGATCAGAAATAATAACTTTTGTCAATCCATGGTTAGTGAAAACAGTTTTCAAAAACAATTGTGCTGCTTGTGATGCTGTTAAAGTTTTCTTACATGGAATGAAATATGCTTGTTTACTAAACCTATCTACTACTGTCCAAATCATATCATGGTTAGATTTAGTATTAGGTAAACCAGTAATAAAATCCATAGAAATTTGTTCCCATGGTTTAGATGGAATAGACAAAGGCATAAGTAATCCATACTGTTTACCACGATGTCTCTTAACTCTTTGACAAATCAAACATTCAGAAACAAAGTTAGATACATCAGTGTCCATATGCGGCCAATAAAAAACTTCAGTTAATGTACGTAAAGTAGATATGATACCTCTATGACCTTGATATGGAGGACAATGAATCTCATTCAAAACAAAAGATCAGAATGGAACTGTAACACACAATCTCTTTTCATAAAACATAAATCCATCATTATATGACAGTGAATCAATAGGAATCAAGTTATTTTGAACTAATTTATTCCAATCAGCATGAAAAGTAATATCCTGATGATAAGTATCTTTCATAGCAATCAAAGAATCAAAAGATATAACAGAAATATTATGAATGGCAGGTCTTCTACTTAATGCATCAGCCACTACATTTTCTTTTCCGGGTTGATATTGAATGATAGGATGAAAACTCTGAATAAAGGATGCCCATTTGGTATGTCAGTCAGATATTTGAGGTTAGCTAAGTAAATGTCTAATACTTTGCTGATCGGTCTTAATCATAAATTCTGAACCCATTAAGTAGTGTTTCCACTATCTTAATGCTTGTACAACAGCTAATAGTTCTTTGTCATATGTGGAATATTTCAGTTCAGAGGGTTTCAACTTACAACTAGAATAGGCTATGGGATGATTGTCTTGTATAAGTACAGCTCCTATTCCTGATCCACTAGCATCAGTCACTACTAAAAAGAATGGTCTATTAAAATCAGGCAACTGTAAGACAGGGGCATGGGTTAATGCATGTTTCAATAAGAAAAAGGATTTCTGTTGATTATCTGACCAATGATAGACAATTTCTTTCTTCAGAAGTTTAGTCAATGGTAAAGCAAGTAATGAAAAATTGCGCACAAACTTCCTATAGAAACTAGCAAGACCAAGGAAAGATCGTAACTCATGCACATTTTTAGGTATAGGCCAATTCAATATTGCATCTATTTTCTTAGGATCAACTTTAATTCCATCAGCTGATACAATATGACCTAAATACTCAATTTCTGTTTTAAAAAATTCACTCTTTTCAGGATTTGCATACAGTTGATTATCTTTTAATAACTGAAAAACCAATGACAAATGCTCATAATGTTCTTTCTCATTTTGACTAAACACCAAAATATCATTAAAGAAGACAATTACACAATACTGATATTTCAGAAATATACGGTTCATCATTCTACTAAATGTAGCAGGTGCATTAGTCAATCCAAATGGCATCACTAAAAATTCATAATGACCAAACTGTGTCCTAAATGCAGTCTTGAATATGTCTGACTTATCTAGTCTCACCTGATGATAACCAGACTTAAGGTCTATTTTACTAAATATAGCAGATCCTTGCAGTTTATCCATAAGGTCATCAACTCTAGGAATTGGATACCTATTCTTTATAGTGATCTTATTTAAAGCTCGATAGTCAATGCACATACGATAGGTATTATTCTTTTTCTTGACTAACAGAACAGGTGCACTAAATGGAGAACTACTAGGTCTAATCAATCCTCTATTTAGTAATTCCTCAACTTGACTCTGAATTTCTTTTTGCTCTATCTGGTTATGCCTATATGGTGCTTTGCAAGGTGGTTGTGTACCAGGAATCAAATCTATTTTATGGTCTTTTGGACGGGAAGGAGGTAAACCAGGTGGTAGATCTTCGGCAAAACAGTCTTTAAAATGTGCAAGAAATTCTTTATGCCTAGGGTGCATATGATTTTCTTTAACTTGCTTCATTTACCCAAATGAGATAAGATTTACTACTCTTGCGTAATGCACGTTTAGCTTGAGTATGCGAAAGCAGTGGAAAAGCATTAGATGCATGCATACCATACAATGTAAGATGTTTTCCTTGAAATTGAATATTAATTGAATACGTGGAATAATCTATATCTGGGTTATGCTGATGACGCCAAGGCATACCTAAAATAATATCACTTGACTGTAATGGAACAACTAGAAAATTTCTTCTTTCAGTGTATTCACCAATTTGAATCTCTAAGTTATGCACCTCCTGTGTACCATTATACCTAGTGCCTAAGAATGCTGCTTTAATGCGATAATGCATAGGTACAGTCTGTAACTTCAATTCTTTTACTAACTTTGCTGAAATAAAATCATGAGTGCTACCGTCATCATGCAAAATAATCTTTTCCTTTCCATGCACTAAACATTTCATAGTCAATAAAGAATGTGGAGTTGGCATACCTGGTAAAGTATCCGAAGGACTAGTGATGTCGTCCTCATCTTCTGTGAAATCATGCATATCTTCATGTTTTTCATCTTCCATTGCTCCAAGGTAGTTGATATGAGCAGGTGGCTTCTTCGAATGGCAATTTGCTGCTAAATGTCCAGGCTGGTGGCATTTATAGCATACTATAGGTTTGGCTTTGGTTACATTGTTTGCAATGGCGGGAAGTCTAGGGATATTGGGATTTGGCTGTGGAATAGGGTTGGAATTTTGATTGACATTGGATGGTAAAGCAGGTGGCTTTGCCCAATTCTTACAGAAAGATGATGAAGTAAAACGACCTTGATTAAATCTTCTAAAATTTGAGTTGAATTGCTTAGATCCATAGTTACCATTGGCTTGGAATTACTGTGTTTTGTCAATTTTCCAGTTGAACTTGCAATGCTTGCCTAGCTCGTCATTCTTCATCCAATTGCATCATAATTAAGTCCAGCTTTTGCTCCATCGTAGGTTCAGGTAGGTCGCCTTCAGCCATTAAATCATCCATATGTGGTTCCGTTATCCTGCAAAACTCAAAAGACATTTCTCACTCAAAATCAAGTTAGCGGAATGAGCGTAGCTCAAGTTCGGGAATACAAGGCTTATGTATTTTTGGGTGTGGCTTTCACAATCTTTGAAAAATCTGCGTTTTATCCTTCTTCGTATGCTGAAAATGCTTCAACAAACCTGCGTATGCGTAGAGTACCTTCCAATGAACAACTTTGCAATTCGGAGTTTCTGCGCAAGAACAACCCTTCTATGAGTTTTGGACAGAAGTCAGTTTTGACTCCAGTTGACTTGTCTGACTTGCAGAGTACCAGACTAATGTGACTTGCAGAGTTTGTAGACTTGCAGAACTTGCTTGCTTTATGGAACTTGCAGAACTTCAACTTGATAGACTTGCTGAATCTGAACTTTGCAGACTTGCAGTACTTGCTAAATTGTAAGACTTATGTAACTTGGAGCTTTGGTAAGTAAGCTTAAGCTTACTGAAGAAAAACGAAAAATCATGGGGGGGGGGGACCGTTTTTTCCTCTGACGGCGCAAATTTTGGAGGTATTGAGATACCTTGCGCTGACGTTTTGAAGCTTTTAAGCTTCTTAAAGCTTATAAAGCTTTAATACTAACTTGATAATCATAAAAGCTTTTAAGCTTTTGGGCTATGGAGGCTTATCTCTGTGTATGAAGACGACTTGATGAAGAAGAGATGGAAGTGGTCCTCCGCCTTTGCAGACTGGTCCCTTGCAGTTTGATGATGGAAACAAGGGTTCTTGATCGCCAGGAATCTGCCTGTATCGACCGTTCGTGACGAGATTGACCGTAGAGCCCGATCGTTCCAGGAGCTCTGCCTTCGCACAAGATGGGTAGCGATTGGAAGCTCTTGATCTCAGCTTCGCTTTGATACCACTGGTGCAGAGATCAGATGCTGTATGCTCCCGTAGTGAATGCCGGAAGGTCCCCAAGAACAATAGAACTCTACTTTTTGCACAAATTACAAGGTAAAAAGCATGAACGACAAGAGCAAGAGACCAATTGGGTGCAATCTCCCCCCATGCCTTGTGTGAGCGCTCCACAAAGCATGTATTTTATGTATTATTCATCTTCAAGCTCAAATAATAGTCCAAATTACAAAATAGCAAGCTTTTAGCTTTTGAGTTTGCTTTAACACAAAATAGGAATAAAGCTAATGGATGGTGCCCAAAGAGTCTGGCACGCCCAGTACAATGTCCAAGTAAAAATAACATAATCGTGTGCCCATGCGCATACAAAATAATAATAAATATCCAACGCCTCAATAAATAGGCATAGCACCCATCAAAATATAAATGATAAATCGAATACTTGCTATCCTCCAATGCTTTCCTCCGCCACTGGTGCTATCTTTACACATCAACTGAAGCATTCACAATCATTAGTAAAATAATACAATTAAACCAACAAAAGTGAATACCTAGCAGTCTTCAGCTACATAAATAAATCAAATGGTTAGAAATAAATCCTAACCTTAATTTATTACGAGTGCGCACTCTAAACGCATAAACGTTTATTAATTTAATATGCATTTTGCGGAATCACCCGCTATGGAATCACCCATGTACACACTAAATTAATGAAACGCTCGAAAAGGACAGGCGTCCCCATCAACTTCTCACACAAAGAATCCACTTTGTGTATGAGCCCCGATCATCAAAGTTTACGGAATCCACTATAAAACCTCACGGAATCCACTGTGAAATATGCCTCCTGGCATCAGGAATTCCCTAAGAGATTAGATCTTTTGTCCCAATATCAAGTACTATGATATGGTATTTTGGTATGGTCCAAGCCTGCAATACCTTGTCAAGTACATGAATATATTCTTATGAGAATATACCATTGAGTTCTAGGATTTCAACAAGAATTGGGTGCTCTGAAATTTGTTGAAGTACATCAATGGAATGGAGGTATTTCAAAAGTGACTAGGTCTTTTTTTTGTAAAATCTCATCATTGCCTTCTTCAAGCACCTCACTCCTTGGCAAGCTAGGAAATATGAATTTAATCAGCATGGAATTGACTACCTATCATGGACTGCCACTTTGTTGAGAGTGGAAAAAGACTGAATTTTTGACTGATTTTTGTTGTTTTTGAGGTCTGAATGATTGATTTTTGATGGATTTAGAGTGATGTATAGTTATTAAAGGAAGTATTTGAGAGTGTTTTGGATGATATTGATTATGTTTTGGAATATCATGATGATTCTTAGTAGAGATATGAAGCTCTATGATGTTCTGATTGGTTCTGTATACCTTCTGTATAGCTTCTGTTTTGTTCTGATTGTCTTCTGTATGAAGCATGGATTGATGATTGATGAAGATTGAGATCTTTTGAAATTTTATTGAATAGTTTTTTATAGTTTGGAATGGTTTGAGTATGAGTTATGAAGTTCTGATGACCTTCTGTAACCCTCTGTAGACCTTCTGTAGAGCCTTTGTCTCTACTCTGTCTCTATACTGTAGCTGTACTATAGCTGTTCTGGTACTATTCTGTAACCCTCTGTAGACCTTCTGTAAGTGTTCTGTAGAATGTATGTGTGACTTTGGGAAAGCTTTTTAACCTTTGGAAAGGATGAATCTAAGTTCAAAAGAGCTAAAACAAGTGGAAGAAGCAGCTGCTGAAGACTGAAGAGAAGACTGAAGTGACAATGACAGTAGTGAGCTGTGAAAATACATTGTAGTGGCTCTGGTGACTCTTCATATCAGACATACATCTTGGGAGGTGCATCCACGACCTAAGATGGATTATTGAGGGTTATTATGAGAGTATTGTAGTGAGGATATGATGTACTATTGAGAGAGAGAGAGAGAGAGAGAGAGAGAGAGAGAGAGAGAGAGAGAGAGAGAGAGAGAGAGAGAGAGAGAGAGAGAGAGAGAGAGAGAGAGAGAGAGAGAGAGAGAGAGAGAGAGAGAGTCAGAGATAGTTAATTCTATCAAAACAGTGTAACTGTATATGAGAGATTGAGAGAGAGAACTATGAAGACATTGAAGATGAATAATATGTGATTGATTTCCATTCAAAGATGGTGTATTCTTTTGTGTTCTTTGTTATATTGATGGATTCTATGAAGATGTTGAAGATTATGGTTGATTCTATCAAATCCGTGGGAGAAATCTACTATGATGTTGCGTGAATAATTGTTGTTTTCTTTGTTTTGATAATCAAAAGAATGAAATCAAAGCTTGTTGATGTTACAAGTTAGATTTTCTTGCAAGAGAATTCCCTTTTCCTTAGTGTTCCTCTTGGGGCTCCATGTTTTTGGTGCGCAGCCGGGGAAACTTGCCATCAACAAGCACCAGAAGAGGCTGAAAATGAAGGAAATGGCATTGCCAAGAAGAGGAGAATTCAATGGATGTTTGTAAAGTTCCTTCTTCCACTAAAGAGTTGGAATTTCTCATTATCAAAGCCACTTTCCACAAGAAGTTCATCCCACAATGGCGAAAATATATTACCATCATGATGCATGCTCTATGTGGTGGACTGTTTCCTCTTCCTGTTGAAGCAGCAGAACTTGCATCTTGGTGGCAAACTGTTTGGGAACAAACTGAAGAGCAGAAATAGAGAGAATGACCATCCATGGAAGATTTGGCATTCATTGAGAAGTTTCCAGATATCATCAAGTGGAAGATTGTGAAGAAGCTTCAGGAGTCTTAGTCTGTGGAGGTTCACGAAGACAAGAAGGAAAAGAGTTGGAATTTGTTCGTGGATGCTCAACAACAAGATACATGGGATGCTTGGTGCACTGACAATCTTCTGTTTGTTCAATTAGCAACCCACTGGAAGTTGGTAGACAGATTGTTTTTCACAACATACACTATTGAAACCCTCAAAAGCTGGCATTATTATAAAGACGCAACAATGATCCTAAGAAGAATGAGTTTTGATACTTTCAGGACAGAATATCTTCCCCTCTGTAGTGGTTTGAAAGCTGAATTCAAAGATGTTGAATAGAAGGAAGTAGAGGAGATGTTGGCCAGAGAATCCATCAGAGATTGAAGCCCTCTCTGATACTATCTCGTTGAGTCCAGACCAATTGGTTGAAGCCAACCCCCTGATGAATGACGCAATAAAGAGGCAAGCGTTAGAACGAGTCCAGAAGTACATGAGAAGAGAGAAGGTGAAAATCAAAGCTGAGAATGAGCTCGCAGCAGAAGCCTCCTTTGACACCCTAAAAGCGCTCTTTACAGAAGTCCCCATGGTGACTCAAGGTCCCCTTCTTAGTCAGATTCGTCCTGGAAATATTGATGATAGGCCAACAAATGTAGTCCCATTGCCAATTTTTAAGGGAGAGTACAATTAAGACCCTGATCTTCATGTAGCAGAATTCATGGTAGCATGTGGCTAACAATGCCAGAACCCTTAAGCATTGGTTAGAAATCTTCCCTGCCACTTTCAAAGGCGGCATTTCAGTGGTATGAGAGACAAGCAGCAGAAACTTTTAGCACATGGGATGACTTGAAATTGGCCTTCCTCACTAAATTCAGGCGTGAAGGTTTTGAAGAGCGGATGCGAGAGGAGTTCATGAACCTAAGTCAGTCCTCTAGAGAAAGAATAGAAGCTTATGTCTCGCGAATGGAATCCATCCTGAAGAGATGGACTAACCATCATTTGGATGAAGGCATCCAGAAAGGAGTGTTTCTCAGGGGTCTACAACCAGAAGTTCGCAAGTTCATGGAATTGAGAAGACCGGTCAATCTGCAAGCTGCAATGGAAGGTGCAAGATTGTATGACGAAGTTGAAGCAAGGATGTCAATGACTCCAAGAAGAGGAGTCTTACCTCCTCCTAGGCCTAGAATGGTATACCCACCAAATGCAGTCCCAGGGGGACAGTTCCCTACCCCTATGCCTAGATGCAAATAGTACCGTAGTATAATGCACCTACTCCACTGTGGTCGCCGCAGACGACAGTGCCTCAAATAATGGTTCAACCACAACAACAGTGGCCTTAAACAATTCCTCCAATGGCGACTCAATAACAATGAAATCCTACCAACTGGAATCAACAACCCCAGGTCTCAACAAGAGCTCTGAATTAGAGCCAAAATAGAGGACCTTCTAGATCGACCCAACCAGTTTATGTAGTAATTACAGACGCTTCCCAAAATCCTACTACAAGTACTTCAAGAGATGAAAATCTAAAGGACTACTTATCCAACTTAGTTGCAAGTATCAAGAAAGAGCTTCTGGATGTGATTACAGAGCAGTTACAGACGCTAAAGGTGAATACCGCCAATATATCCACTCCTGCGGGAGCTGGAAGAGATGTGATGCGCTCTAATATGTGGTGTGGAAAGTGTCATCAAGCGGGACATTTAGCCACTGAATGTACCCGAAAACCAACCATTCCTGGAGCCTTCTGTTCCTATTGTTTGCGGAAGAACCATACAGAGGATATTTGCTCTCTGAAAGAGATGCATGAACGAAGATAGAAGGATGAAAATGCAAGATTCAACTTGCTGGAATCTAAAATGACAACACAGGATATTGGACCAAAGCCTAGGGAATTTGGTCCTAATTTTGGTCTGAGGAGGCATCCCTCTCAAAGTTACAGAGGACGACAGTCAAAGATCAGAGGTGGAATGCTATAGGTGTGGAGAAAAGGGACATATCTCCCCAAATTGTCCAAACCCTAGACGATCTGTGGATTACAAGCCCTTATGCAGCCGATGCAAAGGTGAAGGCCACACTACAAAGGACTGCCCCTGTAAAGGCCAATGCCACTAATAGCCAATAGAAGGTACAAGAGCTTGTCTCCAATTTGGTAGAGTTGGAAGTTGCCGCTGTTACGCGGACCAAGAAGAAGGAACCAGTTCTTCAAAACGAAAATGATTCTCTTGCTAAGACTGTGAAGTTCAACCTACCTACAGAAGGACAGAGCAATACAGAATAGAAGAGTGCAGTATAGAGCACTGTAGCACCATAGAGAGCTACAAAGATAGTCCCAAAGACAGGACGAGAGGCCCAGGAGATAGAAGATACAGAAACACTTTCAGAAATAGAAGAAGTGCTGATGTTGCAATTGTTAGAAGAAAAAGGAAAGATGAAAATGTGTATAGCCCCATTCCCCAGCCAGCTGGAGAAGCCTGTGGATCCTATCAAAGATTATGAGTTGGTCAAAGACTTAGACACTTTTAAACCAAACTTAACATTCTGACAGTTGTTGATGCTATCTCCCAGCTGTCGAAAGAGATTCAAAAGCATCTTGACAAGAAGACATGGACTAAGGATCGCTCCTTCAATAGCGACCAAGACCAATAAGGCCCCAAAGCTTGTAAAGGAAGTAGATGTGGCTAATGCCTTACTAGATCTTGGAACCCCAGAGATTAGTGTATGGATAGAAGGATGCTTCATTTCAGATGCATTAATTGATGGAGGCTCATCAGTAAACATAATGATGGATATGACAATGAAAGACTTAGGGTTGCAAATAATTCAACCTACATAGTGGTTTATCAGATTGGCAGACCAAAGTAGAGTCAAACCGTTGGGCATCTTCCCATACGTAAAAACAACCCTTGCAGGAAGAGATTATTGGTGGCTGACATATTTGGTGGTCAAACCAAATTCTTATGGGAACTCATACCCTCTGCTGTTGGGAAGACCTTGGCTTTTTGAAGCAAGAGCCAGGACGGATTGGTTCAAAGGAACCCTAACCCTAGGCAGAGGACCCAACAAAGCGGTGTTAAAGCTGTATGGATCGCAAAAAGGCAATGGATCCATATCCATTGAAGTCATAACTGACTCCTCCAATGAGGTAACAGATGGTACATCAGGAGATGAAGAGGCTGTTAAGCAAATCTTTCCTAAGAAAATAGAGGCACAGTCCCTAACAGTGGGCACTGTAAGCCAATTTCCACGAGATGTAAAATCCTTGTCCATGGGCGAATACCTCCTGCCTCAACTAGAATTAACTTCGAAAATCACCTTTGACGGTGAAATAGAAGCATGGATATACTGTTCTCCCTGTTACATGACAATTGCAGAGACAGTATAGAGACATTACGGTTACAGAGCAGAGACAGTACAGAGGCAGAGCAGATACAGAGTGGCTACAAAACAGAGACAGAGTGGATACAGAGACAGTAATAGATACAGAGCCAGAGCCAGAAGTAGAGTTAGAAGCTATAATAGAAACAGAAGCAGATGCAGAGGCAGAAGATCTGTTCTTCTCCTACAGAGCCTCTATAGAAGCAAAGACAGAGCCTCCAGAGGAAGAGGATGAAAATGATGAGGAAGAAAACGAAGTAGGTTATGAAAGTGCATATGAAGAATTCCCTCTAATAGAGGATGATCTTGTTGATGTCCCTACAGAAACCTCAGAGACCGAATATCTCAGGGTACTGGATGGAATGAACATGGTTCCATTTGGGTTGATCAATGGACCACAAAGTATGCAGAATCTGTATAAGAAATGGATTAAAAGCATAAAAATTAAGTTCACCAGTGGCTCCTGTCACCCTAACTGTTCAATCCAAAGAAAAGATGATGATAATGCCACCTGCCAACAGAAGTTAGAGCCGTCAGAGTCCCAGCCTCTAGCAGGTCCGTGCTATGTGACATTCCTGGATGCATCCTCTGAAGATGAATCCCTAAGTCCAGAAGAAATCACTACTCTCACTGAAGCAAACAAAGCTTTGATCCCCTTCCAACAACCTAAACAGACGAATGAGTCATATGTTTAGAAGGAGGACACTGGTTCTAGTGGAACATCAGACGAGGATACTACTCTCTTAAAAGAGTCAGACTTCTATCCAAAAGCAATCCATGGGACATTTATCTGCGAAGTGGAAGGTGAAAGACAAGTAACATTCCTGGATGCTGACGGTACTAAACGTCACCTGAAAGTGGGTCTCAATCTTCCAGAGGAAGAACTAGTGGTCCTGTGAGACCTACTAAAGGAGAATTTAGACGTGTTTGCTTGGTCATATAAAGATCTAAAAGGGATTGATCCCACAGTATGCCAGTATCACATTGACCTAGAGCCCGATGCCAAACTTGTAAGGCAAATACAAAGATGGATGAATCCTTATTACTCTACTCTGGTGAAGGCTGAATTATTGAAACTTCTTGAAGCAGAGTTCATTTATCTCGTGGCTAATAGTGAATGGGTTTCGCCCATTGTGGTAGTATCCAAGAAGAACGGGAAACTTCGAATATGTGTCGACTTTCGAAAGCTCAATTCAAAGACAAAGAAGGATAATTTCCCTATCCCTTTTACAAACCAACTGTTGGACACAGTGGTGGGCCATGAGCTTTATTCCCTCTTGGATGGATTCAGGGGATATAACCAAGTCCAAATCGCAGAAGAGGACCAATCCAAAACAACCTTCACCATAGAATGGGGGACCTATGCCTACAGAGTGATGCCATTTGGGCTCTGTAATGCTCCTGCCACCTTCCAACGAGCAATGATGGTTGCCTTCCAGAATCATCTGCATGATTTCATAGAGGTGTATCTTGATGACTTTTGTGTTTATAGTTTGATCCGTGAGCACTGGGAACACCTAGAGCAATGTTTTGACAGATGCTGAGAGTATGGGATTTCTCTCAACTTCGACAAATGTGACTTTGGTGTCTCCTCGGGAGTTCTGTTGGGCCATATTGTCTCTACACAAGGGATTGCAACAGACCCGGCGAAGATTACTGGTTTAACAACACCAACAAACCTCAAGCAATTAAGAGGATTTCTTGGCCATGTGGGCTACTATAGAATATTTATTGCACATTTTGCAACCAAGGCAGCCCCTCTGCACAAGCTCCTAAGGAAAGAAGCTGATTTCCTTTGGACCGATGATTGTGAAGAAGCCTTTAATACCCTAAAACAGTGCTTGATCCAAGCGCCTATTTTGCAGCCTCCTGATTGGACGAAGGAGTTCCATGTGCACACCGATGCATTAGTTGAAGGGCTAGGTGCTGTCCTATGTCAAAAGGGCCCCTCTAAATTAGATCAACCGATATATTATGTAAGCCGAAAGGTCACTGATAGGGAATGGAACTATACAATGACAGAGCTTGAGTGCTTGGCAATGGTGTTTGCACTGGAGAAGTTTCGACACTACCTATTGTCAACGCATTTCAAGTTCTACGTGGATCATGAAGCCCTATCCTTCCTGATGAACAAAGCAGATGTTAAAGGATGACTGATGAGATGGTTACTCTTATTCCACGATTTCGACTTTGAAGTAGTCACTAAGCCTGGCCGTTCCCATGTCCTAGTAGCCGATCATTTATCACGGATCCCTCAAACAGAAGAAGAGGAACAGGATGATCCAGACCTTCCTGATGCTTCTTTGTTTCTAGTTGAAACAGTTACTCCCTAGTATGCGGACATAGCCAACCTCCTGGCAACTCAACAGTATCCTCCTGGCATCTAAAACCATGAGAAGAAGAAGCTTCTGCTAGAATCAGCCCCCTATACCTTGCTAGGCAGTGCACTGTACAAGAGAGGCAAAGATGAAGTGCTGCGAAGATGTGTTGCAAGAGATGAAATCGGCATAGTATTGAAAGCATGCCATGACGAACCCTGTGGTGGACGCTTTGCAGGGGAAGCGATAGCCAGGAAGGCTCTGTTAGGATACTGGTGTCCGACCCTCCACAAGGATGCATATGATTACTGCAAGAGATGTGATGCTTGTTAGCGAATGGGAAAACCCACCAAAACAAGTGCCATGCTACTACAACCTATTCTTCCCCTAAAGCCGTTCGAGAAGTGGGGGATTGATTTCGTGGGTCCCATTGATCCACCCACCAGACGGAAGCATAACAGATACATCTTAGTGTGTATGTATTATGCCACAAAGTGGTGTGAAGCTAAAGCCCTGAAGTAGGATGATGGTAACAGTGTCGCCCTGTTCATGTACGAGAATATTATCACCCGTTTTGGCAGTCTTCTTGAGCTGGTAAGTGATAGAGGTACTCATTTCCTTAACAAAATTATGGAGGAGCTAACTGAACTGTATAAGATCCGCCATCATAAGTCCACTCTTTACTACCCTAGAGCTAACGGCCAAGTTGAAGTCACCAATCACATCCTTTGCTCGATTCTAACAAGAACGATTGTCAGACATCGTCGCGACTGGGACGATCGACTTACAGAGGCCCTCTGGGCGTACAGAACCTCCCATAAGGTAGCAATAGGACAAACCCCTTTCCAGGTAGTGTATGGTACAGAAGTTGTCTTCCCTGTTGAGTTGGAATTGCCCTCTTTGCGAGTGGCAGTTAAAGAACGCTTGGGAGATAGTGAGTCACTTCAATGCCGTCTCCTGAACTTGGAATGCTTGGATGAGATATGATGGATGGCCTTACAGTGCATGGAAACCACTCAAGCGCGACGCAAGGCCTATCATAACAATTTCATCAAGCACAAGGAGTGAAAAGAAGGTGATCTTGTCCTAGCCTATGATTCGAGATTTGGCAAGTTTCCCGGCAAGCTTCAACAACGGTGGATGGGCCCATACAAGGTACTGGCCGTCAATCCTAACGGCTCTGTTCAGGTGTAGACCATTGATGCCTCTGATGATCATTTCCTCATCAATGGCTATCGCCTAAAAAGGTACTTCCCTCCCTGGGGATCTTGACAATCACAGTCGACCTACCCCTTTCCTTTTGGGCGTTTCACTATCCTTCTTGTCGTACTTCTGATAGCCATTATGATTCTCCTCATGAGGCGGTCTCGTTCTACTACCCCCTCGCAGAAACATCTCAACCCGCCATTGTTCTCTTCTCGTCTGATCCAACAACGGTGGCGAGGTTGGTCCTAACATATGGTATTTCTACCATTCTCTTTCTTAATGAAAAAAAAAGAAACAAAAAGGAAAAAAAAAGGAAAACAAAAGAAGGAAAAAAAAATAACAACAAAAAAAACAAAACTGTTATGGGAGAAAAGGAAGGAATTCCCTGTCATAACAGGCCTCGTTCCAAGAAAAGGTGGAAACACCCTTGGGCGAGAAGCTGACTATGGAAAATGTGGTAACACCCCGCAATTCAGGATAGCCGACTCACCAGCAAAACCTCTTTAGCGAGTAGTTTGAAGCCACCTCCCTTAGTGCGCTATCTCTGCAATATCGGTCCGTCTGCCCTTCTTAATAGACGGCCTTTCTTACAAATCATTGAAGTACGAGATTTGTAGGCTGCCTCCCTGGGTACGCCTCGTCCTCAAGATCCTCATGACAACAACAACTAACGTAATATTCATCACTAACACCTGGAGTGATGTGAGCTTTCATCCTAATAGGATGGGGACGTGAGTATGGGCTGCCGTATGTATTTATCAGAGAGTGAGACAGAGGGTGGGATGAGTGCCCAATCTTTCCCTTCAAATCAAATGAGAGGTGAGATATGTGAATGGAGTATTGCACGCACGGATGGGCCTCTCAATGCACAATGCACGATCTATTTCATGTGCAATGCACCATAAGGCTTGGCCTTTCTTCTTGCACTGTATGCCGGCACAAGGCGGGATGCATAGTTGCACCATCAAATGCGCACCAGGCATACAACCTCTGCACAAGTGACCGTGAGGATTACATCAAAGGGTTTCAGGACAGGGCTGCCCGCTGTATCTTTCAATCGAGCATGAGACAGAGGGTGGGCTGAGTGTGACTGGTGTTTCTTCAATCAATTACCGAGAGGTCAGGATTGAGGGCTGTTACGACCTTTGGAGTCAGGTATATTCCCATTTCCCTATGCATCCACGGGCTAGGTCTCTACCATCAGCACAGGACACATAACTCTGTTCTATACACTGCACCACAAGGCTCCCTTGCCTTTTTCCTTGCACCTATGCCAGACGGGTTGGACGCACTGATGTACCATCAATTGTGCACCCTGGCATATCCCTCTGCATCATTCCCTTGTCAATTTCTAAACCGGGTGTGAGCTATGGGTTTCATCTTGATTTCCTTGAGTGACATTAGTAATGGGGTGAGTGACTGCTCTTTCAATCCATTTGAGTGATTGTGAGTTGAGTGCAATATCCCTCGTTATCAACGAATTTCCTGTGATTCCTTCAATCAGCTACCTCCCTAGGTGCTGCTGCATGGTCCCTACCACGAAGGACGAAGAACGTGTGTTGTGAAGACACCTTGTTACCTCTTGCAGTCAGCGATGCCTCCAAACGCAACCTCGATACTCGACATTCCTTCTCGGCAATATGGGCCAAGTTTTTCTAACTATACAACTTTTGTTTCTTGGTACCGATCATGTCTTAAGTGTGGGGACGCTCGTGATTGGTCTGATGTGAGGTACCAAGTCCTTGATGTTTGGTTTCTCCTTCCTGTTAAGGTCTTAAGTGTGGGGACGCGTCCCTGCGCGTCCATGTTGCATACCCCCATGCATATACCCAATTCTAATTATGCATCTATGTCGTGATTTCATTTTACCCTGAAGGGGTCCCTTCCCCACCCTTTCGTTCTATTTCACCCTGTCCTAGGGGTTGTTCCTTGACCATTTGCCCTTATTCTTGCTTGTGCGCTTCTTTCATATGAACGAATCTTATGTTCATCGAAAGCTCATCTACCTTACATCCCTGTTCGTCCCTTTGAACCACCTATTTTTCCTTTTTACCAACCCTTGTTCCGACAGACGGTTTTCAAGTTATTAATTTTTGAAACAATCCTCATCAATTGGACAGTTTTCCATGTGAACGTGTCATTATTGCTTCGGAACCCTGATCTGATGAGTCAAGCCTATCCTACCCATTCCCCCTGATATTTTTCCTTTTTATTCCATGTCATTTAGATGCACGGTTCATCCGTTATTAATTTTTACGGGTTTTCGGATATTTTTCGTGCCTATTTTTTCCATTTTTCCATGTGAACCCGCCCTATTTTCACCGAAATTCCAGTTTGATTTGACAGCCGTGACCTGTCAGCCTTTTTTTCACTTTTTTCTTTTCCCTCCCCCCTTTTCTGCCTGTCGGATTTTTAGTTATTAATTTTTCCGACCGTTTTTTGATACATTTTTCGTGTTTTTTCCACATGAACCCCTCCTAATTTCCCCTAAACTGAGTTTTGATGCACCAGCCATGTGAATTCTTTTTTTTAGACATTTTTTCTTTTTACCGTCTGCTATTCCGACACACGATTTTTCCCATATTAATTTTCGACTCCATTTTCGAGTCTATTTTTAGGGTTTTTTCCATGTGAACGCATCTTATCTCGATCGAAACTGTATTTTGACATGATAGGCTTGTCGGTCACATTGTTTTATACACTTTTCCTTCCTTTTGCACTTCGTTTTGATTGCACGGATTTTCCGATATTAATACACCACTACAAGGATTTAAACCTATAACGACCGCGGGTAGCGACGCCCCATAGGGAAAAAAACAAGCCGAAACAGAGCGCGGATTCATTTCACGCATTTTCGTCGATCGTTTTGAGAGGGAGAGCGAGAGAGAGAGCGATCGTTGTGAGATAGGGAGAGGAAGAAGGCTTGCCGCCGCCGCCGCCACCGCCATCGCCGTCGTTCATGAAGGAGAGGATGAGCTTTCATCGCGAAGAGGAGCCACCAAACCCTCGCCATATCTCACCAGTGAGTCCATTCTCTCCTTCTTTTGCTTGTTTAGGGTTTAATTATCTTTCTCCTTTGCTTGTTTAGGAGAGGAAATGAGAGAGAAAGAGAGGGAGAGGGAGAGGGAGGGAGAGAAATAGAAAGCGAGAGAAAGAGAAAGAGAAAGAGAGAGGAAGAGGGAGGGGGAGGAAATGAGAGAGGGAGAGAAAGAGAAAGAGAGGGAGAGGGAGAGGGAGAGGGAGAGTGCATTCTCTCTCTCCCTCTCCCTTTTGCTTTTATAATTTGTGTATATATATTGAGAGAGGGAGAGGAAATGAGAGAGAAAGAGAGGGAGAGGGAGAGGGAGGAAATGGAAGAGGGAGGGGGATGAAATGAGAGAACGAGAGAGAGGGAGAGAGAGAAAGAGAAAGAGAAAGAGAAAGAGAAAGAGAAAGAGAGGAAGAGGGAAGGGGGAGGAAACGAGAGAGGGAGAGAAAGAGAAAGAGAGGGAGAGGGAGAGGGAGAGGGATGGGGAGAAATGAGAGAGGGAGAGGGAGAGAGAGTGCATTCTCTCTCTCCCTCTCCCTTTTGCTTTTATAATTTGTGTATATATATTGAGAGAGGGAGAGGAAATGAGAGAGAAAGAGAGGGAGAGGGAGGAAATGGGGGAGGGAGGGAGAGGGGGAGGAAGGGAGAGTGAGAGGGAGGAAATGGAAGAGGGAGGGGGATGAAATGAGAGAACGAGAAAAAGGGAGAGTGTATTCTCTCTCTTATTTATTTAATTTTTGTATAATTTGTATATAATGTGAGAAGGAGAAGAAATGAGGGAGAGGGAGAGGGAGGAAATGGGAGAGGGAGGGGGAGGAAATGAGAGAGAAAGAGAGAGAGGGAATGAGAGAGGGAGAGTGTGTTCTCTCTCTTTTTTATTTATTTTTTGTATAATTTGTATGTAATGAGAGAGGGAGAAGAAATGAGGGAGAGGGAGAGGGAGAGGGAAAAAGAGAGGGAAATTAAAGATAGGGAGAGGGAGGGGGAGAGGAAATGAGAGAGGGAGGGGAAGGAAGAGAGAGAAAATGGGAGAGGGAGAGAGAGAGGGAATGAGAGAGGGAGAGGGACAGGGGGGAGAGACGAAAACATAATAGGGAAATGAGAGAGGGAGAGGGAGGGAGAAGAAATGAGAGAAGGAGAGGAAGAGAGGCAAAGGAAATGAGAGAGGGAGAGGAGAGAGAAAAAAGGAGAGAATGAGAGGAGAGAGAAAAAAGATAAGATGTTAAATATAATAGGCAAATAGAGAAAGAGAGGGTATGGGTGAGGGTGAGGGCGAGGGAGGGAGAGGAAATAAGAGAGGGAGAGGAAGAGAGAAAAAAAATGAGAGAGGGAGAGGAGAGAGAAAAGAGAAAAAATTATTAAAAATAATAGAGAAAGAGAAAAAGAGAGGGTCAGGGTGAAGAAGGGACAGGAAATGAGAGAGGGAGAGAAAGAGAGAAAGGTAAATGAGGGAGGGAGAGGAGAGAGAAGAAAAAATGAGAGAGAGAGAGAGAGAGAGAGAGAGAGAGAGAGAGAGAGAGAGAGAGAGAGAGAGAGAGAGAGAGAGAGAGAGAGAGAGAGAGAGAAGAGAGAAGGTAGCATTAAACCTAATAGGGAAAGAGAGATAGAAAGAGAGGGTGAGGGTGAGAGAGGGAGAGAAAGAGAGAAAATGAAATGAGAGAGGGAGAGGAAGAGAGAAAACGAAATGAGAGAGGGAGAGGAGAGAGAAAAAATGAGAGAGAGAGAGGAGAGAGAAAAAGAGAGAGGGAGGGAGAGGAATAAGAGGGAGAGTAGAGAGAGAAATGGAAATGAGAGAGAGAGAGGAGAGAAAAAGAGAAATATCATTATACCTAATAGGGAAAGAGAGAGAGAGGGTGAGGACGAGGGAGAGAGAGGAAATGAGAGAGGGAGAGGAGAGAGAAAAAGGAAAAGAGAGAGGGAAGGAGAGGAATGAGAGGGAGAGGAGAGAGAAAAGGAAATGAGAGAGAGAGAGAGGAGAGATAAAAAGAGAAATATCATTAAACCTAATAGGAAAAGAGAGAAAGAGAGGGTGAGGACGAGGGAGGGAGAGGAAATGAGAGAGGGAGAGGAAGAGAGAAAACAAAATATTATGTGCTAGGTACTGAGTACTAGGTACTAAATACTAGTGTTCTATGATACTATATGCTAGGTCATAGAAAAAGAGAGAGATGGAAGGAGAGGATAACAATCTAAGAAAAGAAAAGAATGATAACAAAAACAAATTGTTTGTTGTAACGTAGACAAGATGGAAAACGAAGAAGGTTCTGTTGTTCAAGATCGCGAGGCATATCTTAATCAGCGTGTCCCATGTCCTTGCTCTCAATGCAAGTTGGCAATTAGACGAAAACACCGATTGTCTATAGAACACGTACAATGATTTGGCGAGTTTCAATCTAAGATCATTGATCAGGCGATTGCGGATTTTCAGCAAACGGTAATTTGAAGTTAATATCAATCATGCATCGTACTCACAAGCTAATTGAATAATAGATACAATAAGATTGGGTCTTGCTGGTAAATTTCCTATCCAGGGAGGTTATGTCTCGTCCCAAGGGGGAGTGCATCCTTTGCGGCCAATTAGAAGAGTACGTGGGCATGCGATGGATTGAGTGCAGGAGCCAATCCACCACTGGCAAGGCCAATCTATACTGTTAATGCCAGAGGAGACATGCAACCTTCTAGACCTACCTACAATCTTGGAGCCTGAGATGGAGGCAATGATCGATGCATTGATTCCCATGGATGTCGAAACTTCTGATCCGCTTAGAGAGGAAGCATCCATATCATTATATGATGGGTGCCAAGTATCTCGGCTGAAGACACTGCTTGCACTCTTAAGTGTGCAAGCAAAATACGAGTGGAGCGATACGAGTATGACCGAGTTGTTCAGGTACCTTGTACATATGCTTTATTGATTTTTTTTTTCGACACTATTATTACAAACATTTGTGCTTTTTCAAGGTGTTTTATGATTTTTTAAAGGTTATTGAAATATCATATATTACAACCTGCAAATACCATGCCTGAGTCTCGTGATGATGCACGACATGTTTTACGGAAGCTTGTCATGGACTACAATAACATCCATGCATGTATCAATGATTGCTGTCTGTTTCGAGGAGAATACGAGACTATGGAGACATGTCCAAAGTGTGGTGCTCACAGGTATCGACAGGACTTGCAAGGGCAAACCATCCCTCAAAAAGTTCTCAGACACTTTCCGCTTATCCCCTGCATAAACCACATGTTTTGTACGTCCAGCATGGCGAGCTTGACAACGTGGCATGCGCAGAATAGGTCCACGGATGGAGTTCAATGAATATCAGCGGATTCGCATGCATGGAGCCACATTGACTCTATCTTCCCACGCTTTGCCCGAGAGCCAAGGAATTTTTGGCTCGATCTTGCAATGGATGGCGTGAACCCATTCGGTCTGCGCTCAACTTCTTACAGTGTGTGGCCTATAGTCCTTGTCAACTACAATATCCCTCCATGGCTTTCTATGAAGAAAGTGCTAAAGGAGCAGATGAAACAGGAGCGGAAGGCATAGCCCCACTGGACTGTGCAGTGGTTTGCTGAGGCTTTTTAGTTGGAAGACCTTGGGCCTTGGAGTGACACTTCTCGTCCACATGGCCTGCTCTCTGGCAGTGTGTGCGAAACCGGTTTTTCTTAGGGAGTTGCTGCCAGATAGGTCTAGATTCTTTGGTTCCCTCTGAGGAAGAGGAGTCACCCTTTGATCGGCTTGCCTTCACATCTTGCGAGTTCTTGCCACCACTAGTGGTTTTCCCTCTTGAAGAAGAGGCAACCAACACCCTCTACTCTAAATAAGGCTAGGATGAGGATTTCCTGTGGACTTGATCATGCAGCCTCACATAACGCAAGAACTGGCACTCAAACTCGTAGAAGGTTGGCAATCTAGGTTGGGAGATGATATGCTGAATGAAATTGAAGTATTTTTTGAGAAACTTATTCAAGAAGAATGTAACCTGATTGTCATCTGACTTTGGAGAGCTAGTAATGGCGAGCTCGGCAAGTAACTACCTATATTCAACCAGCTTGACTTTTAGATCATCCCCTTCCTTAATAGAGAACTCTTGAAGCTCAAAGTCAAGAATGATGCACTGAGTACGATCATGAGCTGCATAGTGGTTGAGAAGGTGACTCCAATGCTTTGACACGAGTAGGAAGTGCTGCAACTGAGAGTGAAACTCAGGAAGAAATCCCTGCATCAGCTCAACATTAGTTGTGGCATTGTGGGCTCTCCATTGAAGGATGTAGTTAGGGTGAGCTAGGCATAGGCTCTAGACCAATGATGAGGTCCCAAAGACCCTGAGACTCAAGCACTTGTTGCATGAAATTAGACCAAGTGGTGCAATTCGACCTGTTAAAATATGTCTTGTCCGTGAAGGCATTCTTGGCCATTGCAACAGGAGTGGTAGTACTTGGAGATAGATAGTGTGAAAAAGTGTAGTGTGGGTAGGATGGGGGAGTGGAGGATACTTGGGAATGGGCCCCAGAGTGCCCACCAGGCATGCGGGTAGTGTGCAAGGTGGATCCATAGGTAGGGATGGGCTGACTAGGCATGGGCATGGTAGCCACATGAGGAACCCAAGGAGGTGGGATGGGAACACGGGAAGCAAAAGAGGGGAATCCCTGCGTAGGTGTAACCCAAGGAGAGTGTGAAAGTGAACCATAAGCTGAGGATGGAAACCCCTGCGTATGAGTGGTTATGGGAGATGTGAAGCTGGGGATAGTGAGCGGGATGCCCTTCACAGTCGACCCAAGAGTTATGGGTGTGTTCCTTTGCTGAAAGGTGAGAGGCACTGTGTTAAATGATGGCATTCCCCCTAACAAAGTACCATGGTGCAAAGAGGTAGAGAATGGGGTGGATAAGGAAAAGGTGCTAGGAGCAGAGATGTAAGATCCAACCCCTAGGGTGTGTGATGCAGATGTGGAGTGTAATCCAAGGTTTTGGAAAGATGATGAGAGGTGATCAAGGTGTGATATAAAAGAGGGTGGGATGGGAGGGAAGTGAGAAGTGTGTGTGATATGCTCAAATGAAACATAAGTTGTAGATGTACTTGAATTTTGTCTGCTTCGTGAGCCCCCTTCTATTGAAGTTCACATACACAAAGCCATCCGGATCCTGTACCTCAAAAGAAGAAACATGCGAGGGTTTTGATTCATGCAACACAAAAGAATTGTACAAACCTGACATTGGACGTGGCTGAGATAACGAAGATGGATCGCCAGACATTCCGAATGTCGTATGTTCTCCATGATCGGAGAGGTGGCTAGCCTCACCAACTTGTCCGAATGTGGTAGCAAGATTGGTAGGAGGGTTGAAAACATCACCATACTTGTTGCGATAGTACTCCTCAAAGTCCTCCTCTGTCATGTTAGTGAAATTTGGAATAGGAGTAGAAGAAGGTGAAGGTGAAAGCGGAGTGTCGTCCTCCTCAACGAGTCCATAATGCCGTCTCAGGGCCTCCAATGATGGAGAAGCTTGATAAGACATCATAGGAACTGGAGAAGAAGGTATCTGGGACATTGTGATTCAATTACGAGTTGTATTGTGTGCCTCACATAAAGACTAGCTCTCCACAATATCCATAGGATACTCTTTACAAGAGCACCGGCTCTGATACCATGTGAAGAAAACTGCTAGGGTTTGCATTGAGGACACACAGAGTGTACGATCATGACAAAAACACAAAGAGACAGACGTAGACACAGAGGGCAAAACTCAAACCCTAAACGCAAAACTCAAAACTCAAATACAGAACGCAAAACTCAAACCCTAAACGCAAAACTCAAAACTCAAAATGCAAAACTCAAAACTCAAACACAGACAAAAGAAGGGAGAGAGAGAACACAATTGTGACCACCAGTCGGAGTGTAGGCATGCTGAATAGTGAATGACAGCAGGTTGGTCACCAAAACGCAGTAGTCTGGAGGCTGGAAATTGGTAAATGCAGTAGTGTACCACCCGTTAGAGGTTGGAAACTGTGCACAGTTTGCTGTAAACAACAGAGGCTGAAACAATGTCTGATGTGGTTGTTGGCGATGAGTGGATGATCAGATCACAGCAGATAATGATGTCGCTAGTAGTTGACGTTAGCATGGATGAAGGCGCCAATAGTAGGAGCAAACATGGATGGAGTGGCAACAGTCTCGAGGGCTGGACAACCATGTGGGAGGTTGCTCCCATTCAGCCTTATTCCAACGTCTGTGCAGGTTTCTCACTCCATGTGCAGATTTCAACCATCAACTATTTATAGATGTGGAAAGGCACCCCAAAAATTAGGGTTTCTATTGAACTCTCTCGAACGCTCCCCATTTTAGGGTTTCCACTAAACTCTCTCGAATCGCTTCTCGTTTTAGGTTTTTACTCTAAAAGAGCATTTTTAGTGGGTTTTGGGGCTATTTAAGAGGCTAATGAGCAAGTAATGCATGTTTTACCTCAACAGTCATCCCACTTTAACTTAACCTTGCTAGGGAACAACTCACATCTAACATCACAGTGGAAAACTAGTTGTCCCTTAATGAAGTTTTCCTTCTTAACATGAAGATCATAGAGGGGACTTTCATACATCTCCTCCCAACCTATTGATGTAAAAGTGTTTATAGTTGTAGCTCATCAAGGTGTGCCAAGAGCTTCATGTTTCCGTAATGAATTACTCAAAGCAAATTACACAATTGGCAATTCTATCTCTAAAGGGAGAACACATTATTTGTCATGAACCAACTTAAAAGGAGTGTGTCATGTAGCATGCTTGACTGTTATATTGTATGCCTAAATAGCCATATATAACTTTCTATCCTAGTCTTGTTTCCCCTTCAACATAGTCTTAGTAGCTAGAATCCCAATTAGGTACTTATTCGTACTTTTTTCCTACTCGTTGGCTTTAGGGGCTATATTTTTATGTTTAATGTTGAGGGTTTCAATCAATGCCTTAATCACTTTATTAAAAAAATGAGTGCCTTGATTAGACACTCGCTCTCTCGATGGACCAAACTAGCATATAGTATGTTCCGAAATGAAACTCACCATTTCCTTTACATTATCTTTTTTTGTGGCATGTGCTTATGACTACTTGGTGAAGTAATTTGTCATTAGAATGATATAACACTTGCGTGTCATTGAAGGACATATAGATCCAATGGAACTGATGCCCCACTTTTCAAATGATAGGACCACCAAAATGGGATTAAGGGGTTTTTTGATTATCCCATACATAATGCATTTGACAAATGTCACACTGGTTTACATATGCAAACACATCCTAGAAAATAGTGGGCTACCAATATCCAACATCTAGAGCTTTTTGGGGCAAGCCATCTCACAAAATGACATCCACATGCCGAATAATGACACTCCTTCAAGATGAATGGAACCTCATCTAGCACTGCACACTAGTGATAAACTTCATCAATTCTTTTCCAAATATACAAGGTTCTAGCTTTCAAAGTAAATCAAAGTGCTTGTTATTTAATCTTACAATGCTCCAAAATTGGATAGATTGGTTATATGATTCTCAATGGATAGAGATTGTGTCCTTGACACATACTACAATGGAATTGATGCCATATTAGTTTTACATAGTTCCCCACAATCAATTCTTTAGGCTCATTGAAGTCCATAAGTCACACTCTACAATGCCTTTCCCACTTTGGTGGTTTACTATGAATCTTGTACTCATTGAACTCCATACGTCATTCTACAATGTTCTACAACTTTGCTATCTTACTATGAATCTCGTAGTCAAGCTCGTATAAAGAGAAGCCATCTAGCCAAATGGTTAGGGGGTTGAAGCATGGCCACTACTAACCCAACGAGGCGATAAGGCTATGAATCTCTTTAGGTCTGGTGGGTGGGCTCATTGTTATTCTAACTTTCACTTTCTTAGGATTTGTAGAAATTCTGGCTACACTCAATATGTGTCCCAAAAGCATAGCACATCATACCTCAAACATGGTGACTTGAGTGGATTTAAGGCAATGAATTATTGACAACATCTCTCAAGGCATTTACACAACATCATGAGTTTTCATTCATAGACTGTAGTAGCTGTAATGAAGACCTTGACTTCAATGAGTGAAATATCAACAAAAGTTTGATCAATTGTTCTCTACCATGATCTTGGGGCATTATACAAACAAAAGGCCATAACATGGTACAAGAAAGGTATCAAAGACAATAATAAATAATATTTTTACCTTACCATCTTTAGCTAATTTTTTTTTGACTATATGCTATAAGAAAATATTTTAGTGAATAGATTTTCTAGCTAGCTAATTGGAATCAATAAGGGGCAAAGGGTAATAATCCTTAAATGTTTGCTTGTTTATCACCTTAACATCTACACATAACCTAATCTAGCTATCATTTTTCTTCATTGAAACCATCAATAAGCATCATTTAGTGTGTTCAATGAGGAAGATTAGACCCTCCTTATGTTAACTTCAACTAATCAAAGAGAGGAGTTCTAAGTTTAAGATGCATGCTTCTAACCTTTTGATGAACTAGTCTAATGCTCTCCTTTAGTGGGATAGTGTGCATAGCTATAGATGGAAGAATCCCCTTCAATTCATCATAACTTTGAGCAAACACATACCTAAACTCCTATAAGAGAGCTATATACTCATCTAAGGAAGGAAGAGAAAATCTCATCTCATTAAACTACCCACCAAGCAAGGAAAGGCTACATCTAAATAAGAGTAAATTAGAAAAAGCTAAGGAAGAGTTAAGAAAGGAAGAAGAGGGACAAAGGTAGAAGAAATAGAAAGAGGAGGAGTGCATCAAGAAGCAAGAAGAGGAGGACCTAGCCCTGGCGAGGCCTTGGCTATCAAACAATTAGTCGAACAACCCTCAAGGGTGGAAGAACTAGCATTGGTGAGCCTCACCATGGGAAGCTGATCAAAAGTAGGTACTAGCATATTAGCACTTTCAACAAGGCTATCAATATTAGGCAAAGGCCTTGGCTTCACTAGAAGCACCTCTGCCACCAATTCTAGCAAATACGCCTTTCATCTCAATATATACAATGGAAAATCTAGCTACAAGAAGGCTAGAGAACGTGGTCTACGAACTAGCAACACAAGTTGCCATGCTTTCAGCAATTGTAGATGTTGATGACAATTGCATATGTTGAATCTAGTCAAAAAACAAAAAAAAAATCTAGGTTTGAAGGGTCATCAAACTCCATGCCTTTGGTCACTTTGAGCCCAATGCAAGGTTTTGAAGAGCTACAAAGAAGCTCGAAAAGTAGAGATCAATTAGACGAACAAAGGAAAGCAACCTTAGCTACATTGGAAAGAGAGAAAGAAACTCATGCAATATATATTTAGCAAAAGACAAAGGAAATGCTTAATCTAAAGAAGGAATTGGCTCTATTGAAGGAGAGTAGTGACAAAGGAAAGGGGAATGAGGAGTTTTAGGAGCAATGTAAAGTTGAAAGGGAGAATTGAGTGTATCTTGAGAGTTAATATCCCCAAGGCATGAAGGAGAAGGACAAGGTGGAAGGAGAGCTAGATGTGCTAAAATAGCTACAAGGGTGACTAATGAGAGTGTTGGAAGAATCAAGACAAATAAATGAGGAAGAATAACACATAAATAGAAAGTTGGTGGAGCTAGAAAATGAAACAAAAAAGGCCACACATAACTATACACAACTCCAGAAGCAACTAGAATATGAGATGTAGCAGAGAAAAACCCTAAGTCAAACCTAGAGGAAATAACAAACCACACTAGAAGTCCTCACAAATTGACAAAACAGGGCATTAGAGGAGGTAAAAGATAAAATAGGTCAATGGGAGGAGAGCAATTCCAAGTCCACGCACGACTTGGCCACCACTTAGTTCAAGACGAATGTGAGAAGAATTTAGTGTGATCAAAAGGGCTAAGGAAATAGAAGAGGTGATGTGAGAAAATTAGTAAAGCTTCACCAACACAGTGCTTGAAGTTTTTAAAAGCCATGTGAGAGGACACTGCTGACAACCTTAAAAAGAAGCTCTAGTTTACTATGTAGGAACTCAAGTACAATTTGAAAACAAGAGTACTCTTGCTAGAATATCGGGTGACAAAGAAAGAACATGTGTTGCAATTGAGGGAAGCTAGACTCTTGACAGAGGACTTGAGGATGATCGGGATCATGACTAGTGAAGGAACCACTCTAGCCACCATAGAAGAGCCAATGACATCATCCCTTGCACTTTAGTTAGACTAAGACCCAGAAGAACCCAATTGGCCCATATAATCACAATAAAAAACTATTGTAGAAGCTGAAAGTGAACCCACTTTGTCAAAGGAAATAATAAAGACTATATAAAGGAGAAGGGAGAACGAGGAAATGAGTAGGAGAAGCCTCATGACCACATATTAGGGAGTACTAGATATGCCCTTCCCATAGAGAAGGGAGTATATTTTAATCAATTGGTATAGGGAGATCAATGCATACTAGATCTGCCCTTCCATAGAGAAGGGAGTATATTTCAATAAGTTGGTATAGCAAAATCAATGCATGGGAGTAGTGGGAAACTCAAGAATTCCCAATGCATTTCTCTTTTAACTTTCCACACAAACTTAGGAGAGTCAGTAAGAACCAATTGACCCATAGTCAAAACAAGTGTTCAAGGTGCCCATGATTGTGAGATGCTATGACTTGCAAACAAGATGGAGGAGGAATATATTGGATGACAACATGGAGGCATGTTTACCATTCTACATTGCACTACCCTTTGAAAGGGGGGATTCCAACTACATGCCTTATCCTAGAAGGTATGGGTTGGACTACGACTCCAAAAAACATGGTTACCATTAACACAAACAATCTCCAAAAAATTACCTATCACATAATGACTAGAATCTCAATATTGAGGTATGATTTCCCTCTATTCTACATGTTAGCATTGATAAGCTAAAAGACTCAATGAGAAGGACTTGATTTCCTCCTTCAAACACTTCATTGATAACTTCTCAGCTTGTCCAAACCTACTTATTTTACAAAAAGAGACAAAAAAAACTAAAACAAAAATAGCAAAAGAAAAGAAAAGAACAATACAAACCAAAGGTTCACTAAGAACACTCACAAGCACATCACCTAGGGGTTCTCAAGTTGTTTATGTCTCATCGCATTAGTTGGTGAACTCCATCCCCATCCCCAACCCCCTAGCCCTTCTCCACTCCATAGGCTCTAGGCATATTAAGGGCATGACATTCTGAGGACATAGGTAAACCTATCACCTTGAGCCTTGCAATGCACCTCCCTTTGCACCAATTGGGTCTTCAAGTGTGGGATAACACTCCAAGCTTTCTTGCGTTTAACCCATCTCCTAGTTGTTGCACTCTAACTTGCACAAGTACTCACACCATAATAAGGCAGGTACATACTTGTAAGGAGTGCACATCATTTTCTATTGCATAGCTACAACTTGACCAACCCAATGACATTGGTGGCCCTCATTATCTTGCCTTCTTTCTTTGTTCCCTCAATTGCAAATCAACCCTAGAAGACCAAAGAAAGAAGATAATCCAATCCACACCAACAATGCCCCAAAATTGTAGCATCATTATTAGCCACCCTCTTTCATGATCCACTAACACTAGCCACATATTGCTACCCACCAGGTTGTAGAGTGCCATGGGACTACCACAAGTTTAGGAGGGGGTAATGTTAATCCCTTTTAGGAAGGTAAGACAAGGGAGAGGTGCACAAAAAGAAAGATAAAATTTTAGAATAAGAAGAGAAGCGAAAACTAAAGCATCTCTCAAAAAGCACTTGTGATTTTTGACAAAAATTATTAGATATGGGAAAATTGTAACAATATTTTGTGTGAGGCATGAATCTGAAAATCTTGGCTCAACAAGTTGAAATTTTTTTGTAAAAAACCAAAGTGTGTGCAAATTAAAAATTAAGCCATATATAAAATTAAAAATTGAAAGAATAAGCTCATTCTTGTGTTGTGCAATCTTCTCGAGCTCTCTTCTTGCTTCTTTAGAGAGAGAGAGAGAGAGAGAGAGAGAGAGAGAGAGAGAGAGAGAGAGAGAGAGAGAGAGAGAGAGAGAGAGAGAGAGAGAGAGAGAGAGAGAGAGAGAGAGAGAGAGAGAGAGAGAGAGAGAGAGAGAGAGAGAGAGAGAGAGAGAGAGAGAGAGAGAGAGAGTGTGTGTGTGTGTGTGTGACGTAGAGTATGGGACCATTGTAGGTGAAGCTCTTGTCCCCCTCCTCCTCCTCTTTTTCTTCCATGTGATGCTTGTGCAATGATTGAGGCTATGGAGATGGAGCTTGCTTGAGATGCATCACTTGAGTTGTGAAAGCATTAATGATCCTTTGCAAATAGAGTACAATGAGAAGGTAAATTGGTGAGTTTACTAGGTTTTTTTTGAGAATGTGTAATGTTTGTGAGAGGTAGCCATAGTTACATTACCTAAAATTCTTGAAGCAATAAGCATTCCATTGAGTCCAACATTTAGCTTTTGAAAGTGATGATAATACAAGATAGCCAATCTTTGCCGTAGACAAGTTTGATACATTATTGCATCTTTCCAATAACTATCACATATAAGCACGTCAATATTGACCTTGGTTACATTGGCCACTAAATAGTTCCAAATTTTAGTCACATAATAGATACTGAGAATTGTTATATATTTCATATTTTTTAAATATTTATTTATATATAAATTTCCAATCTTTGAAACATTGTGTTTTCTAATAGGTTGTCTTGAAGATAGATTGGTTGTATGCAGAGTACAAGGGACAAATGTGACATTGAGACTTGGGCCCATCATTTTTTGGTCCATCAACTCCATTGCATTGATGATCACAAGGGAACCATATATCCTTCATGTGCCTTGCAAGTAAGCATTTCTTTTTAGAGATCTAGAGTCTCTTGCTATGCCATGGTTACAAATTGTACCATGAATCCTAAAGGATGACAAATTTTGGACAACACAAATCCCAATATGAATGATAGTGAGGAAGATGATAACATGACATTAGAGGTCCAAGCAAGAAAGAGCTACAACAGTTGAGCTTGTCAACAAATGACAAGGAGAGCAATATAGAGGATACTCAAGAAGAAGCCAATCTCACCAAAAGCATCAGATGATAACATGTCAATCCAAGATCTCAAAGAAGGCATTAGGGATAATATGGACATTGAATCGCTCAATGATCATTCCATCAAAAGCATACATTGAGAAATGTTCGCAAACTCTTGCAACTTGAGAGGCATTTAAGTTGTTTGAATAAATTTTTGTGTATACGTTTTTTGGTATAGTAATGGGGGGAGGGGGGTTGTGGCAAGGAGCCCCATGGTGAGAACCTTTAAAGGTTGACAAGGGTTCAATTCCCCTAGGGTTTGATGTTTCTTTTACAAATATTCAATTTTTTCAATTGTCAAGCCCCAAGCTCTTTGGCTCTCTCAAGCTCTCTCTCTCTCTCTCTTAAGGTTGAAGGATCAAGGTTCAATGAATGTGAAGGTACCATGTATTACCCAATTTGTGTCATAGTAGGAGGGTTTCATTTCATGCAAGACTCATTGATGGCTTTAGCTAGTCTCAAACTCACCATGGCACTTCATGGGCACATTATTATTGTGGTTGTGTTATTTAGTGAAAGTCGAGATCACTACACCCATGCACATTGTATTATCATCCACAATTTTATTTATCACACCAGTGATTGTTGTATGGGCTGTGCACATGAGAATGTAATTGCAATAGCATAAGCTAGGTCCTAGTGGACTAATGTATAAGAATGTATCAATGCATGACTAGACTAGAGTCCACCAAGTGGGTAGGATACCCATAAGAGGATGTAGATTCTAATTCACAAATTGTATAAACCCTAAAATGCAAAAGGGGTGCAAACCCTAAAACAAAATGGGACACCACCCTAGAAAAGGGGCCTAATCCTAGCCCTAATTTTAGTCTATATAAGGGTGGGAGGTCTCATTTGTAATTGCCCTTTTGGTGCATCTATGCTAGAAAGCTCTATCAACTATTAAACATGTATCATTTCTTCTATTCTATTATCTTGTCTCCATTGGAGAGAGAGAGAGAGAGAGAGAGAGAGAGAGAGAGAGAGAGAGAGAGAGAGAGAGAGAGAGAGAGAGAGAGAGAGAGAGAGAGAGAGAGAGAGAGAGAGAGAGAGAGAGAGAGAGAGAGAGAGAGAGAGAGAGAGAGAGAGAGATGTTGGGGGTAAAGGTGTTAGCCTGCTCTTATTTAGTCTCAGTCTGTCATCTCCTGGTTGTGAGCTCCTGTCAGAGTCTGACAGGAGACAGAGGAGCTCTGTCAGTGTGTTTTCAGGCTGCCTTAGTATGTATGCAGCCCTGGGCATTTTACAGCCCAGTTCTGGGCTGTTTTTGGGGTGACTGCCCATTATTTTGGGCAGTCGGACCAGTTCTGGTCAGTCGGACCAGAACTGGCCAGTCGGACCAGATCTGGCCAGTCGGACCAGATCTGGCCAGGTCGGCCAGTTTAGCTGGTCGGCCAGTTTTCTGGCTGGGGGCTATTTATAGCTGCCCCCCCAGTCAGTCCAGCATTCATCTCTTTCATGCTCTGCAGGTTCAGCACTGCTCCCTCCGTCTCCGTCTCCGGCATTGGTGCTGCCTCTGCTTCCAGTCTGTCCTGGTTCCCTCACTGACGCTCCGAGCTGCGTGCAGGGACTGTTCTGTCCATTCCAGTGTATTCAGCATTCATCTCAGTCAGTGCAGATTTTCTTCCTTCATTCTCTGCTTCATCTTTCCTCTCCTCTGTGTTCGTGTTCTTCTTTCGCTGCGCACTCTCACATGGTATCATCGCCAAACTGAGAGCACGGAGGACGCGAGAAATACCTTACTGCTGCTGTTCACAGTCCCACAACAGCCAGGCGATTCCTTCAGGAGGCTGCCAACAGGTCTACACCAGCCAGGCGACTGCATCAGAAGGCTGTACAGCCTGCGTTTGCTGTACACAGGGGCTGCCACGTCATCCAGTGACGCAGCAACCTTGCGTTTGCTGCCAGGCGACCTCCTCTGCTGCAGGGCGACCCTCCTACAGCCTGCGTTTTGCTGTTTTGCAGGTCGCTTCTACCCTGGCTGCTCCTATCCTGCAGGCGACCTCTGTCTGGGCAAGTTCCCGGTGCTGGTGGTCTCGATTCTGGTGTTCGCCATCAGATCTATTTGCGTTTTGCAGATCCAGGTGGCTGTAGGCATTTTCTGCCTGCATCTTGGTGGTTGGTGACCACACTGTTGGTCCTATTTCGTCAGCGGCACAATTTTCTTTGGTATTTTGCAGATTGGAAGATGTCTTACCAGTTTTCAGGCTTTGAAGACTCAGAGGATGAGCTTCTTTCTCATCATTCCTCTGAGCGGAGGCGGGACTATCGTGAAGTTCGACAACGGGATGACCCTCCTCGCACTCGTCCTTCTTCAGTCCATGCATCTCAGAGGGTTCCATCTACTGCGAAGGTTTCTTCAGTGAAGACTGCATCTACTGTGCGGATGCCTTCCTTGATTCCCTCTATCCAGGTGCCGATTCTCCCTTCCTTTCCGAAGGAAGACAAGTTGGATGGTTCCAACTATTCCCTATGGTCATGCAAGGTGGCTTGCATCCTTGATACCTTTGATCTGTGGGATCTTGTTTCTTCGCCCATCGACCGACCCCCCGTGGATTCGTCCGATGGCACCTCTATGGACCGTGCAGCCTTATGGGATCGGCTCAACTCTCGAGCCCGTTCCTTTCTTTTTATGAGTCTCCATGATTCTGTTCTTGTACATGTTCACAGGTTAAAGACCGCGGCGGAAGTCTGGACAAAGCTTGCGTCTTTGTATCAGCACAAGACCTTTGCCCACAAGATTTCCCTGGAGAAGAAGTTGCGGATGCTCAGTCTTGATGGTTCTTCTTCCATGAAGGAGCACATCACGAAGATGGAGGATATGCGAGGCGAGCTTGCCTCTCTTGGTCGTCTGATATCGTCTGAGGATATGGCGATGATTCTGTTGACTCAGCTGCCATCACCCCGCTATGATGTCTTCTACACCAGCCTCATCACTACGAGAACCCGTGAGACTCTCCTATGGGAGGAGCTTTCCCCGCTTGTCTTGGAGCATGACGAGCGACTCAAAGAGGTGGGAGCCAGTGGCTCCACCAAGGCATTTACGGCTGCCACAGGTGGTGGCAAGAAGAAGAAACAAACGAAGGAGAAGTCCAAGGACAAGAAGGAGGAAGATAAGAAGGATGCGAAGGAGAAGAAGCCCAAGTGTCCCCATTGTGGGAAGGGCACTCATCCCGAGGAGAAGTGTTGGCAGAAGTATCCCCATTTGAAGCCTAAGGAGAAGGACTCGAAGGCGGCCCCAGCCACAACAGAATCTGCGTTTGTGCATCTCTTTGTTGAGGAAGACACTGCCCTAGCTTCTACCACTCCGGAGAAGCCTTGGCTCGTCGACAGTGGCGCATCTTCACATATGACCTTCCGTCAGGATTGGCTTCAGGATCTTCGTTCCAGAGGGGGTACAGTCACCATTGGTGACAATTCTACAGTTCCTGTTCATGGAGTGGGGACTTTACCTATGTTTTCCGACAGGCGGTCTTCCTCCGCCAAAGTGCTCTATGTGCCTGATTTGGGTTTTAACCTATTATCTGTGCATGGTCTTACTCAGTTAGGTACCCGCGTTATTTTTACTCAGGATGCAGTCACAGTGGAGGATGCTTCTACAGGTGATGCCCTTTGGACAGGTACACAGGAGGGTGGGCTTTATACGCTCACAGCCTTGGCTGCGCGGACTTCCCATGAGCTTGGGCTACTCTGGCATGCTCGGTATGGTCATTTGAACCTTGATTCTCTTCGCCGGGCTTCTAGGAGGAAGATGGTGGAGGGACTTCCTGATTTCCCTCCTCTTCACACTGTGTGCCCTAGCTGCTTGAGGGGCAAGCAGCACAGGCAGCCTCACCCGCAGGTTGCTTCTAGGAGGGCTACTTCACCGCTTGAGTTGGTTCATACCGACCTTTGCGGACCTATGGGCACGGCCTCCCTTGGGAAGGCCAAGTATTTGATGCTGATTGTGGACGACTTTAGTCGTTATGTGTGGCCTTATTTCTTGGAGTACAAGAGCGAGGCGTACTCCCGTTTCTGTGAGTGGCAGGTGTTTGTGGAGACCCAAACAACTTCCAAAGTCCGTGGTGTTCGAGCTGATCACGGTGGAGAGTTCACTTCTCACCTTTTCTCTCAGTTTTGCAGGGATCATGGTATTCGGGTGGAGTATTCCCATCCGAACACACCATCAGAGAATGGTGTGGTGGAGCGTGCAAATCGGACCATGATTGAGATGGCCCGATCTATGCTGGAGCATAGGAGTCTTCCTCATTTCCTTTGGGGTGAGGCGGTGGCTACAGCGGTGCATATACGCAACCGCTCTCCGACTTCGGCGTTACAGGACATGACTCCATATGAGGCTTTCTTTGGAAAGAAGCCTTCCGTGTCCCATTTTCGCATCTTTGGGTGCGATGCTTTTGTCCATGTGGACAAGAAGAAGAGGAAGACGAAGTTCGACTCTAAGTCGAGAAAGCTTATCTTCGTTGGTTATAGTACGACCACGAAGGGGTATCGGCTCTACGACCCGACGACGCGGCAGGTTGAGGTGAGCAGGGATGTGATCTTTGATGAGGCTTCGGTCTCTGAGGATCCAATTGATGGTTCTATTTCCGATGTTACTTCGTCATCGACGGACCCCCCCCCACCGTCTCTCCCTTCACTTCCTTCCAGGATCATCCTTAGCACCCCCCCTATTCCTCCTCCTCCTTCGGCTTCCCTTACCCCTTTGGTGGATGTGCCTTCGTCTTCTACGAGCTCTTCTACCGCCTCTTCGGGATCTTCACGGGATACACAGCCTTCTTCAGATGCGGAGGATTTACCTTCACTCGGTGAGGGGGAGTCCCTCTCCGATTCGGGTGCTTTACAGGTTCCGGAGAACCCCCGGTCTCCCTCACAGAAGGAGTCTCTCAGGATTCCTTTATGGTATCGCCGGCTCATGCAGGATTCAGGTGTTACTCACTTTCCTGCCTCTTCTACAGGTCCTCGTCGATCAGCCCGTTTACAGGCCCAGCGGGACAGTTCACTATGTGTGAACTATGCTCTTATGTCACAGATTCTTCAGGATTCTGAGCCTTCCACAGTGGAGGAGGCTCTTGCACAGGATATTTGGAGACAGGCTATGCAGGCCGAGCTCGACTCCATCGAGCGAAACCATACGTGGGAGCTTGTACCGCGTCCCGCGAAACGGAAGGTGATTGGTGTGAAATGGGTCTTTAAGACCAAATATCTTGCAGATGGCTCCTTGGACAAGCATAAAGCTAGGCTTGTTGCCAAGGGTTTTGCCCAGCGTGCAGGGTTGGATTACTTTGAGACTTTTGCTCCTACAGCTAGGATGTCCACCATCCGAGTGCTTTTGGCTCTTGCTGCACATCACCGTTGGCCTGTCTATCAGATGGACGTCAAGTCTGCTTTTCTGAATGGCGTTCTTGAGGAGGAGATTTATGTTTCACAGCCTCCTGGTTTTCTTGTGCAGGGGAAGGAGGATCATGTCTACAGGCTGCGGAAGGCTCTTTATGGCCTAAAGCAGGCCCCTCGTGCTTGGTACCAGCGGATTGACCGCTTCTTTATACAGAGTGGCTTTGCGCGCTCCGCTTATGATCCCAACCTCTACTTACGGGTTGTGGATTCTCTTTCGGTGTTTCTCATCTTGTATGTGGATGATCTTATTATTACAGGGAGCGACACTCAGCAGGTGGAGCATACATGGTCCATTCTACAGCAGGAGTTTGACATGACGGATCTAGGGATCCTTCACTTCTTTCTAGGTCTGGAGATCTATCAGATGGCACAGGGCATTTTTATCTCGCAGCACAGGTACATCTCCGAGCTTCTTTCGGAGTTTGATATGGCTGAGTGTCGGCCTATCTCATGCCCTATGGACCCTGAGTCCAAGCTTTTGACAGCTGGAGTTCCTCTTACCGATCCCACCCGTTACAGGTGCCTTGTCGGCTCTCTTATCTGGCTGCTTCACACTCGGCCGGATATCTCCTTTGTGGTGGCTTTATTGTCTTCCTTTATGCAGACTCCTACCCAGGATCACTGGCAGGCGGCCCTGCGGGTTCTTCGCTATTTGCAGGGGACTCGATCCTTTGGGATCATGTATGGAGATGGGATTACCCTTTCTGGATGGAGTGATTCTGATTGGGCAGGTGATGTGGATTCGCGACGATCCACTACAGGTTATGCTTTCACCCTTGGATCTGGTGCTGTCTCTTGGAGCAGCAAGAAGCAGCCTACTGTGGCACTTTCTTCTACAGAGGCTGAGTATCGGGCCCTATGTTCGACCGCTATGGAGGCAGTTTGGCTCCGTCGCTTACTCGCGGAGATTGGCTTTTCCCAGACCGGACCTACGGAGCTGCGCGTGGATAACCAGAGTGCTCTTGCTCTGGCCAAGAACCCGGTGTTTCATGCTCGTACGAAGCACATTGAGGTTCAGTATCACTATGTTCGAGAGCGGATCGTGGATTCGGAGCTGGTGGTGGTCTATTGTCCTACGGCGGCCAATGCAGCTGATCTCTTTACGAAGCCTTTGCCTCAGGCTTCTTTGCTTCATCACATGCGGTTCTTGGGTCTTCAGTCTCTCCCAGGAGTTGAGAGGGGGTGTTAGCCTGCTCTTATTTAGTCTCAGTCTGTCATCTCCTGGTTGTGAGCTCCTGTCAGAGTCTGACAGGAGACAGAGGAGCTCTGTCAGTGTGTTTTCAGGCTGCCTTAGTATGTATGCAGCCCTGGGCATTTTACAGCCCAGTTCTGGGCTGTTTTTGGGGTGACTGCCCATTATTTTGGGCAGTCGGACCAGTTCTGGTCAGTCGGACCAGAACTGGCCAGTCGGACCAGATCTGGCCAGTCGGACCAGATCTGGCCAGGTCGGTCAGTTTAGCTGGTCGGCCAGTTTTCTGGCTGGGGGCTATTTATAGCTGCCCCCCCAGTCAGTCCAGCATTCATCTCTTTCATGCTCTGCAGGTTCAGCACTGCTCCCTCCGTCTCCGTCTCCGGCATTGGTGCTGCCTCTGCTTCCAGTCTGTCCTGGTTCCCTCACTGACGCTCCGAGCTGCGTGCAGGGACTGTTCTGTCCATTCCAGTGTATTCAGCATTCATCTCAGTCAGTGCAGATTTTCTTCCTTCATTCTCTGCTTCATCTTTCCTCTCCTCTGTGTTCGTGTTCTTCTTTCGCTGCGCACTCTCACAAAAGGCACCTCTACTTAGCCACCCGTGTATTACTACACTAACAGTACTCACCACTGCACACTACAGGTGGTGGGCACTCGTCACCGTCACTTTATTCTTTATTATTTTAGTGACAGTTTGAATAAAGGAAGGCCCGGTTACACATTGTGACTGTTGAAGTTTCCATTTGGTCTCTCTCTCTCTTGCCATAGCTCTTCCAAGAAAGCTTCGATCTTTCTCACCTTTCAATTGGTATCAGATCATGGTTGCTCGAGCATTCCGACTTGGTTCATGACTCCTTTAGCTTCCTATCGATTACCTACACTCATTGGGTCTCCTTCTCGGCAGCCATAGCCGACTCTCCCGAGCTCCCATCACTCCCACGTTTCCCGAGCACCTACCCAGCCCATTTGGGCACCCTCATGGCATTCCTTCAGAGGTATTGGAGCTCTATTTTGTTATTTAACTTCAGTCCACAGGTGTTATGAAGCAGGGCAGCCATGTCCTCTTGCTTCTTGTGATGCCTACTCTCTACCGGTGACTTTGCCCTTCAAGAGGAAGCTCCTAGGGGTCCTTGACTACTCCCTTGACCTTGCCTTGACCTTTCCTTGACCTTTCCTTGACCTTGCCCAATCCTTCCACATGCCCCACATCAATTTGGGCCAACTTGAAGACCTGCAAAAAATTTGTTTTTTACTTCAGCCCTCCCTTGGCACTCATTGGCAGCTTGAAAACACTTCATTTGGCACTTGGGAGCACCCCTTGATGCTCGACATTGGTGGTTATCATTGGCATTGATTTGTGGACTGATTATGCCTCAGTCCAAGACTATTTTCCACAATCCATAGGCAGCCACAAACAATGTTACATCAGCATTTTATGTTTATGCTTGGTTGGCATTGACATTGGTTGCTCAGTTGGTCCTAAATGCTCCCTGAATGCTAGGGGAATGTATGCCTATGATATGAGATGCTTTTGGGGCTGAATTTGCTCAGTCATTGACTATTTTATACAGTCCACAGGCAACCCAAAACACAACCCTCTCTCATTACACTTTATGATCATGCTACATAGTCATTTGATGCCCGATTATGCTCGGGTTGGTGCCTATACATAGGGAAAAGTATGCCTACGGTTTGTCTATGGTTTTGAGCTTGGATTGAGCCAGTGTTTGCTCAATTTTGGATATTTATCTGGGCTGAAGTTATTTGCTTATGTTTGGATATGCCTATTGGATTCGGGCTATGTCTTGGATGTATACATTGATCTAGTGACTCTTCGGGATTGACATAGAGCTTGGATTTGCTCTCAAATCATTGCTCGAGTTTGAGCTCACTTTGCATAGCATTGGGATCTTCATCTCTGATGTACTTATGGCATGTACTTTGCTTATATTTGACTAGTCTTAACATGCTTGGCCTATGCCACTACTACATGCCCGTTACATTATTTGGAGTTGGATGCTACTGAGCCTTGCTTTGGCTTGACATTTGATTTCTTGAAGCTTACTTTGGCTATTTCTCAGCTTGCCAGAGTTACAATTTGGATGTACTTGAGGTCTATGGATGCTATGTACGGATGCTATATGGCCTATATGCTCATGAGGCCTTATTGATGCTTGATCTTGGACCTTTTGGCACTAGTGCCATCATTTGCCCTTGTTGAGATTCTTTGCTTGATATTTACAGCTTTTGTACTAGTGGGAGCATCTTGAAATGCTTGGCAGACATTGAGTAGGTAGTTTATGCTACTTGAGCATTCGGATACTTGAGACTGGGATCTTCACTTGGATGTTGCATGGTTGATATGCGATATGCAGTGTTCCTCACAGATGTACTTAGGTTGATTTGGGCTTTGCACTCCCTGAGCATACACCTGTTTGTGTCAGGTCTTGCCAGTGTTGTGTACACTTTGCCCTATTTCACAGGGGGTGTGCAGGCTTACTGACGGATTCATTTGACATGCTTGGGTGTTTGCTCGATGTCCATATGACTCTCACATGCTAATTGATGTCCGCTTGATGCTGTTTATTTTTTGACAGTCTCAGTGGTTGACTTAGTGCATTCATTTTGCCCACAATTTTTTGCTCTCATTGTACGTGGCTATAATTTATTACATCAAGCAGTTATGCATGGATTGATGCAAAATTTTCATGCTAAATCATCCAGATTTTATGTACTTTTAATGGTAGTTAGTGGGAAGCATCATTAGCTATCAATTCATGGTCATTTTGCCTTGGTTTTGGTGGTATTTTGGTTGTTTACAGTAGAAAACAACAAGCAGTTTTGCACTATTTGCATCGTTTTGGACTGCAACATGGCATCTTCTTCCACTACTGCATCTTCTTCCACTGATAGTGGAAGAAGATGCCATACTATTTGCATCGTTTTGCATTGTTTGCATCATTTTGCACTATAGTATGGCATCTTTTTTGATTGATAGTGCTATCTTCAATATCACTAAGCTTGATGGTATGAATTATGCCTACTGGAAGAGCCAAATTTGGCAAGTATTGGTGCAAAAATAGCAGATAAAGCCACTAAGGATGCATGGCGAGAAGCTTGAAACTATGATTGATGACGAATGGGATGAGCTTGATGAGTTATGCAAGTCCACCCTAATCTTGTCTCTCACTAAACAGGTGCATTACAATGTGGTTGAGGAAGCATAGAGTGCTTGGCAACTTTGAGATAAAATCAAGAACCTCTATGACAAGGAAAGTCCAGCAAGTCAGATGTATTGGTTGAAGCAACTTATGGACCTGCGCATGAAGGAGAATATAACGATGTCTGCTCATTTGAGCTAGTTCCATGCTATTCTCAATAACTTGACTTCGTAGGGTATTACCTTCAATGATGAGGTTACTCCATTGTTTTTGCTTGGGACTCTGAGTGAGTCATGGGATGTATTTTGCACTGCCTTATGTGCTCCTGCTACTATTTCGAACTTGACTGATGTAGAGAGTGAGATCAACTGTAAGAACTTGGATATCTCTCGTGTGTTGCATGCTTTGATTGTTAGAGGCAGAGATGGTAATGGAAAGAATGACCATGGGTATGGATGTGGCAGAGACTCGCAGAAGTCTAGGTTTAAGTTTCGTGGTAAGTCACGCAACAAGTCTCGTGGGAGAAATGCTAATGTGACATATCATCATTGCAGCAAGAAGGGTCATATACGCCCACAGTGTCATGAGTTGTGTGATGAGAAGTGCAAAGAGAAGGGGAAAGACAAAGTACAAGAAAAGTCCTTTGATCGCAGCATGGTACCTGCGAAATCCAGTGTGAAAATAGAGGAAATCAATTTCATGCAGACTGATGACTTCGATGGGGAGTACATACTTGCAGCTAGTTCTTGTGATGCTATGCGGTTGACCGAGGTTCACTCTATGTATGCGCAGTGCTAGCTTTTGGATTCTGGTGCTTCATTTCATGATACACCATGCTGTGAATGGTTTCACTCCTACCGCACTGTCTCTGGTATATTCCAGGAGGAGTCATGTGCTCCAGTATAGATTGCACAGCCAGTTGGATAGCTTGCAGTAGTAGTTGGTACACATGGCCAAGGTGTTGGACATGATGCTAGACATGTAGTAGAGCCTACAGTGAGACGGTCTACCAGAGCTAGATGTCCACTTGATTGATTTGAGCCCTCGGTGCATTATGTCTTGGTTATAGATGTAGCAGAGCCTCTCACCTATGATGAGGCTATGTGTAGGGGTGACAGTCACTTGTGGGAGAGGGCTATGCAGTCTGAGGTGGACTCCCTACATAAGAATATAAGCCTTTATGAAAAGATCTGCCATCAACATAAACCAGAATGATAAAAGGGACACCATCCTCATGTTGGACATATAATGTGTTCTCAATGGGACTATTCTACAAAAACAGATGCAATCAAGTATACATGTATCTTCTAATACCAAGCCCAAGGTGCTTGCTCCAAAACCATACAAAGCCTTTTGCAAATTGGTTTCCTTTTTTTTTTCTTTCCCTTTTTGCACAAACCATAAGGCTAAAAAACATACACTTCCTCATGTAAATCACCATTCAAAAATGTAAATTTGATCTCCAACTAATGTTCATTCCACCCATTATGAGCTGCTAATAGTCCACATATGCATAATGGATCTATTTTGCCTAGATTGTTCTTCTTGTAGCAAAACAAAGACCAACTCAAAAAATGACAAAGCATTCAAATTTCCTTTCATCATCAAAGAAAGAGTAGATGCAAAACTTTGATAAGAATCAATAAAAATATTGAGAATAATCTACATAAATAAACTATCTTATGGGAAAATCTCATTTATAGCAATCAATTGTTCCTTAAGTTCTTTGATCTTTGTAAAAAAAAAAACCCCATGGAGTTACATTTATCCATTGTTTACTTTCTAACTACTTATGTAGGTAAGTAGGACTTGCCTCATTTCTTCCTTGATACAAATTGCAAGAGTATCCCAAGTATCCTTGGCTATCTTAATTGAGTGAATATGTGGGATCATGGTATGTTTAATAGGGGATTTTATTTTTGTAAGCTTTCCTTTTCATTATTTTTCATATAATCCTTTAATTTTTTTTTTTCATGCAACTTATCCATTCTACATATAAATATATTTATGCAACATATCCCCACATGGAAATATCCTATGTCATACATGATTTGCATGCATACATTCTACTATAGGTCCTTGCTTGTGTCTAAGACAAAAAATGCATAGAAACTATAGACATGAAGTGATAAGAAAAGAAAATAACAATTCTTCACTAATACAAAAAGAGTATGACATTTTTATTTAGACCAAAGCTGTTAAAAAAATATAAAAACAAAACCAACATGGCATATTCAACATAACCAACCAGTTTAGGGTAAAAGTATTTCCTTCTTGTGTCCAATATATGAACACACATCAAGAAAACAGAACCATAATGGCATATTCTCAACATAACCAACCAAAAACTAGTAAAACATATGTACCATTAGGATAAGGTATGTTCTCTTAAGCACAAATCAAAGATCATAATGCATGCAAAATCTCTTAGAAAAAAGTGAGTAGAGTCTCCTTTGTACTAGCAAGCATTTTTCAACATAATATACCAATGACACTCACTCAGGCTTCGATGTGGAATTTAAGGCAAAGTAATGATAGGGAAAGAAAAACCAATATAGTCACATGGCATAGTTATCAATTGACAAACTATAGTCACATGACAAAGTACGTGATAAACATATAAAAGTAGCAGCAAAATAAAATGTCTATAGTCTCAAAAAGCACACTGTCTATCTCTAGACTCATTTAATATCTCATCTCCTCTACACTAGCATGTACCAAACTATTGCACCCTACAAACACATCCAAAACATAGTCACAGCGCTCTGTAAATGTAGCCAATATCCACCTTACCATATCAGCAATCAAATAAATTCCATTGAGGAAAGCTCTCGGCTAACCGGGACCACCCTGCCGCAGGATGGACTCGACAGTCACATCCACCACGCTTCCCTCGGGGGTTGTTTTAGTTATCTAATTACCTACCACATTGTGTTTGACACATAAAAGCAGCTTCCTTAATTAACCCATTAATCACAGGTTCCTTTACGTAATTTAGGGCATAGACACTAAGACAACATAAAACAAGATTAAACACTTCCTTAACTTATCTTTAGATTAATGTTTGTCTCCCGCCCATAGAGGAGAATTAAGTGTCCCTTTCTGCCTCCACAGAAAAATCCTTCCGTCTCCCGCCGGCAATAAAAAACTTGAAGGTTTATCCTACCAAGATTATGCCTTGTAACCAGTGTCAAGGCCTCGAGATCCCATTTGGAGTCATATAGAACACTTGTGTAGGGTCCGAAGGCATTGGGATGTACGGCCAGAGCCTGCTGGCACCCAAGCGTCCTCCTACGCCAAGTAATTTCCATGGAGAGACCTCTCGCGGCGGGCTTGGTTCACATTCCCGGTGCGGATTCATAACCCCCTTGGTTAGGGTTTGGCAGTTCATGGGGGTAGCTAGCGCCATCATTCCTTAATTATCCATTTAGGAAATCATCCACAACTGAAGCAACCAGCCTAATAACATTACTAGGGAAAACATCCCTTTTGTACCCATGGCAATTTATCCTTACAGTTCCCCCCCATGAAAATATAATCACTTGGATACTCATCCAAAACCACAACCAATCCTTAAGTATCCTTTCGGAAACAATGAAGCTGAAACAACTAGCCTAACATCATTTAACTAGGAAAACATCCTTTCCTAATGCAGCAAGTAACCACTCTGCTTAATAACCTCTTTTCCATCTCAAACAAGGTCAACCCTCATTAGAAACATCAATGATAAACCATCTCAACAGTTCCAAGCAACATGCTTAGCATAAATCCACTACCATAAAGTTCACTCTCCCCCTTGGGTTAGGGCTTCGCAAGGTCAATTTAACAAATTCCTTCTAGATCCTTTAAATGATCTAAGTGGTCTTCCCCTTGATCCTGATTTGATCAAGGCTAACATTGCCCTATTGTTTCAAACATAGACAAGTTTGGTGGTTTGTACAACATTCCTGTTAAGGTGAAGTTCCTTTCCTGAATACCCTCAGCATTCTTCCTTAGGTCGATTGCAACCCGCAAGATCCGATACCTTGGGAATTGGGGTTTTCCCTAAGTTCGCCTTTGCTTGTAAGGAACAAGAATCTACATAGTCGAATGCCAATTCAACTCGCGCTTTTCGAGTTATGGACTGGTGATCCACCCTTTCCAACGACCTTAGCATCGACTAGGTCTTCATAGGAAATTTTCCCTAGATAGTTTACCTATCTAACTCCTAAATGTTGTTGCGCATTGAGTCCACTAGGACGTCCTTACCCTAGTATGTAAGTCTCCCCTTCTTGGAAGAACAAGAGAATTTTTCCATCCCAAGTTCTAATGCATTTAAACTATATTTACGAACTTATAATTTACCATAAATTCTAGGACTTAGAAAAACCCGATTTTGATTTGCAGGTGTTGTGACATTAACAGTTCCACTTGATTTGGTCTGCTTATTTTCCCCTTTTGCAGCTCCCACTCTCGTACTTCTATCACATCGGACGAGCTCTGGTCCTTCTTCCTCAAAGTGCAAACCTTGCAAGGAACTCCATAGCTTTGCTAGAAATTCAGCAGCCCTCAATTTGAAGGGATAGTGGCAATGTTCCCGCGGTTTAAGTGAGGGGGAAGGATGAGTAGGAGAACAAGGCTTAAGGGGGGGGAGACCTTAGAAGGTTCTAGAACCTTCTCTTTCTCTCTCATTCTCTCTCTCTCTTCTTCTTCTTCTTCTCCTCCTCTCTCTCCCTCTTCTTCTCCTTCTTCTTCTCCTTCTCTCTCCCTCTTCTTCTCCTTCTTTCTCTCCCTTCCTCCGCTTCTTCTTCTTCTTCTTCTCCTTCTCTCTCTCCCTCTTCTTCTTCTTCTTCTTCTTCTTCTTCTTCTCCTCTCTCCCTCTTCTTCTCCTTCTTCTTCTTCTTCTTCTTCTCTCTCTCCCTCTTCTTCTTCTTCTTCTTCTTCTTCTTCTTCTTCTTCTTCTTCTTCTTCTTCTTCTTCTCCTCTCTCTCCCTCTTCTTCTTCTTCTTCTCCTCCTCTCTCCCTCTTCTTCTCGTTCTTCTTCTCCTTTTCTCTCTCCCTCTTCTTCTCTTCTTCTTCTCCTCTCTCTCGCTCTTCCTCTCCTTCTCTCTCTCCCTCTCCTTCTTCTTCTCCTCTCTCTCTCCCCCTCTCCTTCTTCTTCTTCCTCTGGGCAGCACGGCGGCGTTATTTTTTATCCCGAGGAAGGGGGGTTTTTGACGACCGGGGGGGGGGGGGGGGTGCGTTGTACTCTAGACGGAGGGGTGGAGCTTACTACAGTTGGAGGCGGGGGGCACTGTGTCCTCCAGCTCCACGAGGGGGCTCCTTTTTTAATGGGGGAGGGAGGTGGTATGGGGGAGGGGAGATGGCTGTTCTCAGCTGCCACCCTCTACTTGGGGGCATGGCCTCCCCTCTCTTCCTTAACTCACACACACACTCTCTCTCCCCGCCATGCAGGCAACATGGGGAGAGTAAAAAATATTGTCTTAATGTCCTCATCTCGAATGCACTTAGGGTTGATTGATGACAAGTTATCATTAGGTTCTAGAACCTGTGGGTTAGGACCCATCACGCTTCTGCTGCACAACTCCGTTCATGTTGCACAGCCCTTAGCTTAAGCAGTTTTGCTCTGATAACAACTCTAACGTGCCTGCCGCGCAAATTGTGGGACACGTCTTAGCACTCCATAGAGAGATCAATCTAGAAGACGCCGCCCGACACTCCCAATGAATGACACGGGGTTTGCCAACTAGGGTCTCTCGAGTCTACCTCGTAACGGAACTTATCCGGCCGTTCCCACTAGGATCAACCTGAAGTCTGGGTTCCTAGCAGTCGAGTCTTCCTAACAGCCTTCTAACGTCCGTCGATAGCTGCTCCACTTTATGTAGATACAACTGGACCAAGGCAGACTCATACCGCACTTGGTTCAAAGAGAATGGGAAATGAGAGGGATGCATTGCTCAACCTCTCTGCCTGTAAGGCATAGTCCCATTCCGGTCCCCTAAAAAGGCATGAATCAGGTTTTTAACTTACAAGTTCTAAGGTCCTTGTCTATCTAACATTCGCATCAAGTGAGGAAAGCTCTTGGCTAACCGAGACCACCCTGCCGTAGGATGGACCCGACATTCACATCCACCATGCTTCCCTCAGGGGTTGTTTTAGCTATCTAGTTACCTACCACATTGTGTTTGACACATAAAAGCAGCTTCCTTAATTAACGCGTTAATCATAGGTTCCTTTATGTAATTTAGGGCACAGATACTAAGACAAGATAAAATAAGATCAAACACTTCCTTAACTTATCTTCAGATTAATGTTTGTCTCCCACTTGTCTCCCGCCCATATAGGAGAACTAAGTGTCCCTTTCTGCCTCTGTAGAAAAATACTTCCGTCTCTCGATACAAAAAAACCCGAAGGTTTATCCTACCAAGATTCTACCTTGTAACTAGTATCAAGGCCTCGAGATCCCATCTGGAGTCACGTAGAACACTTGTGTATGGTCTAGAGTCATTGGGATTTACCGTCAGAGCCTCCTTGGCACCCAAGCGTCCTCCTATGCCAAGTAATTTTCACGGAGAGACCTCTCACGGCAGGTTCAGTCCACATTCTCGGCACGGATTCATAACCCCCTTGGTTAGGTTTTGGCGGTTCGCGGGGGTAGCTAGTGCCATCCTTCCTTAATTATCCGTTTAGGAAATCATCCACAGATGAAGCAACCAGCCTAATAACATTTACTAGGGAAAACATCCCTTTTGTTCCCATGGCAATTTATCCTTACAGTTCCCGCCATGAAAATATAATCACTTGGATACTCATCTAAAACCACAACCAATCCTTAAGTATCCTTTCGGAAACAATCAAGCTAAAAGAACTAGCCTAACATCCTTTAACTAGGAAAATATCATTTCCTAATCCAGCAAGTAACCACTTTGCTTACTAACCTCTTTTCCATCTCAAACAAGGTCAACCCTCATTAGAAACATCAATGGTAAACCTGTGAGAAATGCGGGATCTAGAGCATGGCAAAAGCTATGGAGGTTGGAAGGTAGAGATAAACCTCATGATGACATAGACAAAGAAGACAAGATTGTTACACAAGTGAATTAGGTTTCAAGATTGAGACTTGAACTCATAAACACAATCTTGTGTAGGACTGACAATGACACAGAGACTTGACACAAAGAGACAAGTACTATTGCATTATCATCATATGAAAGTGATAGTCAAGTACATCATTATATAGGATTGCTTGGTAGCACATTTCATCCACTGTGCATATGGGATTCTGTCTCTCTTCCTAGAATAAACTGCATCTTCCTAACCTAGCTGTTCCATACAAAGGGGCATACACAAGGTGTGATTGACAGATTCTCAACACCCCTCCTCAATCACAACTAGGAAAGGCACAAAGTGTGTAGAGGCTGTAATGAGAACCACCTGCAAAGTGTGGGCATACCACAGACATGGCAAAACACCAGAGGCTGTCGTAGAAAAAGCTAAGTGTGGGTACCATAAACATGGTGGACATTCAGAGGCTGTAACAGGGGCCTCACAAAGTGTACAGGGACTGTAATGCCAAGTTACATAAGGAGTTTACATAGCTTATGGCAGGAAGCATTAAGGCAGGTACAATGCTTTTAAAACAGAAAATGAGAGATAAGGACCGATAGGCCCTTGTGGTCTTTTTCAGCATATGCTATTTCTTTGTCAGCATCATGGAAAATCTTCTTATCTTTCTTCTCTTCTTCATGATCTTCTTGGTCTGTTCCTTTATTGACTTTGCTTGTAGCATTTTTGAGTTTGCTCTTCTAGTTGTCCCCCTCAAGCAAAGTGGTAGACATGTCTTCAGAATCTTCAAATGGATTCATTGATTTCTCTTTGGTGTAGGTAGCTCCATTTCCTTCTGCAAGTAGAGTAAGAACATCTTCTATGTCATGTAGATAAGCAACACAAGTCATGTTACTCTTCATGAAGTGTATCCACATAGAAATTTTCCTGATTTTCATTGATATGACCAAGAATCAGCTTCAAATCTGATATAAATCAGTAAGAGTGTTGTACTCAAGTGTATCAAAGGATACAAGAAGAATAGTGTCAAATAACACTTGATAAGTATCAATAGATACTGTTCTTGATGAGCCTGATGTTGATGCTGGATCTTCTTGAACCTTCTTCTTGTTGATTTTGATGTTTTGATTTCTTGCTGAAGACTGAGTTTTGGAGTAGATAAGTGTAGCAAAACCTTCAGTTGAGTGAGAAGTATGAGTTGGAAGAGGAGCTTGATTTCTTCAACTCTTTCAAATCTTCCAAGCACAAATCTCCCCTCCTTGATGTGATTTGATGAGTAACCCTTGTTAGAATCTTCAGTGTTTAGTCAGATCTGAGTGGCAAGAGCTTTGTTTGAGTCCTGAGGAGAGAGTAACTGATGAATTTCTGAGCTTGAAGCTCAAAGCTATGGCTGCCTGAGTTTAGGGTTCCTAGATCCGACTGTTCTTTTCACTGTAGCAGCACGTAGGAGTAAAATTTTTAAGAACCCTCTTAGCTGGAGTTGGCCCACTATATGGCCTACTAAAGCCCCATAAAAGCCCCTTCAATGGCTGCCCCTATGCTGAGCTATAGCAGGTCGTTTAGGCAGCTGCGAAAAAACTGCGCCAGATTGGGGAGATCAGCAATGGCACGCCGTACTGCGCACAATGTTGACGTTTTTCATGCTGGGAAGTTGCGACTAGAACTGTAGAAGATATTCTCAGAAGAAAGCGTGAGGAGATAAGGTCTGTAGAGGGAGATCTCAACCCTCTATCAGAGGTATGTCCAGGCTGGCTATGGTGGCCACAGGACAGAACCACAGAAGAATGACAATGCTAAAGTTATAGGAGCCCAATGTCAGTGATTGATGTGTCAAGAAGAAGCTCTGGAAGTAGGGGAACACTTTCCCAGAAGGAAGCAAGTGAAGGTATGCCCTGTAAGTGGAGATCCAGCTCCTCCAATAGAGGTAGGTTGCAGGTTGGCTATGGCTGCCAAGGGGTAGAGAGTGAAAATGAAGTTGGAGATTAAGTCAACCACTTGAGCTGAGCTGGATAGAGATCATGAGAGACTGAGGGAGCAGAGAGAGAACCTGAAACATGCTAAGCCATGCTCAGCTGCGCTCTGATACCATGTGAGAAATGCGGGATCTAGAGCATGGCAAAAGCTATGGAGGTTGGAAGGTAGAGATAAACCTCATGATGACATAGACAAAGAAGACAAGATTGTTACACAAGTGAATTAGGTTTCAAGATTGAGACTTGAACTCATAAACACAATCTTGTGTAGGACTGACAATGACACAGAGACTTGACACAAAGAGACAAGTACTATTGCATTATCATCATATGAAAGTGATAGTCAAGTACATCATTATATAGGATTGCTTGGTAGCACATTTCATCCACTGTGCATATGGGATTCTGTCTCTCTTCCTAGAATAAACTGCATCTTCCTAACCTAGCTGTTCCATACAAAGGGGCATACACAAGGTGTGATTGACAGATTCTCAACAAAACCATCTCAACAGTTCCAAGCAACATGCTTAGCATAAATCCACTACCATAAAGTTCGCTCTCCCCCTTGGGTTAGGGCTTCGCAAGGTCAATTTAACAAATTCCTTCTAGATCCTTTAAATGATCTAAGTGGTCTTCCCCTTGATCCTGATTTGATCAAGGCTAACATTGCCTTATTGTTTCAAACATAGACAAGTTTGGTGGTTTGTACAACATTCCTGTTAAGGTGAAGTTCCTTTCCTGAATACCCTCAGCATTCTTCCTTAGGTCGATTGCAACCCGCAAGATCCGATACCTTGGGAATTGGGGTTTTCCCTAAGTTCGCCTTTGATTGTAAGGAACAAGAATCTACATAGTCGAATGCCAATTCAACTCGTGCTTTTCGAATTATGGACTGGTGATCCACCCTTTCCAACGACCTTAGCATCGACTAGGTCTTCATAGGAAATTTTCTCTAGATAGTTTACCTATCTAACTCCTAAATGTTGTTCGCATTGAGTCTACTAGGACGTCCTTACCCTAGTATGTAAGTCTCCCCTTCCTGGAAGAACAAGATAATTTTTTAATCCCAAGTTCTAATGCATTTAAACCATATTTACGAACTTATAATTTACCATAAATCCCACGTCTTAGAAAAACCTGATTTTGATCCGCAGGTATTGAGACATTAACAGTTCCACTTGATTCGGTTTGTTTCTTTTCCCATTTCGCAGCTGCCACTCTCGTACTTCGATCGAGTCAGACGAACTCTTGTCCTCCTTCCTCAAAGTGCGAACCTTGCAAGGAACTCCATAGCTTTGCTAGGAATTCGACAGCCCTCAATTTGAAGGGAATAGTGGCAATGTTCCCACGGTTTAAGTGAGGGGGAAGGATGAGTAGAAACAAGTCTTAAGGTGGGGGGGAGACCTTAGAAGGTTCTAGAACCTTCTCTTTCTCTCTCATTCTCTCTTTTCTTCTTCTTCTTCTTCTCCTCTCTCTCCCTCTTCTTCTCCTTCTTCTTCTCCTTCTCTCTCCCTTTTCTTCTCCTTCTTTCTCTCCCTTCCTCTTCTTCTTCTTCTTCTTCTCCTTCACTCTCTCCCTCTTCTTTGTCTTCTTCTTCTTCTCCTCTCCCCCTCTTCTTCTCCTTCTCTCTTTTCCTCTTCTTCTTCTTCTTCTTCTCCTCTCTCCCTCTTCTTCTCCTTCTCTCTCTCCCTTTTCTTCTCTTCTTCTTCTCCTCTCTCTCCCTCTCCCTCTCCCTTTCCTTCTCTCTCTCCCTCTTCTTCTTCTTCTTCTTCTTCTTCTTCTCCTCTCTCTGTCTCCCTCACCTTCTTCTTCTTCCTCTGGGCAGCACAGTGGCGTGATTATTTATCATGGGGGGGGGGGGGAGGGGGGGGCACTATTCTCCAGACGGAGGGGGGGGATGTGTCCTCCAACCCCATGAGGGGGCTCCTTTTTTAATGGGGGAGGGAGGTGGTATGGGGGAGGGGAGACGGCTATTCTCAACTGCCACCCTCCACCTGGGGGGACTGCATGCCCCCTCTCTTCCTTAACTCACACACACCCTCTCTCTCTCCGCCATGCGGGCAACACGGGGAGAGAGGGGGAGAGTAAAAAATATTGTCTTAATTAAAAAAAATTAAATAGGGGGGGGGGTTCTCATGGGGGGGAAGGCATGGGGGTCACGGGGGGGATATTACATCCTCTCCTCCTTAGAGAAATCGAGATGTCCTCATCTCGAATGCTCTTAGGGTTCATTGATGACAAGTTATCATTGGGTTCTATAACCTGTGGATTAGGAGTGATCACGCTTCTGCTGCGCAACTCTGTTCATGTAGCACAGCCCTTAGCTTAAGCAGTTTTGCTCTGATACCAACTATAACGTGCCCGCCCCTTAAATTGTGGGACACGTCTTAGCAGCCCATCGAGAGATCAATCTAGAAGATGCCACCCGGCACTCCCAAGGAATGACACAGGGTTTGCCAACTAGGGTCTCTCGAGTCTACCTCGTAACGGAACTTATCCGGCCGTTCCCACTAGGATCAGGGTTCCTAGCAGTCGAGTCTTCCTAACAGCCTTCTAGTGTCCGTCGATAGCCGCTCCACTTTACGTAGATACAACTGGACCAAGGCAGACTCATACCACACTTGGTTCAAAGAGAATGGGAAATGAGAGGGATGCATTGCTCAACCTCTCTGCCCGTAAGGCATAGTCCCATTCTGGTCCCCTAAAACGGCATGAATCGTGTTTTTAACTTAGAAGTTCTAAGGTCCTTGTCTATCTAACATTCGCATCAAATAAATTCCAATGAGGAAAGCTCTCGGCTAACCGAGACCACCCTACTATAGGATGGACCCGACAGTCACATCCACCATGCTTCCCTCGGGGGTTGTTTTAGTTATCTAATTACCTACCACATTGTGTTTGACACATAAAAGAAGCTTCCTTAATTAATCTGCTAATCACAGGTTCTTTTACGTAATTTAGGGCACAGACACTAAGACAAGATAAAACAAGATCAAACACTTCCTTAACTTATCTTCAAATTAATGTTTGTCTCCTGCCCATAGAGGAGAATTAAGTGTCCCTTTCTCCCTCTGCCGAAAAATCCTTCCATCTACCGGCAATAAAAAACCCGAAGGTTTATCCTACCAAGATTCTGCCTTGTAACTAGTATCAAAGCCTCGAGATCCCATCTTGAGTCATGTAGAGCACTTGTGTAGGGTCTGGAGGCATTGGGATTTATGGCCAGAGCCCCCTGGCACCAAAGCGTCGTCCTACGCTAAGTAATTTCCACGGAGAGACCTCTCACGGTGGGTTCGGTTCACATTCCCGGCGTGGATTCATAACCCCCTTGGTTAGGGTTTGGCGGTTCGCGGGGGTAGCTAGCGCCATCCTTCCCTAATCATCCCTTCAAGAAATCATCCACAGCTAAAGCAACCAGCCTAATAACATTTACTAGGGAAAACATCCCTTTTGTTACCATAACAATTTATCCTTATAGTTCCCGTCGTGAAAATATAATCACTTGGATACTCATCCAAAACAACAACCAATCCTTAAGTATCCTTTCAGAAACAATCAAGCTAAAATACCCAGCCTAACATCCTTTAACTAGGAAAACATCCTTTCCTAATCCAGCAAGTAACCACTCTGCTTACTAACCTCTTTTCCATCTCAAACAAGGTCAACCCTCATTAGAAACATCAATGGTAAACCATCTCAACAGTTCCAAGCAACATGCTTAGCATAAATCCACTACCATAAAGTTCACTCTCCCCCTTGGGTTAGGGCTTCGCAAGGTCAATTTAACAAATTCCTTCTAGATCCTTTAAATGATCTAAGTGGTCTTCCCCTTGATCTTGATTTGATCAAGGCTAACATTGCCCTATTGTTTTAAACATAGACAAGTTTGGTGGTTTGTACAACATTCCTGTTAAGGTGAAGTTCCTTTCCTGAATACCCTCAGCATTCTTCCTTAGGTTGATTGCAACCCGCAAGACCCGATACCTTGGGAATTGGGGTTTTCCCTAAGTTCGCCTTTGCTTGTAAGGAACAAGAATCTACATAGTTGAATGCCAATTCAACTCGCGCTTTTCGAGTTATGGACTGGTGATCCACCCTTTCCAACGACCTTAGCATCGACTAGGTCTTCATAGGAAATTTTCCCTAGATAGTTTACCTATCTAACTCCTAAATGTTGTTGCGCATCGAGTCCACTAGGATGTCCTTACCCTAGTATGTAAGTCTCCCCTTCTTGGAAGAACAAGAGAATTTTTCCGTCCCAAGTTCTAATGCATTTAAAATATATTTACGAACTTATAGATTACCAAAAATCCTCGGTCTTAGGAAAAACTGATTTTGATTCGCAGGTGTTGAGACATTAACAGTTCCACTTGATTTGGTCTGCTTCTTTTCCCCTTTCGCAGCTCCCACTCTCGTACTTCGATCGAGTCGGATGAGCTATGGTCCTTCTTCCTCAAAGTGCGAACCTTGCAAGGAACTCCATAGCTTTTCTAAGAATTTGGCAGCCCTCAATTTGAAGGGAATAGTGACAATGTTTTGACGGTTTAAGTGAGGGGGAAGGATGAGTAGGAACAAGGCTTAAGGAGGGGAGGGGAGACCTTAGAAGGTTCTAGAACCTTCTATTTGTCTCTCATTCTCTCTCTTCTTCTTCTTCTTCTTCTTCTCTCTCTCCCTCTTCTTCTCCTTCTTGTTCTCCTTCTCTATCCCTCTTCTTCTTCTTCTTTCTCTCCCTTCCTCTTCTTCTCCTTCTCCTTCTCTCTCCCCCTCTTCTTCTTTTTCTTCTTCTTCTCCTCTCTCCCTCTTCTTCTCCTTCTTCTTCTCCTTCTCTCTGTCCCTCTTCTTCATCTTCTTCTTCTCCTCACTCTCCCTCTTGCTCTCCTTCTCTCTCTCCCTCTTTGTCTTCTTCTTCTTCTTCTTCTTCTTCTTCTTCTTCTTCTTTTCCCTCTTCTTCTCTTCTTCTTCTCCTCTCTCTCCCTCTTCCTCTCCTCTCTCTCCCTCTTTTTCTGCTTCTCCTCTCTCTCTCTCTCTCTCCTTTTTCTTCCTCTGGGCAGCAAGGGGGCGTTATTTTTTATCACCGGGGGGGTGGGGGGTGGGGTTTTCTGACAACGAGGGGGGGGGGGGGGGGGCGCTATACTCCAGATGGAGGGGGGGAGCTTACTGCAGTCAGAGGGGGGGGGGGGCGCTGTGTCCTCCAGCCCCATGAGGGGGCTCCTTTTTTAATGGGGGAGGGAGGTGGTATTGGGGAGGGGAGACAACTGTTCTTAGCCGCCACCCTCCACCTGGGGGGGCGGCATGCCCCCCCTCTCTTGCTTAACTCACACACACACTCTCTCTCCCCGCCATGTAGGCGGCAGGGGGAGAGAGAGGGAGAGTAAAAATTTTTATCTTTATTTAAAAAATAAATAAATAGGGGGGGTTCTCATGGGGAGGAAGGCATGGGGGTCACGAGGGGGATATTACATCCTCTCCCCCTTAGAGGAATCAAGATATCTTCATCTCAAATGCCCTTAGGGTTCATTGATGACAAGTTATCATTGGGTTCTAGAACCTGTGGGTTAGGACCCATCACACTTCTGCTATGCGACTCTGTTCATGTTGCACAGCCCTTAGCTTAAGCAGTTTTGCTCTGATAACAACTATAACGTGCCTGCCGCGCAAATTGTGGGACACGTCTTAGCAGTCCATAGAGAGATCAATCTAGAAGACGCCGCCCGGCACTCCCAAGGAATGACACGGGGTTTGCCAACTAGGGTCTCTCGAGTCTACCTCGTAACGGAACTTATCCGGCCGTTCCCACTAGGATCAACCTGAAGTCTGGGTTCCTAGCAGTCGAGTCTTCCTAACAGCCTTCTAACGTCCGTCGATAGCTGCTTCACTTTATGTAGATACAATTGGACCAAGGCAGACTCATACCGCACTTGGTTCAAAGAGAATGGGAAATGAGAGGGATGCATTGCTCAACCTCTCTGCCCGTAAGGCATAGTCCCATTCTGGTCCCCTAAAACGACATGAATCAGGTTTTTAACTTACAAGTTCTAAGGTCCTTGTCTATCTAACATTCGCATCAAATAAATTCCATTGAGGAAGGCTCTCGGCTAACCGAGACCACCCTACTATAGGATGGACCCGACAGTCACATCCACCACGCTTCCCTTGGGGGTTGTTTTAGTTATCTAATTACCTACCACATTGTGTTTGACACATAAAAGCAGCTTCCTTAATTTATCCACTAATCACAAGGTCCTTTACATAATTTAGGGCACAGACACTAAGACAAGATAAAACAAGATCAAACACTTCCTTAACTTATCTTCAGATTAATGTTTGTCTCCCACCCATATAGGAGAATTAAGTGTCCCTTTCTACCTCTGCAAAAAAATCCTTCCATCTCTCGGCAATAAAAAAAACCCGAAGGTTTATCCTACCAAGATTCTGCCTTGTAACTAGTATCAAGGCCTCGAGAACCCATCTCGAGTCACGTAGAACACTTGTGTAGGGTCTGGAGGCATTTGGATTTACGGCCTGAGCCCCCTGGCACCCAAGCGTCCTTCTACGCCAAGTAATTTCCATTGAGAGACATCTCGCGGCGAGTTCGGTTCACATTCCCGGCGTGGATTCATAACCCCCTTGGTAAGGGTTTGGCGGTTTGCTGGGGTAGCTAGCGCCATCCTTCCTTAATTATCCCTTTAGGAATCATCCATAGCTAAAGCAACTAGCCTAATAACATTTACTAGGGAAAACATCCCTTTTGTTCCCATGGAAATTTATCCTTAGAGTTCCCGCCATGAAAATATAATCACTTGGATACTCATCCAAAACCACAACCAATCCTTAAGTATCCTTTTGGAAACAATCAAGCTGAAATAACCAGCCTAACATCATTTAACTAGGAAAACATCCTTTCCTAATTGAGCAAGTAACCACTCTGCTTACTAACCTCTTTTCCATCTCAAACAAGGTCAACCCTCATTAGAAACATCAATGGTAAACCATCTCAACAGTTCCAATCAACATGCTTAGCATAAATCAACTACCATAAAGTTCGCTCTCCCCCTTGGGTTAGGGCTTCGCAAGGTCAATTTAACAAATTCCTTCTAGATCCTTTAAATGATCTAAGTGGTCTTACCCTTGATCCTGATTTGATCAAGGCTAACATTGCCCTATTGTTTCAAATGTAGACAAGTTTGGTGGTTTGCACAACATTCCTGTTAAGGTGAAGTTCCTTTCCTGAATACCCTCAGCATTCTTCCTTAGGTTGATTGCAACTCGCAAGATCCGATACCTTGGGAATTGGGGTTTTCCCTAAGTTCGCCTTTGCTTGTAAGGAATAAGGATCTACATACTCGAATGCCAATTCAACTTGTGCTTTTCAAGTTATGGACTGGTGATCCACCCTTTCCAACAACCTTAGCATCGACTAGGTCTTCATAGGAAATTTTCCCTAGATAGTTTACCTATCTAACTCCTAAATGTTGTTGTGCGTTGAGTCCACTAGGACGTCCTTACCCTAGTATGTAAGTCTCCCCTTCCTGGAAGAACAAGAGAAATTTTATGTTCCAAGTTCTTATGCATTTAAACTATATTTACGAACTTATAATTTACCATAAATCCTAGGTCTTAGAAAAACCTGATTTTGATTTGCAGGTGTTGAGACATTAATAGTTCCACTTGATTCGGTTTGCTTCTTTTCCCGTTTCGCAGCTCCCACTCTCATACTTCGATCGCGTCGGATGAGCTCTTGTCCTCCTTCCTCAAAGTGTGAACCTTGCAAGGAACTCCATAGCTTTGCTAGGAATTCGACAACCCTCAATTTGAAGGGAATAGTGGCAATGTTCCCGCGGTTTAAGCGAGAGGGAAGAATGAGTAGAAACAAGGCTTAAGGAGGGGGAGACCTTAGAAGGTTCTAGAACCTTGTATTTCTCTCTCATTCTCTCTCTTCTTCTTCTTCTTCTCCTCTCTCTCCCTCTTCTTCTCCTTCTCCTTCTCCTTCTCTCTCCCTCTTCTTCTCCTTCTTTCTCTCCCTTCCTCTTCTTCTTCTTTTTCTTCTCCTTCTCTCTCTCCCTCTCCTTCTCCTTCTTCTTCTCCTTCTCTCCCTCCCTCTTCTTCTCTTCTTCTTCTCCTCTCTCTCCCTCTTCCTCTCCTTCTCTCTCTCCCTCTTCTTCTCTTCTTCTTCTCCTCTCTCTCCCTCTTCCTCTCCTTCTCTCTCTCCCTCTTCTTCTTCTTCTCCTCCTCCTCCTCCTCCGCCTCCTCTCTCTCTCTCTCTCTCTCTCTCTCCTTCTTCTTCTTCCTCTGGGTAGTAGGGTGGAATTATTTTTTATCATGGGGGGGGGGGGGGGCGCTTTATTTCTTGAGACGGAGGGGGGGAGCTTGCTGTAGTCGGAGGGGGGGTGGTGTGTCCTCTAGCCCCACGAGGGGGCTCCTTTTTTAATGGGGGAGGGAGGTGGTATGAGGGAGGGGAGACGGCTATTCTCAATTGCCACCCTCCACCTGGGGGTGCTGCATGCCCCCCCTCTCTTCCTTAACACACACACACTCTCTCTCCCCACCATGCAGGCAGCAGGGGGAGATTAAAAAAATGTGTCTTAATTTAAAAAAAAATTAAATAGGGGGGTTCTCATGGGGGGAAGGCACGGGGGTCACGGGGGGGATATTACATGGAGGCACTTGGTAGTCCCATAAGCCCTTTATCTCTCTTCTTAATAGTGTCAGCAAGAGGAGTAGTAGTGGCTCCAGTGGTAGCTTGAGTAGCATGCACATTACCCTAAGTACCTTGGGTGGCTTGTGTAACACCGTGCTAGCTTCAGTGATGATGAGTACTTCCTTCTGCACCTTTACTACACTTAATTTATTGCTCCTTTATGGTAGTATATGTGGTCAATGAATCATGAGCAACAACTTCGTCCATTTCTCTATTGCCATGTGTCTCCTCCTTGAACCCTATAAGCATCATTCAACCCTTAAACTCCCATGAATAAGCACAACAATTGTTTCTACATAAGTGACAAGATGCTTTACATGGGTTAAAGTACTTACTCTCATGCAAATATTTCTCCTGCTTAGGGATACCTCCCATTGTCAAGGTAATCAAGCTACCAAGGACAAACATTTGCCCCCCATGCCATCAATTTCCTTTCACAATACATATTATTCTTGTCATATGGATATCAATCCACTCTTGTGGATTCTAGACTTGCATCCAACTTCTTTTCTTTGACACACTATAGTATCCACATATAACATTCTCAACACAAATGACACAAGTAAATGCATGCAATCTCCTATAAGGAATTGGGTAGAGTCACCTTTGTACAAGAAAACAATTTTCAACATAATATACATACCACCCTCACGTTTGCTTCCACATGGGAGTTAAGGCAAAGTTAAGATAGGAAAACAAAATATTATTTGAAAAATTTGGTAGAGTCTCCTCCTTTGTATAGGAGACCAATTTCCAAACAATAATCCAACCACCTAAGTTTGGGCTTCCACCTCAAATTTAAGGTAGAGAAATAAATAACATAAAGAGGCTTCCACATGCCATTCCATCCACTCCATAATGACCAAAGCACTCACCATAAGAGAGAAAATGAGCACTCCTCGTGCATAACCATCATAATAAACAAACCACCCTCACTTGGGCTTCCACTTGAAATTTAAGATGAAGAGTTTAGAATTAATGCTCCTTTCATCAAAACCAATGTTTCAAGGTTCAAAATAAAGTAGTCTAGATGCAAACTATAAATCATGCATTTGGTTGAAAACAAAAGCTTAGGAATCTTCTTTGCAACATTCAAAGACTTTACCCCATCCAAGAGATGTACAAAATCCTATACACATTTTACAAACACTTAACATTGGCACATACATTAAGAAAACATTCAAGAAAGCAATATGAAAGTATTGCATTGTGTCAGCATGCATGACATGATTCTTCAAGTTAAGCTTGAAGAACACCTCAAATGAATTCGATAGTTGTGGATCTTATAGTTGTATCTTTTGCATTTGAGACACTGCCTCTGAATGGAAATGAGCCTAATATGTCTTTTCTTCATGTTAATTTGAAAGAGCTTCAAATCACCAAAATGAGGATATTAGGGATCTTTGGACTTTGTAAGACTCATAAGATGCGACAATATTTTTTTCTTGCAATGACAACACCATATACAAATAGGAAAATTGAAGAAAAAGACAACACACACACAACTTGCATTACATATATAAATTACTTCTTTGGAGAGATTTTTGAGCATGTAAGACAATACAACTTATCTCTTATGATCTATAGCATGCTCACATCATTCCACCTTAGGCCAAATAACAATGTGAAGAACTCATCCCCATTTTAGGGATTAACAAGTACTGGTAACCCCTATCTTTGAGGCACTCCTCTTCCACTCTTGTAGCCTTACTTTTCTTCCTTTGTGCCTCATCTAGACCAAGAGCCTCAATCTTTGCAATTTCTTTTGAGATGAAGGCATGGAATTCATCCTATCATGTGAAAACAAAAATAAAACTATAGCTAGAGATAGAAAAGCACCTTCTATACAAGAAAGCTAGAGATAAAAAAGCAGCTTCCATACAGTTTGAGATATTAAATTGCAAGGAGAGTTATACCATGGATTGGCACCATGATAATACCTTCCCTCTATATTGATCTCAACCTTAGTCCACTTCCTCATGTTTAGATTCAATCTATCTAGAATGGAGTCTTTGTTTGTAGTACCAACTTTTGGAACATATACATCTCATGTGCAATATTTGGAGTAACATCTAGAAATACTATTGAAAACAAACATAAGCATATGAGAATTTGAGCATAACATATTACAATGAAGAGCATAGTTGAAGGAAAAATACTTAGGCATTGGTGATGTCCAGTGCAATTAGTAGCTTTGCTTCCTTTGCCTTTGGTATCTCAATGAATTAACACCATATACTAACATGGTATTGAACATTGCTAGAGTACTATATAATTAAAAACCAACTAACATAAGAATGGGATACAAACATTCAATGCTTACATGCATAATAGACAAAGTATAAATGATTACTTTTTTTAAAATGCGTTTCCACCATGTTTTCAGCCTATGGCTTTCATCCCAAACCAAGAACATCTTCCCCTTAAGGTCTTGCCACTCTCTTCCAAGAGACCTCTCAAACTCCTTGTTTCTTTGATGCCAAATTGGACCCCACTCATCTAGATTACTAGTTGTCACAAGCATGGTCTCCTCTCTAGAACCTACAATTGACACAAGGAATTGTTTGATAGTCTCAAGATAACTAGTGGAATCAACCACTAGGAATCATCTATGGCAAATCTGACTGCCTCATGAGCCACCAATCTACAAAGAGGCACATTAGGAGGCAACATCCTTTTATTGATATAAATTGGCTCAACACATCCTTTATTAAGCCTAGAGAGACTTGCTTGCCTAGATGCTTTGAGTGCTTCTTTTCTTTTCCATCCTCATCCTCCCCTTGGCCACTATCACCACTCACCTCTTCATTATCATCTAGACCATCATGGTGCACAATAGTCTCTGTAACCACAAAATTTAATAAACATCAATTTAAAAAATATCATTATAGTGATCATGTATAAAGGGATAAACAATAATGAATAACAATAAACAATAATAAATAAAAAATATAAATGAAATGGACATATAAGTGACTACCTATGTGCTCAGCAACCTTGTCAATGGTACTAGAGTCCTCATATACTTGTGCTTCATCATGTCAATGAAGACACATCTTTTTGGACCACATCCTTTCTTTGTTGGAGGATGTCTAAAGGTCTCACATGTGATGATATAAGTGACTACCTATGTGCTCAACAACCTTGTCAAATGGTGCTGGAGTCCTCATATACTTGTGCTTCGTCATGTCAATGAAGAAACATCTTTTTGGACCACATCCTTTCTTTGTTGGAGGATGTCTAAAGGTCTCACATGTGATGATGCTTCTTGGTCTATAATTTTCTCAAGAGCACATCCTAAACATAGGCTCATCTTGACTTAACCGCTACAATGAGGTGACACACATCTCTTTCTCTTGCCAATCACTCACCATAAATGCAATCTAAGCATAAAGCACAAAACATAAATAAAATCCATCTCTTCCTTCCTCTCCCAGTCACAATGTAACTTTGCATAATAAAAATCACATGGTTGCACCTAGTTTTAGGGAAAAGAGGGGGGGCAGAGCCCACCATCGTCCACGTAGATGTGGATGATGGGCCCCTCTCGAGCAGTGGTCCCCTTCTTTTTGGCCTAAAACACCTTGCCATATGTCGCTAAATATAGTTCTATCATTTCTAATTCCTTAAAAATAATCTAGGGTGGCACCTTGCATATTAACATTGTTCACACATAACACGTGGGCATCTTCTTATCTAACTTTCTAAGCTAAACATCCCATATCGATTGCAACAACCCTAGACTCTTGAGCCAAACACCATCTTGCTACAAATCTTCTGTTCGTGTTCAAGATTGCGAAACTTCAAAGATGGTGCTCATTTGACACCTTTACCATCAAACTTTGGAGCTTGTTTTGGGCATGTTATGGGGCAAAAATAGTGAGGGGAATTGTCTGTTTTGGGGCAAAAAAAGGGAGGCAAAGTCCCCTCCATCATCCTCTCCATGGACATGGATGATGGGGGGGACTTTGCCCCCTCTTTCTATTCACTTTCTTTTCACTCGACTGTGGTGGACATGGATGATGGGTGAGTTGGACTATAGTGTGGCAGAGCCAACAATGACCATGGAGAGTTGACATATCAAGTAGAGCCAAGAGCGTCTGAAGCTCACATATCGTGCAGAGCCAAAGTGGAGTGGGAAGAGAGACAAATTAAGAGAGGAGGTGCATACCTTGAGGGAATGGCTAGTGTGGGTGGAGTCAGGGATGGAGGAGCTAAGTAGTGAGAAAAACCTAGAGGGCAAAAGGTGCACCATGGGCAAAGTTGAGGATAAAGGAGGCACACTACTGAGGGCAAAAGATAGACAGATAGAGAGTGCGAAGAAGTGGCCTTCTTTGCCTTCATAGTTGTATGGACTTCCTTGCCTTCACACTCGGACTATAACTACCTAATAGCTGACATGGATTGAAGTGAAACATCAGGGTGACCATTGTTGGCCCCTTGCCCAGCAATGTCTGACATTAGCCACCGATCAAAATTGTTCCATTTCAAGAAAATGTAGCATAAAAGAATTGTCCTTTTGGCTTTGTCTTCCAAGTCAACTATCAACAAATGATTAGGATAACCAGACTTATGTGAAAGGAAACTGGACAAATCCATAATAAGCAAGGAAACAAGGTATATGAATTCCCACGGGATGAGTGTGAAATGAGCCATAATTTTAAGAAACATTATAAATGAAATAAAACAAAAAATATAATGAAATATATTAATAAAATATGTAAATAAAATAAAATAAATAATAAATATACAAAAAAGAGAAAAAATAAATACAGTTTCAAAAATGCATACATATATTATTTAAAAATTACTCTACATCCAATACACAAAATAAAAAAAAGGAATTCTATACAAAAAAAATCCAATAAAATGATAACTCGTGAATAAAGCTCCAAATGTACATACAAAAACTAATACAAAGCTACAAATATGAGAAATGTTTCAAAAGTTTGATTGTGACACGTTCTTAGAGAGAGAGAGAGAGAGAGAGAGAGAGAGAGAGAGAGAGAGAGAGAGAGAGAGAGAGAGAGAGAGAGAGAGAGAGAGAGAGAGAGAGAGAGAGAGAGAGAGAGAGAGAGAGAGAGAGAGAGAGAGAGAGAGAGAGAGAAAATATCCTCTAAAATATGAAAGATCGTGGCTCTAAAATTTTGATAATTTTGCTCATTCATTATTTATGAATGATTAGTCATAATGGTTCGTAATGGCTGTTGCTACAACTTTTAGGTTATTCAAACCCTCTTGAGACTTCCTCTAACCCTCCCTTTTTCCTAACACAATCCTAAAACTATGAACTGTTGTCTTCTCTTCATCAAATACACATTGTGAGCTCTATACAGAGTTGTCTTCTCTTCATCAAATACTAACCCTACAAAGAGCACAACGTGTCAAGTTTCACCATTTTCACTTGAAGATTAGCCAATGATTGCATAGAGCACATGGTTTGATTGAGAAATGGACAGGTTTTTCTGAGTGAATACTACCTACACAATCTATTATCTCCAACACAAAAATTCTAGGGGTTGCAAGCCATCATAGAGAATGAAGATGGTGCAAACAAGGTCAATATGTCTCTAAATTGGGATCACAAAGGGCATGCACATTACCTAATTGATTGTACATTATCAAAAACTTACTCTATCATGCACTCAAATGAGCGTGTGTATATGTTTAGGATTATTGAATCAATAAAAGATGAGATTGAAGACTGCATTGATTATACTTTTGGCTATAGCAAATCAACGCCTGTGTGTCCTGATATATCCTCAAATGATAACAAGGATGTTGACGAAGTGACAATGTCAATACGTGCATACAATGACAGAGATATCCATATGGAGCTATATGATAAAAATATTGCAAAGGAGTTGTGTGTGGATAGCTGGATTGAAAAAATTGCTAGCACTTTGTGGACCTCCATAAAAGGTGGTTGAACTCCCAAGCGTGTATAATGGTACGATTTCTTTTGAGCTTCTAGGTACACATAGTAAGAAACAAAAGATGGGTACGGAACAAAAATATGATGGTCACCTACGGTCACAGCCCTAATGAAAAAATACGCATGGAAGTAGATTTCCTAGACAAGGTGATGCCAAGGAGAAGTGCTACTTAAAATGTCTACCAAGGGACCAACATCAGGGGAGGACTTAGTGAATTGTATGAGGTCTCTATTGTGGAGTAGTTTATTTTCATGTCAATGAGTTGTCTGCTTTCAAAGATCGTTGGGTAATCCAAGTTATGCTCTCCAAGTTAACACAAAATGCCTCCCATGATGGTGAATTTTGATTCATCAATGTGCACATGAAAAGTAATGAGCCAATTTGGGGCTTGTAGAATAGGTGTGATTGTCAAAGTATTTTTTAATTCTTTGTAAGCGCGTTGGCACTCCTTAGTCCACTCAAATACAATCAACAACTTGTAAAGTGGTTGTGCAATGAGTGCGTAATTCAACACAAACCATCAATAGTACCCTATGTGGTCAAGGAAGCATTAAAATCCCTTGTAGTTGGTTGGTGATGGTAAATCAACAATCACTCTAACTTTGGAAAAATCGATAGCAATGCCATTTTTTGAGACAAGGTGTCCTAGGATACATCCATGCTTTACCCAAAACTAGCATTTTAAGGGGTTTAGTGAGAGAAGGTATTGTCTACACCATTCAAAGACTATGTAGAGTTTGTTTAGATACTTGTCTCAACTGGAATGAACACATAAATCATCAACGAATACTTTCAACCACTTTCTCAATATGTCCTTGAAAATAGCACACATAAGACACTGAAAGGTAGTAGGTGCAATTAGTCAACCCAAATGGCATGACTATGTAGGCAAACACACCCCATTCTATTGTGAATGCTATTTTATGCATGTCATCTGGTGCACTTGCACTTCGTTATAGCTAGAGAAGCCATCTAGGAAAATGTAAACTTCCTTCCCTACTACTCTCTCAAGCATGTGCTCGATTGTATAGTAATGGATAATTGTCTCTCTTTGTCACTGCGTTGGCCTTTTTGTAATTCAATACACTCAAATCTTCCCATTCTTCTTCAGGAAAATTACTATGGGTGATACCCAATCCACGTGCACAATCTCATAAATGAATCAAGCATTCAATTGCTTGTCTATTTCCTTCTTCACAACACGAGCATGCTTTAGATTCATTGTGTATGGTCTTTGTTTGATTGGTATTGCGTTGGGGGTCATAGGAATGTTGTGAATCACAATACTCAGATTGATTCCTTTCAGCTCTTCCAAGGACCAAGGAAATACATCTACATACTCTCGTAAGAGATTAATGAGATTTGCCTCCTCTTTCTTAGTTAAGTCATCAGCTATGTACATGGGTTGAGGCTTGTCCCCTTCGCTTGGCAAATTGATTTCCTTAACTTTAGTGGGTCCTTTAATGGGTTCACTAACCTGTCTTGCTCATTTGTTTCCTACTAACACCACTATGAGGTTGCTCTTCTTATACTTAGTGAAGTGTTTAGGTAAGTCATGTGGTTTCTTTTGTCATTCAGCTTTCGAGGACTTGGACTATTTCCTTCTCTCTTCCTTGAGCCCCTTGTGCCTTAGGTGGACCGCGAGGTCCCCTTTCGTGCATTTGGTCTTAGGTGGTTGTGCTGACTTCTAACTCAGAGTTGAACTCACAGCCTTCATTGGAAGAAGGAGTTTCCCTTGGTGGTTGCAGCTCTGAGATTGATTCCAGTCTAAGCAATAGTGTGGTGACTGATTGAACTAATCCAACTTGCTCATAGTCCACTACATCCAAGCGCTCTAACCAGGTATGATCACAATTTACCTTGATGACTCCTCTTTCCACTTTAAAAGCACTGGATTCTTGGGGTTTAGAGTCCACTCTTATCTACTCAATCGCTCCTCCATTTGTGTTGTACTCTATGGTCTTATCTTCTTCCTCACTTTCCTCACCATTGGAACAATGGTCTTCATACTCATCATTAGAATCCTCATATTTAGATCATTCATCTTTTCCATGGTTCCCATTTGTAGAACTTTTCTCATCCACGAGGGCCTAGTTGTACAACAGATTTAGGTCATGCACCTTAGTCCATTGCTACTACAAATTCTCTATGAGATCCTTAAGAGGTTTAAAGTTTGCAGCTGGGTTACCAGCTAGCTCTCTCGTCAGTAGCTACTCAAGAAATCTATGGAGTTCAAGCTTATTAGTTGGTACATGATACGTGATAGGCATTGGTTGGTTGATAGAACTCCTAGCCATCATGCAGAGAGGTATTGATGATGTAGTATCATTCTTGGGTGACTCAGAAGTTGTGACTCCTTTGGGTTTACTAGTTGCTTCTACAACTTGCATATAGTAAGGCTTGAATTAGCAACATCTTGATTGTTTTTTGAAAGGTAGCATTATAAGAAATCTCTAAAAGAGGTAAATGTTCAATCCACTATCTTGGTTCTTTGCCATAGTAAGACCTTAGACATCTTTGATGATCTAGATTACCCTCTTTGTTTGGCCATTTTTTTGTGGATGATAATCAGTAATGAAGCATAGCCATGGATGTCTATATTATCATGACCGCCTTTGTGTTCCTAAAGGTCTAGAAGTGAATGCCAAAATCTTATGGGAAGCCAATGACATCCCCATTGCTAGGCTTGAGATATCTCCTTAAGCTACCTTGGCCATGTGTTCCACACATTCCTCATCTTGAGAAATAGCTTGATGTACAAGCTTAAAGACAAGGCTATCACGTATGGAAACAGTTCTTAAGCTTTGAACCTTGACAATGTTGTTTAGAAGAGCTTTTTGGCTTAAGGCATCTACTACAATATTATCATTTCCTAGCTAATATTTGATTTCAAAATGAAACTCTTGTAGTCTCAATCCACCTTCTTTGCATCATGTTCAAGTTGGCCTAGGTGAAGATCTGCTTAATACTCTTATGATGTATTCATTAGAGTGAATTTTCTTCCCAATAAATGCCTCCACAATTTGAAATTCTAGAAATACATCCTCAAAGTCACTAATCTAAGAAGGTAGAGTTCCTTGTTTAGTATTTTTGACCTTATTCAACCAGACCATGTAGATCATGTGGTTGGAGTTTGGTTCTTTTAACCTTTTCATGTGCCTTTACGATTTCTCCTTCTAGGTCATTGAATATTATTTCCTCTTTAGCACATAGAAATTGGGATTTGTTCTTCTTGAGATAGTCCATTCAAGAATGCAATTGTAGCATCCCAATGGTAGGATCCAAAAAATTTCTTTAGTTGTATGGCTATCTATCTCAAATCGAGAAGTTTTCCTATAGTTTTAGTTGAGGAAATTTCCTCCCCACTAGCCAATTCTACTATCGTTTTCCTTGTTTCCTTGTATTTTGGAAGCAATCTTTTAATTGTTTTTGGTTCAAGAAAGGAATGAGTGCTACCATAATCAATTAGGATTGTGAATGACATATTATTGTAAGTAGCTAGAGATTGGATCACCAAACATTAGCGATTTTCTTCTTTATTTTCCATGGCAACATTAATGCATCCTCTTCTGATATCTTCATCTAAAGTGCACTCCTCAAGCTACCCAATCATGGTATTTACTTTGGAACTAGGAGCTCTTCCACATCCATGGCCTTGGTTGTTGTTGCCATTCCCTTAGCCTCTTCCACCAAGCTAGTTTGGGTTAGGGTTTTGAGACAACTAGGGAAATTTTTCCTTAGGTGTTCAATCCTTTCACATTGGTAGCATTGTTTGTTGCCTAACCCATTTCATTCTTGGGTGATGGCATTAGCTCTACCATTCCCTTTGGCATTGCCCATGTTGACACCACAATTTGGGTAGCCCCTTCCATGGGCTTTGCTCACATCTGGGCATCTTTGAGAGTTGTCGGCCTCATTGATTCAAGGTGAGTATTCAAGGTTGGATTTAGTCCTTGGTAAAAGATGACATTGGTGATGCATATTTGTGCAAACTCACAAAATTGGAATATTACCTTTCTAAGGTTAGGTTTAATTAGAGTAACTTGTAGAATTCATTCATTTTGATTGATTCAAAGAATGGGGAAAGGTAATGGTCTTTCAAAACTTCCTTGATCTGCTCCCAAATTTGGGAAGCTTCTATCATCCATTTATCTCAGTAAAAATATTTCCACCAAAGCTTAGCTTCACCAATGATACAAAGGCATGTCATCCTTTGTTGATGTACATCATTAGTTTCGACATCTCGAAAATAATTGTTCATAGCCTTGATCAAAGCTTATGCGTGTTGCTCCACCTTGGATCCTTCACCCATTAAACTTATTGGGTGATGGTGTCTGCTTGAGAAGAAACTTCTTCTCTTGAACTTCCTTGTATGGATCATCATTTTGCACTATTGGTGATTCTGATTATCATGCAAGTTGAATGTTAGATTTAATTTCTCAAGAGTTAATGCCTCTAGCTTCTCATAGTTAACTCTAGAAATTATGATAATCTTTATTAATAAAAAAGAAGGAATACAATGGATTTTTTAGTCATAGGTTTCGTGCAATGGCACATTTACAAAGTAAGGAAATTTTGCATCTATCTCTAGGACTCTATAAATTGAAGATAAGGGAGAGTGGGCATCTTATGATAGTGTAATCATTACAATCATGTCTCCCATGAACTATATATAGTTATGAGGCATAACTTAGATGACTTATTTATACACCCAATAGTGTAAGGTCATCTCTTCATTAATTGTTATAGTATCATTAACCCTTTGGCCTTTAAATAAGAAACATCAAACTAACTTTAGTTCTTCAATCCACCAGATTCTCTTGAGATCGATCCAAAATTTCCTTCTTTGATCAAAGCTAGCTTGATTTGGTGACTTGAAAATAGCCTCTCTCTATCATGAGCAGACATTTTGGTGTAAGGGACATGCTTGGCATCCACCTTTGGAGGATGTTGCTTTGGAGCCTCGTCGACTTAGAAATGTTTTTCATAAATCTGATATCCAGCCTCTACAATCTCAGTTATTGAGCTTTATTGTTGATCACCCGTTATTTACTGAGTCCTTTTTTCAAGACCTTAACTTTTGTTGTTCTATTTATCCCTCAGATCGTGTAGATCTTCTTTCTTATTCCCTCATGTCTTATTGTTTTCCTCTTTATGTTTCTCTTCTTTCATCTAGTCCTGACACCATTCCTCTCTTATCCTTTACCCCTTTAGGATTTCCTCATTTTCTTGGTTTTACTACACGTCCTTTCATTGCTAATCCTACATTATCTCCTACTCCTTCTGAACCTCCACCTATCGTTCCTCTTATTCCTTCTGTTTTTCCAGTAGAATCCCTTCATACCTTTTTGATGTATTCTCCGTCTTTTCCACCTTCCTTATCCCTTCATTTACCTTCCTTTCATGATCTATCCTATACTCCATTACAATGTTCCCCTTTTATTCCATTTCCCTCTCCATCCGATTACATTAACCTTCCTCCTCAGACAGTGCTGGATACACCAGGGTATGATAGTGACATACTTCGTCGATGACAATGGTCACTACATGATTCTATGACAGAACTGGTGTTTAACTGGCCTTTTATTCCAGGGTCCTAGGATATCTTTGTAGCATGTTCGAACTCTTACCTCCATTTTGCTAGACTACATGTTACTTCCGGGGATACCACTATTTGCATTGTAGCTCATTTTTTATGGTATCTTACTTTCGTGCATCAGTAGTCCACCGTGAATACTCAAAAAAGTATCCCATAGTTGCTGATTAATCCAAATGAGGATGTAGCTATTGCTCACATGGATGTTCTATATTACTTTGCACATGCCTTCTCTACCAGGTTCACAATTTTACTGGAAAGAATGTGTTGTCTATAGTTCCTCCAAAATGTACCTCAGTACTTTGTAGATGAGAACAAAGCCTTAGACCATCTTAAATTTAGTATGCAATTTAAGAAAAAATACCTTCATCCTACTTAGTAAGAGGGTTTTCATGATTGTATCCTCTCTTTCTTAATGGAAACTTCTTCTTTCTCTCCAAATTTTTGGGGATTTGTGCCATTCAGACCATATTTGTATATGGGTATTTTTTTGTGTTGGGTTTTGTTTGTTTTTTATATTGTGAGGAGCTGATGAAGATGAAGCTGTGAAGATTGCTGATGATGGTTATAACATGGTTGCAGTGAGAATTTGGATGCTGAATTCTTATATTCTTTAATAGTTTGAGTTATTTTGGTTTTATGGTATTGGAATGGTTTTTGGTATTATTGGGTTTCCTTTCAAATGTGTTTTAGATACAGGTTCTATGAAGCTGATATGTTGGGGTTGTGATAGTAGCTGGTGATTTGAGTTGGATTGAAGATTATTTTTAGTCGATATTAGAGCTTTTATTCATTTTTTTCTGAGGTCACGAGGACACTTCCTTTCTAAGTGTAGGGATATGTTGAGTGTTGAAATGATATGTTTTTTGGGCTGACTTTTTTGTTGTTTTTGTTGTTGAATGGTTGTTTTTGATGATGGATTCTTTGAATTTGAAGATGTTTTGAGTATGTTTGAAGGGTTTATGATGGTTTTTGAGTAGGATATATTGTTCGGTAGGGTTCTGTAATTTTTTCTGTTTGGTTTTGTTAGGTTTGATTTTCTTTTGTTTTCTTCTGTTTTGCTTCTGTTTTGGTAGTTGAGATGGTTGAATGAATGTTTTGAGAGATGGTTGAGGTTGTGTTAAAAGGCTTATGAAAGATTAAATTGGTTTTGGTTTGGTTTTTATGATTTTTATGGTCTTTGTTGATCTTCTCTAAGGTTTTATGGTTCTATTGTTCTGTATTTCTATTGCTCTGTGGTCTGTTTTGTTCGTTTCTGTTGAGTGTTATGTTGGATGTATGGATATTTTGGGAAGTGTTTTTGTTTTAGGAAAGGATGAATGGAAGCTCTATTCAAGCTAATTGAAGTGAAGAAGTAGTTGCTGAAGATTCACAAAAGGTTACAGAAGAACAATGACACAAGCCAAATCTCACAGGACACTATGATGTCTCCGGTGCCTCTTCGCATCAGACATACCTTTTGGGAGGTGTATCCACAACTAAGAGAGGAGAATTGAGTGCCATTCTTGATTATTGTAGTGAGTCTATGATGTATTATTGAGAGAGCAAGAGTATGTGAAAGAGAGAAGTGAGAGAAACTCAGTTCTATGCCTAAAAACACTGTATCTACTATGAGAGATAGAGAGAGAACTATGAAGACAATAAAAATGAATACTAGTGATTATTTCCATTCAAAAGTGGTGTATTCTTTTGTGTTCCTTGTTCTATTGATGGATTCTGTGAAGATGTTGAAGATTATGGTTGATTCTATTAAATTCGTGGGAGATATCTACTATGATGCTGCATGAAGATTTATTCTTTTCCTTGTTGTGGTTCTCTAAAGAATGAAACAAAAGCTTGTTGATCATACAAGATAGATTTTCTTGCAGTAGAAACCCCTTTTCCTTGGAGTCTCTCTTGAGGCTCCAAAACGGCAGACTTGCAAAGGGCCTGTAGAGAGTCCAAATGAGCTGAGGAGGAGACAAAGAAAAATTAGGAAGAGGAGGAGGAGGAGTTGAGGAAAAAAGAGGAGGAAGACATGGCCCTCGCCACGCGCAGGTCCATTAAGCAGCAATCTAGGTACGATGAGCCAGAACATGCAAGCCCCATCAGAAACAAAGGGCCGAACTCAAGTGCCTATGTGCCAGAGTACGTGCCACCTGCAGTGCAAGAGGGAAAGGGCAAGACTCTCATCACCCCCATCCCTACCCTCTTGATGCCCTCTACCACCACTGCCATCTCCACTCCTAGTTCTACGACCTAGGTGGATGCTAGCAACCTAATGGCTTGGGTCCAGTACTTTTTGTGAATAAAGAAATGGTCCAAGGAGCAGGAGAAGGAACCCCCTTGGTAGGGACCAAAAGACCAGCTATATGGCACAAGCCGAGTTGAGGCAAGACCCTAAGAAGCAAAAGGTGGCAGGATCTACAACCTCCATCCCCACAACTCTATGTGTGTGTGTGTGTGTGTGATATGGACATAAAAAGCACATACAACTAACATTTTCTATAAACAATGCAATGTAAACTATAAGAAAATAATTAAAATACTCAAATATTGCAGTATACCATTCACACATGCAAAAAATAAAATAAATGACTAATTTGTCATGTGGCCTTGAAAGAGTTTTCTTTTATGGGCTTTGCTATCGATGAAAGCATGTGCCATTTTTGCAGGATTCAGGTTGTGAAGGAGAATTATAGTTGTAGTTACTTTTAGCAGCACTAACTAGGGAAAAAAGATCAAGAGAGTTTAAGATTCATCAAAGTAAATGAAATAACTTTCATTTGTATCAACAATACTATCCACATTGAGATATAACCAAATATTTCTTGCCATAAAATGCAACACATCAATATTCAACTAGTTTACCTCATTGTTTCTTGGTCCAAGAATTACCATCCCTTTGAAAAAAGTCACAGGATCATGCACAATGAAAATATCACCATTTATATATAAATGAGATCCCCAAATGATCCTCCCCATATCCATGCTTATGTGTAATGGAAGTCTACTATTGACATCTATCAAACCAACAATATCCCCAAATCTCTTGAATCCACCTTAAAATGCTCACACCCATAGAGCCACCATCATGTGGCACGAGCATGTTAGGAAAACAGAGAGATTCACACCCTTGCCTTTGCACATGGTTGCCTAGCCAAACACAAAATTTAGGAAAGCTCATTTGACTTCCTAGCATTCGGTTGCATGCTTGAAAGGTCTTCCATGCAAGCCTTCCTTTCCCATACCCTCCCGATTTGGAAGCACATGGAAAATGATAGGGATGCTTTCAATCTTTATAGCCAATAGAATTTTGCAACTTGCTAGGAGAGAATATATTGATCCTTTGTATGGGTTGGCGATTGCACTTTTTTAGACAAGTTTAGATTTCCCAATCACAGTCCATTCATCATAAGGTAAAATATTGCAATCTAAATCCTCATCTATAAGAGCATCAGTGATGAGATCTCTTGTGGTAGTGAGTTTGATCTTAAGATATGAGGATATATCAACTCTTCATCTTCGATGTCAATGTTTGAGCTTTTGACCCTAAATTGAGATGTGAGGCCTAGTAAGCCTAAGTGGGGTGCTACCACATGACTTGCATGTAGGAGAATCCTCATACATGTGAGTGATACCACACAGAATGCACTAGGAGTCATTTGTGTTGGGTTGGTGGACTCTTGTCACATGGATCATTGGGCCACATGCCCAATCCCAACAATATTTGAGCTTGCATGGTCATGTGATCAATGATTGTGGGGATAGCAAGATGTGAGAAGATTGCAAAAGTTCTACTTGCAGTACCATCCTCCTAAATCGATCACCTTCTTCTACTTCCAGTACCATCCTCCTAAATCAATCGCCTTCTTATACCTTGGATTGTAATTGTAACATCTCATTGTATATTTATATGAGGACTTCCATATTTCTAGGTGGAGGTAAGGTGCTTAATAAGTCTATGTTTTTGGTTCAAAATGCAACTCGTTTCCATACTCACTTGAGATATCTTTGAATGCATCTTCAATAATGTCTACCATGTGTATAGGAACTTCCTTTATGCCTTGCTGACTCAAGCATGTTACCACATTTTGGTAGTGATGTGTGTGACACACTTTTGATCATCAAGGCAAAATTTTCACTCTTTAGAAGGTATTTTTGCCTCATCCCCTTGTATATATGCTTATTCACTTTTAAAGCATACCTAGTCTTGTAAATCTTCTCTATTGGTACTTCTCAATACACTTTTTGTTGTACTCTTTAAGCTTCTTCTTCTCCAAGCTATGTCCTTGCATTCCTATAAGCCTTACTCTAAAAATTTGTATCAGAATGGGCTTCAATATCTTAGATAGATTTTTGATGCTAGTATTGCACATGTTATTTCATCCTTTTATGCACAATTTTCAACATCAATCAATTCTACAAGTAAGAGCTCTTACAAATTCCTTTATATTGTGCTATATAGCATAGGTTGGTGTTGTGTGTATTTTCATCTCTAAAGGCAAATGTTGACTCAAGTACAATCAATGGCCACAATTAGAGATAATGATGTATTCTATATGTTGATCTTTCATGACAAGTTGGAAAAACCAACTATTCATTGTGGGCTTATATAATGTGACATCTAGTTGTCGTAAAGGGACTTTGGAACATTGTACATGAAATTTAAAGACACCCTAGAAATGTTTTAGAAGCCGCAAGTGCAACAAAAGCAATAGAAGCAATTGAAACAAGTGGTATTGACGATGCTCTAGGTTCCATTTTTGCTCTACTTAGTGCTATAGTATCATTACACCTATTCCTGAGTAGATTCATTAGGATATTAGAGACGTAGAGGTTCATGCTTTGATTTCATTGTCTATTAAACAGAGTGTGTTATTTTTGTGAGCTTTCAATTTTTTGCTCTACTTAACAATAGAGTACCAATACCACCTATAAGAGATGTAGAGGTTCATGCTTTGATTTCATTTTCTATTAAACAAAGTGTGTTATTTTTGCGAGCTTTCAATTTCATGCTCTAGGTTCCAATTTTTCTCTACTTAATGCTAGAGTACTAGTACCACCTATTCATGAGAGTGTTATCTTTGCAAGCTTTCAATTTTGGGCTTTTGCAATTGAAACTGATTTTTTGAGCTTTTTGAGACAACATTAGATTTTTTCTACAAATGACATCAACATTACACTTTACTACATAAAGCTCATGCCACGCACTACTGCTCTCTTTTAACATGAAGATATATGGCATGTCATGCATGCATCACTATTTGGGAGCTTCCAACAAAACATATACTATCATAAATAGAGGAAGCAATGGTAATAAATAATCACTACAAATGAAAATGTACCAAACTTCTACATCACCCAAAAAGAGTACAATATCTAGAAAAGTTCCAAGATTCTACCCCCTAATCTTCTTACAATAAAAATGGCATGTCACACATGAGTAGGCCAAAATAATGAATGAGTCATGCTTAGCTTTGGGCTTCCTACATAATGGGGCATATCTTACATGTTTGCCCTAACACAAAGGCAACGTCAGTGGGAGTTAGTGCAAGCTGATGTATGACCATGTGCTCCTTGGATTGAAGGCCAAATATGTGCATGTACACATAATACATATGTTTGCAAGCAAGAAATGCCTTTTGGGTAGATTCTCTTTCCTAAAAATTAGGAAAGTGGACCTAGGTTCTTCTTTGATGTGTACATCATAATAGCTCTCTATCAAGATTGGAAATACTAAATGCTACCTCTCAAGTTGCACTATCTCCTCTAAGAAAGTCACAAGCATGCAAGCACCTTCCTCTATTCTCTTTTGTGCATCTTTGGAAATTCCATGCCTCCACTTGCATCTCCTCCCACTTGAACCATCTTCTATAGAATTAGAAGCTTTGCTCTTCTCATTCCTTGGTGCTATTGCAAAGCAAACAATCTTGAAACCAACTTGTTTTAGGTTGCTACACTCTTCCTTTGTTATATTCTTTTCTATATCAACTGGCCACAAAGATGGAACAATTGGTGATACTATCACTTGTTTCTGCATAGTGTTTGTATGCTTGATATCACGATTACAGAACCATATCCATTGTGCAATGTCCTTGTCCAGTTAGGCTTTCTCAGACCAAAAGCATGGCATCACTAACCCTACATGATGACTTTGTATTTTGTTGCTACAATCATTTCTACCATTTATACCAAAACACTTTCTCACATAGTCAAGTGGCATTCTTCGTAAAGCCCACTCCTCCCATGCCACATCTACCTCTTTTACATAGGTCGATGTTCCCGCCTTTGGTGCACTTACTTCGCTTGAAAAGGGCTTGACTAGTATCTCTTCATCCTCTTCATTATCAAACTTTACACTTTGTGAATGGCCCCTGATTTTGCATTGCCTTGACTCAATCATGTATCCTAATCTGTGAGAACTTGCAGCTATTCAACTTTCCTTCTTTGCACATGCAATAAAGGTGGGATTTGGGGATTCCATTTTGCTGGCACTAGCCAACAAAGAGTCCATAGAATGCCTAGATCCAATAAACCTACCTGGTGTATAGCCCACACAACCTCCTTGCACATTGAATGTATGCATTCAAAATGCCACTAACACATGCATCCTAAAGTGATATCTTTTGTTTTCCACCTTCACCTGCTAACTCGCTAGCATGGACACTTTCTAACAAGTTTATGCTTGGAATTTAAGCACGTTCCCAAGCACTTTTGCAATCTTGCAAATTCAAATCCAATAATAGACTTGGTAGGACTCTTGAATAGTATATTATGTAACAAAAAATTTTAATGATCTAAGAAAAACGACACACCTACATGAGATTCAACTCCTCCTAAATGGGCTATTTTTTGCTCCCACTATTCCAAACACCTATCCAAAGCCTCAATGTTATCTTTGTTTACATTTTTCACCCACAAATCTTAGATAGTAGAGATGTGAAGGGAGGCCTATTGAGTTGTCATTGCTAGCCTCCATGCTTCACATATTTCAATGTGATGCATTTGTGTTGATCTACAATGACTAATTTCTTGGTGTGATTTTGTAAACTTTGCTCCTAATGAAAAGTACAAGAGTGCTCCCTCCCTTCCATTATGCTATGAGATCCTCCATTGTACATAGCTCTTATTGCCAACCAATTCGCACCTATCTCATTGGACATGAATCCAAAAAAATTAGTTGGATCATGGTCACATTGAAACATGATGGAATTCAAATTTCTTAAAAATAATATTTGAGACTCTTTGTCCTCCTCTTTAAATTTGCATATTACAATTACCTACAAATCTCTCATGATGATTGATGATTGATATGTTAGTATAGCATTTGCTTGTTGGGAGTAAAGTTGCATGTGCCTAATGCTGCCCATGTATTCACTACACTTATAGTACTCGCATATCTATACATTATAGGTAGTGGGCACCTATCATTGTAAGCTCATTCTTTATTATTTTAGTGGCTAATGAATAAAGGAAGGCCGGTCACACATTGTGACTGTTGGAGTTCCCAATCCTATGTGCCTCTCTCTCTCTCTCTCTTGCGCGAGTGCAAGAAGCAAGCTCAAAAGTCCAAGGCAAGTGCAAAAGGAGAAATGCACATTTTAAATATAAAAGTGTACCCTAAATCCTTGTAAAAGAGCGCCAGGCTCCCTCGTGTGCAATTTGTAAATGTAGGTAGGCATGGGTGAAGGAACAATTTAGATAGGAAGATAATAGGGAAAGAGAACCTAGGTTAAATGGTCGGTCATTTAAAAAAAGGATTGGCGCCCAAGAGGAGTAGGGCATGTATAAAAAGGTAAAAAGTGAATGAAGAATATTATTCTTGTATGTGGCCAAATTTGGCTCTCTTCTTCTTTTTCTTCTTATTCTTGCTTGTGCTTGTACTTGAGAGAGGGAGTGTGAGGGAGTGAGTGTGTTAGGGTGAGGGACCATGGTGGAGAAGCTCTCCATCTTCTCCTCTCTTCTTTTTCTCTTCTCTTCTCTTATCTCATGTATGGTAATGGAGCTTGGAGCTTGGAGCTTGAGGATCAAGCTTGCTTGAGTTTGCACCTTAGATCATGGAGCTATTGGAGAGCTTGTGAGAGGAGGCAACTCGATTGAGGATGAAGGTAAGCTTACTACACTGATAGGTAGGAGAGTGTGTATGACTATGTGAAAGGTAGTCATTGCATTTGGTTTGAAATGCTTGAAATAATAAGTAGTCCGTGGGTCTTGCCAATTGAGTGAGGGCTCCACATTTTGGCTCCATTGCTAGGACTAATAAATTCAAGCTTTGAGTGCTTACACGCTCCGAATCAAGCATTGGAGTAGGGCTTGCCTTGAACGGTGCTTGAGATAGGTAGGAAGCAAGTCATAAGGCATTGAATCTCTTTCATAAGTAAGTTTTCTGGTTTCTTAGATTTAGACAAGTAGGTTAGATCAGCTTAAGTGCTTAGTTGTGATTTGGATGCATTTAGGTAGGGAAAACACACGAAATATAGAGAGACAAACAGTAGGGTTACTGTTGTAAAAAACAAGGTGAAATAGGAAGAAAAAGGAGATTCAATACATTGAGAGAGGAAAGAGAGAAGGAGGGGAATGGAAGACCAAAGAACAAGGGGTTTAAGCAATAGAGAGAGCAAAGGGGAGCTCATTTCTGCATTTAGAGTTTGAGACAGAGATAGAGTTGGATAGGTTGTTGCAGGCTTTGATCTTGGAGCTTCCTAGAGAGACTGGAAAGGAGCATAGTGAGCATTGCACAAAATGTTCACCAAGTTGGTGTCCTTTTTTTCTACCACAGTCAGTGGACCATCTGATTCCCAGAATCAGACCATCTAACTACCCAAAAGTCTTTCAATTTTGGAAATTGGAAGCAATCGGATTGTTCGATCAAACAAATCTTCAATCTAGAATCGAATTTTCCAAAAATCTGATAGCCTTGACCATCCGATTTTGGATGTGGATAGCTTAGACTTAGACATCTAATTTTGGGTATTGGATCAAAAACCTGAAAATTGGATGGGGAAACTGAACATCAATTTTTGGTGAATTCTGACCTTCCTAGACCTTGTAGGGCCAAGCCCTAGCTCTAGGACACCCTAATAGATCCCTAGGTGAGTGAATAGAGCAATAGAGCTGATTGACTTGAGAGTTGAGAGACTTGATAGTCCAAGAGCAAATAGGATCACTAACCATACCACAATAGAGGCCCGAATTGACAAATTGAACCCGTTATCTTTCAAACCATGCATCAATCATGCGTCAAGGACCTAACAGGGACCGTTATGAGTGGTCGCCACTAGTAGGAGAGAGCTAGCATTAGCTAAAATTAATCAAGGGGAGTATGATTTGCATTGATTGTGATTGAATTCACACACTTCATTACATAACCACTCGAAGTGTAAAAGGAAAGATAGAAAGCCCGAGTTGGCACAAGTCCACTCCACCACTCGCATGTCCAATTCATGTAACATTGCAATCTAATTTGCATAACAAGGAACACACTAATAAGGTCTAAGTAAGGAATGAACCCACTAACAGGAGAAAACCTCGAGAAGTTGGATACAATCCGAGAATAAGAACTTGAAGCGTACAATTGTGAATCAACACAATTCAAGACATAGCTTTGCCCGATAGAAAGTACTGCAAAGCATAACTGCCTACAACCAAGAGTAGTGAGATCAAAAGAAATTGAGACAAGATAGAAATGCATGAGGTCCAGTGCATCTTAGCTCTTGCCACCAATAGAACCAAGGCAGGATCAAATTCTGAGAGGGAGAGAGCGTTAGAGGTGATCTTATGCTGAGCAAGCTTCTCACGAAGCGACTCTTGGACAATACAGCTGCAAAGTAGAGTGGAGTATCCCTAGCACCTACATTGCTAGCAAGACTCGGAGTCACAAAAATCTCTAAGATCTAGATCAAAATACCTGTGGTTGCCAAGAAACTTGACAAGTATTAGCCTAGCAATAACTTGTATAGCTTCATGGAGTAGTTCAAGCAAGTATGTGAGGTGAATAGCCTCACAGACCTTGCTCAATGAGCACAAGCTTTTAGACTTTGCCTAAGAGACAAAGGGAAGGCGTGGTTTACTAGCCTAGACAATGTTGAATGGAAAAATTTTAATAACCTCAAGAATCTCTTCATCAAGAGGTTCTCTGAAGCAGGATACTTCGACAACCTCATCGTTAGGTTGATGAATGTCAACCAAAAGGATAAGGAGGATACCTGAGACTACGTCACCCACATGTGGAGTCTCTCTAAGAGGATCCCAGTGGCATAACGATCCAACAAATGAGTATTCTCCATTGTATTTATAAATGGAATCCAAAGCAAGGAGCTCTACAAGGCCTTGGTGAGCAACTCAAACCTACAAAGGGACATGCTAGGTAGGGTCTTTGAAGAAGCCATATGCATGTATGACCTACTCAAGGAGAGAAGATCCAAAACCGTGACCCGAGATGCATTGCCACTAGATCCTCAGAGAGAGCTACGACCTTTAGTGAGAGATCTAGCCAAAACACACAAGACAATGGAAAGGGCATTGACTAGAGCCAAGAGTTGGTGGATATGAAACTAGAGTTGCCTAAGCTTCAAGAGATGATGGGAAGGCCCACACGACCTCATGTGCAATGAAGCATTGTAGAGGAAATCACCTCCTAGACAAGTGCTTGGATTCTAGGTCAAGACCATGTGCTAATTGCAATAGGTTTGGGCACAATGCGATGCATTGCAGATTGCCAAGATGATTTCCATTCCCACAACTGTACAATAAGCCATACTACCTAGGGAATAGATTGCCAAACTTCATGAGGGGAGCTCCATTAGCTCTCCCACTACCCAATGACTCAAAGCTAACCATCCCTAGGATGGACATCAATCCTATAGGGATACCTAGACCACCTGGATCCATTGTGACCCATCCATGGAGCAACACTTTGATACATTATATAGAGGATCCAAACAAGGAAAAAACATACGTAAACCCTTACATTTTATATGATGAAGACGATAACCCCATCTTGATGGATTTTAGACCAAGGCAGGGGAAGAGGTAGAGGTCTTTGAGGACAACACCAAGAACCCATCTTGCGATCACCCCGGGCATATCTCATCTTGTTGCCCTTAAAGGGAGCAAGCCAATCAAGACAAAGCCAATTTAAAATGTTTAGAGTGTAGGATCACATAGCTATATGCTAAGTGTCCTAAGTGGAAACCTTCCACTGGTTCAGCAATTGTGCCATCCATACCCTTAAAGGTGTTTGGAGTCAAGACACTTGATGGTGAGGCAACCCTGATCCCATTGAATGTCATGATTTGAGCACCAGAAAAGCAGGCCAATATCTCATTACCCAGACCTAGCAATCTTGATGCAGTTTTAATAAGGAAAAAGAGCCATAGGAGGAGGAGAAAGAGGGCCAAGATGGTTACACTCAAGATAGATAATGCCACCACACTACCCAAAGGGAAGCAAGTCACGAACACAAAGGTGGAAACATCTGCTCCTAAGATGGTAGAAAAGGGGAGTACCAAGATTGGGAAGTACCCCAACCCAAGGTGCTAATTGTATGTAGTGGATAAGGTTAAGAAGTGGGTGAGAGAACCCCAAGAGCCCCTTAAGGATGCCAAACCTATCATAGAAGACAAGATCGATGAGCTCTCTAGTGTGAGCACACTAATCTTACCTATATGGCTAAGATTAAGAGATGCATCCACCCCCTATGTAGCACCGTAGGGACAGAGGCTTCTTGACCACAACACAGTAACACATATATCAAGCTTAACCCTAAACTCAGTGCCTAAGTCTTTGCATGTAAATGCTTTTTTGGGAAGGCACAAAGATGCACCCATTCTTACCTCTCAAGGCATTAGGTGATGCCACAAGGAAGGGAATTGTAGATACAGGAGCAAGAGTCAATGTGCTTAGCCATACAATCTTGTAGGCTTGGGGTAACCCACCTATGGAGACCTCTAGGTTTAACATCATGCTAGCTAGCGAAATGAAGGTCAAACAATTTGGAGTACTAAAAGAATGGCCCTTGAAGATAGTAGGAGTCTAATTCTTAGTAAACTTCATATCATGAAAGAAGTGGACTACAACAACTTGCTAGGCCAACCGTGGATGCAAAATGCATGAGTGATAGAAGACTAGGGCAATGGTCTAATATTCTTAGCCAACAAATCAAAAGCTCTAAGAGTCCAGATGGACACCTTGAAAACAATGCCAATTGACCTAAATTCCATGTCTACTATCTTAAAAGGGACTCACAAGTTAGAAATTCCTACGGGCCACTAAAAAAAGTATATCTCGTGCCTTGAGGATGAGCGAGATTGGATGCATGTGCTAGCCACCATTGATCTACTGTTCTCAAATGACAAGAAGAATTATAATCACTTTGCATGATATCTAGGAGCTCTGGAAGCAGACGATTAACACTTGTCCCCTTCCACATTCCATCTAACAAACTCAAACTCCAGGGGATTCTTGAATACTTAATGATGGAGCTAGTTGGTAATATAGCTCTCAATCTCAAACCTCTCAAGGACCTCATGGATGAGACAAAGTGGCAATGGACCAAAGTGCATGACTTGAACCTATTGTACAATTGGGCACTAATCACAGACAAGAGGAAGGCTCAGATTAGAAGCCTAAGAGATGAGAAGCAGTTAAAATATAATGATTTGGACAACAAATATGAAGATTGCTATTCTACAAAGGAGGAAAGTGAGGAAGAGGCCATGGAAAGCCAATGTCTTTAGGATCAAAAGAGGAGCCATCAAGAAAAATGCAACCGTACTTGGTTGGTGGGCCACCTAGACATAATGGACTATGAGCAAGCTGGATTAGTTCAACCAAGTACCACACCACTCTTTAGAGTTGAATCGGCCTTAGAGTTGTGACCACCGGGGGAAACTCCTTCTTCGTTTAGAAAGAGTTGTGAGTTTCTCTAAATTGGAAGTGAGCTCTAAGAGCAATCCATAGATACCCCAACCACCTAAGACAAAACACACCAAAGGGGACCTATTAGTCCACATAAGGCACATGTGATTGAGGGAGGAAAAGATGTTGAGAAACATGGGATCTAGAGCATGGCAAAAGCTATGGAGGTTGGAAGGTAGAGATAAACCTCATGATGACATAGACAAAGAAGACAAGATTGTTACACAAGTGAATTAGGTTTCAAGATTGAGACTTGAACTCATAAACACATTCTTGTGTATTAGACAGACAATGACAATGACACTAACTGAAAGAGGAAAGCATCATGATATTGTATTCATCTCATATGAAAGTGATAGTCAAGTACAATGTTATATAGAACTGGATAGTAGCATTCTGCACCACTGTGCTTATGGGATTTAGGACCTCATCCTAGACTGCTTGCTTTCCCTTGCCTACTGCTCCATTCAAAGAGGCATACAAATGGATGTGATTGCTAGAATCTCAACACCCCTCCTCAATCACAACCAGGAAGGCACAAAGTGTGTAGAGGCTTTAGTGAGAGCAACACCTGCAAAGTGTGGGCATACCACAGACATGGCAAAACACCAGAGGCTGTCACAGAAAAGGCTAAGTGTGGGTACCACAAACATGGTGGACATCCAGAGGCTGTAACAGGGGCCTCACAAAGTGCACAGAGACTGTAATGCCAGGTTACATGAGGAGTTTACAAGCTTATGGTAGGAGCATCAATGGCAAGTACATACAATAAAAAAGTCTAGTAAAAATTTAGGTCAAGGACCCCGACAGGCCGTTGTGGTTTTCTATATTTTTAGGTATGGCATTATGAGCATAACAAAACTTCTTGTCCTTCTTCATCTTGATGTAGGTCTTCTTGTCGGTGTAGTCCAGCTTGCTCTTTTTGATTTTGTACTTCTTATTTACTTTGCTTGCAGCTTCAGTCTTCATGTCCATGTCCATGTCCCCCTCAAGCAAAGATACCATCATCTTTGAGGCAGCGGAAATGTCTTCAATATCTTGCATTACCCCAAAGGTAGCAGACATGTCTTCAAATTCTTCAAATGAGCTCATTGATTGTACTTTGATGTAGGCAGCTCCATGTCTCTTTGCAAGTAGAATAGAAACATCTTCTATGTAGTACCAGTGAACATCAAGAGTAGTTATGCCACTCCTGATAAGAAGCATCCACTTAAAAATCTTCATGTTTGGAAGATGCACCAGCATCAAATGAGTGAGATTAGACCACCGATGAGTTGATTTTTGAATGTGCTAAAAAACACAAGTGCCAAGAAGTATTGAATTAGTATCAAGAGATACTATGCTTGAACTTCAAGTGGGTTGCCTGATCTTCAGGTGGGTGCTTGGATCTTCAAGCTTGTGCTCCAAGTCTTCTTCTTGAAGATTCATATTGGCTGGAAACTTCAGATCTGAGTAACAAATGCTTCAGTTGATTGAGAAGAAGCAAGAGCTTAAAGTGAAGGAAGAAGCTTGAGTTAAAGTGGCTTGGTCTTCTCTTGAATCTTTTCCTTGTTGATTCTTCAATCTTCCCCTCTTCAAATCATGCACGACACTTCAGTGCTCAGTTTGATTTGAATGTCAGGAATGTCAGTGAGTTGCAAGTGGGGAAATGAAGTAAATAAGAGCTTGAAAGAAAATAACTATGGTGGAGCTTTTAGGGATTACAACTCCCGTCGACCTGGCGTAGCTCACAGAAGTAATTATTTGATGAACGCTTTCATGAGAAGAGAGCTTGGATATTGGGCTTTCTTTGCCCTATGCTCACAGGACAAACCACGGAGCGCAGACTCAGATCTAGACGTACGACTAGCAACCAGCATGTTCTGGACAGCAAGGACAAAAAATCACAATGGCACAGATAGGGGCGACCAATGTCAGGGGTTGATGTGCTGGATTGAAGCGCCCTAAAGTGGGGAAAAAATCTTTAGAAGGAAGCGGGTTAAGATATTGGTTGGTTGAGGAGATCAAGAAGCTCCAAGGACGCAAGGTCCTGTAGGCTATGGCAGACAAGCAGTGGCTATGAGATTTAGGTGAAGAAATGAGGTCATGCCTTCAACCTGAGCTGGGGAGAGATCAAGCAAAGTTGAGACAGCATGAACCGTAGCTGGAGGAGTAGTGCCATGCCCCCGACTGGGCTCTGATACCATGTTGAGAAACACGGGATCTAGAGCATGGCAAAAGCTATGGAGGTTGGAAGGTAGAGATAAACCTCATGATGACATAGACAAAGAAGACAAGACTGTTACCCAAGTGAATTAGGTTTCAAGATTGAGACTTGAGCTCATAAACACATTCTTGTGTATTAGACAGATAATGACAATGACACTAACTGAAAGAGGAAAGCATCATGATATTGTATTCATCTCATATGAAAGTGATAGTCAAGTACAATGTTATATAGAACTGGATAGTAGCATTCTGCACCACTGTGCTTATGGGATTTAGGACCTCATCCTAGATTGCTTGCTTTCCCTTGCCTACTGCTCCATACAAAGAGGCATACAAATGGATGTGATTGCTAGAATCTCAACAAAAGAGAAAGGAGTCAAGGAAGTCAAAAGCTGAAAAGAAAAGGAAGCCCCAAGATCTATCGAAGGACTTCATGAAGCTCAAAAAAGTCGATAGGGTAGTGATCTTGCTAGGAACTAAGAGGCAAGGATAGGCAAGCAAACCAATAGAGGGGCCTGCCAAGGTCAAGGAAGCCAACTTAGGCAAGGGAAGGTGAAAAGCCTCGACCCGTATTCATAGCCGAGGACCTAATTGAAAAAGAGAAGACTAATCTCATCGCTTGTCGATGAGAGTACATAGATGTGTTTGCTTGGTCCTTAGATGAACTAAAAGGAATAGATTCAAGGGTCATGATTCATAACATCCCCATGACTCTTGATGCAATGCCAATCAAGCAACGACCATACCCAATGAATTTGAAGTATGCACACACCATTAAGGAGGAGATAGATAAGCTATTGAAGGCTGGATTTGTCTACAAGATTGAGTACACGGATTGGGTGTCACCTATAGTGATTGTCCTGAAGAAGAATGGGAAGATTTGATTGTGTATGAATTATAAAAAGATCAATGCTGCAATGAAGATGAACAACTATCCATTACCCTACACATGGAGCACATGCTCAAAAGAATAACGAGGAAGGAAGGCTATAGTTTCCTAGACAGCTTCTCAGGCTACAACCAAGTGTAAGTGCACCTTGACAACAAACATTAGATAGCATTTGCGATCAAATGGAGTGTATTCACCTACATAGTCATGCCATTTGGGCTAATGAATGCACCAACTACCTTCCAGTCCCTCATGTGCACCATCTTCAAAGACATGCTTAGGTAAGAATTGGAGGTATTCATTGAAAATGCCATGCCATTTGGGCTAATGAATGCACCAATTACCTTCCAGTGCCTCATGTGCGCCATCTTCAAAGACATGTTTAGGTAAGAATCGGAGGTATTCATTGACAATCTACGTGCCCACTCCAATTGGGGGGAACACCTAAATAAACTTTGCACAATCTTTGAGTAGTGTAGGTTGTATAATCTTTCCTTGAATCCCTTGAAGTGCTAGTTCTAGGTAGAACATGGATGTATCATTAGGCACGTGGTATCTAAGAATGGCATTGCCATCGAATTCTCCAAAGTCAGTGTCATTGTCGATTTACCACCACCCACGGGCTATAGCGATTCATCCTAAACTATGCATTGATTAATAGACCCCTTTGCAAATTGTTGATCATATTTGAGTGGACTAAGGAATGTCAATGTGCTTACAAGGAACTGAAGAAAGCTCTTATGACTATACTAATCCTAGAGCCCCAGATTAGAGTATAACATGCCACATGGACATTGATGCATCATAGATTATTGTGGGAGCTATTTTGTACCATCCTAGAGAGCATAATCTTGATTATCCTATGAGATTTGCTAGCAGACAACTCATAGTTACGGAGATGAATTACTCCACGATGGAGAGGGAAGGCCTAGACATGGTTTTCATTTTGAAGAAGTTCCGTCATTATCTTTTAGCTATGCCCTTCACCTTCTTTGTTGACCACTAGGTTGCTTTTCTTTATTTAATTAACAAACCTTATGCTATAGGACACATACCTAGATGGTTACTTCTACTACTAGAGTTTGACCTCTCTGTGGTTGTATGCAAGGGTAAACAACACTACATGGTAGACCATATATCCCACATACCCACATGAGAATTTGCTGACCAAGGCATCATAGACGACGTACCAGATACACACCTTTTTAGCATGTCTAATGAGAGAGACATGTTCAATCTAACACCATATTGGGCAGATGACATAGTCTAAATCCTAGAGCATTTTTATGAGAGATCCATAGAGAAAGCTAGGCTAAAGCACCTTATCCTCAAGGTTCCAACCCTATCAGTTAATAGCCGGTCATCTCTATAGACTAGGACATGATGGTTTATTACAAAGATGTGTGTGAGCACGAGATGGATGACATACTTGTTGAAGTGCATGGTGGAATTGATGGAGGACACTTTAGTGGAGACACCATAGCATGCAAGGTGTTGCAGCCTCAACTTTGGTGGCCCACCCTATTCTATGATGTGGCTAAGTTCATGAAACATTGCGACAAGTGCTAGAGAACCAAAGTCCCCATCTGGAAGGATAAGATGTAGTTTACCCCGGTAATAGCACAACAATTATTTTCAAAGTGGAAAATCGACTTCATTGAGCCAATCAGTCCTGCAACACAGTACTCACAAGTGAAGTGCATAATTGTGGCAATGTATTATCTCACAAAATGGGATGAAGCTCAGGACACTAGAAAGAATGATGCTACAATAAGAACTAACCTTTGGGAGTAGGTGATCTCAGCTACGTCATTGAACTAGTTAGTGATCAAGGTACACACATTATTAATGAAGTGATTGCCAATTTGCTGTCCACCTTCTTGATCATCCATAGGAAATCCTCACCATATTACCCTCTATTCAAGATTCAGAGGGAGAGAGAGAGATGGAGTTGTAATAGAGAGTAGTGAACTCTCATTTTTCTCTTCTTCTCATTCTTCCATAATGCTTTCTAAAGTCTAATCACACATAACTGATAAACATACTAGGTCACTAATTGACTGTACCACTAACTGTGGTTGAGTCTGACAAACTCAGTTATTACAACACACATGTAGAGTGATAGCTAAGATAACAGTTGACTGGATTAGGTTGATCATGTCGGTGATAATGATCACGAGCTTGATTCTCAACACTCCCCCTCAAGCTCAAGCTAACTATTGTACTCCAAGTAGCTCCCTGAAATGCACAAACTTCTCTTTACCAAGTGATTTGCTAAAGATATCTACTACCTAGTCTTTTGTCTTCACATGGAGTAGATCAATCTTTCCAACAAGTACCATCTCCCTGATAAAATGGTAATGAACTTCAATGCCTTTGGATCTAACATGATAGACGGGGTTGCTAGCCAGCATCACACTACTGAGATTGTCACAATGCAAGGTGACCTTGTCTAACTATATATCCAAGTCATGTAGCAATTTCATAAGCCAAACTGCTTCGCATGCCGCTAGGGCTACACCCTTGTATTCTGCTTATGTACTAGATAAAGCAATGGTCAACTACTTCTTACTACTCCAACTGATCATACTATTGCCAAAGTGAAAGCATAACCATTGGTTGACCTCCTGTCATAGAGACAACTAGCCCAATCAACATCCGTATAACCTATCAAGTCGAATGATTTCCCATTCTCATAAAACAACCCATGATTAGTAGTACCCATCACATACTGCATAATCCTCATGACTACATCTAAGTGTGGCTTACGAAGTTTTTGCATAAAGTTGCTAACTATCCCCACTGCATAATTGAAGTCAAGACGGGTAATAGTAAGGTAAATCAAGCTACCCACCATCTATCTATACATAGTGACATTCTTGATCTCACTCCCAACATCAACTGCAAGTTTGACATTTTGATCCAATGGTGTTTCCATGGCTTTACACTCCATCATGCCATATTTCAGCAACATATCATGAGCGTATTGTTTTTGTAACAGCCATATACCTTGAGATGTAGACATAACCTTAATCCCAAGAAAGTACTTCAGCTCGCCAAGATCCTTGACTTTGAATTTAGAATGTAACATTGCTTTAATTTCAGAAATCCCATGATCATCATCTCCAATGATGATCAAATCATTAACATAAACCACTAGAAAAACATAACCATGCTTTATCTTCTTTGTAAAAAAATCTGTGATTTGCATGACCTATCTAAAAACCAAGCTTCTACAAATAAGTGCTTATGCGAGCATTCCATGCTCTCAGTGTCTGTTTCAGCCCATACAATGCCTTTTTCAACTTACACACATATGTCAGATAGTCACGGTGTACATAACCCTCAGGTTGCTCCATATACACCTATTTAAACAAGTCACCATTCAATAATGCATTGTTAACATCCATTTGGCATAATTTCTAGCCCTTAGAAGCCACTAATGCAATAATTTCTCTCATCATTGCCATCTTGGCAATCGAGCTTAAAGTCTCCTCATAATCTAGGCCGTACTACTGTGCACATCCCTTTGCAACCAGTTGGGCTTTACACCTTTCCAATGAACCATTTGACTTGCATTTCACTTTATAAACCCATTTGCAGCCAATGGGTACTTTGCCTTCAGTGCCTTCAGGAAAACGGACCAATTCCCATGTCTCATTTTTAGCCAATGCTGCATATTCTTCATCCATGGTAGCACACCAATTCTCATATGTAACTGCCTCACTGAACTTCGTAGGCTCTTTGTAGCCTAACACTTTAGTCATATATGCATAATTAAGGGCTAAATTCCCACTTATGTCAACCTATCAACTGGTTTTTGGACCCTTTCACACCTCGTCAACTACGGTGCACTTTGGGCTTGTCTCTCATGAGGGGGCACATTCCTACTTTGCCTCGAATCAGGTGTCCTAACTGATGGTATGGCCAATTCACTATCAAGATTGTCACTGCCAGGTGACTCATATCTAGATGTAAGTGGGCCAGTCACATTTTCAAACATATTTTCTTTGCATTTATCCAATCTCCCCCTCACTGACATATCCGTGTTAGTGGATGCAATAGTACGACTACAGAGTTGTCCTATCCAAGCGCGGCTAACAGTAGATGAACCCGTTGATCCACTCATAGATGTAGTAGCTAACGGATAATTTTCAATATAAGTAGGGCTGGTTGGTCCCTCAAAGACCATTGCATTCGAATTACCATACCATGAGGCCAGCTAATTAGGGTTTCCCGAGTGGATGGATCATAGCATTTGTAAGCCTCTCTCTCATGTGCATAGACAAGAAAAACACTTTTGACAGCTTTTGGGTCTAACTTCTTCCTCTTTTCATTAGGCACATATATGTAGGCAATGTAGCCAAATACTTTTAGGTAACTAATGTCAGGCTTGTGGCCATACAGTTTCTTATATGGAGTCAAATCAGGAACCCTAGCTGTAGGTGTTTGGTTTAGCACATAAACAACAATAACCAATGCTTCAGCCCAATAAGCATTTGGAAAATTATTTTCATTAAGCATTGCCCTGGCAGCTTGCATAAGCACTTGATTTTTTCTCTCTACCACACCATTCTACTGAGGTGTGTAACTGCATGTGAGCTGCCTTTTTATGCCATATTTAGCAAGGTACTTGTCAAACTCTCTGGATACATATTCTCCACCTCCATCAAATCTCAAACATGAGATATAATAGCCAAGTTCATTTTCAGCATGCTTCTTAAAGTCCTTAAAGACATCTAGCACCTCATCCTTGTGCTTTAGAATGTATAGGCATGTGTATTGATTGAAATCATCAATGAAGGATACATAATACGTGGCACCACCAAAAGATGCATTATGGGTAGGACCCCATACATCCAAATGTATCAATTGCAAAGGTTGAGAACTATTTCTGACATGTCTCATGAACGGGAATCTTGCTTGTTTCCCAAACTGACAAGCAGAGCATACATGTCCAAGATCAATGTACTTGAACTTTGGCAAGCCAAGTACAACCTCTTTCTGTTGCATATTTTTTAGTTTCTGTGCATTAACATGACCGATGCATTTGTGCCATACTTCTACATCCTGAACTACTCCATTATCATGGGCAAACATGGATGTCTTCAATTTCGGGATAGATGCATGTACGGTAAACATTCTGCCATCTCTCTTGCCTTTAGCAATCAAATTACGGCCATTTCCATATTCTTCAATAAAAAAACCATCCCTGTTGAATCTAACTTGCAGATTTTGTTCTACATGTGTCCAACCAATAGTAAATTCTTGGTAATAGAAGGTACATGTAGTACATCATATAGACTCTTCTTTCTGGCATCGAGCATGAGCAACAGAACCACACCTGTATGATGAATATCATGCTGTGTATCATCACTAGTACACACAAATCCATGAGACTTTGCTACTAACTCATCAAACCATTTGCCATGAGGACTCATAGGATTGGATGCTCCTGAGTCTATATACCATTTCTCATTTTTGCCTTGTTTAGACGTATTCTTTGATACATGCTAAATAGCAAATAGTCTATCTCCATGGTCATCCTGAGTACCACTGGAAGATGCATAATGTCCATGTTGCTTGCCTTTTGCCTTCATATTAGCTTGCTTTTTATGGCAATCCTTCGGAATATGCCCATATCTTCCGTAATAATGACATCGTTTATCCCTGTTAGACTGCTCATGTGACTGTTAGGAGCCACCTCTGCCTCTAGGTGATCTTCCCCTACCTCTAAACGCTCCAAATCCTCGCTATCATTGCATATTTGAGCTGCTATGCCAAGAATTTTGCTGCTATTGTCCATATGTGTTTCGAGTGTCTCCTCGACCCCGAAAAGCTCCGTGAGCTCTACCACCTCTAGCTCATTGACTAAAGTAAAAGATAGTGTCTCTACCTTGAGATGTGCTTGAACTTGTATTTAAGCAAAGCTTTACTTCTTCATGTAGCAACAGTGCAAGTAACTCATCCCAATTAGGGGGTTCTACTCTCATAGAAATGGATGTATCAAATGCCTTATACCCATTGCCTAACCCATTCAATGTCACTGCAATCATATCATCCTCTGAAACATGAAATCCAACAATAGCCAACTGGTCAGCTGTGGTCTTTATTTCAGTCGTGATGCTTGAATGCTCCTGCCATTCCTAGACATGTTGTTGAACTGTTGCTTTAGTTGTATCTTTCTTGCATGTGTGAATATCCTTACACATGATCATTGGATCCTCATTGGTCAGCCCTAGTTGCAACCTACTAATGCAAAACTTAGCCCGTTCGGGGGAAAATATTATTCATTGCATGAAAGTGCAAGGTAGCAGTCTCTATTGAGACTAAAATCCTACCATCGAGTTTTGGAGCTGATTTGCAATAATTTACAATAGCATCTTCTCTTGGATTTTGCATTGGTATATTGTCATTATGATTGGTTCTACAAATAATTGTGCTATCTTTAATATTCAAAAAACTAGATGGCACAAAATTTTATTACCAGAAGATGCAAATATGGTACGTATTGGTGTAGAAGCATCATATTAAGCCATTGAAAACCAAGGATGTCAAGCCCAAAGACATAGATTAGGATGATTGGGTGAGCTAGATGTGCTATGTAAATCAACTCCTATTTTATGAGTATCTAAACATGTTTACATTAATTTTTTGGTATCTAAAAATAATGCTTGGTATTTATGGGAAAATATATGAAATCTTTATGACAAGAAAAGTTTTGCATCATAGATGTTTTGGTCGAAATAGCTTATGGACCTTTGCATGAAAGAAGGAACTTCTATGTCCACTTACTTGAATGAGTTTCATTTGATTTTTAGCCAGTTAACTTCACAAGGAATTGAGTTCAGGGATAACCTACTTATTCTTGCTTGTTACACTTTTTGAGTGATGGAATGCTTTATGTATGGCCATGTATGCCAATGCTCCTAAAGATGGCTTGAATCTCCAGGATGTTGAGGGTGCCTTACTCACAAAGGAGATAAATAGAAAGAATGTAGATGCCTCATGTACTTCTCATGCATTGATTGTCAGGAACAGATATGATGATAAGGGCAATAATGACCACCATGGTAGAGATTCATAGAGGTCTATATCTCATGGGCAGTCTCTTATTAAGTGATGTGATCATAAGTCCTCTCTAAAATGTCATTACTATGGGAAGAAGGGTCATATTCGACTCTAATGCTATAAGATACGTGATGATTAGTACAAAGAGAAAGGTAAGGATAAGGACCAAGAAAAGCATAATGATTGTAGCATTACTCTTAGCAAGTCCAATGTGAAGAAGAGATAAATGTAGTGCAGCCATAGTCAGATGATGAGTACATCTTAGCAACTTCCTCTTTATCTACATATTCTTAGTATAATTGCTTCATCCTGTGTGACTAGGAAATGACTTGGCATTGGATATTATTGCCATTGGGGATGTAAGGCTATAGTTTCCCTTAGGTATATCCTTTACTCTACATAATATACATCATGTACTTGCTTTGACCAAAAGCCTTCTATCTGTTGGATAGTTGGATGATGCAATTATGTATCTTTTGGTGATCCTACATGGAAGACTATACATAGGAATCTTGTCTCTGCTCTAGGTGTCAAGGTTGGCATCCTTTATCCTTTATCTATATTTGGATCCCTTGACCATGTTTTGGCTATGGATGATATACCACATGTATCTTTATGGCATCGTCGCCTTGGGCACATATCCTTCAAGTGAATTAAAATACTTACTCATTTGTAGTATATTCCTTCTCTTGCTTACAATTTTTTTGATTCTTGTGACTATTTTCTTTATGGCAAGCAGACACATAGTTCTTATAAGAAGTCTGGTATTATGTGCATTGGTGAGCCTTTGTGTCATCGCTATCACTAGCAACCATCAAGATCCTACGAATCACTTATCAAGTCAAGCATTTCAAGTGAGTGGCAATGGCTACCTCTCACATAGTCGTGCACACTCTCACACAAGGATGTAGTGAGCTTATCATTGAATCTAATCATTGTAGTCCTCTTCCTTGAGTCCTTTGATGGCTTCATGATTCAAGGCACTAGCTCAAGCAAGCTCCAACTCCATGCTTCAAGTTCCAACCTCCATAGCCACGTGTGCAAGAAAAGAGAAGAGAAGAAGAAGAAGAAAAGGAGAAGAAGAGCTTCTCCATGGTCCCTTACTCTCACACACTCACACTCTCCCTCTCTCACACTCCCTCTCTCCCTCTCTCATGCACAAGTAGGAAGCAAGAATAAGAACAAGAAGAGAGCTATTTTGCACACACACCATGAATGATCTTATCCATTATCTTTTTGGTTTTTATACATGCCCTTCTCCCCTTGACGTATTTCCATGACCGACCGTTGGTTTTTATACATGTCCTTCTCCCCTTGGGCACCCAACGTATTTTCATGACCAATTGTTGGTCAACTTTTCCACTCTTTTCCTATTATTTTCTATTCTCATGGCTCCTTTTTACATGTATCTTTTCATTTACCACTTAAACAGGCGGGAGATTGGCACTCTTTTATAAATGACTAAAATGTGCTTTATCTCTTGTGTGCCCTGTTCTTATTTTAAAAAATTTCATATGCTTCTTGGTCTTCTTTTTCCATTGAGCTATCTTCTTATGCTTCTTCTTAAGGCTTCTTTGTACCTTATGTCATTTTGAGGGTTAACATTACCCCCCAGCTAAATGCCAGTTGCATGGCATTGGATGGTATGGATTGGAGAGGTTGAGAGTGGTTTGTGAGATGGTACTTGGGAATTTTGAAAAATTGGTCGTGTAGGATAAGCTTGTGACGTGTGATCGGAGATTGCTAGTGCTAAAGATATGTTGATTGATCGAAGAGGGTCTCCAGATGTATTGGCTAGCTGCAAGTTGTAGAATGTACATGTAAAGGGAGAATAGGTGCATTACCTAGGGGGTGTGTCTACCTTACCATTGTGTAGTGCATTGTGCAAGTGGTGGTGGAACTAGGAGATGGGTCAAACCATAGGCAAAATCTTGAGGCATTATCCCATACTTGAGGACCCAATTCGTGAAGGGGAGGTACTGACTACATGATTCAAGAAGATAGGTTGTCTTGCCCTTGATGTGCCCTAAGTGTGCGAAGTGGGGAGGGGCTAGGGATTTAATAGTCCCTAGATGTAGTATTCATGGCACTCATATATCACAAATGAGAAAAAAATTGATTTTATTTTCTTTAAAAAAATACAAGGAATGATACTAAGTTTCATCCCATTTTCTTGCAGGGGCAGAGTTGGGTGGAGGTCTAAGTGACTTACTTAGAAAGAACCGGCTTAGCATATAGCCTTCTAAGTTAACTCTCATATTCAGAGATGTAGTAGAAAAAAATGGGTGGTTATACCTTGTTAACCGACTATCACTCATGTCCTCTAGTAGGCTCATACAAAGGGCTGGCAATATGGTAGCCCTCATCATGAGTAGTCATAGCACAACTATCTATGCCTGTATTTATATAAAAAAAGATAGGAGATAGTCACTCTTCCTTTGCAGTGGGCTTTTGCTTAAGAATGATTCTTAGGATATGTAGATAGTTACAAGAGGTGATAAATGCCAGATCTGGATATGAAGAAAACTCTTTGATGAGGAAGTGTGTTGGATGAAGATCTTTTTTAGTGAAAGTCATGCACTCCTTAGGGGTCGTGGCATTAACATTGTAAATTCGTGGGAAATTGTATTTTTGATGCACCTCCATATCAAAATCTACTCTGTATCTCCTGAGGTAGGGCATGTAGATTGGATTATCCCTTTCATGTGGCAATGTCCATGCATCCATATTGTCATCTCATATGTTCCTTCTCCACCAGTTGTGATTCATAGCCCTTAACTACTCTAGGCTCATCTATCACTTTATCATCCTAGTGTCTAGCTGGTTCCCTCTGCCACTGTGTTGGTTGCCTTATCCTTTCTTCTAGCCACCTTTTGCCTAGCCATATTGAAAGCTTGATCACCTCCTCCACCATCCTTGATGGTAGTACTCAATCAAGTGATCGAGGGTAGGAGAAGATGAATTGGAATGGGTGCACCTGCTTTCATATTGCTCCCATAGTGTCAATTCTCGTGCCTAGTTGAATGGTAGTCACTCTTCACATTGAGGGATAGGGACTTTAGGCACACTAGGGTTGAGGCTTTGCACTAAACTTTCTCTACGATAGCTTTGCCAATTCCCTTCTTTGCACCTCATTCCCATAATTATCTCTAGGGCAGTGGGATCTTAGTTGTGTGCTTTTGCTTGCGACTCTGGTCGTTATGGGGGTGGACTTGGCACATCAGGTTGCTCTTCCTCATCATTCTCCTGCTCAAAATGTCATTGGGTGCCATTGGAGCTCTAATTTTCTTGAAGGATATGATTAACTATTGGTTTAAGGCTTTTTCTCAGGAGATTTCAGTGGCAATCAACTCTTTTGCAATAGTGGGAGTTTTTGTGAATATGAATTCAAATTCCTTCCAAGAACAAGGAAAAGAATGTACATCATTTGTTATTTGTTTGTCAAGCATGCCTAGGTTCAGGAATTCATAGCTTCTAGCAAACAACATGAAAGCTAAGTCCAATCATCTAATACAGGTCACTAGGTCATTTGTCCTGTTCATGGCCATATCGAATGCCAATTCAAGAATGGATCAGCATTGATAACATGGTTTAAGACCTCTGGGTGGTTCAACTAGATTACTTAGCTATGGTTGCCTCCACTATGAGGTGGCCATTGGAGTGTTTGTTATTTATCGCATGTGATTGAGCTTGTGATTCAGTGGGCATGTGGTTCTCTATTTATTAGTGGGTGGTGCACTAGAGGCATTAGGACAAGACATGTCAGTAGTGGGTCTAACTTTTGGGCAATAAACCCATTGAGTGTTAATGGACTGAGCATCTTTTTGCTCACTGTAGTTTTTACCTCCTGCTGGCTTACAAGTATGTATATGTTGGTTGGGAGGTTGTGATGGATGGGCAAGTGTGCCATTCATGGATTAGGCAACCACACCAAGGTGTTGCCATCATAGAAGCCTTGGGCATGAAATAGGGCTTTTGGCACCCATCTTGGTTTGGTCCTTTGCCTATTTATGAAATGCCAACTTTTTCTTTTAGGTCTTGTGTATGGGACACGAGAGCTATGAGATCTTGTGGATGTGCCCTTGGTAGGCGGCGATTTATGTTTGGGAACCAACTTGGTTATTTGGGTTGTAGCTTTGGTTGGGGCTTCTAAGTGTTGCGAGTATTTCACACTAGGTGTTTGTGCGGGGTTACTACCCCCCCTTAGGGTTGACATTGGGTTTAACCTGTGGTGTTGTGGGCTTTGGTGAAGCCGTGATACCCTTGTTGAAAGCTGTGACTATCCTAACATTGCTTATGGCAAGGTGGATGTGTTGAGAGTCATAGTCAACATTGTAGTGAGTTTGTTTCTTGAAAGCACAACCCAAAAGTGATTCCTTACCAACACCTTTTTTGTTGAGAAGTATATAAAAGATGATTGGGAGGCTCTTAGTCTCAATAGAAAATTGTACTTGGTACTGATCAATGAGGATGCAATGATCATATGTGAGGATGTTGTTGTCACTTCCCTCATCGATTAATGCATCAAAGGTGTGTGCCATTTGGGCGGTTACCATTATACACAAGTAGGCTATTGCTACTGTTTCTTTATCCTTATCCTCTATGTCTACAATAGTTGCCACTCTAATGTTTATAAGTGGTGTTATCATTGGAGGCTGGTGTAGTGGGTGTGATGGAGGGTAGTACTTCTTGATGTGACTGTCATTGAAAAAGTCTATACCCTCTCCTTCTAGGGTTTCAAGCTCCATGTTGCCTATTCTACTAATGTTATAGACTTTGAAAGGTCCCAACCCCTTGAATTTTATCTTTTGTTTGTGACCCTTTACAAAGTACAATAACCCTAAGTCTCCTTGTTCAAAATCATGTTGTTTAACATGCTTGTCAAACCAACTCTTGTGTCTCATAGATTAGGGTATGGGTTGCAATGAGCCAGATTTTAGATAGGTGTTCTAGTTCTACTAGGCAATGTGTCCATGTTTCCTTGCCGTCCATCTCTCTTGGATCACTATTCTCAAGCTTGGAGTGAAGAACTCAACTGGTAAGGTTGCTTCAATTCCATAGGTAAGCTTAAATGGTATCTGTCCTATGGTCGTTTTGTAGGCTATCCTGTAAGCCCATGATGCTTCCATTAGCTTATTGTCCCAATCACTACGTGAGGCAAAGACCACCTTGGTTAGGAGGCCACTAGGATTTTATTTGTGGCTTCAGCTTTCAACATTGGCTTGAGGGTAATATGGTAAGGATTGTCGATGGATTTATCTCAAGAAGGGGGATAACAAGTGGGTAATCACTTCATTGATGAATTGCATGCCTTGATCATATTGACTAATTCTATGGGACATCCAAACCATGAGATCACTTGCTCCCAAAGAAAATTGGCGGTGGTCCTAGCATCATTTTTTCGAGATGCCCAGGCTTCACCCCACTTGGTGAGATAGTCTATGGCTATGATTATGTACCTTGCTTGTGAGTATTGTGCTACACAGCTGATTGGATCAATGAAATCAATCCCCAATTTTTCAAATGGTTGGCGTGCTATCACTGGGGTCAAATCCATCTTATCCTTATGAATAGGGACTTTGGTTCATTAGCACTCATCATAGTGGTTCACAAACTTAGGTGCATTGCAGAATAGTGTATGTCACCACAATTGAGATTGGAGCACATTACGTGCTATAGTGTCCCCACTGAAGTATCCTCTATCAAATTTTCCATCAGCTTCTACAAGCACATCATACATCTCATGCTCATAGACACATCTCCTCAATAGTCCATCATGTCCTAATCGATAGATTTGGCTAGCAATCAGTTGATAGGGTTGAATCTTTATAATGAGATATATTAGCCTAGCCTTCTCAATTGGACATTTAGGTAATTCATGTTTTAGGTTGTGGACAATATCGTATGCCCAATAAGGTGTAAGTTTGCTCTAAACATATCTCTTTTGCTGGACATTCTGAATAGATGTGTGTTGCGTAGGTCATCCACAATGCCTTGTCCAGTTGCTTCTCATGTAGTTATGCAAGACATATGGTCTGCCATATGTCTTGCATAACCACATTCTAAATAGATGTGTGTTGCATAGGTCATCCACAATGCCTTGTCCAGTTGCTTCTCATGTGGTTATGCAAGACATATGGTCTGCCATATGTCTTGCATAACCACATTCTAAATAGATGTGTGTTGCGTAGGTCATCCACAATGCCTTGTCTAGTTACTTCTCATGTGGTTATGCAAGACATACGGTCTACCATATGTCTTGCATAATAGTCCATCATGTCCTAATCGATAGAGTTGGCTGGCAAACCAGTTGATAGGGTTGAATCTTTATAATGAGATATATTAGCATAGCCTTCTCAATTGGACATTTAGGTAATTCATGTTTTAGGTTGTGAACAATGTCGTATGCCTAATAAGGTGTAATTTTGCTCTAAATATATCTCTTTTGCTGGACATTCTAAATAGACGTGTGTTGCGTAGGTCATCCACAATGCCTTGTCCAGTTTCTTCTCATGTGGTTATGCAAAACATATGGTCTGCCATATAATGATTGTTCATTATGATCATGGGTGTGTGGCAACAAGGTTAAAGTTTATATTGAAATTGAATTGTTTTCACTGAAAAAATAAAGAATGAAGTGACAGTGATCGGTGCCTGCCACCTATAGTATACAGGTGTGTAGGTACTATAAGTGTAGTGAATACATAGGTGGTGTGTACATTTAGGTGCCTTTAGTCTCAACAACCTCCCACTTAAAGGCGAATGTGCCTCAAGTGAGGAGGAAAAATAAAAAATAAAGTACAAATGTACAAAAGTACAATAGGATAAGGGATACACTTCATCTCATCCAACATCCATCATCTTCTTACGAAAGGCAAAATGCTCCGTTGAAAGCCTTTTAGTGAGCAAATCTATAGGATTTTGGTCAGTTGAGATCTTGAGATAAGCTCAACAGACTTGTCCTCAATGGCCTAATAAAGTGTTTACACACCTTAATATGCTTTGTCTTAGGATAGAAGATCGAAATCTTAGCCAACTAAATAGTACTCTTAGAATTCGAATGCAATGTAAGGATCACATCAATAATACTAAGGTTTGCCACCAAAGAGCCTAACTAGAGAGCCTCCTTGCAAGCCTCAATAGCAACAATATAATCTGCCTCTTTAATAGATAAGGCCATGCATTTCTACACCCTAGACATCCAAGAAAAAAAACATCCAACAAAGTGAAGACATAGCCAAAGATGGACTTTCTATTATTTGCATATCTTGTATAATCATAGTCCATGTACCTCATGACTCCCATATTCTGGTGTGGAAGCCTTCACTCGACTGCCAAGGCCCACAAATTGCTTATTGTTTCAAGAATTTCAAGCCAAGTGTAATGGCTACTTCTCACACAACCATGCACACCCTCAAAACTACAAGTGTAATGAGCTTATCTTCATGCCCAATCAAGTTGCCTCCTTCCACAAGCTCTTCAATAGCTCCATGATCAAGCTCAATCCTCAAGCTTTAAGCTTTAAGCGCCATTGCCATGCACGAGACAAGAGAAGAGAAGAGAAGAAGAAGAGAGGAGAAGATGGAGAGCTTCTCCACCATGGTCCCTCACCCTCACTCTCTCGCATTCGCTCTCTCAAGCACAAGCACAAGAAGAAGAAGAAGAAGAAAAGAGCTAGTTTTGGCCATACACAGCACTTATTGGTGAGTGGTTAAAGGTTTTCTATGTGGATTGATGATGGGGCTTTGGGGAGATTGGATATGGAGAAGGAGCATAACCAAATGGATGAGAGGTTGCAAAGGCCGAGGATAGATTGGGTGGGTGATGAGGGCCTCCAATGTTGGTGGTTATCATGGGTTGTCAAGTGGACCTGAAAAAGAAAAAGGAAGTGCACTACTTGGGGATGTGTCTACCTCATCATGCAGTGCATGGTGTTCGTGCCAATGGAATTGGGAGTTGGGTCAAAGCCCGTGGTGTTGTCCCACATTTGAGGACCTAGTTAGTTTACAAGTAGGTGAGTGGGAGCTCCCTAGGGATGTCTTGCCCTCGATGTGCCCTAAAGTATGTGAAGTAGGAGAAGAGGCTAGGGATATAATTGTCCCTAGGTGCACTATTTGTGGCACTCTGATGGTATATCAGAATCTCATGACTTCCTTTTCATGTGCTTTGTTTATGTCTTTTCTTTACCTTTTTTTTTTGAAACTTAATACATGGGGAGGGAGCATGTTAGAGATCATCCCTATGCTCTTTAGGAGCTACACTATGAGGGGGGCTAAGGGACTTGGTAAGGAAGGATCAACTTTGCAAGTAACCCTTCATGTTAATGTGTACATTCAAAGGTATCATTGATAATAAGGGGTGGCTACACCTAGTGAAGTGGTTATCATTCATATTTTCTAGGATGGCCATGCAAAAAGAAGGCAAGAGCACTGTCCTCATTATAAGATGGGCCATCGCATAGTTATTGTGATTCCTATGTCTACATAAAAAAGAGTGGTGGGAGCCTCTTCCACCATAGGCTTTTGCTTGAGAAAAATCCTAGGTACTCTAAGATAATTACATGTAGTAATAAAGGTGGGGTCATGGCATAAGGAGAACTAGTTGAGGAAGTGTGTGATGAATGGGTGGATGTCCCTTTGGCGAAGATCAGGCACTCCTCTCGACGTCTTGTATTCATGTTGTAGATCCTTAGAAAGTCGACCTGCCAATGCATATTTGGGTTATAATCTACTCCTATTCTTCGCGGATATGGCATGTAGATGGGATCATTATGCTTGTCTAGTATGGTGCCCATCTAAGCATCAAGGTTGGTGTCCTAGACATGTCACTGCCATTTTGGTTGGGCTTCATATCTGCTTACGGTCTTTGGAATCTCCCAAAAACCTTGCCTTGCTAGTAGTCCACCACATGGTCTCTTTGCCACCTTGTGGGGTATCTTGCTCTTTCCTTTGTCCATATGTTCCCCAACCTTTGTGCGAGATTGATCACCTGCTCCACTATCCTTAGAGATAGAACTCTATCTAAGGAACGAGGGTAGTGGAAGGAGAACTCAAAGGGTTGTCCTTAGTTTTACCAATACTCCTAGATAGCCAGTTCTCAGGCCTAATTCACCAAATAGCATTCCTCTCTTTGTGGAATCTGGACCTCAGGAACTTGTTGTGGCCTTGCTTGGAGTCTCCTTTGTGCTAACTCCGCATGCTCTCTCAGCTTATTCTTCCTTTCCACAACCCTCTTAGGTGTAACCTCCTCACCTTGCTCTTCTGTTTGTGCTTGCACCTACTATGCTAGGCTCAGCTCTTGCGACTACTCTTCTTCATCTTAGCCTTGTTCAAAATCTAGCCCTTCTTCTCTTGGCAGCTCCATTGGAACTGCAATGGATGGTTGAGCTTGTTATTCTAGCTCTCCAAACCCTAATCCTTCCATCTCCTTTGTCGAGAACTGAGCATGCCTCAGGTATTATCATTGTTGCTTTGTGCTTATGCTAGTGCTTGTAAAATATGCGGGATTTAGAGCATGGCAGATGAGGAAGCTATGGAGGTTGAAAGAGGAAAAAGAAACTCATGAAGACATTGACCCTGACTAGGACAAATTGTTACACAAGTGAATTAGGTTCCAAGATTGGGACTTGGACTCATAAACACAATCTTGTGTATTGACAATGACATGACACTTTACTGGAAAGAAAAGAGTACTATCATTGCATTAGAAAAAGAGTGCAAATACAATGCTTAATAGGAATTGAGTGGTAGTACTTTCTTCTACTGTGCATATGGGATTCTGGTCCTGAGCCCTCACTGCTCCTCACAAAGGGATTGAAGTAGGTGTGATTGCAAATATCTCAACACCCCTCCTCAATCACAACCAAAACTACAAAGTGTGTAGAGGCTTTAGTGAAAGTAAGACCTGCAAAGTGTGGGCACACCATAAACATGGCAAAACACTAGAGGCTATCGCAAAAAAGGCTAAGTATGGGTACCACAAACATGATGGACATCCAAAGGCTGTAGCAGGGGCCTCACAAAGCGTACAGAGGCTGTAGTACAACGCTAACTAAGGAGTTTACAAATTTATGTCTGAGGCATTAGGGCTAGGAAATACACAACTAAAAAAGTCTGTCTAAATAGAAGGACTGATGAGGTTTGTCCTTTTCCTAGTGGTCTTCTTCTTCTTTCTCTCTATTTTCTTCTTCTTCTTTGATTGCAACTAGATAGGCCTTTTGGGACCTCTTTTTGGCATGGCAGAACTTCTCGGTGTGTCCAGTCCTTTTGCAGAAGTCACAAAAGAGCTAATCCTTCTTGCCTTTGTACCTATTGCCAACATATAATGCATGTTCATCTCTAGAGGTGCTAGGTTCTTCCTTAGTTTTTAGCTTCTTTTCCTCCTCTAACAATGATGCCTGGATATCAACAAGTTCAGGGTTTAGCATATTAATTAGAGTTGTTGATACATTATTATATTCAAGAGGCAAACTCTTAAGTAGAACATCGATGCAAACATCTTCTTCCATTTTAATGTTGATTCCTACAAGTTGGGTTAGAAGTCCTTCCATGTAATTTAGATGTGTGGCAAGTGATGTGTTGGACTTCATTTCAAGCCTGAAAAACTCAATCAGGAGACCATACTTTGATGATTTAGACTATGCACCAAACAAAGTGTCAAGTCTCTTCCATGTATCCTGTGAAGTCTCACAGTTATCCACATGGTGGATATAGATATCGTCTAGCTCCAGTTTGATAATGGCCCGAGCCTTATCATCGTTCTTTTGCCAAGTGATAGCAAGATCTGCATCACGAGGTTTCTTTTCTTTTCCAATGGTAATGGCCCGGAGGCCCTTCTTCATCAGGATCAGTTTGATGCGGGTTTGCCATGTATGAAAAACGACTCCTTTGAAACGGGCAGTTGGAGAATCTTTGCCCATGTTCGACTTGAGAGACCAGTAGCAAATCATCTTCAGACTTATCAAATTTAAGTAGCAGAAGAGTTGGCTGATATGTGTCAAGAGACACAAGTGTTTAGATCACTTAAAAATGAGTGTCAATAAACACTATGTTTCTTCCCTAAGTCTTTCAAACTTGCAAAAATCCTTCAAGTTCTTTCATATCCACATATTCCCCTCCTTGATTTGATGCTGGGACCTTCAATTCTGAGTGGCAGTGGGTTATTACAGTGGCAGAAGAGAGAAAATGATGAGATTTTGAGCTTGGTGAAGTTTGGTTATGGAGTCACATTTAGGGTTTCTGAGAGCAGCCTGGTTTTTTTGACATTGCAAGAGCTAGACTTGATCATTTTGAAAACTTTTTTAATGGAAATGTAGCTCTCTTGATGTTCTACCAAAACCCCATGATGCTCCTCAAGATTGATGCATGATTTAAGTGTGCAGGGCGGACGACAACAGCAGGCACAGATTTCGTCAGTTTTTCACGATTTTGTCAATGTTGGTCAAATTCTACATCAATCCCAACATTTGTTGTACTAGGATGGAGCGCCTGATGTTAAGGATGATTTCCCTAGAAGAGATCATGATCAATGGTGGCCTATAGTGAGAGATCCACAAGCTCCAAGGTGCCTATGTACTGCTTGGCTATGGAGACCATAGAACAGAACTTGAGAAAATTACAGAGAAGTATCAGTAGTGGGAGAACACTTCTCCAGAAGAAAGCTTGGTAATATTTGGCCTATGGAGTGAGATACAAGAGCTTCAATCTGACAAGGTGCTACTGGCTACGGCAGCCATAAGGCAAGCGTGAACGTGGAGATGGAAAGTGAGTTCATAGACTGAGACTGAGCTGAGTAGAGATGGACCAGAGATGAAGATTTGCTAAAACGAGCTAAGCCATGCTCAGCTGAGCTCTAATACCATGTAAAATACACAGGATCTAGAGCATGGTAGATGCAGAAGCTATGGAGATTGAGGGAGGAAAAAGAAACTCATTAAGACATTGACCCTGACTAGGACAAATTTTTACACAAGTGAATTAGGTTCCAAGATTGAGACTTGGACTCATCAACACAATCTTGTGTATTGACAATGACATGACACTTTACTGGAAAGAAAAGAGTACTATCATTGCATTAGAAAAAGAGTGCAAGTACAATGCTTTATAGGAATTGAGTGGTAGTACTTTCTTCTACTGTGCATATGGGATTCTGGTCCTGGGCCCTCACTGCTCCTCACAAAGGGACTGAAGTAGGTGTGATTGCAAATATCTCAACAATGCTATCTTTTAGTACTCTTTTATGGAGGCTGTATCTTAGGGCTCATCTTGTAAGTTTCATCTTTCTTGTTAGCCATTCTATCGTATCCTCACCCTCGGCTTGGGTCACATGCATGACCATGTTTAGGAAGGCTTGCTATTAGACCTTGAAACTTGCCTCCACTACTTTCACCCTTGCCAGTGCCATGATTCAATCACTTTCTGCCAAGTCAAGGTGTTCGACAAAGTCTCTAAGTCTTCTAACTGTCTTTTCTTCCCAAGCCTTGTCATTTTCGCTCATCCTCTCTATGCCTTCATTCTAGCATTAAGACAACATCATAACCATATATTGTTACTCTTTCCAAATTTTGAGCATTTCCTATTTATGTCGTCTGAGGTGGTTTAGTTGCTCTGCTAGTAATTCTCGCTCTAAGAGGGCCACATGAAGTTGGTTTTCCACCTCTGTCAACTTTTTGATCGACACTTCATCTCTTTGTGCCTTAGCCTCACTCAATTCCTTGAGCAATCGTTCCTTTTGTTGCTTCTCCCTTCTACACTCTGTGAAGGCCTGGGTCCTAACCCTTTCAGATCCTTAGTGAGCTCGTCTCTGATCTTCTTCAATTGGTCAAGACGTTCTTGCATCTGCTTGTTTTGCTGCAAGAGGACCAAAAAGACCTCCTCTGGCATCACCTATTCTTCTATTTCCTCACTGTAGGGCTCTTTTGCAACCTTCTCCTCCAATTTTCTTTCTAGTACATGTTTGCCTTCCAACTCCTTCCTCAAGTCACTTATTTGCCTTTTTTGGGTGGCTATTTAGCATGTTTTTTTGAGTTGGTAGATCAAGAATCTTTCTTTTTCAGTTTCCAACTCTATCACTGCTACCTTCCTCTCTTCTTTTACTCTTTCCAATTGGCCTAGTAGTTCTTAGACATACTCATCATACTGCATCCCTTGACATGCTCGAGGGTATAGACATAGTTGAGGGGGTTCCACTCTCGCTTTCTTTAGGTCTTTTCTAGATTCGATGTTCACAGTGGCAGACCTCTTTATTCTTGGTATGGGGTCTCCTTCACTGGGCGCTGGACTAAGCTGTTGCACTATGTTGACTAGGTATTATATCCAAGCCATCATATTGCTTTGGTTTACTATTGCATGTGTGGTTTCTTGGGTGGTGATAGCAGTGGAAGTTATGATGGGTGGGGATGGTTCCAATGGGGCGTTTCCTTTGCCTTCCATTACAATTCCTCTAGCCACTTCTGCCACTACTGCAAAGCTGGTTCCAAGCATGTCATTTAGGCTCCACCTAGCTAGCTCTTCTACACTGGAGGATTGCTCGATCGACAGCCTAATGATAAGAGTTGTTTGCTCATCCTCTTCTCTCCTTAGCCTTTCCTCCTCCTCTTGTCGCTTCTTCTTTCGTTTTTCCTTCGTCCTTCGGGACTCTTCTTCTACCTTTTGTAGATATTCCTCCTCTTCTTCCTACTTCTTCTACCTGACCACTAGGGCTTTGTCCTCTCTTATTGTGGCTTCCTTCTTCTTGCCTAGGATTTTTAGCATGACTTTCTTCTGCTCCCCTTGGCTCGATTGGGACCAAACCTCCCCACCTTTCTCACTGATGGTCCTTTCACTAGACCCCTCTTGTTTGTTGCCGTGCTTAGACTTGAGCTCCCTTCTTTCTTGTGGCTTGCTTTGCCTTCTCTTTGTATGGCTTTCTTGCTTCTTTGTCTCCCACCTTTCTCACTTTTGGAGTCCTTAATGGGCTTTTTGGGACTAGGGAGAGGTGCTGCTCTTGAATAGGAGATCTCTCTGGAGTCTCCCCTTCTTCTTCTTCCCTTTACATCTCTTCCACAACTTCTTGGATAATGGCCATCAACACCCATCCAAACCATATCATGGATGCTTTCATGCAAGCATTTTTCAGCTTAGTTGTGTTGGCCAACGACGCACCTCCTATAGGTCTTTGGCTCGATGACAACACCTTAGCTAACGATTGAATCATCTTGTGGATGTAGGCATTCAGATTTATTTCATCTAGGGCCCTTGCTACTACAATAATTTCAAGAATTGACACTAGGATCCAAGTCATGAGGGTGTTGTATCAATGATTAGAGAATAGGGTGTGTACCATGTTGGCTTGCAACTGGATAGTGGGGTTAGGGATGTGTGCTAGACTGATCCCATCATTGGTGTCCACCTTAGTCTTCAACATCTTAAGCATGCCATAAACATCCCTCTTCAATCTCTTCCCTTGTGTGTTGGCCAACCCTATAGCCTTCTCCACTATTTTAGCGCTAAGCACAACTTCTATCCTTTTGGGTGAGCCTTCTTGCCTGATGGTTACCGTGCCACTATTCTTCCTCGTATCAAAAGTTCTCAAGAATTCTGTGCATGTGTCATGGTCAATCTTCTGGCCAACCTTCTCTATGTATCTATGGAGATTGCATTGTTTGACTATTTGTCTCACCCTGCCTTCCTTGTTCATCAGCTCTCCCAAATTGCTAACGTTGCAGTACTTTAGCTAGTTGTAGACTTGTGTTTCAGTGGCCAATCAGTACTTGTTGTGCTCTTCCTCTAAAAAAAAAAAATCCTACCATTTCGAGTTCTTGTTATGGCACAACATCTTACAATTAGCTCATTTGAGAATACCTTTTGCAAAAAAGGAAAATTTTAAGAACAAATACTATGGAATGCTGCAATGTTCTAGTAAGAAACTTTTTATACTTCAAGCAATCCACACATTCCAAGCACTAATTCCATAAAAGATTTTCTTGAAGTACAAGTCCCCTTTATTTTTCCTTTTTTCTTTTGAAGTTCGATTTGAAGTTCTGAAGTTCAAGTCATGTTTTCTTTTCCACCTTACCTCTTGCCCCTCAAGAATGATGAAAATCCTTACTAGGATTGGAGGATGAAGGATTAAGGGCATGAAGCACCTACTTGGTGTGCTTTATTTCTTCATGAGCCAAGCATAGAACTATGGGTTATACTCTGTGGGCTTGACGGTCCATGTTTTCAGGCCTAATGTCTATGTGGATAATGTAGTTCAAGACATCGATGAGGAAGTCACCAAAGTTCATCCTGCTAGCGACTTGCAGCTCTTCCTCACTCAAGAGTTAATCCAAATAGGGATCGCCATTACATGCTCTTCTAAGGTCAATTTTGCATGATGGACAATAATCTGGATGAGGTAGGAGCCACATAGTTTGAATTGTACTCAGAGGTTTTGATTGCACATATCTGGTTAGTGTTGGTCATAATTTGGTAGCCCTCTTACTCCCATTGGAGATGAAGAGTATACCATTTTTGCAAAAAGGAAGAGTCAAACTCAGCTAATTGTTTTAGCTCTTCTAGTCTCCCTGGGTTGTTGTAGAGACTTTGCTCTTGCGATAGGAGGTGAGCAATCGCTATTTGAGAGCGTGCTCTTGAGAAATCTCATTGGCAATCAAGTCCTTGGCCACCTCAGGAATCTTGACAAACATGAACTCATATTCCTCCCAAGTGCATGGCAAGGAGCGTACTTCCATTGCTAATGGCTCATTGAGGAGGCCTAAATCCAACCATTTGTAGCTTTTAGTAAAGGTGGTGAAGGTAGCATCCAAGCACCTAATGTAGATGACCAGGTGATCCCCTGTATTCATGGCTAGGTGTGAGGCCAAAGTAAGAAAACCTAAGACTCGTCAACCAACTGGACTCTAATGTCCCCGCACTTAAAACATTACATACACTTGCAATCATAAAGATAGGGTTAGAAAAACTTGGCCCGTTTCGTCGAGCATTGCAGTTGATGGTTGATGTCACGTCCTATGTCAAAGTTGGCTCTGCAGGAGGTACCAAGGTGTCTTCACAGCATACATCCAACGTGGCAGGGACCACACAACAACACCCAGAGAGGTAGCTAATTGATAAAGCCCATCTGGTAGGTGTCGTGGACAAAGGATAGTCTCTCAGCTCGCAGCACTTAGATGGGAATGAATGAACAGTCACTTGCAGCACTTAGATGGGAATGAACGGACAGTCACTCGCCCCATTACTGTCATCACTTGAGATAGTATTGATGGTAACCTAGATCTCACACCCAGTTTAGAAATTGACAAGAGGAATGGTGTAGAGGGAGTATGCCATGGTGCACAATTGATGGTATATTAGTGCGTCCAACCCTGTCTGGCATAGGTGCAAGCAGGTAGGCCAGGGAGCCTTATAGTGCAGTGTAAAGAATAGGGTGACGTGTCCTATGATGGCAGTAGAGACCCATCCCGAATGTGCATAGGGAAACGGAAACGTACCTAACTCCAATTGTCGTAACGTCCCTCAATCTCACCTCTCAGAATTGATTGAGGAGAAACACCAATCACACTCAGCCCACCCTCTCTCTCACACTCTATTGAAAGATACGGAGGGCAATCCATTCTTGAAACCCATTTATGTAATCCTCACATTCACTTGTGCAGAGGTTGTATGCATTGTGCACATTTGATGGTGCAATAGTGCATCCCGCCCTGTGCCAACATACAGTGCAAGAAGGAAGGCCAGGGAGCCTTATGATGCAATGCACAGGAACATATCGTGCATTGTGCATTAAGAAGCCCATATCGTGCATGCAACACTCCATTCATACATCTCACCTCTCATTTGATTTGAAGGGAAAGACTGGTCACTCATCCCACCCTCTGTCTCACACTCTTTTGATAGATACAAAGGGTAGCCCATACTCACGTCCCCATCCTGTTAGGATGAAAGCTCGCATCACTCAAGGGGTTGGTGATGAAGATCATGTCAGGTGTTGTTGTCACCAGAGTGTTGAAGATGATGCATACCCATGGAGGTAGCTGACACATCTGGTACTTCGATGATTTGTATGAAAGACTGTCTCTTAAGGAGGGCAGACGGACTGATATTGCAGAGACATCGCACCAAGGGAGGTGGCTTCAAATTACATATACATTTTTTTTTCACAAGGAAAATGATAGAAACACCATTTGCAGAACCATCCTCTTCACCGTGGCTGATTGAAAATAGAGGATAAGAGATCAGGGGCAGGAGGTGGGCCTGAGGGGACAGAGGGTTGCATGCACCTCTTCAGGAGTGGCAGAAGAATGGCTATCAGAAGTAGCATCAAAATAATTATAGTGCCACGCCAATGGGGGAAAGGATGGGGTGACTGTGATTGTCAAGATCCCCAAGGAGAGAAGTACTTCTTCAAGAAATAGCCATTAATACGGAAGGGATCATTAGAGGCATCAATGGTCTGCACCTGAATAGAGCCATTAAGGTTGACAGCAAAAGTACCTTGTACGGGCCCATCCACCATTGTTGAAGCTTGCCAAGAAACTTGCCAAATCTTGAATCATAGGCTAGAACCAGATCACCTTCGTTGAACTCCTTATGTTTGATAAAGCTGTCATGGTAAGACTTACGTCGGGTTTGCGTGGTTTCCATGCACTGTAGAGCCATCCTGCAAGTCTCGTCTAAACATTCCAAGTGCAGGAGGCAACATTGTAGTGACTCATCATCTCCCAAGCATTCTTTGATAGCCACTCACAAAGAAGGCAACTCCAGCTCAACTGGGAAAATAACTTCTATACCATACACTATTTGGAAAGGAGTTTGTCATGTAGCAGCCTTATGGGAGGTTCTATATGCCCAGAGGGCCTTTGTAAGTTGATCGTCCCAATCATGACAATGTGTGGCAATCGTTCTTGTCAAGATCGAGCAGAGGATGCGGTTGGTGACTTCAACTTGGCCGTTGGCTCTGTGGTGGTAAGGAGTGGACTTGTGATGGTAGATTCTATACAACTCTATCAGCTCTTCCATGATCTTGTTAAGGAAATGAGTATCTTTGTCACTTACCAGCTCTAGGGGAGTGCCAAAACAGGCGATAATATTCTTGTACATGAACATGGCTATGTTGTTACCATCATCTCGCTTCAGAGCTTTAGCTTCACGCCACTTTGTGACATAATCTGTACATATGAGGATGTATATGTTCTGCTTCCATCTAGTAGGCGGATAAATGGGACCCAGAAATCAATCCCCCACTTCTCGAACAGCTTTAGGGGAAGAATAGGTTGCAGTGGCATGGCACGTGTTTTGGTGGGTTTCCCCATTCGCTGACAAGCATCTCATCTCTTACGATAGTCATATGCATCCTTGTAGAGGGTCAGCCACCAGTATCTCACTAATAGAGCCTTCCTAGCTATTGCTTCTCCTGCAAAGTGTCCACCACACAGTTTGTCATGGCATGCTTTCAATACTATGCCAACTTTGTCTCGTGCAACACATCTTCGCAACACTTCATCTTTGCCTCTATTGTACAGTGCACCGCCTAGTAAGATGTAGGGGCTGATTCTAACAGAAGCTTTTTCTTCTCATGGCTTAAGATGGTAGGAGGATACTATTGAGTTTCGAGAAGGTTGGCTATGTCTACATACCATGGAGTAACTATGTCAACTAGAAACAAGGAAGCATTAGGAAGGTATGGATCATCATGTTTCTCTTCTGCAATTTGAGGGATCCGTGATAGATGATAGGCTAGGACATGGGAATGTCCAGGCTTAGTGATCACTTCAAAATCAAAATCCTAGAGCAGGAGCAACCATCTCATTAGTTGTCCTTTGACATCTACTTTGTTCATTAGGAAGGACAGGGCTTCATGATCCACATAGAACTTGAAATGTGTTGACAGTAGATATTATCAAAACTTCTCCAGTGCAAACACCATTGCTAATCACTCAAGCTCTATCACTGTGTAGTTTCGCTCTTTGTCAATTACTTTCTGACTTGCATAATAGATTGGTTGGTCTAATTTAGAGGGGCCCTTTTGACATAAGATAGCACCTAGCCCTTCCACTGATGCATCTGTGTGCACATGGAACTCCTTCGTCTAGTAAGGAGGCTACAAGATAGTGCTTGGATGAGGCACTGTTTCAAGGTATTAAAGGCTTCTTCGCAATCATCGGTCCAAAGGAAATCCACATCTTTCCTTAGGAGCTTATGTAGAGGGGCTGCCTTGGTTGCAAAATGTGCAATAAATCTTATGTAGTAGCCCACATGGCCAAGAAATCCTCTCAATTGCTTGAGGTTTGTTGGTGCTATCAAGGTTGCAATCTTCTCAATCTTTGTTGGGTCTATTGCAATCCCTTGTGCAGAGACAATATGGCCAAAAGGATTCCTGATGAGATGCCAAAGACACATTTGTCGAGTTGAGAGAGATCCCATACTCTCGGCATCTGTCAAAGCATTGCTCTAGGTGTCCCCAATGCTCACGGATTAAGCTATAGACACAGAAATCATCGAGATACACCTCAATGAGATCATGCAGATGACTCTAGAAGGCAACCATCATTGCTCGTTGGAAGGTGGTAGGAGCATTATAGAGCCCAAACGGCATCACTCTATAGGCATAGGATCCCCATTATGTTGTGAAGCTTGTTTTGGATTGGTCCTCTTCTGCAATTTGGACTTGGTTATATCCATTAAATCCATCCAAGAGGGAATAGAGATCATGGCCTGCCACTCTGTCCAACAGTTGGTCTGTGAAAGGGATAGGGAAATTGATCCTTCTTCGTCTTCAAGTTCAACTTTCGAAAGTCCACACATATTCGAAGTTTCCCGTTCTTCTTGGGTACAACCACAATAGGTGAAACCCATTCACTATTAGCCACGTGATAAATGAACTCAGCTTCTAGAATCTTCAATAATTAGACCTTCACCAGAGCAGAATAATTGGGATTCATATGCCTCTGTCTTTGCCTCATCGGTTTGGTATCAGGCTCTAGATCAATGTGATGTTGGCATATTGTAGGGTCAATACCCTTTAGGCCTTTGTACAACCAAGAAAACACATCTAAGTTCTCCTTCAGTAGGTCTCATAGGACCACTAGTTCTTCTTCTGGAAGATTGAGACCCACTTTCAGGTGATGTTCAATACCATCAATATCCAAGAATATCACTTGCCTTTCACCTTCCACTTCGTGGATAAATGTCCCACGGATTGCTTCTGGATAGAGATCGAACTCCTTCAAGGGAGTAGTATCATCATCTGATGTTCCACTAGAACCAGTGTCCTCCTTCTGAACGATTGACTCATTTGTTCGGTGAGATTGCTGGAAGGATATCAGAGCTTTGTTTGTTTCTATGTGAGTGGTGATTTCTTCTATACTTAGGGATTTATCTTCAGAGGATGCATCTAGGAATGTCACATAGCACGGACCTTCTATAAGTCACGGCTCTGATGGCTTTGGCTTCTATGGACAAGGGGCATCATCATCCTCTTTTCTCCAAAATGAATGGTCAATGCAATAGGAGCCACTGGTGAACTTAATTTTTATACATTTGATTCATTGCTTATGTAGATTCTGCATACTTTGTGGTCCATTGGTCAACCCAAGTGGAACCATAGTCATTCCATCCAACACCCCGAGATCATCGGTCTTTGAGGTCTCTGTAGGGACATCAACAAGATTGTCCACTATCAGAGGAACTTCTTCATCTGAACTTTCATAACTTGCTTTGTTTTCTTCCTCATCATTTTCATCCTCTTCCTCTGGAGGCTCTGTCTCTGCTTCTGTAGAGGCTCTGTAGGAGAAGAACAGGTCCTCCGTCTCTATGTCTGCTTCTGCTTCTACCACTGTCTCTGGCTCTCTCTTTGCTTCTGACTCAGTCTCTAACTCTGTGAGACTGCCATGTAACAAGGAGAATAGTACGTCCATGCTTCTATTTCACTGTCAGAGGTGATTTTAGAAGTCAATTCTAGTTGAGGCAGGAGGTATTCTCCCATAGACAAAGACTTTGCTTCCTTCGGTACTTGGCTTATAGTGCCCACTGTTAGGGACTATTCCTCTGTTTTCTTGGGAAAGATCTATTTAACAGCCTCTTCATCTCCTGATGTACCATCTGTTACTTCATTGGAGTAGTCTGTTATGACTTTGATGGATATGGATCCATTGCCTTTTTACGATCTATACAATTCAACACCACTTTTTTGGGTCCTCTGCCTAGAGTTAGGGTGCCTTTGAACCAGTCCTCCTGGCTCTTGCTTCAAAAAGCCAAGGTCTTCCCAAGAGTAGAGGGTATGAGGTCCCATAAGAATTTGGATTGACCACCAAATATGTCATCCAATAGTCTCTTCATGCAAGGGTTGTTTTTACGTATGGGAGGATGCCCAATGGGTTAATTCTGCTTTGGTTTGCCAATTTGATAAGCCACTATGTAGGTTGAATTCCTTGCAAACCTAGATCCTTCATTGTCACATCCGTCATTATGTTTACTGATGAGCCTCTATCAATCAATGCATCTGAAATAAAGCATCCTTCTATCCATACACTAGTCTCTGGGGTTCCAGGATCTAGGAAGGCGTTAGCCAAATCTACTTCCTTCACAGGTTTTGACGCTGTGTTGGACTTTGTTGTTGTTAGGGGAGCAATTATTAGTCCATGTCTTCTTTTCAAGATGCTTTTGAATCTTTTTCGGCAAGTGGGAGATAGCATCAACAACTATCGGAAGGTTTGGTTTGGTTCAAAGGTGTCTAGGTATTTGACCAAATCATACTCTTTGATAGGATCCACATGTTTTCCAATCGACTAGGAAATGGGGCCACTCCCACTTTTATCTTCCCTTTTCCTTCCAAGAGCGGCAACATATGCGCTTTGTCTTCATGAGGAGGGACTTCTCCATCCTCTACTTCCTGGACCTCTGGTCCTACCTTTGCAACTATCTCTATAGCTCTCTGTGGCTCTGTGGTGCTCTCTACCTCCTTATTTTGGATTGCATTGTTCTAATTTTCCCGAGGGAGGTTGAACTTCACAGTCTTGGTAGAAGGAACGTTCTCTTTTGGAACTACGGGTTCTCCTTTCTTTGCTCACATTATTGCGGCCACTTCCAATTCCACCAAATTGAAAGCAGGTTCTTGGGTATTCTGTTGGGTATCAGAAGTAGATTTGATAGGGGCTAGACTTGGACAATCTTTTGCAGTATGGCCTTCTCCTTTGCATCAGCTGCATAAGGGCTTGTAATCCACAGATCTTCTAGGGTTTGGACAATTCGGGGAGATATGACCCTTTTCTCCACATTCGTAACATTTCACCTCTGATCTCTGACCACCGCTAGACTGCCATCCTCTGTAACTTTGAGAGGGAAACCTCCTTGGACCAAAATTAGGACCAAACTCCCTAGGCTTTGGTCCAATGTCATGTGTTGTCATTTTGGATTCTAGCAAGTTGAATCTTGCATTTTCATCCTTCTGTCTTCATTCGTGCATCTCTTTTAGAGAGCAGAAATCCTATGTATGGTTCTTCCTCAAACAATAGGAACAGAAGGCTCTAAGAATGGTTGGTTTTCGGGTACATTCAGTGGCTAAATGTCCTACTTAATGGCACTTTCCGCACCATGTATTAGAACTCATCACATCACTCCAACCTCCCGTAGGAGTGGATATATTGGCGGTATTCACCTTCAGCGTCTGTAGCTGCTCTGTAATCACATCCATAAGCTCTTTCTTGATACTTGAAACTGAGTTGGATTAGTAGTCCTTAAAATTTTCACTTCCTAGAGTACTTGTAGTAGGGTTTTGGGAAGCTTCTGTAATTACTGCATATACAGGTTAGGTTGATCCAGAGGGTCCTCTATTCTGGTTCTGATTCAGAGCTCCTGTTGAGACTTGGGGTTGTTGATTCTAGTTGGTAGGGTTCCACTATTGTTGAGTCACCATTGGCTATTTGAGGCCACTATTGTTGTGGTTGAACCATCATTTGAGGCTTTGTTGTCTGTGGCCACTGTGGATTAGGTGCATTGTACTGCAGCACTATTTGCATCTGGGAATAGGGGTAGGGAATTGTCCCTGGGACTGCATTTGATGGGTATACCATTCTTGGCATGGGAGGAGGTAAAACTCCTCTTCCTAGAATCATTGATAACCTTGCTTCAACTTCGTCATACAATCTTACACCTTCCACTGCAGCTTGCAGATTGACTGGTCTTCTCAATTCCACGAACTTGCAAACTTCTGGTTGTAGGCCTCTAAGAAACACTCATTTTTGGATACCTTCATGCAAATGATGGTTAGTCCATCTCTTCAGGATAGATTCCATTCACGAGACATAAGCTTCTACTCTTTCTCCAGAGGACTGACTTAGGTTCATGAACTCCTCTTGCATTTGCTCTTCAAAACCTTCACGCTTGAATTTAGTGAGGAAGGCCATCCCATGTGCCAAAAGTCCGTGCTGTTTGTCTCTTATACCATTGAAACGTCGTGCCTTTGAAAGTGGCGGGAAATATCTCTATCCAATGCTCAGGGGTTCTAGCATTATTAGCCACACATGCTACCATAAATTTTGCTACATGAAGATTGGGGTCTTCATTGTACTCTCCCTTAAAAATTGGCAATGGGACTACCTTTGCTGGCCTGTCATCAATATTTCTAGAACAAATCTGACTAGGAAAAGGACCTTGAGTCGCCATGGGGACTTTTGTAAAGAGTGCTTTTAGGGCATCAAAGGAGTCTTCTATTGCAAGCTCGTTCTCAGCCTTGATTATTGCATTCTCTCTTCTCACGTACCTCTGGACTTGTTCTAATGCTTGCCTCTTGATTGCGTCATTCATTAGGGGGTTGGCTCCAACCAGTTGGTCTGTACTCAACAAAATAGAATCAGAGAGGGGCTTCAATCTCTAGAGGATTCTCTGACCAACATCTCTTCTACTTCCTTCTTTTCAACATCTCTGAATTCAGCTTTCAAACCACTACAGAGGGGGAGATATTTCGTTCTGAAAGTATCAAAACTCATTCTTCTTAAGATCGTTATTGTGCCATCATTATAATAATGCCAGCTTGTGAGGGTTTCAATAGTGTATGTTATGAAAAACACTATGTCTACCAACTTCCATTGGGTTGCTAATTGGACACCAAGCATCCGACGTATCTTGCTGTTGAGCATCCACGAACAAATCCCAACTCTTTTCTTTCTTGTTTTTGTGAACCTCCACAAACCATGACTCCTAAAGCTTCTTCACGATCTCCCACTTTTGATGATGTCTGGAAACTTCTCAATGAATGTCAAATCTTCCATGGATGGTCATTCTCTCTGTTTTTGCTCTTTAGTTGTTTCCAAACAATTTGCCACCAAGATGCATGTCTCTGTTGCTTCAACAGGAAGAGGAAATAATCCACCACATAGAGCTTGCATCATGATGGTAATATGTTTCCACTATTGTGGGATGAACTTCTTGTAGAGAGTGGATTTGGCAATAAGAATCTCCAACTCTTCAGTGGAAGAAGAAACTTTTCAAACATCCATTGAATTCTTCTCTTCTTGTCAATGCCATTTCCTTCATTTTCAGCCTCTTCTGATGCTTGTTGATTGCAACTTTCCCCGGCTGCGCACCAAAAACATGGAGCCTTAAGAGAGACACCAAGGAAAAGGGGTTTCTATTGCAAGAAAATCTATCTTGTATCATCAACAAGCTTTTATTTCATTCTTTAGAGAATCACAACAAGGAAAATAGCAAATCTTCACACAGCATCATAGTAGATATCTCCCACAGATTTAATAGAATCAACCATAATCTTCAACATCTTCATAGAATCCATCAATAGAACAAGGAATGCAAAATAATACACCACTTTTGAATGGAAATAATCACATAGTATTCATTTTCATTGTCTTCATAGTTCTCTCTCTATCTCTCATAGTAGATATATTATTTTTAGGCATAGAACTGAGTTTCTCTCACTTCTCTCTCTCACATACTCTTGCTCTCTCAATAATACATCATAGCCTCACTAAAATACTCAAGAATGGTACTCAATTTTCCTATCTTGGTCGTGGATACACCTCCCAAAAGATATGTTTGATGCGAAGAGGCACCAGAGACATCATAGTGTCCTGTGAGATCTGGCTTCTGTCACTGTCCTTTTTTAACCTTCTATGAATCTTCAGCAACTACTTCTTCACTTCAATTAGCCTGAATAGAGCTTCTATTCATCCTTTCCTAAAACAAAAACACTTCCCAAAATATCCATATATCCAACATAACACTCAACAAAAATGAACAGAACACACCACAGAGCAACATAAATATAGAACAACAAAACCATATAACCTTAGAGAAGATCAACAGAGACCATAAAAATCAAACCAAAACCAATTCAATCTTTCATAAACCTTTTAACACAACCTCAACCATCTCTCAAAACATTCATTCAACCATCTCAACTACCAAAATAGAAGCAAAACAAAAGAAAACAAGAGAAAATGAGAAGAAAACAGAAGAAAATCAAACCTTACAAAACCAAACAAAAAAATTACAGAACCCTACTGAACAATATATCCTCATCAAAAACCATCATAAACCCTTCAAACATACTCAAACCATTCCAAACACTTCAAAACATCTTCAAATTCAAACAATCCATCACAAAAAAAAACCATTCAACAACAAAAACAACAAAAAAGTTAGCCCAAAAAACATATCATTTCAACACTTAACACTTTTCTTTTTATGTCCCCTCTCCTCCTCCTGTTGTTCTTGTGTAGTTTTCTTCTTTATCTTCCTAGCCTTTCTCTGGCTAGTTTGCTCTTCTTGTTCCTTGCCTTCTTCTTCTTCACTCAGCATCCTTTCGTTGGACTATGCCTCCCATTCCTGGTGGGGTGGCGACCTGTTTGGTGTTTCGTCCACCCCTTCTCCTCATTCTTCCTGCTCCTTGTCCCAAAGCTTCTGTAATGATTGTGGTGAGGACCCCACCGAATCCGATGGTTGCAGCCTTTGAAAATGAAGCTTTCCTTTTAGATTTTCTGGCGAGAGGTTCTCAATGGTCTTCCTCACAAACCCATTGAGGTTGACTTCATCCAATGACCTTGATGTGACACTATCTAGCAGGGGGCATTGATGTGGCTCATTATGGAGTTGTATCTTTGGCTAGAAAATAGTGTGTGCACCATCTTGTCTTGGAGTTGGATTTTGAGATCAAGAATATCTGCCAAGCTGATGCCGTCATTGGTGTGGACTTTTACTTCTCCATCCCTAGTAAGGCATATACTCTTTTCGACTTCCTTTCTACTTTGTTTGCCAGCCCCAATGCCTTTTCCATCAACTCCGAGGTCAATTCAATCTGCACTTGGCAAGTTTCCTCTCCCTCATGCACAGTTATGGTGCCGCAGTTTTTGTGGAAAGTCCTCAAGAACTCTGCATAGTGGAAGTAGTCCACCCCCAGCTCACTGCTTCCATGTATTTCTGCAAATTGCATTACTCGATGATGTGCCTCACCACCCATTCTTCAATGGCCATGTCATCTAGGTTGAAGATGTGTCAGAATTTGAACTGGTTGAAGGCTCGCATTTCCACCAAAAGTCCATATTTTGCTTGTTCTTCCTCTAAAAAATGCAATTTGCTAACCTTTTCTTGGCCTGCCATGATGGATGCGTGTCATGAAGCCATATTCACCATTACTAGTTTTTTCAAAATAATTGCAAGCAACAGGAAATGACTACGTGCTTGTTAAACTGAAATGCTTGCATGCAAAAGTAGACTTTTTCCCCCCATTAATCTATTGATTTTAACTTTTATTGAACTTTTTCTTAATCATCAGTTGTTGCATTTTACCCTTGCAATGTGTGCTTTTTCCTTTATTGTTTTCTTTATGTGTTTGGTTTGATTCACCTTACCCCCTCCCCCTTTGCAATGAAAAGAATCCTTCCTAGGATGAGAGGGTTAGAGGATGAAGGGCCTGTAGCGCACAATCTTAATGTTTTATTTTCACATGAGCCAGGCGTAGAAACTCGGATTCTATTCTAACTGAGCATAGCTATCTATATTGAAAGGGTGGATGCCCACTTGTGTAATATAAGTGAGGACATCAAGTAAGAAGTCACTAGAGGCCACTCTACTAGCAACGTGCAACTCCTCCTCAGTGAGGATGCGATCTAAATAAGGGTGTTCTTTAATGTGGACTTCCATGGGTCGATTACGGAGGGTAGTCAACACCCTATATGAAGTTGGAGCAACATAGGTTGGGTCATATTCAGATGCTTTGATTGTGTATCGCTATTCAGCATTGGTCATTATTTGGCATCCCTCTAGCTCCCATTGCAATAGTAGAGCATACCATTTCCGCAAGAAGGGGGAATTGTTGTCAGCAAGCTGTTGTAACTTCTCGATTTCTTGGTTTGTGGCCATGATCGTGTTCTTGCTATTCGACATAATGAGAAACTATTTGACTGCTTGTTCCTTGGATATCTTGGTTGCAATTAACTCTGCAGCTACTTCGAAAGCTTTAATGAATACGAATTCTGACTCCTCCCAAGAGCAAGGGGGTGTTCGTACTTCCGTCGCGATAGGTTCTTCCAAGAATCCTAGATCTAGTCGATCATAGGTTTTAGCCAATGTCATGAAAGTAGCATCCAAGCGTCGAAGCCAAGCAACCAAGTCATCCCCAGTATTTTCTGCTAAATCCGTGGCCAAGGTTAGAATTGAGCACCGCTCATAAGAGGGTCTAAGCCTGGTGGGTAGTTGGGGTTTGACTGCACTAGTGAGATTAGTAGCTAATGTTTATCGCTTGGTTTGCTCCTGAGGCTGTAGCTTGGCCTTATGTTCGATGGGTGCAGTTATGGCTGCAGTTGACGTGCTAGTCTCAGTGCATTTGAGAGTTGAGGAGAGGCATTACTGAGACTAGATAACACCATATTGGGGAATATGGGAATTTCCCATAAGTTTGGGACACGTGGTCAAATCCTTGGATTTGTCATAACTTGAACATTATAACCAAATTGAGCACTCTATAGCTCAATAGATTTCATTTTTCAAGTGCTTTCCAATTATAGGTCACGTCATATGGTTTTGAGAAACTTATAGGCACATTATCTATGTGCCACCTTTTTAGTATTCAAAAAATGGGAATTGGGAGATTCCCAAACTCACTAATATTGTGTTAGATGTGGTCGGTTTGTTAGTAACAGGTTATGGTTTTGGGCAATGTATTGGCTTATGCCCTGCTAAGCTAGGCTATAGAGGTTCCATGGATTTAGTGGCTTGAGTCTCTTGTGGTTTGAGTGGTTCTACTGGGATGTTTCGTGTGGTCAAGCGTGAAGATGGTGTTTGAGTAGGGCCCTTGGATGTTTGGGCTTTAGGTAGCCAAATCCACTGCATAGTAGTCTTGCGCTTGCAATAAGGTCTTGGGGATCCATCGCAGCTTAACTGTACATCAATGTGTGTAGTTTGCGGCCTTGGTTTCCTAGGTTTTGGGTGTGGATGGTTGGCCTTGCGAGGCCGTGGGTTTCTATTACTGGGTGGCACTCCCTGTTTAGGTACCCATTTGAATTAGGATTCATGGGCTTTAGTGTTGTTCTAGTGGTTTGCTAGCCTCGACGCTGTGTAGGCTATGACAAGTCACAATCCCCCTCTTGAGACTTGTTGGTGGGTTTCTCTATCAGTGGCTTTGTGGACGTGGAAGGAGTCACGACACCCTTGTTGAAAGCTGTAACAATGCGGATGTTACCCACGGCTAGGTGGATGCATTGCAACTCATAGTCGACATTGCAACAAGCTTGCTTCTTGAAAGTTCGTCCTATCAGCAATTATGTGCATGCATCCTTAGTGTTGGGCAACACATAGAAAATTATTGGCATGCTCTTAGACTCGATAGAAACTGCAACCCTGCACTTTCCCAGAAGTTTGTAGGGTTGGCCTCCATAAGGGGTGAGACTAGCATTAGTGGGCTATTGCAATGGCAATTTGTCAATATGGATCCAATGGTCATGGATTAAGATATTAAAATCAGCTCCCTCATCAATCAATGCGTTGATGGTGCATTTGTGCTTAGCAATGACTATCATGTTGAGGTAGGCTAGTTCTACTATTTCCTCATTCTCACTGTCCATCTCAATGATGGTGGCTACTTGCACACAGACAGGGGGCGCTGGCATTGGGGGCTCATGCAATGGGTGTGTGGGAGGGAAGTACTTTTTTATGCGGCTGCCATTGAAGAAGCCTATGCCCTCACTCTCTAGGGTTTCGAGTTCTACATTTCTTGTCCAGCTAATGGTTTAGACCTTAAAAGGCCCTAGCCCTCAAAACTTTGGTTTTTGCTTATGTCCTTTGACTAAGTACAGTAGTACTAAGTCACCATGTTTGAAGTTGTGTTGCTTGATATACCTATCAAAACCAACTTTTGTGTCTTGAATTTTTGCATATTAGCACATGGGTGGCAAGAAGCTAGGTTTCTGTTAAAAAGTGTTCGAGTTCAATCAGGTGTTCCGTCCATGCCCCCTTCCCGTCCCATCTTTCTTGAAGTGTGATTCTGAGGCTTGGTATGAGGAATTCCAAGGGAAGGATAGCCCCAATACCATATGTCAATCTAAAGGGGGTCTGTCCTGCAGCCGTCTTGTAAGCCGTGCGGTAGGCCCATAAGGCTGCCATCAACTTGTTATCCCAATCACTATGTGAAGTGGAGACGACCTTAGTCAAGACATTTATTAGGATTTTATTCGTTGATTTGGCTTTATCATTTGCCTATGGGTAATAAGGCGAGGATTTCCGATGGATGATTAGGAAGGAGAACAGGAGGTGAGCTATCACTTTGTTGATGAAGTAGGTGCCTTGGTCGCTAACTAGTTCGATGGGGCAACCGAATTGTGAGATCACTTGCTCCCATAGGAACTTAGCGGGAGCCCTAGCATCATTCTTTCTCGTGGCTCGTGCTTCTGCCCATTTTGTGAGATAGTCAATGGGCTACAATGATGTATTTGGCTTGTGAATACTATGCCGCAGGACTAATGGGCTCGATGAAGTCAATCCCCCATTTCTCGAAGGGTTGTCATGCAATAATTGGGGTTAGCTCCATGTGATCCTTACAAATCGGGACTTTAGTCCATTGACACTCATCACAATGCTTCACAAATCATGTTGCATCTTGGAAGAGTGTAGGCCACCACAGCTGGGATTGCAGCACCTAGGCTGTCGCGTCTCCACTGAAATGTCCTCCTGCAATTCCACAATGTGCCTCTATCAGTACATCATGCATCTCATGCTCACACATGCATCTGCACAGCAACCCGTCTTGCCCCAGCCTGTAAAGTTGGCATGTTATTAGTTGATATGGTTGGATCTTCAAGATGAGCCACCTAAGTCAGGCTTTTTCTATCTGTCATTTTGGTAGTCCGTGTTGAAGCACTTGGACTATGTCATCTGCCCAATATGACATCAAATTAGCTTTAAACAAATCTTATTCGTTGGATAAGTGGAATAGATGCGCATCTGGTAGCTCATCCATAATGCCCTATCCAGCTGCTTTTCCCATGGGGATGTGAGATAGATGGTCAGCCATGTAATGCTATTCCCCTTTGTGCACCACCACCGAGAAGTCAAACTCCAAAAGTACAAGAAGCCATTTAGCAATGCATCCTATAGCACACAGTTTGTTAACAAGATACAACAAGGCTTGATGGTCAACAAATAAAGTAAAAGGCATAGCCAAAAGATAATGTCAGAATTTCTTTATAGCCTTTTCCTCCCCCATACTATAAGCCTTCACCCTTCACCTTTCCCTTTCACCCTGGTTTAAATCCCTAAAACCTTTACTACTCCGTGTCCTAAAACCTCTTTAAAAATCCCCCTTCCTATACCTTTTTCCCCAAGCCCAAAGTACTCCCAAGGTTCATATGGTTGCGAAGCCACACTTACCCATAACCTTTTTGCTGTGTATATACCCTATAAGGCCTTCTTAGGCTTTATAAACCTTTCCCTCTCCGAAGAAGCTAAGAACCTAAAGGTCTTATTATCCCTTCTCGTGTGGTCAATCCTTTAAACGGCTCCTTGCCTCGAAAGAGAGAAGGTGGAAATCCGAAAAGGAGAGTAAAAGCTGCCTTCACGTTCGAAGGATTACAACACCATGACTAAGCCCTCTCTCGTCGTTGTTGAGTGATTCATTTCTGTCTCAATGATTTGTCTGCTTTCAAAGAACCTTTGTTTGAATCTTTGTACAACTTTACTATCACTTTCAAACTTACAACCCTATGACCAAGATGATAGCTCAGCCAAATAATACTTATGAGATGATAGCTTAGACCTATAAAATACTTCATGGTAGAAACTTTGGTGATAATAATACATCAAATCTCTACATAGACAATTTGTATGACCTTAAAACAAGCTTGGCATATCCCTCTGGCACACTTAAAATAGAACATAATAGAGAACTGGGTAATCCAAGTTGTGCTCACCAGGTTGGCACAACACAGCTCCTACCGTGAATTCCGAAGCATCAATGTGCACGTGGAATGTGAGTGTCTAGTCTAGGCATCCTAGTATCATTGCAGTGGTTAGAGAATTTTTTAGTTCCTCATACGTGTGTTGGCATTCCACGGTCCATTCGAATACAATCAATAGCTTGTATAGAGGTCTAGCAATCAATCCATAGTTTAACACAAACCGTTGATAGTATCCGGTATGTCCTAAGAAGCACTAAACACCCTTGTAATCAGCTTGGGTTGGAAGGTCGATAATGACTTTGATCTTCGAGGAATTTGTGGCAATCTCATTCTTTGACACCATGTGTCCTAGGATACATCCATGCTTCACCCAAAACTGGCATTTCAAGGAGTTCAATGAGAGACGGTATAGTTGACATCGTTCAAAGACCGCTCGAAGCCTGCCTAAGTGTTCTCGCCAACCAGAGTGAACGCACAAGTTTTCCACAAAGAATTCTAACTCCTTCCTCAACATGTCTTTGAATATTGTACACATCAATCGTTGGAAAGTGGCTGGTATGTTATTCAATCCAAAATGCGTGACTATGTAGGCAAAGACTCCCCATTCAGTGGCGAATGTGTCTTATCGTTAGGATGTACTTGCACCTGATTATATCCAGAGAACTCGTCCAGAAAACTATAGGCTTCTTTGCCAATCACTCTCTCTAGCATATGCTTTGTGTACGGTAGTGGGTAATCATCTCTCTTCGTAGCTGCATTTACCTTCTTGCAATTGACACACACTCGAATCTTCCCATTTTTCTTTAATACGATGACTATGGGAGAAACCCAATCCATGTGTTCAATTTCATAGATGAATCTTTCTGTCATTAGCTTATCAATTTCTTCCTTGACAACGTGAGCATGCTTTAGATTCATGGGATATGGTCAGTGCTTGACCAGTGTTGCGTCAAGTGTCATGGGTATGTTGTGAGTCACCACACTTGGGTCTATCGCCTTGAGCTCTTGTAGGGACCAAGCAAAGATGTCTACATAGTCTCGCAAGAGAGTAATTAGACTTGCTTCATCTTGCTCAACCAAGTCATCGACTATAAAGACAGGTCGTGGGGTCTCCCCCTCCCTGGCCAAATCGACCTCCTTGACTTTGGTGAGTCCCTCGATTGGTTTGCTTGCTTGCCCTTGTCGTTTGGCTCCCACCAAGACCACCACCCTATCTCCCTTTTTAAACTTTATGAATCGTTTTGGCAGGTCTTGCGATTTTTGTTGTTCTTTTGTCTTCATCTCTTTAGGTATCCTCCACTGTTCCTCCCTCAACCATTGCCATCTTAGGTGAATGGGTAGGTCCCCCTTAGTGCGTTTAGTCTTGGAAGGTCGAGGTATTTCAGGATCACTATCTGAGCTGACTTCTGATTTAGAATGGAACTCTCCATCTTCACTAGAAGAGGGGCTCTGCCCTGGCAATCGTAGCTTAGAAGGTGAGTCCATTTGCAGAGCAGTGGTGCATCAAATGGCAGAGCTAGGCATGCATGCTCGTAGTCGATTGCACCTCTATGCTCAAACCAAGTTCGCTCGCAATCCTTGTGTCTAACTTCCTTCTCCACTCTAAGTATGCTCTGCTTGTGTGGTCTGGGGTGCACTTGTATTTGTTCAATTATATGCTCCGTAGTGTCATACTCTAGGGTATCGATTTCCTTTTCACTCTCCTTGTTGAAGGAACAACAGTCCTTAGATTCGTAGTTGGAGCTATCTTTGTCAGATTGCTCCTAATTTTCTTGGTTTTGACAATTCCCTTCTTGTACGTCGAGAAGTAAGGCCCAATTGTACTTCAAGTTCAAATCATGTACCTTAGACCATTGCCATTTAGGCTCATCCAAGAGATCTTGGAGTGGTTTAATGTTCATCGCTCGATTGCAAGCCAACTTGTTGGTTAAGTACCCTAGGATCTCCTAGAGTTCGCGTCTATTGTTTGGGACTCAGAATGCAACACGATTGGGTCTTTCACGTAGACTCTTGGTCATCATGCAAACTGACACTGAAGGTGCATCCTTGAACTCATCAGTTGCCCTAATGCTTGTTTGTACTCCTCAGCATTTGAGAACAGTAGGTCGATGGTAGCAAGAACGTGCGTCCAATCTCGCTCGTCCTCAGGACATGGGATATACTTGGTAAGAGCCCCATAGGATCCCCTAGTCCTGTCCATCGCCCTTCAGCATGGCGGAGATGGCATCGAGGTCGACTGACGTAGTCTTCCACGTGTCCATCTCTACTCTCACAACTTTTGTTCGATTGCCTAAGAAGTTAAGACCGTTGCCCCAGTCTTCTATGACTCTCGTGTTGTGCATCCAGGGTCGGCGGCCTAGCAAGATGTCGTAATCCACTCCCTTCATGACTATGAAGTCAATAGAGAAGTGGATCCCTGTGATCCTTACTGGCCAATTTTTCCACACTCCGAATGGCTTCACCTTCATTCCATTTGTTACTGTGACGCTAAACCTAGCAGTCTCCCATGTCTGGAGCACCACATAGCTTAGTACACTCACTCATGCCCCTCTGTCCACGATCCCCTTTTTGGTGATTGCATGCATTTCCGTGCATTTCCAAAAGGCGTTGACGTGTACGGATTTAGGCATGGAGTGCAACGTTAGACTCGGTATTTGGGTTTCTGCATCATGCTCAGGCATGTCTGTGGCAATTGGCTCATTTGGTTTCTCAACCCACTACTTTAGCTCTAGCCATAGCGTTGGTTGCTACATAAGCAGGTCGCCTAAGCTTAGAGTTATCAAGGTTGTCACCTATGTATTGAGGAGGTTGCTAGTCACTTGCCTCTCTCCTATGTCTCTGGTTCTTGGCCACTGGCCTTGATTGTTCTGCTAACCCGGAGTATCTAGGCCTTGTCTAGGTGACCTAGCTTGTGGTGCCCTTGCCTCCCTTGAACCTAGTTGTTTAGGTGTTCATGGACCTCCTTCACCCACTCCTTCACCTTCTTGATGGCTTCGAGTTGGCGCTTTGTATTGGGGTACTCCCTGACCTAAGCACTTCCCTTCTCAGTCATCCGTGGAGCCAACGTTTCTTCCTCAGTGTCAATGACTTTCCTTCCAGCTGGCAATGTTGTGGCACTTTTGATTTTGAGGGTGACCTTAGCATATGGTCTCTTCTTCCTTCGTCTTCGACTCTTCTTTCCAACTGAGGTTGCGTCAAGGTTGCTAGGACCTGGCAATGATAAGCCGTCTTGCTTCATCTCCGTGTGAGTCATGACTTGTAATGGGATAGGTGTTGCCTCCCCATTGAGTGTCTCGACACCAAACAACCCCAATGGAACCGATGGCTCGTTCGCCGAACTAGAGGATGGCCTTCATCTAGGGAAATCAACAAAGAGATTGGTGATTCCACACTCACTGCATCTCAAGTCAGTCTTATCTCTATTTACTTGCTCCCTCTCGGGGCAGCACCACAAAGAAATATGTCCTGGGTAACCTCAAGTCCAACACACAATTGGCTCTTGGGCTTGCCCTCCTAGGTCTCCAAAAAATCATCTTCATCAAAGAAAGGGTGCCTCTCCCTCTACCCAACTCCATCACCGGCATTGGTCGATAGTCCATGAGGATAAGATTGCCTTCCTCATCGTATGACACGTATGGGTTTACATAAGGCTCATCGTTGCTAGGCTCGTCCACATAGTGGACTGGAGTATCACTCGGTGGATGGGTCACGTGGGGTCCATGCGGTCTAGTGATACCTGTAGGATTGATTTCCATCCTAGGGATGGTAGGTTTAGCATCATTTGGTGCCAGAAGAGGCAACGGGGCTCCCCTTCCAAAGAAATTTGGTGTCCTGTTTGCAAGGTGGAGTTGACCTTAAGGCTCTAGGTATGGGAGCCTCTAAGGTAATCAAAAGTGCATGGTGTCATGGCTGAACCTACCATAATTAGCACAAGGTCATGACACTCAGCTGGCATGTGGTTCCCGCCACAATGCACAAATTGGACATGTGGGCACATTGGTCGTCTCATCATCTCCTATAATTTGTCTATATCCATCCTAATCTCTGCTAGCTCTTGTCCCGACTCAGTGCCCTTTCCTTTGTCATGCGTGCTGGGGTCTCCTTTCTCACTCAATGTTGAGGTTCTCTCAAAACTCTTGGCACCAGATTCTTCCTAATTCGAGTCTCTGGAGCCTCTTTCCTTGAGCTAGTCATCCACTCTAATAGCTTCTTCAAAGACCCTTGCCAGTGCGTCTCATTGCAAGCTTGAGTTTCCGACCAAGGCTTTGTAGAGTCTTCGCCTCGTATTCCATTGATGATTACCATGGATACCGCCCTTTCGGTTGGTCTCTCACCCATGGGAATTATCTTGAAGAGGGTCCTCACCTGGGTTACATAATCTTGAATGTCCTCTTTCTCTTTATGCTTGACGTTCATAAGTCGCACTAATAGGTTATCAAAGTATCCTGGTTTGGAGAGTCTCTTAATAAGGAGATTCTTCAAGCCATTGAAATCGGCACACTCCATAGCATCTAGACTTGTGTACTAGGTCGACCCTTGTCGCTTAGGCACAATCCAAAGGCTTGAGAGCATTGAATAGGATCAATGAGGCCTTTGGCCTCGCAGACCTACTCAAACTGCTCCACGAAGCTGTATGGGTCGTCTGTAGCTTGGTATTTGTCCAACTGCTTTGCTACCACATGGATTTTCGATTGACTCTTAGAGCCTTAGTTGACTCACAACCACGTCAATAGCAATGTTGCCAATGCCACAACACTTTATTCTGTGGCTGTGTTATCTAGCAGCCACTTTGTCAGGAGCTCGCGGGGGAGATCTCCTTCTAGCACTCTCTCACTCTCTGACCGATTCCTACCCACTAAGGCTAGCACTCTCTAGATCTCTCGCATCTCTAAGCTCTTGCATAAGTTCCTAGTTTGCTGATCTTGGTTGTATGCAACGAGGCCTTGCAGAGCTCTACGGGCCAGTTTTCTTTCCTCCTCTAGGTCAACCATGATGTACTTGACTAGTCTACCGTAGTGTTCTACCTGGGTTTGAGCATCGTATTTGTACACTAACTATTGGACAACCTCAAGAAAGTCTCCTAGGTTAAGCTCCTCATCGCTTCTATGGCCTAAGCTACCTTCTTCCATGTCTAGGCCTTCTTCTTCTGCCAAGTTGTTGATTAAGTTGATAAGGCTGGGCAGATCCACTTCCGCAGTATTGTCTATCCTTGTTGCATTCAAATTTTTGGCCATGTTCTCTGCTTGGTCCTACCTTTGGGGATTCGATATCCCTTCTATATCTTTGGGTCTTCTCTTACTAGTGGGTTCCTTCCAATTCTTAAGTCTAGGTGTGTTGCTTATTATTTACAATCAATCCTCAACTTACCCTCACTCTGTGCATGGGTGCATGTCTATGCTCTTTTCTCTATGCACTGTGTGAAATCAAGCTTTTAGCTTTCCTTGATTGAACTTTGAGTGATGGAAATCAAAATGAGTGAAAATAAAGTGCATGTAGCTTTGGTGCTCTTGTCTATGAGTTGGCTTGACAAGGTCGTGTGTTTGGTTCCTAACTGTTCCCGCCAGCTTCTAGGTTTTTTTTTAAATGCCCTGCCTCATTCGGCTCGGTCTGAGTCCACTTGGGGTCTTGCAATCAGCCCACAATACCAAACACCCTTTCAGACCTTTCAATCACAATCCCTAGGTTTGTAACTACATGTGAGGCATTCAATGGGTTCTTCCAACACGGGTCACGCTTCTCATTATCCGGGGCTCATCAAATTCCTAGGTTTTCCTTCTTAGTCTATGTCCGATTTACCAGTGTCAGATTCTAGGGATCAGACAAGTTCGGATCCGATTGTCACAATAGGATAGATGTGTGTCTGATCAGACAGTTGGAGTTGGGTCTGATTCTGGTGGTTCAATTTCCATGCATCCGATTCTAGGAGTCTAATCCTAGGGATCGGAGACTCCCAAATAGTGTCTGATTTTAGATCGTCCGATTTGGATGGTCCAATTGGGGTATGTCCGATCTAATTTTAGAGCATCCGATTTTGGATGGTCCGATTAGGGTATGTCCAATCTCGAACAAGGCTATTGATCTGATCCTTGCAATTGGATGGGTCGAGCGTTTGATCGGATAGGTTGCATGTCCGATTGGAGTTGGTTCGATTGGCCAATCGAACGGGGTCTAAGTCAAGTGCTCTTGTCCAATTTTCAAAATCAAACAGGGTGTCCAATCAGACTAGGTGGGTTTGTCCGAGTGGTCCCAAAATTAGATGGTTCGGTCGGTCCAATTCTAGGAATCAAACATGTCTATGGGTCCGATTCTGGGAATTAAACAGGTCACTCGGTCCGATTCTAGGAATCGGACACTATGGGGGGGTATTCGATTCTGCCAACTGAAATGCATATTGATCACTTATTTTCCAAAAATATAAATATAGATGTTGCTAACAGCTATCAGAACTTCAAGGAATCAAGGAGGAGTGTAGGCCAAGGGCATTCCATACCTGAATCTCACTGAAAGTCTCGATATGCTCCGATCGATCCGATGTAGACCTTGACTTGCAAGCTCTCTCTCTCTCTCTCTCTCTCTCTCTCTCTCTCTCTCTCTCTCTCTCTCTCTCTCTCTCTCTCTCTCTCTCTCTCTCTCTCTCTCTCTCTCTCTCTCTCTCTCTCTCTCTCTCTCTCTCTCTCTCTCTCTCTCTCTCTCTCTCTCTCTCTCTCTCTCACAAAGCCAGGATTGTAAATGAGGTTTTCCTTGGTCACCCAGGACCTTAAGCCCTCACTGCCCTATGCCTTAGCCTTCCCAATCACTCAACCTTTGACTTTGAGACGTTTGAGCACTCTTTTTTTTTCATTTTCCCATGTTATTTTCCTATTCGGGACTGTTTTATAGCAGTGAACTTCAAGCTTCCCTCTTTGATTTCTCTTACCTATCCTACTCTAAATGCAACAAAAATAAAAATCAGGGTACTGAATGGATTTCTCCTACTCAACCAATCATCAAAAACCAGAAATACTTACTTGTAGCACGGATTAAAACTTAAAACCTTCTATCTATCTCAAGCTCTGGTTCAGGGATGAAACCCTTACTTCGATGCTCGATTTGAAGCGCTCAAGCTTGAATCCGTTGGTCCCAACAACAATGGAACCAAAATGTAGGTGTGAGCACGAGCTTTACTACCAAGACGCACAGACCGCTTATTGTTCAAGTGTTTCAAGCGAGCACTAATGGATACCATTCTACGAGTGTAGTGAGCTTACCTTGATGCCCGATCGAGTTGCTTCCTCTCTTAAGCACTCCGATAGCTCCACGATTCTTGATGCAAGCTCAAGTATCCTCAAATCTCCACCTCCAATCCCCATCCTCCATAGCTGTGTGCGAGGTGAGAGAAGAAAAGAGAAGAAGAAGAGAAGAGATGGAGGAGGGTTTCACCTCCAAGATCCCTCACCCTCACATACTCCCTCCCTCACTCACTCGCAAGTAAGCAAGAGAAGAGAAGAAGAAAAAAAAAAGAGAGTCCACTTTGCTACACACCAAAGAATGAGCTCTCATTCATCTTTTGAACTTTATATACAAAGCCCTAAATCCCATTTGGACGGTCATCCCCTTTTTACATGGCCGGCCATACCTTTTTTTCCATTGTCCTCCTATCTTCCTAGCTTCCTTCCTACCACCCATCTACCTTTACAGTTTGCATAGGTGAGAGCCCGACACTCTTAAAATAAATGGTGCACCTTGCGCTCTTTTACAAAAGCATTGACTTGCACTTTTTCTTGTACTCCTTTCTTCTTGATTTAGGACTTTCAAGCTACACTTCTTGTGTTTCCATATTTTTCTTGGCGCGCCTTCGTCTCCCGTTTCACTTTTGCCTTGGCCTTATATTCTGCTTTAGATTTTTCCAATTTTCCACCTTGTTTGTCTTAGGGTTAACACCATATCCCAATGAGTTTGGACAGCATACTTATATGGTACATACCAATGCAAGGGTGAACATTTTGATTGTTGATGTGAGCAATGCAAAGGACGAAGATGAAGATGTAGAAGAAGAATATAATGATGATGATGATGCTAGGGAAGAATAAGAAGTTGAGAAAGAGGATAGTGAAGAGGAAGTTGAACAAGAGACATAGTGGACCCTATAGCACAAGATGGACAACAAGGTGAAGATCTACATGAATCACTTGAGATAATGGGTGATTATGTTGATCATGCAAGTTTTGAAAACTTTGAGCAACCTCACAATGAGCGTATGGGTGGATATTCTCATTTGGATGCATATGACTTGTATGCATATGATGTGAATGCTTATGAAGATGATGATGCTATGGGTGGATATTCTCATTTGGATGCATGTGACTTGTATGCATATGATGTGAATGCTTATGAAGATGATGATGCTATCTTATTTCTTTTTTATTCGAGTAGCATGGCACATACGCTCTGGTGACAACTTCCCTATTATTGATTATCATTATGTTGGGATTCGCTTTGACTTGGGAGGCTTTCTTTTATGGGTATTGAACATGCAACAAGGCATTCCACATCCAAGATTTTGTGTTTCTTTGTCTTCATGGTTTATGCATACTTTCTATGGGAAGAAGGTTGAAGAAGATTGGGTTTCCTGTATAATACAACTTCTTGTATTAAAATTACTATCATTAAATAAAATCACTTATGGTCATCAAATTCAAGGTTTTATGGTTGGAGATTATGGCTTTTAGTGTATACTTTGATATGACAACACATTTTCCTAATTCGGAGATGTCTACCGAGAGTTATAGCCCTTTTTTCATGACAGCTCTACTATGAACATGCAACAAACTCATTGCAGTCCTTATACTTATCACCTATGAGATCTTCTCCAACACTATGTTATCCAAGCTCTATCTATTGTATTATTTCCCATCTTTTCAACTTTGAGGAAAAAGCATCTCTAGGAGGGGATGGCTTGTAATGTAGGAAAAAAACATTGTAAATAACTTGAAAATAACTAGCGCTAGTTAGTATTGGAGGAGGACTATAAATAGTTGAGAATGTGCTATTATAGGGTTTTTTTGTCATTTTGATGAATAATTCTTGGTGAACTAGTTCCAATTTCTTCTTCTTGTCCATTTTCTTAGGTTAAGACAGTTTATGCTATGGCTTCAAGCCAATTTTCTTGTAGCTAGATTAATTAATCTTTAAGTATCAGGTTAGATTTCAGCTAGTCTAGGTTCCCTTCATTTCAAATACTTCTCAGGGCTTTTCCCTATTGTTATCTAAGATTAGGCCTTTTGATGCACATGCATCAATTTCTATAAGCTTTCTTCTCCATTGTAGGACTAATTGTGGGGACTATCCCCCATGACCAAAGCCCCACTAGTTCTCATGCCAATATAGGAGTCAACCTCCCTTTGTAGATGACATCTTGCCTCAAGTGATAGTCATCACATTGGGATGAAGTTGGCTCTTGGTGAGAGGGCCTTGGTTAAGACCTTGGGGAGGTGTGATCGATCGAATTCAATCCTGCCTAACTAGAAGCATAAATGATATTCAACAACTTTTCTCAACCACAATTTAGGCAAACAAAGCCTACTTTATTTTCAAAATGCACTATTTCCAAAAGTGAAAACCAAGTAGGCTTTCAAGACATTGTTTCTCAACTCTTAATAGATAATCCAAATAACAACCATCTGTTAAAATAATTAAGAACATTCAATAATTAGAATTGATAGTTAGAGCTATTCTCAACTTGAACTTTCAATTTATAGTTCTTTTTCAAGTATCCATTCCACAATTTTACATCCAAATCTTTGCACAACACACATCTCACAAAGTACATTTCTAGCCATTACACTCTATCTAATTTCACCCTTCCCTTAGTTTGCTTGATTCTCTTCTAATTCTTATAATATTATTATATGATAGAAGTTCTTCCAATTTCCTCAGTAAAATTATTTCTATATTCCTAAGCTTTCTTAAATTGATTATTCACATATCTTCTAGATATGTTAAGTTCAAGTGACATTGCTAGTGCGATCCCTTACATTCTCCTAGGTTTTATCAACCTAGCTTAACATCATGTTGTAGTTTAACATATTCGCATGGAACATAGGATAGCCCAACCTAGCTACTTCTTATGTGCTAAGCTAGTTGCTTCTTACATGTCCTATTTAATAAAGAAGGCTCTTAATGTGCACCTTGTTTTCCTTGATGATTCAAGGACCCAACAATGTTATTTGAATGACAAGGACTTTGGTTTGTCACATGCACCTCTTGTCAATCATGAACTCCTCCCACATCCAAGAACATGAACCATGAACACTTATTCCTTGGCTATGAGCTCGAGATTACAAGGCAATCATGGGTGAGCAATAAATACAACATTAGCGTGTGGTAAAGTTGATTGTATCATGAAGGTGTGACAACATATATGTATTTTGTGTGAGCAAATCCATGGCATCAATCTCTCCTTTTTTTACAATAGAGATCAAACCTTGTGGTTGTTGGTATAGGGGCATATGAGCCTCTCATCATAACTGATGATTCCAAGGTCTATAGTAGTGGTATGCTATAGCTTAATTGATACTTTCAAGGGGGGATGGTGGGAGATTTGAACAAGAATAGGTTCATGTTCATTCTTTTTATAGGCCCAAGGTAGAGAAAAGAATATTAGCAACTTCTAACTGGTCTATTTCCCTAAGGTTGAGAGAGGGTACTTGTTGAGTTTGAGGTGGGGATGGTCAATTAACATGGTGGGCCTTTGTTAATAAGTCCAAGGTGTGCATGGTAGGTGTGAATTTGTGATTGAGAGCGATGCATGAGAGAGAGAGAGAGAGAGGGAGAGAGAGAGAGAGAGAGGGGGGGGGAGACACCCCGACCTATCTTTATTGCCAATGACTTGACGGAGGAAGAGGAGACAAGTCTCGTTGCTCTCTTGCGAGAGTAGATAGACGTATTCACTTGGTCCTTAGAAGAGCTTAAGGGGGTAGATCCAAGTGTAGTGACTCATAACATACCCATGGCGCCAGACGCAATGCCGGTCAAGTAGCGACCATACCCTATGAATCCAAAACACGCTCATGTGGTCAAGGAAGTCTGTTGTTTTCAACAATAAGATTGTCTAGTGTTGTACATGGGCACAATTCAAGGATGTCTCCAAGTTTATTGAAGAAGGCACCTCACATTTTCTATCTTTGAACTAATTTTTTTGTTTTATTAGATCCAGGTACAAGTGTGTGGTAGAACTCACAGGTGATTGCCACATTGCTATTCTACCACCAACAAGAGGCATGTGACTAGTTATAGTGATGCTCTCCTACTTATAAGTGCTATGCTACCAAATCACAAGTTTGATACTTTATTTATAATCATTTACAAGTGTTTCTCTATAGTATACCACCACTTATATGTCAGAAATCACACGGTTGGGGGACTTACTTGAGCTAACGCACCAAACACACACCATACACATAAGAGGAAGCTCACTCAAGAACACAAGAAGAGAGATAGAGGCCAAAACGTTTTCTTACTAGTTTTTTAATCTTATTTCACACACAATACAATGTATACAAACTATAGATAAGATACAACATAAAGGAAAGTGGCCTACTAATTCAAACAGTGCATAATTGACTATACTAATTAACTAGCACTATAACTATGCCAGTTATAGGTAGGTGCAATAAACTAAATATAATAAGTGATAAGTCAATGGCCATGTTACAATCATAATGACCACTGATATGCTATGTGTAGACGTGCAAACCCATCTAGCCAAGCAGTCTATCATCAATGCCTAGAGGTGTTGAGCTTTCTATCTCAACACTCCCCCTCAAGCTCAATTGTATCTCTACAACTCCAAGTAAGCTTTGAAATTTTCAAAGCTTCTCTACATCCTATGCCTTTTTTAAAATGTCAATAATCTAATATTATGTGCTAACATATATCAAGTCAATCTCTCCTGCAATTACCTTCTTTCTCACAAAATGGTAATGCATCTCAATGTGTTTTGTCCTAGCATGGAACATTGGGTACCTAGCTACCTGTATGCTGCCCATGTTGTCACAATGAATGATAATTGGCCCATCTCCTTACACATCTAAATAACCCAATAACTTTTGCAGTCATACCAACTCACATGCTGCCATAGACTCTATACTCAACATATGTACTTAATAAAGCAAGTATATGTTGCTTTTTGCTACTCTATGTAATTGCTACACTACCAAGGTAAAATATGAATCCCCTCTTGGTAGATCATTTGTTTGACATGCTACTACCAGCCCAATCTGCATCTATGTATCCAAACATCTGTATATCCTAGCCTACCTCATAAAACATCCATAATATAAAGTGGACTTCACATACCTCAATATGCATCTAATTGCATCCAAGTGAGGCTTTCTAGGAATTACATGTACTAATTGACAAGGTCAACAACATAGCTCAAGTTTGGCCCTGTGATAGTCATGTAAATCAAACTTCCTATTATCCTCTAGAACATAATAGGGTCTTCTATCTCAACCCCAACATCAACACTCAACTTCACATTTTTCTCCAATGGCACTCAAAGAGGCTTACACATTGTCATACCTTACTTGAATAACATATCCAATCCATACTACCTCGGGACAACCATGTACCATTGTCACATCTGATCACCACAATACTAAGAAAGTATATTAGCTCACCCAAATTCTTCATCTCAAACTTCTTCTTCAAAAAATACTCAACTTCAACAATCTCACTATCACTGTCACATGTAATAATCAAGTCGTCCACATAGATGACTATGATCACCAAGCCTACATCTTCCTTTCTCACATAAAGTGACTGGTTAGCATCAAAAGCATAAAAGCCATTGTTGACAATATATTCTCTGATCTTGTCAAACCATACTATAGGTATTTGCTTCAGTCCATAGAGCACTTTCTTTAACCTATACACTATATGGGATGCTCTAAGTCCTCATAACTTGTTGGTTGCTCCATATATAGCTCTTCTTGCAATTCATCATGCACGAGGGAATTCTTGACATCCAATTCCTACAAACTCTAACCTTTGGCTGCTACCAAAGCAATCACATATCTAACAATTGCCATTCTAGCAATTTGACCAAACGTCTCTTCATAATCTCTGCCATATGTTTGAGCATAGCCTTTTGTAACTAACCTAGCCTTATACTTGCTAATCGAACCATTTGTATTATGATTGATTTTGTGCACCCACTTACATCCAATAGCCTTCTTTCCCTTAGGCAATGGTACTAGATCCCAAGTCTTATTGTCTTCTAATGTAGCTATCTCCTTATCCATTGATGCATCCCAATGAGCATGATCAACAGTATCCTCAAAGCAAGTGGACTCAACATCCTCAACCACCTTTACCATATAGGCATAATGGTGAGTTGAGTTGAGAAATAGACAAATGATGTATGCTCTAAGAAGAGATGTCCTGAATCCCATATGCACAGTGAGGAGAGTGGAACAACCCAACTTCTATAAAGCATTGTACTTGACTATCACTTTCATAATGATGAATACAATATCATGATGATTTCCTCTTTTAGTTAGTGTCATTGACATTGTTAGTCTAATACACAAGATTGTCTTTATGAGTCCAAGCTTCCATCTTGGAACCTAATTCACTTGTGTAATAGTTGTCTACTCATTGTCCATGTCAACATGAATTTAGCCTTCACCTTCCAACCTCCATACCTCCTACCATGCTCTAGATCTGACATTCTCACATGGTATCAGAGCTTAGCTGAGCATGGCATAACTCCCCTCTCTACTCTCTCATTCCCTCTTAACCTCTAGTCAGCTCAAATCTAGCCCATGGTTCCATTTCTCACTTCCATCTCCACTTGACCTTGTGACAGCCATAGCCAGAATAGTACCTACTCTACTTTCAGTAGCTAGATATCTCTCTACATGCCATATCTTCCAGTGTTTCCTTCTGGGAAAGTGTTTCTTGACTCCCAAAGCTTCTCTGTGGCACATCAAACACCAACGTTGTTCCAACCAGAGCCCAGCATTACGTTTTTTGTTAGTTGTGGCCCAATCTGTGCACATCTGCTTGTTCGTACAGCCTACGTCATGCATATAGACCACAATGTCAATGATGATCATGGGGCATTTGAAGACCCCCAAGTGGGAAATCTCAAGCTGAAAGGGCTCCCCAAAATTCTCTCTCTATCTCTCATAATCTATGAAACGCTAATTGTCATCTCTGTGGGCAACCATAGCCAAAGCTTCAAAGCTTGACATTTTCATTGCTTCTTCTCACTGAAGCTATCAATAGTGATTTTAATCACTGAGCTACACTCTGTGAAGTTCATTGTAAATCTCAAAGTGCTCGAGGAAGCTCAGAAATCATCCAAAAATTTATGAGAGAAAGAAAATCAAGCACTGACTAGTATCCATTAATACTCAGCTAGTGTCAATTTGACACTGATCTTCTTGTGTCTCTTGACACATTGAACTACAACTCTTTTGCTGGTTATTTGAAGCTTATCAACATGGCAAAGCTTGAGCAAATAGCAAAGTTCAAAAAAGAAGGCTTCCATGCCTGGAAGGAAAAGACTATGTACCCCTCATGAGAAAAGACCTTTGTGATCTCTTTGAAGATGATGAAGGTGATGTAGATGACGGGAAAGAATATTTAGAAAGTAGGATCCTTGTAGTAGCTCCACCAAAAACCAAAGAATCGAAGAAGATGAATAGCAAGGCACTAGGCATCATTGCCTAAAGACTAAGTGATGATGTGCTACATCATATCTCTGGCATGAGAGATGCTAGCAAGGCACTAGGCATCATTGCTTGGGGACTAAGTGATGATGTGCTACATCATATCTTTGGCATGAGAGATGCTAGAACTGCTTGGGAGGAACTTGATAGATGTTTGGTACCTAAGCAAAGAATTCAAATGTAAAATTACTCATGCAGCTTTATAAACTAGATATGAAAGATAATACTTCCATGACCATACACATTAACAAGTTCAAGAGCCTAAAAACCCAGCTTGCAACTCTTAAGAAGAATATTGATGAAGATGAAGCAATAGTCATACTACTTGCAAGTGTAAATAAGGATCCATATGAGAATCTTGTGTCCACCCTAAGTAATGTTCCAAGTCTCTCACTTAAAGATATTGAGTACTCACTACCTGATGAAGAAAGCAAAGTTAAAAGCAAGGATGCAAAGGAATACACCACCAAAAACAGTCTCTTATACACCAAGGGCACTTATGGAGCAAAAGGCCGTGGTCGAGGACTCATCACCAACAACAACAAGGATCGGATTATATGTCATTACTATGGTATGACTAGCCATATAGTTAGTGAATGTTTCCACAAGAAAAGAGCACAGCAGATGCAAAATGATCACCACTAGAACCATTTTATGAATGAAGAAGAAGAAGAAGAAGAAGATGCTTCTGCTACCATCAACAACTCTAACAGATTGTTCTAAAGAACTTTCATATGTTTTTCCCATAGTGGATCTCTATGTTTCCCTTAGTGGACTTGCTTTGTAAAAACTATTTCCAAAGATGTAAAGTTTCAAGCTTTAACTTGACTAGGTTGCCTATGAGCTAGTCTCCCAAACCATGTCACCATGTAGGGGGGGAAAAGACAGTAAGTGTAGGGACTCATCATTTGAGAAGGGGTGTTGAGAAATAGATAAATGATATATACTCCAAGAAGAGATGTCCTAAATCCCATATGCACAGTGAGGAGAGTGGAACAATCCAGCTTCTATAAAGCATTATACTTGACTATCACTTTCACAATGATGAATACAATATCATGATGCTTTTCTCTTTCAATTAGTGACATTGACATTGTCAGTCCAATACACAAGATTGTCTTTATGAGTCCAAGCTTCCAACTTGGAACCTAATTTACTTGTGTAACAATTGACTACTCATTGTCCATGTCAACATAAATTTATTCTTCACCTTCCAACCTCCATAGCTCCTTCCATGTTCTAGATCCGACATTCTCACAAGGTGAATAACCTACAAAATTAAATCTTTAATAGGGTATCTGACCTACTAGACTTGTGTACCACTGGATCACTTGGTGGAGCCTTTACATTACCATGAGCTCTATGTACACCTAGTATCTTGACTAAAGGAATACCAAGCTCATGATATCCAAACTCTTTGAACCACTTAAATCTCCATCAAATCCCAAATGACTAGTAGATGCATCATTACCATCTGATAATTTCTTCCCTTTTTCTTTATCTACAAAACTTGTAGATGCACCTAAAGATGTGTGGCTACTCCCTAGTCTCCCAGACCAAGGCTAACTGTAGATGTGGTGCAAGATATTATTTTTGGTTCACTAAGGCTCTATGATTCTTGCTTTTCTTTTTACACATAACTATTATAATCATCATCCAATGCAACAACACTAGATGCATACCAACTACTCATCTCATCAAAAATAACATCCTTGCTCACTCTGAACTCACTTATGACTGGGTTATAGCAATAATACCATTTCTTCTCTAAAGAGTATCCAATAAAAATGCATTTTTCAGTATTTGAATCAAGCTTATTTCACAACTAATCTAATACATGCACATATACAATACACCCAAACACTTTCAAGTATAACACATCAGGCTTCTTACATGTAAAGCATTCTTCAAGGTCATCCCATGAATTGTAGCTATGGGAGTTCTAGTATAATATAGACACATGGGAGTTCTACTATAATATAGACATCAATATGAATAGCTTCAAACTAAAAGTATTTTAGCATATTCTTTTCAGTCATCAATGCCCGTGCAACTTCTACAATATGCCTATTTTTTCTTTTTGCAACTCCATTTTGCTATGGGATATACATGCAAGTAAACTATCGCTTTATCCTATGAGACCTCAAAAAGTAACTAAACTCATTAGAGAGGTACTCTCACCCTCCATATGATCTCAAGCACTTAACTTTCAAGCATATTTTTGTTTCAACAATAGCCTTAAAAGTTTTGAAATACTCAAATACATCACCATTTTCCTTCATAAAATACACCCATAGCTTTCTTAAACAATCATCAATAAACATGACAAAGTATTTGTTGCCACTAAGAGATATGTTATGTGTAGGTTCCCCAAATATTTATATGCATAATATCAAGTATATTTATACTGACATCTCTATCATCATGTGAAAAAGGTTATCTTGTCCACTTATCAAACCGATATGCTTCACACACTTTATGAAGTTCTATAGCTCTAAAAGCAAGTAACCTTGTAACAAATTATTTAGACTATATTAATTTCGACCTTTGCATACTTGTATGTCCAATATGTTTATGCTATATTTCAATATCTGCAACCACTCCTTTTCTTTTAGCATATATAGCAACATTCATAGCAAGAATTCCAACATCTAAAGTGAATATATGGCCAACTCTACTTCCTTTTGCAACCAACCTACACTTATTATTAAAGACTTCTATAAAATAACATTTTACATTAAATCGAACCTACAACCCTTACTCTACTATTTGGCCAATAGACACTAAATTCTTTGTGATTGATTGTACATGTAATACATCTAACGGACTCTTTATCTAGCTATCATGCAAAGACAAGAGAATCTTTCCAATGTGTAAAATTGGGTGGCATGAATCATCACCCATCTACACATAACCTAAATTTTGTAAATCATATATCTCTCTAAACCATTTAGTATAATTGGTCATATGATTAGATGCACCTAAATTGACATACCATACATCATCATATGTCTCATTTTTTGTAATAACATTATCCATCATATGTTGCATAATAAACAAATACTCATTTTTGTCTTCATTCTATTGTGAAGACGATGCATAGTTTCCTTGTTGCAATTTACCGCTATGGAGATCATCCTTTTCAACATAACAATGAGCTGCAATATGACCTATTTTACCATAATAATGACAAAAAATACCAAAATTATCAGAACCTCTATTCTACCATCCACCTCTTTCTTTAGAGCTCCCCCTATCTCTAAAGTTTTCACAACCTCCTAAGACCTACATTTCTTCTAATTGTTGATTGAACATATTTTATTGGTTATTGCCAACATGTCCCATACCGTAGCCTCTTGAAGAGGATCTGCCACACTCCCTTCCTAAACTTAAGTAAAATGCTTTGACCTGCTCACCACCTCTTTTAGATGATTCACCCTACATTTTGATCTTTTCAGTGATTATGAGAGAGACCAACTCATCAAAATCTAGAAATGGCTTCTACACATATACAAAAGTGACAAATGATTTTCAAGCCTTCTCATTATTAAGACCTCCCAAAGTACCTGAAACCTAAATATCATCATCAATCGTTGTTAAAGCATCTGCAATGCTCCTCCCCTTCAAAACATATTAATTGACAATCATTTTTCATTTCAAGGTATTCAACTCTTGCTTAATTTGAATCTTTCATGCATTTGTATTTACTAAAAACATTTTCTCAAAAATTTTCCAAGTTGGATGTGAAGTTTCTACATTTTTTGTATGCCCCAACATAGTACTACATCACATTTTTGTCATTTGCATTCCATTCTTTCCACACCTTTAATTCATATGCAATCTCACAAAGTTACTCAGCTCTAGCTCCTTTTTTTCACCTAAAGCGAACTCATGAATGCATTTTCTAATAAGGAAGTTCGTCACACAAAACTTTCATGATGGATAATTGTTCTTGTGCAACCTTCTTATTGATGGGGTTTTCACAATTCTCTACCATTATCATAAAGTTGATATAGAACAACAAGCAAGTCTTCTACAACCTTTTACAACAAGTGCATAGCAATACATCAAGTATCCTTTTTCACTAACTACTTAGAAGTACATGTAATCTATAACCTATTTGCAAATAAAACTTGTATTTATTTCTTGAAAAATATCTCAAGACTTACAGATTCGAAATTTGTAACCTATAAACCCACTTCCAATCAATCCAATCGAAATCACAGTATACCCTAAAACTATTGTATGTAATCTTGTGGCTCTAAAACAAGGCCTAAAATGGCCTCAAATGACCAAAAAAGCAATGGAAAATCCCTAAAGAAGTTATGTGCAAAATATACACTACTCTGTTTGCTCACAACAATCTGAGATTTCTACTTTGCTGGTGCCTCCACAAGCACTATCTAAGAGAAAGAGTGGAAGAATGGGAGAGCTTCTTACTCATTGATTGCTTGCTTGAATCCTTCACTCTAATACCATGTCAAAAATCGCATGGTGGGGGACTTGCTTGAGTTGCTATGCCAAACACGCACCATACACATAAGAGGATTCTCACTCAAGAATACAAGAAGAGAAATGGATGCCAAAACATTTTCTTACTAGTTTTTTCTTATTCTCTCACACACACAATACAATGTACATAAGTATAGATAAGATACAATATAAAGAAAAGTGGCCTACTAAGTCAAACAATACATAACTGACTATATTAATCAATTGGCATTATAACTATGTTAGCTATAGGTAGGTGCAACAAACTAAATATAATAAGTGATAAGTCAGTGGCCATGTGAGGATCATAATGACCATCGACATGCTATATGTAGACATGCAAACCTATCTAGCCAAGCAATCCATCATCAATGTCCACATGTATTGAGCTTGCCATCTCAATAAAAAAAACATATGCTTTCCATTAGAAAAGGTGTTTTATACCATGCAAGTGGTCATTATAACTTATGTGTGATGTGCTAAATTGTGTAAGTGGTCATTACACTTATATGTGGTTATTATCGCTTGTAAGTAGATGTACTTTTGATATGTTAGATAATAATCATTATTATCTTTGAACAAATCAACAGTTTATGAAACGAAACTGTTGGAGTTCAGGTATCTTACGATGTTCTATGACTTCAATAAACAAATACTAAGTTCATAACCTAGGAGGAAATTTCCATAAGAAGTCTTATCTTGTGATGAGATTAATCCATGTGTTGCATAATTCTATGATAATTATTCATAATACCAATAATCTAATTATTGGATAAAGAAAAAATTATATACCCAAAGTTCTATGGTAGAAAAATACTTAGAATTTCTTCTTTGTTGTACATTTAATAGGATGTTAGGTTGAACTTTGTTTGAATATTATTCAATAGGATATTAGGTTGAACTTAGTTTGAATCTCCCTTAAAGAAAGTTAGATCCAAAAGGACACTAGTTTTATACTATTAAATTTGAAAGGACATTGGGTTATCTTGAATATACAAATAATAAGTTAAGTACTACCTAAATTAGCCTAAGTGAAAGAAGAAGGATAGCTAGTCCTAACTAAACTAAAGAACTTCAAACATTGTTTATAAATCTATTTCATTAATGCTTGGTCATAGAAGAATAAATTGGAGAAAATAATTATATCCTAACCAAGGGAATGTTATTTCCTTATACTAGTAAGATGTAACCCTTACTACAAAATGCAAGATAAAGGATAGACAAGGTAGACCAATCAGGTAAAGATGTAGGGATTGTACATGTCTAAAGGCTTTTCTTTGAATATCTTTGTGAAAAGAAACTCTTTGTAGCCTTAACAAGTCACGAAGTTAAACTCCTTTGTATGCAAAGGGGGACTATGATGTAAAGAAGCCATAAAGCTCCTTAGGTCTAAGTACTCGAGTTTAGAATAATTAAAAAATGTCAAGGAGGAAAAATCAAACCTAATTTAATATATCAAGAAACCCAAAAAGGTTGAATTATTTTCAAGGGACTAGGCTAATGCCTTTCTTAAGTTCATGACAACGTAGCAACTCAAGTGGAAACTCAAGCTAGAAAAACAACACCTAAAAATGATTCCAATGCATAAGTTATTACATTTTAAAGATTGTTTGGTGCATTAGGAAATACTTCTAGCTGATTGTGTATTTTGATTAGAGTTTGTACCAACACAAGTTGAGCTTTGGATACATGATAGGCCTCCCCCAAGGTTAATCATAGAGCCTTTGACCAAGGGGGCTTTTTTGTCTACTCTAGATGCTAGGATCTATATTGGACAAAAGAGGTCTCTCCACATAGTAAGGATAGTGATAACCAAATGCATCTTTTCTTCAATGATTGTGTTTGTGGCTACAATATTTTCTATTAGTCAAAGTTTTTAGGTAAATATAGAAAAGCTTTAAGGATGTCCTGGTGATACTCATTAATATCAAGATGTTTCTTGGGAAGGATCACTATACCATGAGTGAAGGTGGGCTTGGCCTTGAATAACTCAAAGAAAATGTGTACAAATGGTCATAGCACATCAACCTTGGGCAATGATTATGAGCAACCGGATCAAGCAATCTAATGCTCTTCACCTAAAACTTATCGCAGCTTGCATGGATAAGAAAGTTCCTTGGTTTTGCCTAAAAAATAAATATTTTTGCTTCTATAGTTATTCATATTTTCATTAGATTTTGGAAGGGACAATTGTTAGAGATTAAAGTAGCATGGTAGGCATGGAAGATAAGCAAGTACTTCACTTCAATAAGTGATGTTGGATCCAAAGAGAAGCTAACAAATTTCTCTTCTTTGTTCCTTACATTGTCGGAGCAAGTAGGGTTGAAGGTCAACCACAGGGGTTTGAGAGAGAAGAATGTATGAGGGTTCAACAGCTTGAACTCTGGAGTTGGTTGAGATAAAACAAGGGTTGAAGGTTTCAAGCCATGTTCTCAAGGATGTTAATAGAGTTTCCAATTGCATGTACTTAGCAAAGATCACAAGTGTATTGCCTCTTAAGATCTAATTTAAACCAAGCTTGTTTTATTGACTCACAAGTTATGTGTTCAGGTACAATATGCTATCATGTAATATAAACAACTCTGCATCCCATCAATCATGCATGATGCCAAAGTATGAATCAACTTTGCATGATTACATTCAATATAGACTGATAGAGACAAAAAACTTATGAGTCAATTACAAGGCTTGTAGAGCAAAGAGACTTGCTTTAAGAAAGCCTCAAATGGAGTTCTTGATAAGGTTAGGTTATTACTGTCAAGAATAAAGAGAAAAAGCTCCTCTTAATCCAACTCAAAGCATTTACGAATGGTCTATAAACATTGCCCTACCATAGGGGCACATAAGACTTGCATATCTTGACAAGATGTCTTCTAAAGAGAAAGAAATGAATCAAAAGATCACTGCTGTAGTTATTTTTTTGATTATGGCCAAAGATATCAGCCCAAATCAACCCAAATATCTTCTGAGATTCACCTCTCATGATAGCATAAAATTCCCCTAACATGGAGTGTGTAGATCAACCAAATGCAAGTGTCTATCACATCGTATGAAGCAATAGGGAAGAAAAAGGACCTGTTGATCACAAAATTACTTTGTGGGTTGCTGTCTATTTCAGCCCATATACATGGCAACAAACTTCCAAAAAGCAGCCCCTATATTCAAGAGCATGTAACAAGCAATAGGTAGCTTGCAAGAAGCATGTAGAAGTAGGAGAGAAGAAGGAGATCATATTGCCCTTGTCTGCCCTATTATTGGCTACCTATTTCAGCCCAAGCATGTACATAGAGCAATCAAGATGCTCTCTTGATACCCCTTCCACAATGCTTATGCAATGTCAACTTGCATCAAACATATCAATGTTAAGTAAGACCAATGATTGATCATGAATCTTCAAGAAGAGAAAGATATGTACTGCTATCCACTATTCTTTGTTTGGGATGCATATTTCAGCCCACTTTCATCACATAATCAAGACAATAAGGTTTCTTGATATTCCTCTCTTCAAGCTTCTACAATGGTAGCTTGCAATTAGCTTCCAAGATCAAGATTGAGCCCTTGATGTGTTAATGCAAGAAGATGAGCTTCAGCCCTTCAAATTACAGGTTTGGATAGGCAATAGTAGTCCTCATTCAACTCTTGAGGTAGTCAAGAGAGTGCATTTGATGCCTCTCTTGGCATGGAAAATTAGACTCAGCATATAGAAGATTACACAAATCAAGAATAAACTTTCCTCAGGAATCCTCAGAGAGAGCCCCCATGTATGGGCTGCTACCCCCTCTTTAAAGAGATTTACCTTGTTTTTCACAGCCAAGAGTGGCCTTCCATTTTCGTCAATGCATGGGAAGAGAGGTACTTACAGTTCAAGTAGATTCTTCTAAAGTTGCTTGTGGTTGCATGGCTTGAGCTTCCCCTTTGTGTGGTGCCTTGGACACCTCTCTTCCTCCTCCATCCATGGCGTCAGGATCTGCCTGCAAATTGCGATGAAAAAAATGGCATGTTCCTCCTCTTTGATAAGCTCAATACTCAATATTTTTAAAGTTTCTTAAGTCATGCTAAGTCATTTATACAATGTCATGTGTGCACAAAGTTGACCAAATACACTTTGGAGAATTATATGAAGCCTAAGAGTGTGGTTTTTCCATTCAAGCTTAGTGACAAAGAAGCTTATAAGACATAATCAAAGGGCTAGAGTTCCAACAACCCAATCTTACATCATGTTTAATGCTTGGAGATTTACATGACTTATTACAACAACTTGTGGTCAAAGAAGCAAAGTAGGGTGGGTTTTAACTTCAAGGTAGTTATGGCATTGTCTTTATTCAAGGTGGGAACTTTTGACTTAAGGCAGGAAACCAAAGGGTGGAACATTATGTTGGAATGGAAATAGAAGTGAAGGTCAAGAGTAATTGAAGTAGGAAGAACAACTTATTTTGTGAACTCTCTAGAAAGTTCTAGAGTGGTTAAGAAATAACAGAAAGTGTTATTTTTCATCCATGGGCAAACATTCCCATGACAACATAAGGATCAGGAAGATGCAATAAGATCTTTCCTATGATTAAATTTAGGAAGTTAGTGAATGATCTTTCCTATGATTAGAAAGTTAGTGGGCAAAGTTGGATTATTCCAAACGAGATAAGGAGTTTGTGCTCTTGGGGGGGGTGGGGGGGCGGGGTCTTGGCAAGATGAACAAGAAATTGCTCAAATTGGAATATTATGATAAGAGCTAAAATCCTTAGAAAAGTTTTGCAAATCAAAATTTCTATCTTACATGGAAAATTGAAGGGAGGAAATGGAGTCTTTTCAAGTATTGTCCTTAGGATCTTTTTGCCTTCTTGAGGTTCCTTTCCAAGTTTGAAGCTACTTTTGTTTTAGTATGACCACTTGGAGTTGTTTTGATTGGGCTTCATCCCAATCTCTGCACGTGGAAGGGTACGACGTCATAAAGGTGCTCAATTGAAAGGTTTGAATTACTATCTTTCCCTTATTCATGCACCTATCTTGTCAATTGAGCCATTGTTGATTCGTAGTTTTTAGCCACTTTATAACATAGTATTTTAGTTGGAGAAAGGTGCTTGCAAAGAACTCATTTAGAGTTTTCCTTGAGAAAGTGTGTATAATCTATACCTATAACATACTTCTTTTTGACTCCACATTCACAAAAGAAAGAACTTAAGTCCTTACACATTTACAAACATGCATGCATGCTTAGCACTAGTCTTCTAGGAGAGAATTCAACTTTAGGGGCTATTTGGACACTATGCAAAATAGTACTTTTCTCTTAATTAAAAAAATCCAAGCAAAATTATCTCACAATAATTTTATTTTTTGACTCAGTTTTAAAAAATAAGGAAGTTAAGTTCTTACAAACATGCACACATGGTTAACACTAGCATCAAAGTAGGAAAATCAATTTGTGTGGCTATTTGGCACTTGTAGCAAAATTTTGTTTTCTATCAAGGAAAAAAAATCAATGAGGAATTATTTCAAGAAAAGGTTATTGGCACAATACAATAACTAGAAAAAAGACACATTAGGGATCATTTTGGTGAAAAGTAACATTCATTTTCAATTCTACGAAAATCATCTGAAGGGTATTTTGAAGAAGTTGGAACTTTCGTGACAACAATTTATTATGTTCGTCATGAATATTCATTAGAGATTATTGCAATTTACCCAAATAATTGTTAACATGTCCAATAGCTCCTAAAAGACTAGTTGTGATGTTTTAATTTACTTACATGCAATTGTAAAAATTTAATTGTTGTAGATGGTCATTAATCCCCTCTTAAAGCTTACTCTAGACCTTTAGACTTAAGTAGACTTAAGTAAGTTTTTTATTATACCACCGAAGAAGTGTAGTCTAGGGTTTGAACTCCATCAAACTCAACCTATACACAAACCAACTACCTTATCAAACTTATTCCATACTCAAACAAGCTCAGCTACAACCCATTGGCAACTTGTTTCAAATCTTTGATTCCATCATCCAATACCATAGGTCAAGTCCCATACATGCCATATTGAAATTTATCAAATTGGGACTAAACTTCAAAACTAGGTACTCATCATATCTATGCTTTTAGACAATGTATGCAAGTTAAGTAGGCTTAACCCTAGAATTTGAAGGATAGACCTAAAAGGGTATTTCAAAGTAGCACTTCTAGTAGGTTATAATGTAGAGTCTAGAAGGGTAATACCAACAAGTAATCTTTTTGCCGCTAATCCATAGTTGTTGGACATGAAACACAAGGTAATTGCCTTGCAATTGTTAGATTGAAGATAATAATCTACTTTGCATCATGATGGGAAAGGGTAAATACTATAACCTCTCGAAAGGATGGTGAAAATACTATGTACTTAGCCCTTGTGGGAAAGAATAAATACTAAAACCTCTTGAAAGGTTGAAAATACTACTTACTTTGCCTTTGTGGGAAAGGATAAATAATTAAAGTTCTTTAGAAGGTGAAACAAGCTTCAAAGTATTAGGGCCCACTGGGTGACGAGCGTGTGAGAGATATGAACTTGGAGAAAGAGTATTAACTGCTACCTTGCATGAAGGGTAGGCCCTTACTCACTTCTAGCCACACCATCTATACGCCTTGAGACAAAAACCCACACACACACACACACACTCTCTCTCTCTCTCTCTCTCTCTCTCTCGTTCATTAGGGACAATAGCATGACTGAATTTAGCAACATATCTCCCTACATCTGCACAAGCCATGAGAAAATGCTGGGTTAAATTGGGTGTGAGCCAGCTCTCTGTCTACATATCGAATGTCACCCACCCATGTTATTAGTGAGGATGGCAACACCAGACATATTTGGATTGAGGGTCTAATAGATGCAGGAATAGCCCTTACAATTAAGTGGTTTGATATGGAATTCACTCTCCTGCGGCCTCAAGTAGAGCTTGCTTCCAAGAAGATCAAGCGGCTGAGGTAGTCTGTAAACTAGTAGAGAATCAGGAAGAATGACATTAGTAGAGCTTGCCTCACTGATGACCATGGAGGCTAACAGGCTAAGTTAAGTCTACAAGCTAGCAGGGAAATAGCAAGAATGGGTTCTACAGTAGAGTTTCCTGATTCAATGATCATCAGGAGATAAAGAGGCTCAGGTAGCCTCTACATTAGCTGAAAATCAGGAAAAATGGCTTAAGTAGAGCTGCTTCATTGATCATCAAGGAGTCTAAGGAATGCAGCACCATTGCCTGAGGGCGGCATGTACAGCTCTGCGAGTTCGTGGACCGATTCCGCCTGTTTGATGGAGGGATCATCACTGTCAAGCATCCATAGCAGGTGCTCAAACAGCACAACCTCACAGCCTAGTGTGAGACCCTGGCTTTGGTCCACCCCACTATCCTTTGACCTCTCCTGCAATGCCTTGAACAGTGGGTGCTCCAGGTGCCTGCAGTTGATCACATACCGCCGCCTCGACTCGCCAACGTACACCACTTCGCAGCCCGCAGGCACTGTGCGATCGCCCTCCCCCTCGCAATCACTGTTCTCAGGTGAATGTGTGCCTATGTCCATGGTGGTGTAGACCTTGCCCACCCTTGCAAGCCTCTGCCACTTCTTGACAATGTTCTTCATCTTGGCCATGTTCACAGCGGCACTGCAACTCATCAGTAGACATAAGGGATCAGGTTGCATCCATTCAGTGAGGACCTTACAAATATTTGCATCAGCCTGAGAAAGTTGAACTGCACAATGCAAGAGGACTAATGCACGCTCCATACGGCTTATCAGGCTCATCATGTATGCTATAAGTTGGACCGTTATCCATGGAGTGTAGGTGAATGTGTGGATGGACATGCAATTAACATGTCATGCTTAGTTTTATGCTGTTAGCATCACCGGTGACATGACAAACCAATGTCAGGAAAAACGTAGGCATTATACATGATGCAAGATTTAATGCAGTATGGAATTGGATGGAATCTCTTGCATTATTATACATGCAAGAAATGCAGTATGGAATTGAACATTGGCATCTCTTATCTGATCAATACAAAACCCTTTTCTCTGTTATTTAGCGGGAATGATCATAACAATCACACTGATTCACATTCCAAAGACCACTTCAAGCATGGATAAGCAACGCAATGCTAGTGAAAAGAAAGAGCAGAGAGGAACCCATGTAGGTATAATGGAGCATAAGGGAGAATGTACCCACCTGAGAGCTGATGGAGGAGGGGGCAAGGTAAGATGAGAGGGTGATCAAAGGCACGGGATCAGGGGGCAGGGATGCATGATAATATGGTTGTTGAGGTCAGAAGAAGAAGAAGAAGAAGAAGAAGAAGAAGGCATCTACAAATACAGGAGAGAGAGAGAGAGAGAGGAGGGGGGGAGGCGCCAGGATTAGGCAAAGAGCTAGGCACAAATATCTACTTTGGGCTGCACTAAATCGAGGCTCTCCCAGTGTCTGTGTCTCTCGTTCCGAAGATGTGTGGGAGAGAGTGAGAGGGGTGCGGCCAAATATAGGGAGAGGGAGAGGGGGCGGGGGAGTGAGAGTGAGAGTCGTGTGTCGCCCAATAGAATCGCATACCATAGCGAGATGGCCTGACAACAACCCCCCTTCTTCTGGCTATCAACTACCTCATGGGATTTTGCCTACATTTATAATTCCTCTTTTGTTTTTTTGTGGCAAAAGAAAAAAAGAATTCATGAATAATAAAATAAAAGCACCTCTATTTAGATATTCAATGTCTCTCTAAGTTTAACCTCTCATTAGATGCTCTCTCTCTCTCTCTCTCTCTCTCTCTCTCTCTCATATATTAGACAAATAAATTATAATGTCTCTCTAATTTTATATCCTCTAATTACATGTTCAATGTCTTTCTAATTTTAACAGCCATATAGACTTACAACACACACACACACTCACTCAATATAGACTTACAACACACACACACACACTCTCTCTCTCTCTCTCTCTCTCTCTCTCTCTCATATATTAGACAAATAAATTATAATGTCTCTCTAATTTTATATCCTCTGATTACATGTTCAATGTCTTTCTAATTTTAACAGCCATATAGACTTACAACGCACACACACACACACACTCTCTCTCTCTCTCTCTCTCTCTAGTACACTCAATATACCTTCCTCTTGCATTGAAAGAGAAGCCTTACCTAAAAAGATACCTTTAAGGAAGGGGGGAAAAGACAAAAACATGCCCAATTTACAATGCACACAAAATGTTGTTCTCTTCCATCCATGCGTTCATTGTCAAGCTTTTGCCTCCCCATGTGTAGGCTGCAATTTTCTTCTTTTTGTTGAGTTTCTTGTACATGTTCCTTGTGTCAGCCATCTCCAATACGCATCCCTCCACCATAAACAATGTCACCTAGATATGCCTTTCTCACATCATGGAGTGAAGTGACTCAATATGAGTCCCCCATGAATCATTCAAGCCATTGGCCTTGCTTTTTTCCCCCCTTGGGAGGTGTTATATAGCAAGAAAGTTGCTTACATTGCAAGATGTTAAGATTATGAGAGTGATGTTACAAAAATGCCATACTAACTTCATAGTGCAATTAGAAGACATTAGTGTTCCCAAGTCTATTAGCAAGCATACACAAGGCCAAGTCGTATTAGCTTAGAGGACTTTAGGCTTTCCCAAATCTATTAGCAAGCATACATAGGGCTGAGTCATAATAGCTAAGTCCGCTTGTAAAGCAAGAACATACCACATGTGGTTTATAGCATTTATGATTCATGGGATCACAAACATTGATAATCATCATTGTTAACTATAATAAGCTATGTTCGAGAGAGAGAGAGAGAGAGAGAGAGAGAGAGAGAGAGAGAGAGAGAGAGAGAGAGAGAGAGAGAGAGAGAGAGAGAGAGAGAGAGAGAGAGAGTATTTGAAAGGAGACTTATTCCATTTCGAACATGTAGATGGCATGTCAATTTGATATCATCCTTATTATAAAGTCACAACTTGTTACATGAAAGTGATAGACACTAAAAGTTGTATAGTATGTGAGCATTTTTCTACTTATCGAGCAAAGCATATGCTTTCGATTTAGATGCTTTTAGAGTTCATCCCCATTTTATCTTTATACCAATGCTTATGCCATGCAAGAACTTATCCCTTAGGAGTAATAATTAAAGTGCAACAAAATTAACCTTTCAAATCATTAGGTCTTAAGGCTAGCGCCAACAAAGATTATCAAAAAATTTGAACTTGGTCGAAATCAACTAAACATGGTAATATCACTATTTAGAAATTTGTGGAGAGAATATTAAGGAAGCTATATTGTCACTCTAAACTTGATGAGAGCATTATTGAAATAAACTAAACTTTGTAAATTGACTGGTGAAAAGTTGCCGAAATAATATAAGAGAAGCTAGCTACTTTGTGGTTCTGTGTGTTATTTGGTTATTTCTGACATAAAGCCTTAAAAGTAAATGCTGGCAACACCATGATTGTATGTGAGATTCATTCTCATTGATGTAAACGATTTTCACAATTGCTATAAATCAAATAGGAAGTCACATTCAAAGGGAGTCAAGTTGATGTGCTAAGAATGATTAGATGAATACTTTTAACATTATAGGAGAAAGTTCAATGTGTGAACATATGATTTGTTTTGTGGGGAAGTTAACAACAACAAAACATTCCAAAGGAACTTTCAAGAAATTGTATGGTAGATAAAAATTTGAGTTTCATAGTATGAAGACACATTAAGGACACATTGTTGAAAAAAAATGAAACAAAATCTAAAGGTAGTAGTATTATGCCATATAAAAGTTGAAGATGCATGTTGTTGGAGAACAAACTAGTGAACAACATGCTAGATAACAATCCTACTCAAAATCATGTTGCTAAGGAATGTGAACATGTGTTAAAGTTAAGTGTTATACCATGAAGACACATTTCTTAAATGAGCAAAGAAAACCAATTTTTTACATACTTTCAAGAAGTACCACTTTGGCAAATATAATCTCTAATTTTGGCTTATCAAGTTGGCCAATTGTGTTGTAGCTAACTTTGGCCATCGAAGACACCTTTCATTATCCATTTCAAATTTTGTTCCTTAATGGGAAGAAGCATGTAATACAATTGTGGAAATAGCATGTAATGTATACAAAAAAGAGGCAACTCTATCATCTTCATCATCATCATCAATTATATTATTTAGTTGTACCATAGGAAAGTTCTAGACCTCCACAAGCTTCCCAAACCTCTAGCAATACCAAACCAAATTTGAAGTTTGAAGTACTTTTCCTTTGTTTGATAGCTCTCTCTCTCTCTCTCTCTCTCTCTCTCTCTCTCTCTCTCTCTCTCTCTCTCTCTCTCTCTCTCTCTCTCTCTCTCTCTCTCTAAGTACATCACTATGCTAGCTACATGAAAGCGAAGGTCGTGTGGGAGGAGGTGGCTATGCCATAGCTAACTATGGCAATGGTGGCTGCAAGATTGCAACTAGCAATAGAGCAATGATGTTAGATGGTGATAGGCGAAGAGCACTAGACATGAGCAAGTAGGCAATGAATAGAGACGTGAGTCAATAGTGGTGGGCAGTAAGCACTGGTGATGATCGTGATGCTAGGAGGCATATTCCATGGTGGATTCCGTGAGGTTTTGCGGTGGATTTCGTAAAATTTTATTTATTTTCGGGGCTCATACACAAGGTGGATTCCTTGTGCGAAAAGTCGATGGGTACGCCTATCCTTTTTGGGCGTCTTGTTTATTTAATGTGCAAGTGGGTGATTCCATAGCGGGTGATTTTGTAAAATACATATTTAAATTAATAGACGTTTATGAGTTTAGAGTGCGCACTCGTAATAAATTAAGGTTAGGATCGAGTTCTAACAAATTTATTTATTTTGTAGTTGAAGACTACTAGGTATTCACTTTTGTAAATTTTATTTTATTATTTTCTTACAATTGTAAATGGTTCAGTTGATGTATAGAGCAAGTAGTGGTGGCGTTCGGAAGCACTGGGCGATAGCGTGTATTCAAGTTATTTAGAAAAAAATATCATTTTTTTTATGGGCACACATATTAGGTGTGGCGCCAATATTTATTTTGACGCGCTTATTTATTGAAGCGAAGTCTCCATGCATGTTAGAAACCCCAGTTAGAGATGCTCTTCAAAATGATGGTAACATTGTTTATGGTGAAGGAACATTGGGGAGAGCTTCCAATTATTGGCCTCCTGAATAGCTACTATGTCCTTGATGATCTAACATACATGTAAGCTTGGGATATCCATCCTAAAGCCATAAAGTAAATGCTTCTCAATGAGCTAGGTAGTTGTATGTGTGTGAGGGACTTAATATTTATTTATTATTTTGTATGTGCATGGATGTACGACTTAAATAATTGTATTGGACATTATATTAGGGTACCGCCCGACTCCTTGGGTGCCCAATAGCTTTAATTCTTTAGTGGGACAAAAGCTAAAGCATGCTAATTGTAAATTGGGCTATTTTTTTAGCTTGGAGATCAATAATATATCAAATACATGCTTTGTGGAGCACTCACACAAGGCATGGGGGGAGATTGTACCCAATTAGTCTCTTGCTTCATGTCGTGCAAGCTTTCTCTCTTGTTTTTTGTGCAAAAGTAGAGTTCTTTTGTTCTTGGGGACCTTCCAGCGCTCACTACACGCACATACAGCATCCGATCTGAGCACCAATGGTATCAGAGCAAAGCTGAGATCGAGAGCTTCCAATTGCTTACCATCTCGTGCGAAGGCAGAGCTCCTGGAATGATCAAGCTCTACAGTCAGTCTCGTGGAAATCCGTTGATACCAGCATGTTCCTGGCACTCAAGAACCCCCTACTACGCACTCAGATCTCGAAGGATCGGCCTCTGTAGGCGGAGGACCGCCAGGGAAGCTTCTTTGGAAGACGTTTTTTTTTTCCCTCTCTCTCAGACAGAAAGTCAATGTTCTTTGAATTATCAAAGCTTAAGCTTTAAGCTTAAAGAAAGAAAAGACTTAAATTCCAAATTTTAACGACGACGGTGGCAATGTGAATTGAAGGGTGCTGATTCCGCAGTCAACATCCTCTTATACCAGATGTTGAAAAAAAATTTCGTTAAGTTTTTATTTAAAACCTAAGGCTTTAAAAGCTTACTAAAGCCTAAGGCTTTAAAAGCTTACTAAAGCCTAAAGCTTTATTAAGGCTCAAAATCCCCAATTTTCAACTCTCTTCCATAGTAGCAGTTCCCGCAGGCCTAAACACGCACTTGTCTTCAACCCTTTGGAAGCCTTTGTTCACACCTGTGGACTGACAGAACCAGATTCCAACAAATAGTTTGCAACACGTAATCTACACGCAAGATTATTTTCTTGGAAGACGACCGTGATATCAAATTCCGCATTTGCAAAGGAGAAATACTACAAAAAGCCATAAAAGAAAAAAGAGAAATAAGCCTTGTAAACCCGACTTTGAGCTACGCTCATCCTGCTAAAGAGATTTCGAGTGTGTGAGGCCTTTTGGAATTTTGTAGGATGTCCAATCAAACCATGGAAGATTTTATGGCTGAAGGTGACCTACCCGAACCAACGATGGAGCAAAAATTGGATTTGATAATGATGTAGCTTCAAGAGGAACGAAGAGCACGTCAAACCTTGCAAGCTCAATTGGCCAATCTGCAACGATCTACTGCTGACCAAGATGGACCGCAATCTGAAGATCTTATACAACGTACGATCGATGCAACACTTGAAGCGCAATCTATTTGGAAAGAAACAAAGATAAGTAAAAGAAATTTTAACTTTTGTACTTTCAATGGGTCACGCGATGGAAAGACTGTACTTGCTTTTATCAGTCAATTTGATGATTATTTCCATGAAGAACAGTATGCTGAGAAAGACAAAATTAAGTATGTCACTAATCATCTAGTTGACCGAGCATCCCTATGGTGGACTGTTGTCCGCAAGCATTGATTGTCCTACTACTTGGGAGACTTTCCAAAAGAAATTTTTGCAGAATTTCCTTCCACCCTAATTCCACGAAAAAGTAATCAAACAATGGAATCTTCTGCAACAAAGGGATCATGAGCCTATTTCACAATATACCGAGTGTTTTTGGAATGCTTTATTGCAACTACAAATGCTTGAAGATGTACCTGAGGCAACCCATAAACACAAGTTTATGTCTAGCTTACTTGGACATTTTTATGCGAAGGTCAACATGTTCAAGCCAATGACTCTCGAAGATGCAATTTCCTTGGTCCATGATACTGAAGACAAAATTCGAGGACGAGAGAAGCAACCACAACAATTTCAAACTAATGGTAACTTTGGTTCAAAAAATTCAATTCAAATTTTCGAAGATTCAATCAAAGTCGTTTCCTTCCATCTTCATTTCGTAAATCTTGGACACGACTACCTACTTTACCATCAAATAGAAATTCAAACCCTAAGCCATCTTTCCAACCAAATCCCAACATTCCTAAACTTCCTGCTATTACCAATAATGTATCTAAAGCCAAGCCCATAGTTTGTTACAAATGTCATCAACCTAGACATTTAGCAGCGAATTGTCAATCCAAAAAGCCAACTGTTCATATCAATTATTTGGGAGCAACAGAAGATGAAGAACATGAAGAAATGCCGAATTTCACGGAAGACGATGATGACATTGGTACTACTTCAAATACTTTACCAAGTATGCCAAATCCCCATTCTTTATTAACGATGAAATGTTTTATGCATGGTAAAGAAAAGACTGTTTTGCATTATGATGGGAGCACACACGGCTTTATTTTTGTAAAATTGGTCAAAGAATTGAATTTGCATACTGTTTCTACACATTATCCCATTAAGACTGCATTCTCAGGCACTAGATACAATGGAACACAAGAGGTGCATGACTTAGAAATTAAAATTGGTGATTATGTTGAACGAAAAAATTTCTCAGTTGTGCCTTTGCAGTCTAGTGACATTATCTTAGAAATGCCTTGGCATCATGAGTACAATCCGGATATAGATTATTCCACGCATTCAATGAAAAATCATTCTAATGGAAAACAAATCACGTTGCATGGTATGCACACTTTCAATAATTTTCCATTGCTTAGTCATACTTACACTAAATGTGCATTACGGAAAGGTAACAAATCCTATTTAATATGGTTGAATGAAATCGAAGCTAAAGAGAATCAAATGCATCCTAAGCACGCACAATTTTTTTCACAATTTCAAGATTGTTTTGCTGCTAACTTACCACCTAGATTACCACCTGTCCGTCCAGAAGATCACAAGATAGACCTAATTCCTGGATCACAACCACTATGTAAAGCACCATATAGACATAACAAAATTGAAAAAAAAGAAATTCAAGCCCAAATTGAAGAATTGTTAACCCGAGGACTCATTAGACCTAGTAGTTCTCCATTTGGTGCACTTGTACTATTAGTGAATAAGAGAAACAATACCTATCACATGTGCATTGATTATCGTGCCCTAAATAAAATCACTGTTAAGAATAGATATCTGATTCCTAGGGTAGATGATCTTATGGACAAGCTACAAGGGTCTACAATATTTAGCAAGATAGATCTTAAATCTGGATACCATCAACTAAGATTGGACACATCTGATGTATTCAAAACTATATTTAGAATACAATTTGGACACTATGAATTCCTTGTTATGCCTTTTGGTTTAACTAATGCACCAGCCACATTCAGTCGTATGATGAATCGCATATTTTTTAAGCATCAACATTGTGTCATTGTTTTCTTTGACGACATATTGGTTTTCACTAAGAATGAAAACGAGCATTATGAACATTTATCTTTGATTTTCAAATTATTGAAGGAGATTCAGTTATATGCTAATCCAGAAAAGAGTGAATTTTTCCAAACACAAATTGAATACCTAAGACATATTATTTCATCTGAAGGTATTAAAGTTTACCCTAAAAAGATAGAAGTAATTTTGAATTGGCCCATACCTAAAAATGTGCACGAATAACGTTCTTTCTTAGGACTCGCTAGCTTTTACAGAAAAATTGTGATAAATTTTTCATTGCTTGCATCACCTTTGACAAAACTATTAAAGAAAGGCATTGCGTATCATTGATTTAATAATCAACAAAAGTCATTTGATTTACTGAAATATGCTTTAACTCATGCTCCTGTATTGCAATTACCTGACTTCAATAGACCATTTTTCCTAGTAGTTTACTGATGCTAGTGGATCTGGAATAGAAGCAATCCTTATGCAAGATTCTCATCCCATAGCCTACTCTAGCTGCAAACTTAAACCCTCTGAACTTAAAGTATTCTACTTATGATAAGGAATTGCTAGCTGTAGTACAAGCTTTACATCAATGGAAACACTATTTAATGGAATCTGAATTCATGATCAAAACTGACCAACGAAGCATTAAACATCTTCTTAGTCAACCATAAATATCTGATCGACGCATAAAATGGGACGCTTTTATTCAAAGTTTTCATTCACTCATACAATATCAACCCGGAAAAGAGAATGTTGTTGCCGATGCTTTAAGTAGAAGACCGACTATTCATAATATTTCTGTGATATCTTTTGACTCTCTTCTCCCTATGAAAGATACTTATGACCAAGATCCTACTTTTCAAGCTGATTGGAATAAACTAGTTGCAAATAACTGGATTCCCATTGATTCATTGTCTTACACTGATGGATTTATGTTTTATGAAAAAAGATAATTGAATATTTTTATTGGCCACACATGGAATTTGATGTATCTAACTTTGTATCTGAATGCTTAATTTGTCAAAGAGTTAAAAGACACCATGGTAAACAATATGGTTTATTAATGCCTTTACCAATTCCACAATGACCATGGGAATAGATCTCAATGGATTCTATCACTGGTTTGCCTAACACTAAAGCTAATCATGACATGATTTGGACTATTCTTGATAGGTTTAGCAAACAAGCATATTTCATTCCATGCAAAAAAACATTAACTGCACCTCAAGCTGCTCAATTGTTCTTGAAAACTGTTTTCACTAATCATGGTTTGCCAAAAGTTATTATTTCTGACCATGATTCTAGATTCTGCAATAATTTTTGGATTACTTTGTTTGCTAACTTTGGAACAAAGATTGATTTTTCATCTGCATTTCATCCTAAAACAAATGGCCAAACAGAAGCTACTAATAGTACAATTTTAGATCTTTTGCATGCATATACAATTTCAAAACCACAAACATGGGATACACATTTACATTTACTCCAATTTGCATACAATAACACACCACATACAGCTACACAGAAAGCACCATTTGAAATTATTTATGGATATAGATTATCTACACCTATTACATCATTGTCAAACAAAGTTCAAGCTATTGATGATATTGCTAACATGCATGCTACTATTTTTTATGAAGTTAAAGATATGATTGGCAAAGCCCAGCAACCATACACAAAATAAGCCAACGAGAAAAGAAAAGCTATGAGTTTCAAAGTTGATGATTATGTTTGGTTACGAAGAATTGAAAAGCGAAGATCACAAAGTGTTGACAAACACCCTATTGTAAAGTTAGCATCTAGATTTTATGGACCTTTCAAGATCATTCACAAAATCAATGACAATGCATTTAAATTAGAATTACCACAACACTGGAAAATCCACAACACTTTTCATATTAATTTATTACGACCTTTTGATAGGACAATTGTGGGAGCTTTCGCTCAACCGCCAAGACCCACGGACCGCTTATTGTTTCAAACGTTCCAAGCCGAGCACTAATGGCTACCTCTCACATAGTCGACACACCGTCCATATCTACAGGTGTAGTGAGCTTACCTCCATGCCGCTTGAGTTACCTCCTCTCCCACACACTCCAATAGCTCCACGATCCAAGTGCAAGCTTTAAGCAAGCTCCATCCTCAAGCTCCACGCTCCAAGCTCCATCACTGCGAGCAAGACAAGAGAAGAGAAGAGAAGAGAAGAAGAGAGGAGAAGATGGAGAGCTTCTCCACCCTACGGTCCCTCACCCTCACACGCTCACTCCCTCACACTCTCACACTCCCTCTCTCAAGCACAAGCTCAAGCAAGCAAGAACAAGAAGAAGAAGAAGAAGAAGAAGAAGAAGAAGAAGAGGAGAGCCACTTTTTGCCACACACAAGAATGAGCTTCTCATTCACTTTTCAACTTTATATACAAAACCCTAAATTTCTTTTGGGTGGTCATCCCCTTTTCCCCTTTTTACATGGCCGGCTGTAGCCTAGGCCCTTTTTTCCATTGCCCTTCTATCTTCCTAACTTCCTTTCCACTGCCCGTCTACATTTACAAATTGCATGGGTGAGAGCCCGCCGGCGCTCCTTGAATTAAACCATGACACGCTTGCGCTCTTTTACCAAGGTTTCGACTTGCGCTTTTCCTTGTGCGCCTTTGTCTTTCGTTTCTCTTTGCCTTGGCCTTTGTCCTTGTCTTCTGTTTCAGCTTTCCGTATTTTCCACTGCCTGGCACTCTTTTACAAGATTTCAGGGTGCGCCTTTGTATTTTAAAATGCACATTTTCCCTATTGCATTTGCCTTGGATTTTTTAAGGTTGCCCCTGCGCTTTTGGCATTTTCTCCTCTTCTTTCTTCAGTCGGGCTACCTTTTTTTAGCCTTTGCCCTGCGTCTTTTTTATTTCATTTTGCTTTCTTTGTGTTGGGGTTAACATTACCCCCCTCTTAGATGAGTGCCAGTCCCATGGCACTCATCATCGTAGGTAGCAGGCATTAGCATACACCGAATACGTGGGTGGCAAGGACGTCTGTGGTTGTCATGGTAGAGTGTTGGTAGTGGTGGAAGGAAGATCATTGAGGGCACGTTGGTGGGTTAAGTGGTAGGTGGTAGGGCAATGGGAGTTGGTGGTAGGGCTGTTCTTCGGGGAGGTTGCACTGATGGAGTACAATGGAGGTTTACAGGGTGATACGGATAGGAATTCAGAGTTGAGTGTTGATGGAGAGCGAATGACACCCTCGTTGGAGTCTTCGATACCTGCAATGGAAAACCGGTCATAGGTGATTTCTCCCTAGGGGCAGTGCTAGTCTTCTTTATCGTGCACAAGACATAGTTCAATTAGTTTGGGAGACAGGTCGAACTCTAAGCAAGCTGAGAGGATCGTCCTGCACTTGAGGACCCAAACTGTGTATATACTTCGGTGCAGATATTATGTGAGTACTTGTGCATACTTAGATATTACGTAGGTAGAAGATGATAAGCGGGTTTCTCATAACGACGTGTGGATGAAGCAAAGTCGTCCATGGTGGGAAAAAGTACACGTGAAGGTGTATGTGACATCCAGTGCATTGTGATTGCACGACATAACAGAATCGAACACAGGGATACTGCACTATCGGTAGCTAGTAGACATTGGGCATGTGCATTGAGGACAGTGTACTGTTCATGGCCATTCGGCCAATGCTTACCACAATTGGTTGCAATGGTATTAAGGCAGAGTGCAAGAGGGAATTGTGTGAATGGGTCAGGGTGACAAGTATAAGGGACAAGCTCCCTAGGTTTGTCCTACCCTTGATGTGCCCTGAACTATTGTGGGTGATGCTAGGGGGCTAGGAGACTAGGGACGGAGCTAGCCGACCAAGGTCACTGAACGCACCTAATTTGAGGACCCTTGGGTGCGGTGCTGTAATCGTGGGTGCTTTAACCTTTTTTTTTTTTTTGCCTGAGTACAACCATTGCACTATGTTGAGGCTATGAGCCTTTCAATGGGTTGGGAAATGTTAAGCTTCGAAGGCTCAGGAAATGGATATGACAGTTATGATTGTGCCCTAGCCTCGTTGTTAGAGGAGCCGTTGTTGCGATGTTGGTACGATTGAGGTAACAACCGTCATGAGCTCACTATAGAGCTTGACCCAAGAAGAGAGCCTATCCCATGACTATGCTTTGGTTCGTGCGATGTGGGTGCTCGCAAGGGTGATTTTTCACGTTCGGCAGCGGTTCTTTGTTGCGGTTGGTGGTCTTGTGGTGATTTGGGCGTTGAACACGTTTGCACGAAGACATGTGTCATCCTACATCCACTTGTCACTTCATGAGAGTATATGCAAGTCGCATGCGTCAAGTACAATGAACGAATCAATCATGTCAAGATATAACTTTTCAAAATGCTATGATGCTGATTGCAATGCCTATTTCAGTGCTTGTTGAAGGCGTGGCATATATTAATGATAGGCAAAGGAAGTGTGTACAAGTGGGGAGCCTGCCCCTTAAATCATCAAAAGACAAAAAGTTATGGCAGGGTGGCTTGTTAAGATGCTTGTGTATCGTAGGGGCTACTCGATTTGCACAAGGCGGGGTGAGTCTGGGTGTCAAGCGACTGAGGCTATGCTAGTACGGGGTTCCTGTGAGGTTGGGCAGGGAACATGTTGGCCGGGACATGAATGGTGTAATCTCTGGCCGCCACCGTTTCCAAAATGCCTTTGAACAATTCATTGAATTCTTCCCTGTCCTGAGCTGCCCTCTCTACCCTTGAGCACTTGGTGCCCAAGCGTCCGTTGGGGGTTTGTGCCACTGGTGTTGCCACATCTTATGTGCTTCTTTGAGCTTCGACTCCCCTGGCCCGGGGGTTCTTTGGCCTTCATCCGGGGCGGTGTCGCTTGGGACCTCATTTCTTTGCATACCATTTGAGGGTGGGCACGTAACGCACCGGCGGAGGGCCGTGTGCTGCATGTTCCCGTCATCCGCGGAGGGCATCTTTGCAAGCCAACTACCCTAGGTTCTCCATGTTTTTCTCATAGGGGGACATGCAAGATGCAAACCAAGGGTTAGGCCTTGATATGGAATAAAACCGTTCGCATGGAAAGGATTACAGTGTGGGTTATCAAGCGCATATGACAAGAAGGGGAGGGGTGAGGCATGCAGTGTTCATTGTAGAGGGAAGGCCCCCAAGATGATGTTCATTTGGCCTCCATCCATTAGCAGATCCTAGCTTATGCTAAGTTGCGTGGGTCGGTTGTCAGGGAGTAGGCCAGGGCTCATCCCCGAAGGGATAGACCATAAAGGGGAAGGGTGTATAGGAAGGGATGGTACCCTGTCCCCACCTTTAGAGATATTGGCCAGAGCTTCCTATGGTGGTGATGAGGGTTGCATGCCGTCCACCTGGAGGCGAAAATGGTCACACGACTTCTAAATGTGTGGTGAGAGGAGGACCTGAAGAGCTTAACCTATTGATCCCAACTCTTCTGCCTGCGCTTGACTATTATTGCTTGTGTGTGTTGATAGTGTCTATACAGGGTCACAAAAGTCATTGTTTATTTATATACATATCCATGAATCCATGTTGCTTTAGGAGTATAAAAACCAATTATAGAACTCCGGATTGTACTGGAGTGTGGCGCACGCATCCAGTACTCGTGGCAGCTTACTCAATACTGATAGATATTTTGCAACATCGAGTAGCATGGAACCTTGTCCAAGTCTACTGGCAACATGTAACTCCTCCTCAGTGAGAACCTTATCAAACAACGAGTTCTCTTGGCTAGGTTCAGCTAAGTCTGTACCCCGAATGGCAGTCAACACACTCGAAGGGAAGTTGATGCCACATAGGTTGGGTCTCTTTGAGACCACCATTTGGCCAATCGCTCCTCTGAGACTATCATGATCTGGGCTCCTAGTTCGGCCATTGCAATGCGGTTTTCACACCAATGCTGTTCAAATTGACTTCGGCCCTCTGATAGTCGCTTTAGTTGCTCTATCTCTAAGAGATTTGGTTGGCAGAGCGCATCATTGAATGTGGCCGTTAAGCACAATTCGTCGGCTTCCTCGCCCGAGATGAGTTGCATGCGTTCATACAGGAGCCTGTTATAGTGCTCGTCAAGATGTTCTTGCTCTTCCCAGGATAAGGGAAATGGCAAGCATTCTTCGAGCTGCTCTTTAGGGAATGCGCGCATGTCTGCCAGGACATAGACACGTGCGAACACTTTGAGCTTAATATCCAACTCAGTCAAGCACTCTGTAACACTTCTATGTTCAACGAGGGCTTGCTCGATTGCTATCTCATGCAAGGTTCTAGGGGTTTACCTAGGCTTTAGCATAGCTGGGGACTCAGGCCTAGACGTGCAAGTTTGGCCAATGTTAGGATTTCTTATGCTCTTGGGGTTTCCATGTTTTTCCTGAGGCTTCGTTATTGCGTCATGGTTCTCCTTGGATGTGACCAGTATAGGTTCTTCGCCCTCTTGTGACAGCATTATATCCACTCTTGATTGGTCAATGCAAGTTCTATTGTCGGTGGGTTGAGTGTTGCAAGCAACCATTGATGGTAATGACTGCTTTGATTTTTCAGAGCACACGGATGTGTCTAAGGTTTCACTGCTATTAGGAGAGGCATCAATGGGTTCATTGGTGGTTGGACTCTATGCTTTATTCATCAGCTCTCCAGCGCTCTTCGTCTCAATGTTCTTGGGGTCCATAACCACCTGCAACTGTTGTTGTTTTCACTGTTTTCTCCTCTTTTTCTTGGTCAATGTAGGTGCATCTCTCAACAACTCAGGACCCTGGACTAGGTCAACCGTTGTTGTGCTTGGTTAGGCCTTAGCATTTCCTTTCTCTAGTGTGTCCTCATGGGACATAGCCATGGCTTGCTGATTAGCCTCGCTAGGTTGTGAGGGTACAACTGTCTCCCTTGTGGAAGAGTCTAGCTCTTCAGCCAATTCCCATGTGTTTAACTCCTCTAGCCTAGGCTTTAGGCACTTTGGAAGTGCTGGAGTTGTTAATGAAGTTGGTTGCGACACCTCCTCCATAGGTAAACTACTAAGGACACATTCAGCAAGGGGCATTGTCACGGCCAAGGGCTGTGACTACTGTGATCCCTGATTTGAAGTACTAGCAGCTAGTTCAGTGGACCTGCTACTATTGGTGGATTATGGTGTCAAGAAGCTAGCCACGGTGGATTGCACAAGCATATCCTTAGGTTGAGGGCTAAGAGTGGTGTTGTGTCCTGCCTCTTGGACATCTAGAAGCTTTGATGGAGATAGAGATTGGGAGTGAATAGCCGCCATTGACGATCGCTGTTGTGCTTCCTGTGTCCATTTGGAAAAAGAGGATGTAGGAGATCTAGAACTCATAGGTAGACTTGGCACTGGCTGAATGATTTGCTCGAGGCTATTAGACAATCGTGCCATTTGCTTTGTTGAGCGATCAGCCTTGCCATGAGCAATGTTGTGCCTATGATGCCTGTTATCCTCTTGGAAAATCAAAGGCTCTTTGGGCACTAATGGCTTTTGTGCATGCTCAAAAGCTACGTATGACATCTGCTTAGTAAGCATGCTAGGCTGAGGCTCTTTCTTTCGAACACTCGTGTCCGGTCTCTCGCCTCGAGACCTAGAGTTTCTCTTAGATTTTCTCCTGTGCTTCGTTTCTTTTGATGCAATCTTGTCTTCAGCTAATAGAGATGGTTTAATAGGGGATTTTGGTACCCACATCCATCGGTTACCTGCGTAATACCCTTGAGCATGTAGCAATGCTTTAGATATCCATCGCGGCATTGTGCTGACCTTCCATCGATGCCTTCGTCTATAAGGCTTGGGCTTCTTTTGGGGTCTTCTATGATATTTGTAAGTCCAAAGCCCTTCCTTGGCATTGTCTCTTGACCTTCTTGTTTCACGCATGGCCTCCCTCACCGGTTCTCGTTGTTCACCCCGTGCTTGTATCAGCTCTTCCAACAAGTCCTTGCTCTCGATAGTAGGCTTGACTATTACGTCAGCACCTTCCTTGCCTTTCCCTCGAGGTTCGATGAGGTCACCCTTACTAAAGGTTGTGACTATCCTCACACCCTGTAGTGTCAGGTGTATGCTCTGTGCTACATAGTCAGCCTCACATTTGGTCGCCCTTTTAAAGGGTCTTCCCAGGAGGGTTTCCTTACCATATTTAGCACTTTTTGGAGGAACATGAAATAGGATAGGCAAGCTTTCAATTTCAATTGTTGCAAGGATATAGCACTTCCCTATGAGTGCTTGTGGAGGTCCCCCATAAGGGCTAAGAGTTGCATTAGTCGATGTCAGCTCTGGTTGGCCTAGTGGGGTCCATGCCTCATAGGTCAAGACATTAAAATCTGCTCCTTCATCAATCAGAGCATCGATAGTATGCTCTCTTTTCGCGGTGATTTTGACCCTAAGATAAGCAGGTGGTACTATGTCTTCATCTTTTGGGTCTTGGCTTGTAAATTTAAGCCTTCTGACAAATGCCCTTGAGTCCCCAACTGCATGACTAGATGTGGATTCTCCACTGATGTCTTGGCCTGTCAGTACAGGGCTATTCAAGGAGCATCTATTGTCAGGACTGTCATATCTAGTCATTCTTGCCATCGTAGCCTGATTTTGTTGCATTCCGCTTTGACTAGATGTAGTCTGAATACAACACGTATGTGTTTTTGCAATGTGGCCTCTTTGCTCTTGTTGGCTAGATTGGTCCATTGAGGTTCTAGGGTCTGTGTTTCTCTCAGTTCGGGTATGGGCTTTTGGTTGCTCTTTTGTCAGTGAGGATCCACATTCATGTAGAGCCATTGCTACACTAAGGTCTAATTTGGGGGGCCTGTCACAGCGCGCGTTTTCTCTCCAACCTACTTGGGGAAGGCGAGGGCCGAGGGTAAACACCATACATAATTTGGAAGACCGTTTAGCCAAATTTTGAACTAATTTTCTAATTTTTAGCTCAGTGATGGGTTTGTGATGTGCCTTTAGCTCTATGTAGCCTTTGGGGTCAATTTCGAGGTTCAAGGTTTTTCTAATATGTTGCCTCGTTTGTTTGTGATCAATTTGATTTTAGCTGCTCAGCGTTTTGCGTCTAGGTCTCTGGGTCTCGCTACTGCCTACTTTAAGCTTCCAAGTGGCTATTCCCTACGATTTCATCTATTCCATGTGCCAGAATCAAGTTCTGAGCGTCAGAAGGACTTTCGACAGTTTGCGCTGCTGAGCTCCCACCGGGTCAGGTCAAATTTCTGAGAATTTGATAACAATTTTCACTCTGCCCAGCTAGTCCGAATTGCAAGGTCCGAGTGGGTCACTCGGACGGACGAATTCGGGACTCGAATAGGGTAGACTCGAACGGGCCGAGGCGGGACTCGGACGAAGTCGCTCGGGCAGGTTGGCTCGGATGGGCCGAGTGGTCAATTCAGATGAGGTCACTCGGATGGGCCGAGGCACTTGGGCCGAGGGCCGAGAATGACACATGGCCGAGGGCCAAATTGGTCGATGGTCCGAATGGTCGACTCAGACGGGACGAGTAGGTCTAGTTAGGGTTTAGGGCCAAGTGGGCCGAGCAGAGGAGGGTCAAGGGCCGATTCTGGGACTCGGCCCAGAAGTGGCCGCTCGGACGGGTCGAACGTGGTACGACGACAACAACGAGATGTCGATCTTGCTCGATTCATGCATTTTACCCAATCGTAGCACACATAAACCTCCAGATCCTATCTAGGGGGATAGGGGAAGGGATTCATATACCTGAATAGAGCAGTAGACTCATCGATGGCGAGATCGAAGCAAATCGTGCGATGGCTCTCTCTCTCTCCCTCTCTCTCTCTCTCTCTCTCACTAAAATGGTCACAAATGAGCTCTCCCTTGGTCTCTTGGCTCTTATGCCCCTTCCCGGGTATGGTGTTGATGCCCCCAATCACTCACTTGCCGACCTTAGGCATCACATGCGAGCTTTTGATCATTTTTTGCATAGGTTTTGCCCCGTTTTACCCTCTTTTGCAACAATAAACCCTAGTGCTTATTTTCTTTGTTTTTCTTTGTTTTCTCCTACTCTAATGCATCCAATTCACAAAGTAAATACCTACACTACTCCATCTCACAACATAAATCTCAAAAAAGCAAAAAACCTACTTGCCAAGGAGATCGAATACCATCTTCAACCCCCTCCCTTCCTACCTATCTCAAGCACCGGTTCGGGGAAAGCCCTTACTTCGATGCTCGATTCGAAGCGTGCAAGCACTCAAGGCTTGAATCCATTTGTCCCAGCAACGGAACCAAAATGTGGGAGCTTTCGCTCAACCGCCAAGACCCACGGACCGCTTATTATTTCAAGCATTCCAAGCCGAGCACTAATGGCTACCTCTCACATAGCCAACGCGCCGTCCATATCTATAGGTGTAGTGAGCTTACCTCCATGCCGCTCGAGTTACCTCCTCTCCTGCACACTCCAATAGCTCCATGATCCAAGTGCAAGCTTCAAGCAAGCTGCACCCTCAAGCTCTACACTCCAAGCTCCATCACCGTGAGCAAGAGAAGAGAAGAAGATGAAGAGCTTCTCCAGCCCACGATCCCTCACCCTCACACACTCACTCCCTCACAGTCTCACACTCCCTCTCTCAAGCACAAGCTCAAGCAAGCAAGAACAAGAAGAAGAAGAAGAAGAGGAGAGCCACTTTTTGCCACACACAAGAATGAGCTTCTCATTCACTTTTCAACTTTATATACAAAACCCTAAATTCCTTTTGGGCGGTCATCTCCTTTTCCCCTTTTTTACATGGCCGGCTGTAGCCTAGGCCCTTTTTTCCATTGTCCTTCTATCTTCCTAGCTTCTTTTCCACCGCCCGTCTACATTTACAAATTGCACGGGTGAGAGCCCAGCGCTCCTTGAATTAAACCATGGTATGCTTGCGCTCTTTTACCAAGGTTTCGACTTGCGCTTTTCTTTGTGCACCTTTGTCTTCTGTTTCTCTTTGCCTTGGCCTTTGTCATTATCTTTTGTTTCAGCTTTCCGGATTTTCCACCGCCTAGCACTCTTTTACAATATTTCAGGATGCGCCTTTGTATTTTAAAATGCACCTTTCTCCTTTTGCATTTTCCTTGTATTTTTTAAGGTTGCCCCTGTGCTTTTGGCCTTTTCTCCTCTTATTTCTTCAGTCGGGCTACCTTTTTTCCGCCTTTGCCCTGCGTCTTTTTTGTTTCATTTTTCTTTCTTCGTGTTGGGGTTAACAACAATTACCTGTACACCCTGTATATGAAAACCCTCCTTTACTAAAAGAATAAACTGAAATCCTTGAACCTGAAACTATTTTAGATACTGACTTTATGACCACTAGAACATGCTGTAGATATTCTAGATATTTGGTTAAGTTTAAAAATGATCCTGTTGAAGAGGCCCAATGGATGCACGCTCGAGACCTAAGTGCTTACCCCTCACTACTAGCTCCACATTGAGCTAATAGCAATTGAGGACAATTGTTATCCCACCCTGGGGATATGATGCCAAGAGGCATATTCCACGGTGGATTCCGTGAGGTTTTGCGGTGGATTCCGTAAAATTTTATTTATTGCCAGGGCTCATACACAAGGTGGATCCTTGTGCAAAAAGTCAATGGGGACACCTGTCCTTTTCGGGCGTCTTGTTAATTTAATGTGCAAGTGGGTGATTCCATAGCAGGTGATTCTATAAAATACATATTTAAATTAATAGATGTTTACGAGTTTAGAGTGCGCACTTGTAATAAATTAAGGTTAGGATTCGGTTCTAACCAATTTATTTATTTTGTAGCTGAAGACTGCTAGGTATTCACTTTTGTCAGTTTAATTTTATTATTTTCTAACAATTGTGAATGCTTCAGTTGATGTGTAGAGCAAGCAGCGGTGACGTTGGAAAGCACTGGGTGATAGCGTGTATTCAAGTTATTTAGAAGAAATTATCATTTTTTTGATAGGCGCGCATCTTAGACATGGCACCAATATTTATTTTGATATGCTTATTTATTGAAGCGCTTGATATTTATTTATTATTTTGTACGCGCATGGGTATACGACTTAAATAATTGTATTGACATCGTATTAGGGTACCACCCGACTCCTTGGGCGCCTAATAGCTTTAATTCTTTAGTGGGACAAAAGCAAACACAAAAGCTAAAGCGTGCTAATTATAAATTGGGCTATTTTTTGAGCCTGGAGATCAATAATATATCAAATATATGCTTTGTGGAGCGCTCACACAAGGCATGGGGGAAGATTGTACCCAATTAGTCTCTTACTTCATGTCGTGCAAGCTTTCTCTCTTGTTTTGTGTGCAAAAGTAGAGTTCTTTTGTTCTTGGGGACCTTTTGATACTCACTACGTACGCCTACACCATCCGATCTGTGGACCAAATTGAGAGGCAAAGTGTGATGCAATGAGGAAGAGTACCTCTATATATGTATGTCCATGTACGTTGTTAGAGATGTAAAAGGGCTATTAGATGATGGTAGATCAGGTGGCTAGTTGCATCCTTTATCTCCTTGAGTTGCAGCATCACTTTCTCTCTTGATCACTTTTCAATCTTTGATGGGATCTCGAATGGTCTGGACCTCATGCTCATAACAAACAAACACACCCACACGGCCTCCCGGGCCAGGAGCGTCTATCTACTGCTAAAGGACGAACTGTCCTAAAGCCTAATCTATGTGTTTATAGTTTTGTAGTCCAACGTTTCCCTTTCTATCAACTCCACAGAGGGAGAACCCATACACATTGGCAATAAATGCCACGATAATCACATACATGGGAGGCAACCTCTCGGTGAAATCACCGCGGCCCCATTACAGCTCTCCTACATCGCAGGGATTGGCCCCTTGATGCACTGCTCAACACATAGAACAAACGAACAAACTCCACTCTTTCATTTTAAAAGTATTACAGGAGATAACATGTGTCCTTACCAAATAATTCTCCAAGAAACAAACGTCTCTCCTACGGCTTAGGTTGTCTCTCCATACTCAAGCATGGGTCATCTAATCCAAAACAGGTGCTATACATACAGTTCTTTGTATTCTGATACCATGGTCGACATGCACATGCAAAGATGGATGATCCTAAAGTGCTCAAACATAATTTTCAATCAAAAACGTGCTATGCACAACCAGGCTTTCCAATGCTCATTCACTAACTCGTTGTGGCGATGTAAGGATAGCACCAAGACAACGCACGTGCTACTATCCTCTTAATTAAAATATACCAAACTCTATGTCATGATATGCATCAGAAAATCAGCAATAATCAGCACACAAATCGCACCATTCAAACATCCCACCTTTCCTACGTTTAGGTATTGCTTTCGTTGCATAAGTGTAGAGGTTCATTTTGTCATGTTTTGATGTATGAAAAGCGATAAATCACAAACTTTGACAAGGAGATAGGGCAAAATGAGGCTAAACCTCATGCTTTGCCACTACCATACATCCACAAACAATCATTATATTTTTCCTTATTTTTGTGAAGCGTATTTCTATTTTTCCCTTATTTTTTTCATTTTCTTGATTTATTTGTTAATAAAATATGCTATTTTTTGATTTTTCTTGTTCCAATCACTTCAGCATACTAACATTCAATTTATTTTTCGTTTTTTCCCATAGAAACCTATTTCATCCACCCAAAACGACAAAACTATCATTTTATCGCTTAAAAACCGCATTTCAGGTTTTACAGGAATTAAATAGCGCATGTAAATCATCGCAAAATCAAAATTTTCTGATAAACAGCAATTAATCATGATGCAACCAGCACTCAAACAAATTTTCATCAAATAAGAACATCATTACCATCATAAAATACCAAAAACCCTTCATTTTCTTCATAAAAATGGTCATACCGTGTTTTTACGAAACCCGAGACACATTAAATGACTGCGTGACCAGCGGACGGAGCCTCCATTGCTCTGAATCCAATGCTGCACATCAATCTTCAGCATCTCCATCAATCTCCATCACCGTTTCCTTCAATCTCCCTCCGATTCCTCCTTCAAGATAGTGCGCGTGAACAGCCCATAGAGAGGAGAGAGAGGGAGGAGAGAGAAAGACTAGATTCTGATCTCTTCATTCAGTCAGCCATATCTCGTGCGAAGGGCGGCGATATGATCAGGGAAGAAGGAGAATTTGCCGGGCATGATCCGTTAGATAGATTGCTTTGAAGCTCCATGCATGATTTGGGGGGGGGGGGGGTTGCCCCCTCCCAAAGGGCACCCCCCATTTTGGTCTTTAGTTTTTGTCCACCTTTTCATTCTTGGCTAGTTTTTGGCCTCTTCTGTGCCCGGGCTCCGATTCAGCCTCTGAAAAATCCTGCGCGTCTGCCTCCGCATCCCGCACTGACTGGCAACTCCCAGCATCCCGCACGGCAATCGAAAAAATTATCAAAAATCTGCAAGTGTCGCTCGGGTTCCTTTTAAAAGCCGTCTTTCACTTGGTGCTTAAAATCGTCCTAGCTGCAGCCACTACCTTCGATGTCAAATATTTTTTCCCTAAATTTCGGATTTTTTGGCAAATTTTAGGCACATTCTGGGCTCAAAACTCCGCTCTCATTGGCGACCACAAGATAGGGCGACTCAGCCCGTTGAATCCCTCGACAAATCTACACAAAACAACCAAGGAAGCATCAAGCTGATACAAAATAGATACATATTAAAACACAGCACAATGCTCACCCTACCCCTGACAAAACCAAGGCATGAAATCCACGAGGAATAGGCCTAGCATAATCTGATAGAAGGTCCAAAGCTAGTCACTTACCGACTGCTCCAACACGACCAAACTAAAAAGAACTATCAAAGAGGTTGCCCTAAGTGGTGGTCTGAACTACCTACCTAACTAAGGACAATACACTCAAAAGCTTCTACTAGGTGAGGACTCCTATAGCCTGGTCAAGAAATATTTTCTTTTAGCACATTTCTTCTTTTAGGTTTTTATTCCCCCATACTCGGGCATGTAAAAAGGAGGGAGCTGAGCGTAGTGACCCAAGAAGAACAAGGCATCGGCCTCGAGTCCTGTCTCGGTACCCAAGAACCTACCAAGTCCTCGTGAGGCGACACTTAATCCTTTTCTGACGCTCACTTTTATTTTCGCTCCAACCTTCCTTACTTTCTTCTTTTCCAGCGAGATGCCACCCCTAGGAAGACAAGGCATCGGCTCCGGGTCTGACTCGTCCCCAAGAACCTACTAGGCCTTCGCAAGGCAATGAGCAACTGCTTATAAATTTTCCTTTCTTTTCGTTTCTATTTTTATAGGGGTTAGAACCCCTTTTTACAAACCGTTGTATATATTTATATTCTTTGAGATATTCGGGGTTTTTTTTTTCTCTCTATCATCATTATTTTTCCTTCGGTAGGCTTCTCTAACTGCCTCACAACTAACAAGAACTCCTAGAACGGCTGTCTAGCAAGCTAGCAGAATAGGGTCACTAGAACTGCCTTCTAAAATAGGTCTTTCAATGCCTGGCAATGTCTTTACAGGAGGCAACGACTACTCAACCCTCACTCAGACAGACCTAACCTAAACCTGGGACTTCATGCCTTGGACGCCGGTCCCCAACAAGAAAAGAAAATCCCCTACAAGTACACAGACACATATAGCATCAAAACACGGTACTCATAAAGGAGAGATATCACCTGGATAGGGCCCCGAGAAGTCTCTGCGCGACATAGGCTCCTTTCAAGCTCTTCTTTGAACCTGGCTAGCACATGACTAAAACGGGAAACCATTAACCGCACCAGTACTAAATAGACAACTGGCCCTCTTGGCCTAATGAAATAAAGCATTTCACTACAAAAACTAATCGGCCCTCTTGGCCTAGTGAAATAAAACATTTCAAACCTCACAAAACTGGCCCTCTTGGCCTAACAAGATCAAACAGAATAGCACCTACATATCCCTCCCCAAAATATTACAGATATACAATAATATTCTCCTTTCCAAGGAGAAAAAATAGGGCTCGCAGCCCTAAGCTAAATGCATAAGATTATGACCCATCCCTCCTGCATATATAGCAAGAGGCTTATGCATAACATGTTGTCTAATCAGCATATGGGTCTAGGATAACAACGGTAGATGGGTCTCGGCTACTCTTTGCATCACCCATATCAACCATCGCCTGCCATATATTGCATGCTCTGATAACATTCCCCACAAGCGACCGGGTCCTGTCTCATTGTTGATAGCAATATCCAAATTAGGACCACAGTTGAAGAAAAGGTCTTTCTCATAAGCAAGGTTTGCTAGTGAGTCCGCAAACTGATTCTAGTAACGTGGAATCAGTTGAAGAGACACTCTCTCAAACTCCTCAAATAGGGTCATGGCAGTTCGATGATACATACAAAGGATGGGATTCCGCACTGTGTATGTCCCATCTAGCTGATTCAAGATCAACTGGGAATCCCCTTTTACTAACAACCGTCGAATACCACCTTGCTTGGAAATATGCAGTCCCATAATCAAGGCTTTATACTCCGCCATGTTGTTAGTGAATCCTACCCCGAGATAAACAGCTAACTTCATCGTAACTCTACGTCAGGGCTCTCGGATTACTACTCCAACACTCCCTTTTTTATTAGGGCCCCTGGATGCTCCATCAAAATATAATGTGTACGTCCACAATGGGTTTGCACAGCCTGTCATCATGAACTCCTCTATTCGTAATTATGATAGTCAAAATTTAGTATGTTTAGAGGGTGAAATGATGGCTCCATCCCACCTTCTTCATTAAACTCAATAGGCATACTTGTCAACATTCGTAAGCAGTGATGGTAGAAGACTTTGATCTCCCACACAAAGGTTCCGTCTTCTTGCTCAATCACTTTGTATCCTTTGCTCCACCAGATAAGTTTCCCCTGATGATATCTCTGCTCTAGATATGGGTGCTCCAAATAAGGAATTAACCGCCCCATCAACCAGCTTTAAGCTCTTTTGCAGGTCTCAAATCAGCCCCAGCATGGACCTGCAATGCATTTTTCTTGTTAGCATACTTAGAAATAATAAGGTTTAATCTTATTAAGATTAACCTTATTTTTAAATTCTACTCCCTACAGATCAGCTAGTAGAGCCGTAGACCTATTTTTCCCTATCTTGACAATCTTGTAGGGGCCATCCCATCTAGGTTCCAGCTTCCTTGGAAACAGCTCCCTACATGCATCGTAGTACAAAACTAATTGCCCTTTTTTAAATGTATGCTTCTTTACTTTAAGGTCGTGCAACTGCTTCATCCAACGTTTAGCGACCTCCTGGTGTAATAAGCTCTGCAATTTCAGCTCATCCATGTGGGCTATGGTCATGAAACGTTCAAAGAGTGCATCCTCGTCTCCCAAAGAGTGGTTAATTGCAAACCGTATGGTTGGCAACTCGATTTCGAGGGGTAACACACACTCTTTCCCATAAACTAATTTAAATGGAGTATGGCTGGTAGCTTGCTTAAACGTTGTATTGTACGCCCATACTGCCACATACAACTTCCTATCCTAGTCTCGTTTCTTCTCCAAGACTATTTTAGACAAGATACCCACAAGCTGCTTATTAGTACTTTCGACTTGCCCATTGGCTTGCGGATTATAGGGGGTCGTTTTGTTGTGCTTGATTTGCCAAGCTCCAGTCAGGCTTTTGATCACTTTATTCAAAAAGTGGGTTCCACGGTTCGACACTAGTTCCTTCGGTGGTCTAAAACGGCAGATAATCTACTCTAAAAGGAAACTTGCAATCTCTTTTGCATTGTCCTGCCTCGTCGCCCACGCTTTTGACCATTTTGTAAAATAATCAATTGCTACTATAATGTATCTCTTCTGAGTAGTAGACGACGGGGTGATAGGACCCACAAAGTCAATGCCCCACTTCTCAAATGGAAGGATAGCCATGATAGGCATAAGTGGGTGTTTCCTATTCTCTCTGCTGTCATGTCTTTGGCAGGTATCACATCTCTTAACGTGCTCAAATGAATCTTGGAAGATAGACGGCCACCAATATCCAACTCTTAAAGCTTTCTGTGCCGTCAACCATCTAGCGAAGTGCCCTCCACACGTAGAGTCATGGCATTCTTCCAAGATGAAAGAAACCTCGTCAGGCATCACACATTGGCGATAGATATCATCAACACCCTGTCGATACAGTGTTCTTGCTATCAAGAAAAACTTCAAGGCCTGTTGTCTGATTTTTCTCTTTTCAAATTTTGATAAACCAGCTCCAGTCTCTCCCGTTGATAGATAATGCGTGATAGCAGTATACCAAGATGGGATAGAAGCTGTATCAATTTTAAACATTTCCTCGATATCACTTCCTTCAGCCAATGTCTCTTTCAGCTCTCCGAAATCCACAAGGCATTCCACAATACCCTGCAACCTCGGTGGCTTACTCTTAATCTCATAATCGAACTCCTGTAGAGTGATTAACCACTTTGCCAGACGATCAGGCGGTTGCAGCTTGTTCATAAGCAATCTAAGCCCTTCCGCCTTCTTATAGAAAATTGTCTTCTCATAAAGGATGTAGTGCCTGAATTTTTTCGTTATAAAGACCATCGCAAGACACAACTTCTCCATATATGTGTAGTTAATTTCTGATATGCCCAATTTTCGACTAGCAAAAGCTATCGGATGATACCACTTTTCCTTCGCGATTTGGGCTAAACAGCCCAGCTGATACTATGCATGGTGGCTGCTGAAAATATGTAAAATACCTTGCCTCTTTTAGGTGCTTTTAAAACTGGTGCTTTTACTAACTCCTGTTTCACATCCTCGAAAGCTACCTTACAAGGGTCGCTCCATACAAATAGACAGCTAAATGATAATAAGTTCGTTAATGGCAACGTCCTTTCTGCCAAGGCATTTAAAAACCCCCGATAGTACCCTACCGATGAACAGAAAGCTATGTACCTCTTTCGAAGTGCGTGGTGGACTCATAGCGACTATAACCTTGATCTTTTCAGGGTCAGTTCCCTACTGAACTAACCACATGGCCTAGCAATAGCCCATGAGGCACTCCAAAGACACACTTATGTGGGTTAAGAGTGATACAAAATCGTTTGCAGTGTTCAAAGCACTTTCTTAAGATAATCAACATCCTTTCCCTTACAGTGGCTGCCCCCAGGTCATCAATAAATACTTTTAACTCATCTAGGAAGATGTCACCAAAGGTCTTGTCTACTGTTCGTTGCCATGATCCAGGTGCATTGCACAAACCAAAGGCCATCACATGGTATGAAAAAGTACCAAAGATAGTAATGAAAGTTGTTTTCAACTTGTCCTCTTCTGCAATCGCCATCTGGTTATAACCCGCAAAGCAATCCATAAACGAATTTATTTCCCTACCCGCTAATTGATCCAAAATCTAGTCAATAAATGGCAACGGATAGTAATCCTTAACCGTCTACTTATTCAGCTCTCTAAAATCTACATATAGTCGGATCTAGTTGTTTTTCTTCTTCATGATGACAACTGGTGAACACCATTCTGTGTGATGTACAAGGAAGATTAAACCAGCTCTTCGTAACTTCTGTAACTCCTCAAACAGCCCATCCCTCAATTCAAAAGGCATATGCCTTACTTTCTGACGCATAGGACAAATGCCTTCTTTTACAGGAATAGTATGAACAGCGAGGCTGGGAGGAATGCCTCTCAGCTCGTCATAACTCCAAACAAATATGTCGCAGAATTCTTGAATCAAGGATACATAGTCCTCCCTTTCTGTTGAACTGAGCATGGAACCTAATTTAATTGGTCGTGAATCATTCGGCGTGCCAAGGTCCAACTCAATCACATCCGTGTCTCTTAACCTATCTTGCACCTCTATCGGCTCATTTAGAGTTATCTGATAAATATCCTCTGTAGTGGACCCCTCTTTAGATTCATCACTGGATGATGTCTCACTACCAAATGGATCATCTGTTGTTTCTAATTCAGTAGAGGATAAAGGAGCTCTCTCACTCTGAGGAGACTCAAGGTAAGCATCGACTATTACTCGATTAGCACCTCTACCTAGAACCACTCGACCGGCGGGTATATCGACTTGACAGTCTATTCATAAGATCCAAGGCCTACCTAGCAAGACTCGATAGCTAGGACGTCCTACAAATCTTATCACCCTAAAGTCCAAGAAGCATTCTACACTTGCAATTGTAACATGGACTTTAGTAACGCAACCTTCTGGTTGCCTTAGACTATCATCAGCCATTCTAAGAAGGGTGGAGCCATCTTTTTGGATGCCTAGACCCAGCCTCTCCATCAACTCTGAACTCATGATATTGATGGAGGACCCAGTGTCTACGATAGCATGCTCCACTAATATTCCATCCACCTATGTTGGAACCCTAGGGAAATTCTTTTCAGCATGATCAAACCAATCTTCCCCTACTCGTGCTATGCCCAAAGGTTCTACAATATACCCAATATGCAGAATCTTCTTGAATTTCTTGCGTACTCCTAGAGATAATTTAATCAACTGTAAGAGGTTTACATCTGGTTTGACTTCGCAAAGAGAACTTGCTAAATCAAAATCATGATAGGTAGCCAGAGCTCTCTTTTCTCGCCAAACCATCCTTTCTTTTGGTCTCGGGACCGGCTTTGGTGCTTCTTTTTTAGCTCTTGCGTTCTTTCTTGGCACTTCCTCATCCTTCTTAGGATCGAAGTTTTTTGTCAACAGGCCTTAGAGGTCCACCTTCCACGCCAGGATTCAGGACTTGCGTCCCCTTATCCCCTTGCTTAGGGTTTTCCTCGACCGGTTTTGCATTATCTTTATCACCCTCTTTAGCCTTTTGGCCTCTTGTCACAACTCATAAGTTAGAGGTTTCAGCGCCATTGACCCATACAGCCTCGATAAGGCTGACTCCATTGCCTTGTGGCAACTCCTCTATAATGGTCTTGATCCATCATTTTGCTGGAGGTTACTACCTTGTGCTCTATGATTAACTGGACCTGGCTGTTTACTCCCTTGTTGGAGGGAACTAATCTTACTACAACAGGTAGTGGTTAAGTGGCCCGACTTCCCACAAATATCACATTTAACATTTGGACAGTTTCTAGGGAAATGTTGTCTGCCACACCACTTAGAGTTGAATCTTGAGGGACCACCCTTTTTAGGGTGTCGACTCCCTATCAGATTCTACTGCTTCTTTAGGAAATTGATGTCAACAGCTATTTGCCGATATTGTTCAAAAATCATGTCAGTGTAGTGCTTCATCATATCCTTAACTTCTCCAAGGACATTAGAGGCACTTGCTCATAGCCTTGATCATATCTATCCATCGTTCCATTGGCCTAACAATTTGATTGGACATTGGTTGTTGACTCACACAGGAACAACATTAGGGTTCGAAGCTTGGCCTCCAACATTTGGTGGAGCCAACTAACTGGCCATAGGCATAGTCACACTGGGAGGAGCTGGCAGCAAAGGTATATTTTGAACCATGCTTCCTCTCCCATTAGGGTTATTCATAGGCATCCCTTGACTTCCATTTATCAATGGTAAATTGCCTCCAAGTACTAGACCCGCATTAAGATCTATTCGAGAGGAGTAGGCCGTTTGTAATCGTGACTCTACTCCTTTTGCCCACGTGATGGCGGTGTCTATATCAGCCAAAGCCACACTGCTCAATTGTACCTGAATATTGAAATCCAATCCATGCAAGAAGTATTGCAATTGGGCAGCCGGCGGAATAGGAATGTAAGTTTGTAACTTACGAAACACTTCCTTAAGCTTCTTGGCATAGGCTTTCATATTCTCATGGGGGTCTTGGCGTGTTACATTCAAAACATGCAACTAGTATTGGCCACCTCTTTCAAGGGCATATTCTCCTCGAAAAGCTGAATAAAATTGGTCGATTGTGGTTATGGTTCCAGTCTCTATGCTATGATACCATACTGCAGCCCTTCCTTTCAATATCATGTTAAAGAATATCATAAGATGTCTCTCATCTTGGATGCGGTATTTAAACATTAATCTTTGGAATTCACAAATGTGAAACTCCATATCTTCTTTGGCTAACCCATTAAAAATGGGCAAAGGTACTCCTAAAGTTGGCATATCGAGCTGCTCCTTTGAGGAGAATAGCGTCTTATAATCTCCAATCGTCATCTAGCCCTCTCAGCACATTTTGCTTTTTGTATTTCGGCTTGACGATTCTTGTCAGAGAACATAAACTAACTTTTTTGGTCCCTAAAAACCCTAGATTCGAGAACCACCACTTGTTGGCAGCTCCGGGCAGACGCACAACTGATGGGATCTCAAATGGGCCGGCACTAGCTATGGCACTAGCCGAACCTCATGCTCATAACAAACAAACACACCCACATGGCCTCGCGGGCCAGGCGTGTCTATCTACTGCTAAAGGACGAACTGTCCTAAAGCCTAATCTATGCGTTTATAGTTTTGTAGTCCAACGTTTCCCTTTCTATCAACTCCACAGAGGGAGAACCCATACACATTGGTAATAAATGCCACGATAATCACATACATGGGAGGCAATCTCTCGGTGGAATCACCGGGACCCCACTGCAGCTCTCCTACATCGCACGGATTGGCCCCTTGATGCGCTGCTCAACATATAGAACAAATGAACAAACTCCACTCTTTCATTTTGAAAGTATTCCAGGAGATACCATGTGTCCTTACCAAATAATTCCCCCAAGAAACGAACTTCTATCCTACGGCTTAGATTGTCTCTCCACACTCAAGTGTGGGTCATCGTAATCGAAAACAGGTGCTATGCATCCAATTCTTTGCATTCTGATACCATGGTCGACATGCACATGCAAAGGTGGATGATCCTAAAGTGTTCAAACATAATTTTCAATCAAAAACGTGTTGTGCACAACCAAGCTTTCCAATGCTCATTCACTAAGTCATTGCGGCGATGTAAGGATAGCACTGAGACAATGCCCGTGCTACTATCCTCTTAATTAAAATACACCAAACTCTATGTCATGATATGCATCAGAAAATCAGCAAATCAGCACGCAAATCGCACCATTCAAACATCCCACCTTTCCTATGTTTAGGTATTGCTTTCGTTGCATAGGTGTAGAGGTTCACTTTGTCATGTTTTGATGTATGAAAAGCGATAAATCACAAACTTTGACAAGGAGATAGGGCAAACTGAGGTTAAACCTCATGCTTTGCCACTACCATACATCCACAATCATTATATTTTTTCTTATTTTTGTGAAGCGTATTTCTATTTTTCCCCTTATTTTCTCCATTTTCTTGATTTATTTGTCAATAAAATATGCTGTTTTATTGTTTTTCTTGTTCCAATCTGTTGAGTGTTGAAATGACTTGTTTTTTGGCTGATTTTTGTTGTTTTTGAGAGCTGAATGGTTGATTTTATGAGATGATTGATTGATTTAGAAGTGGTTTGAGAATGTTTTAGATGATATTGATTGTGTTTTGGAAGATCATGATGTTTGTTGGTGGTTCTGTGATGTTCTGATAGGTTCTAAATGATTCTGTATACCTTCTGTTTTGCTCTGTTTTGCTCTGTTTTGTTCTGATTGTCTTCTGTAAAGAGGGATGGAGTATTGATTGATGAAGAATGAGATATTGTGAAAGTTTATTGAATGGTTTGTGAGAGTTTGGAATGGTTTGAGAATGAGTTATGAGGTTTTGATGACCTTCTGTAACCTTCTGTAGGTCTTCTGTAGAGCTTCTGCTTCTGTTCTGTTTCTGTTCTATTCTGTACTGTAGCTGTTCTGGTACTGTTCTGTAGACTGTTCTGTATGCTTCTGTAAGTGTTCTGTGGAATGTATGTGTGACTTTGGGAAAGTTTTCTAGCCTTGGAAAGAGGTGAATACAAGTGTAAAAGAGCTTAAAGAAGTGGAAGAAGTAGCTGCTGAAGACTCAAGTGAAGACTAGAGTGAAGTGACAGTAGTGAGCTATGAAAGGACACTGTAGTAGCTCTGGTGACTCTTCATATCAGACATACCTCTTGGGAGGGGTATCCACGACCTAAGAGTGATTATTGAGGGTGATTTTGAGAGATTGTAGTGAGGATATGATGTATTATTGATAGAGAGAGAGAGAGAGAGAGAGAGAGAGAGAGTCAGAGATAGCCAATTCTACTCAAACAGAGTGATTGTATATGAGAGATTGAGAGAGAAGACTATGAAGATATTGAAGATGAATACTATGTGATGTATTTCCATTCAAAGATGGTGTATTTCTTTGCTTTCTTTATTCTATTGATGGATTTTGTGAAGATGTTGAAGAATATGGTTGATTCTATTAAATCCGTGGGAGGTCTACATGATGCTGCATGAAGATTTGTTGTTCCTGGTGTTCTTTTCTTCATTGTGATCATATGAAACATGATAAACAAGCTTGTTGATGTTACAAGATAGATTTTCTTGCAAGAGAATTCCCTTTTCCTTGGTGTTCCTCTCGGGGCTCCACAATCACTTCAGCATACTAACATTCAATTTATTTTTCATTTTCCCCCCATAGGAACCTATTTCACCCACCCGAAACTATAAAACTATCATTTTACCGCTTAAAAACCGCATTTCGGGTTTTACGGGAATTAAATAGCGCGTGTAAATCATTGCAAAATCAAAATTTTCTGATAAACAGCAATTAATCATGATGTAACCAGCACTCAAACAAATTTTCATCAAATAAGAACATCATTACCATTATAAAATACCAAAAACCCTTCATTTTCTTCATAAAAATGGTCATACTATATTTTTGTGAAACCCGAGATGCATTAAATGACTACGTGACCAGCAGGCAGAGCCTCCATTGCTCTCAATCCAATGCTGCACATCAATCTTCAGCATCTCCATCAATCTCCATCACCGTTTCCTTCAATCTCCCTCTCGATTCCTCCTTCAAGATAATGTACATGAACAACCCATAGCGAGGAGAGAGGGAGGAGAGAGAAAGACTAGATTCTGATCTCTTCATTCAGTCAGCCATATCTCGTGCGAAGGGTGGCGAAGCTGGTTCTTAGCAAGCTTTGATAGATGAAGAGCTTTTTTAGTTGCCAGAGTATTTAGCTTTGGGTGAGAGATGGTTAGAAAGGTTGCCAGCTAGTTTAGGTGGGATGCAGCTAAAGAAGGTGTTCTAGCCAAGCTTGAGGAATTAGATGTAGGGTGGGTTTCTCAATTAGGGATGGATGGTGCCATTGAGGAGGTTGTTAGAAATGTTGAGGCAATAGATGGACCTCCCCTTGTCAGTTTCCATCTTCTCTATTGTTGAGTATTGGGGAGGTATAGAACAATGTAAGAAAGAGGGCAAAGAGGAGGTATCAAGGCAAGCAACTTGTCGTGTGGAGAGTTAGGGATCCCTCAACTTGTAGGAGGGAGGCGTAGAGATGATTGAGCATGTATGCCAAAAGAAAGGAAGAAAGGGAGGGAGGGAGGTGGGGCCCCTCAACTTACATAGAGAGACCCCCAAACTCACAAGGAGGGGAGAGATGCAACATACATGTGTAGAGAGAGAGAGAGAGAGAGAGAGAGAGAGAGAGAGAGACATTTTAAAGGTTTCTTTCTAATAAAATTTCCAATCATTTTGAAGTGGAAGAGTTTTTCAATATTTCTTTTTCTAAAGATTTGGGTCCTTTTGCTTTGAAATGGTTTTGTTTCTTTTTCCATTTATTATCCTATTAATCTTTCTTTACCTTTTCTTTTATTCCTTCTCTTTTTATTTTATTTGGTCTCCTATTTTCATATTGTGAAGCATAGGCTTAGGAGCAATATCCTTGGTTCGGGATAATCAAACCTAGCCTTTAGTTAATATATAGTATAGATTGAGGAGATTGTCGAAAAGGTTGAGGCAACAAATGGACCTTCCCTTCTCCCTTTCCATCTTTTCCACAATTGAGTATGTATGACTTATAGTGACAGGGAGGTGTAGAATAGTGCAAGAAAGACGGGAAAGAGTAGGTATCAAGGCAAGCAACTTGTATTGTGGAGAGCTAGAGATCCCTTGGCTTGTAGGGAGGGGTAGAGATGATCGAGCACAATGCAAGAAGAAAGAAAGAAAGGGAAGGAGGGAGGGCCCCTCAACTTACACAAAGAGCCTGCAACTTGCAAGGAGGGGAGAGATCTAGCATGCATGTGTAGAGAGAGAGAGACAGAGAGAGAGAGAGAGAGAGAGAGAGAGAGAGAGAGAGAGAGAGAGTGTGTGTGTGTGTGTGTGTGTGTGTGCGCGCGCGCACGTGCGCGTGTGTGTGCACGTGTGCATGTGAGAGATACTTAGAGAAAGAGACTAAGTGAGTGAAGGAGTGTGTGTGTTTTCAAAGGTTACTTTTGAATAAGTTTTTCAATCATTTCAAATTCGAAGAGTTTTTCAATATTTTGTTTCTAAATATTTGGATCCTTTTTCTTTGAAATGATCTAGTTTCTTTCCCATTTGTTATCCTATTAACCTATTTCTTTACCTTTTCTTTTATTCCTCCTCTTTTTATTTTATTTGGTCTCCTATTTTCATATTTGCTCTTTGTTGGAGGTTTTCTTGAAGAGAGTATCTCATCTTGCATTCATTGGATTAGCGGTCCCTTGTCCTTTGAGCTCTTTTTGTTTTAGTAGCAACTCAAGTATCAAAGTGGAACATGATGCTCCAAAGTAACAACTTCCATAATTATTAGAGTATCCTTTGTTGACTCATAATTTTTTGTGGAAAGCTGAACATAAGCATTACAATTGCATACTTTTTAGGAATTGTAGCATCAATCCCATCTAGCTAGATCATGATGCTTCTTATTTTGTTAAATATGTTCAAGAAGTGACAATTTAAGTTCATGTTTAATACCATGAGATTCTATTTTAGATTACACTTTTGATTCATGGATTTAAGTCCAAAGACCTTCTTAACCTTAGTCACTATGAATTCTAAAAACAAGAATGTGCAAGAAACAAAGTGCAAATCGAGCTTCTCTCCTATAAAAGGACAAAATCTTCTACCATTAATCTCAACCATGAAGAAGTGCAACAAGCCTATTGATTGATCAAGTACATTAGCATGATTGACCAACATGGGGGTCAAACCACCCTAAGAGGTGATGCACAAAAAAATCACTCGCAAAATAGTGTAAAGAGAGAGAAAGTGAATGTAAGAAATGATTATTGTATTGTTCCCTTGATTGGAAAATATACAATTAAACAAAGAGCCATGTACCCTTTTGTATCCTTTTGACAAGTGACTTGTACATCCTCCCCCACGGTGCACATGGGAGCTCCATGTCCCAATTTGCTTGGAGGAGTTGCGAATGAGGAGATAACATTCAGATGATGCAAGGATGAAGATTTGCTACCATATAACCACGTATCACACAAATAACAATCCTTAGTCCACAGTCCACATCTAACCTGCTTGTTCAAGCATATTGGATCATGGCTTCTCAGCCTAGGTATTTTGGTGAAATAGGTAGGTTGCATAGAAACTAACTCTCAAAACAATGAGAGAGAGAGAGAGAGAGGGTGTGTGTGTGTGTGTGTGTGTGTGTGTGTGTGTGTGTGTGTGTGTGTGTGTGTGTGTGTGTGTGTGTGCGTGCGTGCGTGCGTGCGTGCGTGCGTGCGTGCGTGTGTGCGTGCGTGTGCGCGGGTGCATGGGTGCGTGCGTGCGTGCGTGTGTGTGTGTGTGTGTGTGTGTAAGAAAGAAAGAAGGTAGTTGATTGGCCTTAGGCTAGGTTCACACCCAGGCAAACTCCTAGGGTGAATTCAAAAAATAATGGGTCAGGTGGGGGGAAGGGGTTTCATACACAAAATGAATAGACATTATAAATTTAAAAGAGATACTTTGCACCCCAAAAACGAGGATTGGCCTAACAGAACAAAGCAGTTGTTTTTTAATCATGAACTCACATGTTGAATCCTTAATATAACATGATAATTATGATTTTCAGAGGTTGAGTGCCAAGGTCATGTTGGTCACATTTTCCATTCGCGAACACTTCAATCAAGTCACGAGCATTTAGCATGTCAACTATCAACACCTTGAAGTTATTGGTGTCTATCTTAGTGTGAAATGTCCCTTATTCCATAGCTTTGAATATATACAATTAAAAATAAAGAGCCATGTACCCTTTTGGATTCCTTTGACAAGTGACTTTTGCATCCCCCACGTTGTGATAAGTACAATAGAGTTTGGATTCTCGAGCATCCAACAATCCCTCCACATAGGAGTGGCATTTTTCAACTTTAGATTTGGCACTATCTATATTGGTAAATATCCACTAATTTCAACATCGGAATATTGGCAAGTAAAGTTACATAAAACACCACACACAATTTTCAAGAGAGCAATACACAAATTTTATTCCTAAAGGAAACGTTGTGTACAAAGGAATATCCTCATGATATCATAAAAGTGAAAAGTGAAAATGAAATTTATCTAAATGTGTAATAAGTGTAGACATCATCATCTGGGAAAGCCCTCAATGGATACGAGTATGTCCATTTGGGGACACAAGCCTATATGCATGTGAGATACAATGATAGCATGCAGATCTAACACATGCAATGAGTATAGGGGGGTGTAAAATGTGATAGCTGCGTGGGGGCTCTTGGAGGAACAAGCTCTTAAGTAGCTCCTAGGGAGCAAGTGTTGGCTCAATGGGCTAGGTACATCTCATGTTGTTGTCGAATTTAGATGACCTCTCATGGGTGGGAGTATGATCTCCTCTTGCTAAACACACTAGGTCGTTATTCAGCCTTGATGTCTTGTGCTCTTTGTAGTGATAGCCTTCTTAGTATCATTACCCCTAGATCTGTATGTCCCCTAACCAATGCGGCTCTTGATAGAACTTTGTTAAGAGTGTCTGTTCTGCTTTATCCCCTATACCTATTGCCAGGAGGGATGCACTAAGCCTCCAAATCTCCACTATGTATTGCCCCAAATATCTCTTGTCTTATGTGCTCACCGATTGTATAGTCTACTGCCCCTAAAATAGTGCATGATACTTCTCTTGTATTTGGGCGTAGGCACTACACCTGCATAGGAAGTGCTCTTATGTCTCCACCTTCTCATGGCATAGTCAATAGATCCTCTCCTCCCTGAGTGCCGGTGAGGCCCTGCCTGACTCTATTCCATGTGGTGTGACAATACTGTGAGCTGGCCTATGTTAACTTGCATGGCATGTAACATGCAACAATCCATGTACAATGGTTTAGTAATGAACCCATCCTTTGTTAGACTCATGAAAAGGTATTTGTAGTGCTGCATCTTTGTGGGGAGAGGGGCTTGGGGTGCCACCCATGTGCTGTGTGTGTGTCTCTAACACAAGTCTTGCCTGATGATCATGTTCCTCTTTGTTCGCAAGAGTTGGACAAATGGTGAATCAGGGACATATTGGAAGGGAGGGAGGCTTGTCATTTTGATGTGATGCCTAGCCAATAGTCACTGCAATTAAGAGTACCATGAGCTCTCGCGTCCCTCAAAGCCATTTTGAGAGAGAGAGAGAGAGAGAGAGATTCCAAAAATGTAGGTATGGCACTCTAAACAAAGGAAGTTTACCATTACTCTTGGCCCCCTCAAGTCTAAGGCATACAAGCACAATGCACCCTCCATCAAACTAATCAACATACATACATATGTGTATGCACATACACATATGTGTTCTCTCACACACACACACAGAAATTCCACATAGACATGCAAAGAGATCCAAAAATATTTTAAGTAACTTGGTTTGTGATGGGTTTGTATGCATGTGTGATGTCCATAGAGGGAGACAATAATTTATTAAGCATGTTGCGATAAGTAATGTTCTAAACTTTGATTAGTGATGTTTAGAATGTTAATGAGTTCACTTTGATATGACATTGCTTGGGAGGGACTCCTATCCTATTTGCACAACTTCCCCCTTTCCTTTCCCTTTCTCCTTGATGATCTCTAATGAATAAGAATACAATGCAAGATAGCAACCCCCCCTCCCCCTCCTTCTCTCTCCAAGACTACATCAACCCTAAAGCCAAACAACAATACCTTGCGTGAAGTCAGATTCTCTTCTTCTTTTTGTACATCGTATTCTTTGTCTTTTTCATAGCATCTACAAAACAACTCTAAGTGTACATGAAACTCGAGAAGAAACCATTGATCTTAAACCCATGTCCCATGAACCCTCTTGCCACTTGAAATGTGCCTTTGAACACTGGCATGAAGCATGCCTAGTCTCTACTATGCATAGAAATGTCTCACTTGTATACATTGCATAACAAATTACACGTGTGTGTGATATCAATAGGATCATCATCCATGGCAAAATTCACCATGTAGATTTAGATTTGAAAACATTTATAATGAAGACATTAGGATGATGAATTGAGTAGTGCTCAGATGCTATCTTAATTTGCCGTCAATTTCTAAGAATCCTCGAATTTTCTCAATCATTTTGGGAATTGGCCGGCCTAGAATGTCCTTCACCTAGTGCACAAATCGGATTCTAGATTTGTACATAGCGAGCGCCGAAAGGTCCCCAAGAACAAAAGATCTCTACTTTAGCATAAAAAGCAAGAAGATAGACTTGCACGACATGAAGAAAAGAGACCAATTGGGTACAATCACCCCCCATGCCTTGTGTGAGGGCTCCACAAGGCATGTATTTATAAATTTATTCATCTCAAAGCTCAAAAATAGCCCAATTTGCAATTAGCATGCTTTAGCTTTTGTGTTTGCTTTTGTCCAAATAAAGAATAAAGCGGTTGGGCACCCCAAGAGTCGGATTGTGCCCAAATACAATGTCCAATAATGAAATATTTAAACCATGCGCCCATGCGCATACAAAATAATAAATGTCTGTCAAACGCTTAAATAAATAAGCGTCCCTAAATAAATATTAGCACCACACCTTTAATGATAAGGGGTGCGCCCATCAAAAATGATAATTTCTTCTATGTAATCTAGATACATGCAATCGCTCAATGCTTCCCAATGCCACCGCTGCTTGCTCTACACATCAACTGAAGCATTCAAAATTGTTAGAAAATAATAAAATTAAACCGATAAAATTGAATACCTAGCAATCTTCAGCTACAAAATAAATAAATAGGTTGAAACTCTGTCCTAACCTTAATTTAATAAGAGTGCACTCTAAACTCATAAACGTCCAATTTAAATATGTATTTTGTGGAATCACCTATGTGCACATTAAATTAACATGACACCCGAAAAGAACAAGCATCCCTGTCAACTTCTCGCACAAGGAATCCACCTTGTGTACGAGCCCCAGTAAATAAATATAGTTTTACGAAATCCACCGCAAAACCTCACGGAATCCACCGTGGAATGTGCCTCCTGGCATCATACCCCTGGGGTGGGATAGTAATTGTCCTCAATTGCTATTAGCTCAATGTGGAGCCAACAGTGAGGGTTAAGCACTTAGGTCACGGGCATGCATCCATTGGGCCTCTTCAACAGGATGATTTTTAAACTTAGACAAATATCTAGAATATCTACAGCCAGTTCTAGTGGTCATAAAGTTAGTATCTAGAATAGTTTCAGGTTCAAGGATTTCAGTTTCTTCTTCTAACAAATGAGGGTTTTCATAGACAGGGTGAACAAGTAATTGGCCTCTAAAAGGTCATAATAAACTGATATGAAAAGTATTGTGGATTTTCTAGTGTTGGGGTAATTCTAATTTAAATGCATTGTCATTGATTTTGTGAATGATCTTGAAAGGTCCATAAAATCTAGAAGCTAACTTTACAACAGGGTGTTTCTCAACACTTTGTAATCTTGTCTTTTCAATGCGTAACCAAACATAATCATCAACTTTGAAACTCATAGCTTTTCTTTTCTTGTTAGCTTGTCTAGTATATGATTGCTGGGCTTTCGCAATCATATCTTTAACTTCATCAAAAATAGTAGCATGCATATTGGCAATATCATCATCAGCTTTAACTTTGTTTGACAATGATGTAACAGGTGTAAGCAATCTATGTCCATAAATGATTTCAAAAGGTGCTTTCTGTGTAGCTATATGTGGTGTATTATTGTATGCAAACTGAAGTAAATGCAAGTGTGTATCTCATATTTGTGGTTTTGAAATTATGTATGCATGCAAAAGATCCAAAATTATACTGTTAATAGCTTATGTTTGCCCATTGGTTTCAAGATGAAATGCAGATGAAAAATCAATCTTTTTACCTAAATTAGTAAACAAAGTAATCCAAAAATTATTGCAAAATCTAAAATCACAGTCAGAATTAATAACTTTTGGCAAACCATGGTTAGTGAAAACAGTTTTCAAAAATAATTGAGCAGCTTGAGATGCAGTTAATGTTTGCTTGCATGGAATGAAACATGCTTGTTTGCTAAATCAATCTACACTAGTCCAAATCATATCATGATTAGCTTGGGTATTAGGCAAACCAATTATAAAATCCATTGAAATATGTTCCCACTGTCGTTCATCAGGAATTGGTAAAGGCATTAACAAACCATATTGCTTACCATGGTGTCGCTTAACTCTTTGACAAATTAAACATTTAGATACAAAGTTAGAGACATTAGATTCCATCTATGGCTAGTAAAAATCTTCAACCAATGTACGCAAAGTAGAAATAATACCTCTATGGCCTTGATATGGGGGACAATGAATTTCTTGCAACACAAATGATCTAAATGGAACAGTTACACACAACCTTTTCTCATAAAACATAATTCCATTAGTATAAGACAATGAATCTATTGGAATCCAGCTATTTGCAACTAATTTATTCCAATCAGTTTGAAAACTGGGGTCTTGATCATAGGTATCTTTCATAGGAATTAGGGAATCAAAAGATATAACATAGATATTATGAATAGTTAGTCTTCTACTCAAGGCATCAGCAACAACATTCTCTTTTCTAGGTTGATATTGGATAAATGGATGAAAACTTTGAATCAAAGCAACCTATTTAATATGACGGTCAGAGATTTGTGGCTGACTAAGGAGATGTTTGATACTTTATTGGTCAGTTTTGATCATGAATTCAGATCCCATTAAATAGTGTTTCCATTGATGTAAAGCTTGTACTACTGCTAGCAATTCCTTATCATAGGTAGAATACTTGAGCTCAGAGGGTTTAAGTTTGTAGCTAGAGTAGGCTATGGGATGTGAATCTTGCATAAGGACAGCTCATATTCCAGATCCACTAGCGTGAGTGACTACTAGGAAAAATTGTATATTAAAGTCAGGTAGTTGCAATACAGGAGCATGTGTTAAGGCATGTTTCAGTAAATCAAAAGACTTTTGTTGATTTTCAATTCAATGATACACAATACATTTTTTTAATAACTTTGTCAAAGGTAATACAAGCAATGAAAATTTTCTCACAATTTTTCTGTAAAAGCTAGCAAGACCTAAGAAAGAACGTAATTCATGCACATTTTTAGATATCGGCCAATTCAAAATTGCTTCTATCTTTTTAGGGTCAGCGTTAATATCTTCAGATGAAACAATATGTCCTAAGTATTCAATGTGGGTTTGGAAAAATTCACTATTTTCAAGATTAGCATATAATTGATTCTCTTTTAATAATTTGAAAACCAAGGATAAGTGTTCATAATGCTCACTTTCATTCTTGCTAAAAACCAATATGTCATCAAAGAAAATAATGACACAATGCTAATGCTTCAAAAATATGTGATTCGTCATACGACTGATGTGGCTGGTGCATTAGTTAAACCAAAAGGCATAACAAAGAATTCATAATATCCAAATTGAGTCCTAAATGTAGTTTTGAAAATATCATATACGTTCAGTTGTACTTGATGGTACCCAGATTTAAGATCTATTTTACTAAATATTATAGCCCCTTGTAGTTTATCCATGAGGTCAAGGATCGGATATCTATTATTGACAGTGATCTTGTTTAGGGCACGATAATCAATGCACATTCTACATGTGTTATTTTTATTTTTAACTAATAGGACAGGTGCACCAAAAGGAGAACTACTGGGCCCAATGAGTCCTCGGGTTAACAATTCTTCAACTTGGGTTTGAATTTCTTTTTGTTCAATTTGATTATGTCGATAAGGTGCTTTACATGGTGGTTGTGATCCAGGAATTAAGTCTATTTTATGATCTTCAGGAGGTGTGGGTGATAATCCAGGGGGTAAGTCAGCAGCAAAACAATCTTTAAATTGTGAAAGAAATTGTGTGTGTCTAGGATGCATCTGATTTTCCTTAACTTCAAGTTCATTCATCTGTATTAAGTATGATTTGCTACCTTTCTTAATGCATGTTTAGCCTGTGTATGACTAAGGAATGGAAAATTATCAAGGGTGTACATACCATGCAATGTGATTTGTTTCCCATTAGAATGAATCTTCATTGAATGAGTGGAATAATCTATATCGGGATTATATTGATGACGCCAAGGCATTCCTAAGATAATGTCACTAGATTGCAAAGGCACAACTAAGAAATTTTTGCATTCAGCATAATCACCCATTTTAATTTCTAGGTCATGCACTTCTTGTGTTCCATTATATCTAGTGCCTAAGAATGCAACCTTGATGCGATAATGAGTCGAAATAATAAAGAATGGGGATTTGGCATACCTAGTAAAATATCTGACGTGGTACCGATATCGTCATCGTCTTCCGTGAAATCTAGCATTTGTTCATGATATTCATATTCAATCGCTCCCAAATAGTTGATGTGAACAATTGGCTTTTTGGATTAACAATTCACCGCTAGATGTCCAAATTGATGGCACTTATAGCAGACTATGGATTTGGCTTTGGAAACATTATAGATAATAGCAGGGAGTTTAGAAATGTTGGGATTTGGCCAGAGAGATGGCTTAGGATTTGGATTTGTATTTGATGGTAAAGCAGAGGGTTGTGTCCAAGATTTACGGAAAGAAGATGGAACAAAGCAGTTTTGATTGAATCTTCGAAAGTTAGAATTAAATTGCTTTGTTCCAAAGTTACCGTTAGTTGGGAATTGTTGTGGTCGCTTCTCTCGTCCTTGAATTTTGTCTTCAACATCATGGGCCAAAGAAATCGCATCGTCAAGAGTCGTTGGCTTGAACATGTTCACTTTCGCATAGAAGTGACCAAGCAAACCAAACATAAACTTGCATTTGTGGATCGCCTCAGATACATCTTCGAGTATTCGAAGTTGCAATAAAGCATTCCAGAAACACTCAGTATATTGTGAAATAGGCTCACGATCTCTTTGTTGCAAAAGATCCCACTGTTTGATTGCTTTTTCGTGGAATTGAGGTGGAAGAAGATTCTGCACAAATTTCTTTTGAAAAGTCTCCCAAGTAGTAGGACAGTCAATACTTTTGTGGACAACAATCCACCATAGTGATGCTCTGTCCACTAAATGATTAGTGATACACTTGAGTTTGTCTTTCTTGGCATACTGTTCTTTATGAAAAGAATCATCAAACTGACTTACAAAAGCGAGAACAATCTTTCCATTGCATAACCCATTAAAAGTACACAATTTAAAATTTATTTTACTTATCTTGGCTTCTTTCCAGATAGATTGTGCTTCAAGTGTCGCATCGATCATACGTCATATAACATCTTCAGGTTGTGGTCCATCTTGATCGGCAGTAGATCGTTAAAGAGTGGCCAATTGAGCTTGCAAAATTTGACGTGCTCTTTGTTCCTCATGAAGCTACATCATAATTAGGTCCAATTTTTGCTCTATCATTGGTTATGGTAAATCACCTTCGGCCATAAAATCTTCCATATTTTGATCGAACATCCTGCAAAATTTCAAACAACCTCACACACTCAAAATCTTATTGGTGGGATGAGCATAGCTCAAAGTTGAGTTTACAAGGCTTGCTTTTTTATTTTATATATGGCTTTTAGTGATCTTTCTTATTTGCGAATGCGGAAGTTGATGAAGTCCTTCTTTGACAAATTCTTTGCCTATGAAGAATGCGTATAGCAATCTGCTTGTTGGAAATTATCTCTGTCACAGCACGCGTGTGAATAGAGGCTTGTAAGGAGGTTGAAATGAGTTCGGTATAAGCTGAGTGTGAATGCCTGCTTAAGAGGATATTAAAACTTGAAAATTTTAAGCCTTAGAAGCTTAAAAGAAAGTTAAGCTTTAATTAAAAAGCTTGATCAAACGATTTGCTAACGACTAGGACAGCAATGGCTTTTCGCTGACGTCGATTACAGCAAGTACGTCCTCCCGCCATCGACTCTAAGATTTGTGGGCTTAAGATTTTTATTAATAATCTTATTAACCTTGTAACCTCCAACTAAGCAAATTTTGACTTATCTTCTTCTCTAAGAAAAAACGACTTGATGAAGGAGCTTGGGAAGTGGTCCTCCGCCGTCAGAGACTGGTCCTTTGTGATCCAACAGCATAGCAGGGGGTTCTTCACTGCCAGGAACACGTTGGTATTGACGGATTATCGCGAGACTAACTGTAGAGCCCATTCGTTCCAGGAGCTTCGCCTTCGCGTAAGATGGTAAGCGATTGGAAGCCCTTGATCTCAGCTTCGCTCTGATACCACTGATGCGCAAATCGGATGCTAGATGTGTACGTAGCCAGCGCCGGAAGATCTCTAAAAACAAAAGATCTCTACTTTAGCATAAAAAACAATAAGATAGACTTGCACGACATGAAGAAAAGAGACCAATTGGAGACAATATCTCCCCATACCTTGTGTGAGCGCTCCACAAGGCATGTATTTATAAATGTATTCGTCTCAAAGCTAAAAAATAGCCCAATTTACAATTAGCATGCTTTAGCTTTTGTGTTTGCTTTTGTCCAAATAAAGAATAAAGCGGTTGGGCGCCCGAAGAGTCGAGCTGTGCCCAAATACAATGTCCAATAATGAAATATGTAAACCGTGCGTCCATGCGCATACAAAATAATAAATGTATGTCAAACACTTAAATAAATAAGCACGCCTAAATAAATATTAGCGCCATCCTTTAATGATAAGGCGTGCGCCCATCAAAAATGATAATTTATTCTAAGTAATCTGGATACATGCAACCGTCCAGTGCTTTCCAATGCTACTGATGCCTGCTCTACACATCAACTGAAGCATTCACAATTGTTAGAAAATAATAAAATTAAACCGACAAAAGTGAATATCTAGCAGTCTTCAGCTACAAAATAAATAAATAGGTTGGAACTCTATCCTAACCTTAATTTAATAAAAGTGCACTCTAAACTTATAAACATCCATTAATTTAAATATGTATTTTACGGAATCACCCACATGCACATTAAATTAATATGACGCTCGAAAAGGACAGGCGTCCCTGTCAACTTCTAGCACAAGGAATCCACCTTGTGTACAAGCCCCGGCAAATAAATATAGTTTTACAAAATCCATTGCAAAACTTCACGAAATCCACCATGGTATCACAGAATCCACCGTGAAATATGCCTCCTGGCATCATCACCTTTACAAGGTCAACTATTATTCCTTTAGTAGAGACTATGAATTTCAAGTACTCAATTATGTTCATGTAAAATATGCACTTGCTCTTCTTGGTGTAGAGCCGATTTTTGCAAATGGTTTTGGAGCACAATGATTTGATGAGCCTTGTGATCCTTTAGAGATTTGAAATATACTAGTATATCAACAAAGAATACTAGCACATGGTCATCAAGGTATGGCCAAAAGATATCTTGCATCAATTGGTTAAACATTGCCAAGGCATTGGCCAATCTAAATGGCATGACCAAGAACTGATAATGTCCATATTTAGTGTTGAATGTCATCTTTTTTAAAATAAACGAGCACATATAACCAATTTTTCTCTAATAGTTTACAAGAAAGAATATGGAATTGCTAAATTTTGACCATAAAAGGAAGTTGTAAAATACATCCAATTAGTATACACATGTCTGGATAAGCAAAATGAAGAATGGATCATTAGTGGTTGCTATAGCCCCTTTTGCAAGGGGATTTCATTTGCATCTTCTTGGACTTCCTTGGTACATTGTGTGCATGATATGATTCATTTTCACAACTGTGATTCCTTACCTCTTTCTTATGAGGACTTTGTTGTTAGCCAATTGAACTTATAAGGTCGATTGTGTTTGGTGGTGTGTATTGTTCTTTTCTTAACCATGGGTCAAATTTGATGGTGCTACAATTTTACACTTGCCTTACATTGTCATTAGATGTCATGGAAAAAATTCGCATGGCTAGTCCATGGTCATTTCTCTTTAGCCTTGAAAATCTTAATATCATGTTATTGTAGAGAGCATGGAAGATATCTTCTACACCTATTCCTCATAGTAAAAGGGAAAATGGTGGATCCACTTGGCTTTTACACAACTTTATAGTCTAGCTTTGCTTACAATAGCTTGACAAGAATTAGGTTTGCATGTGGCGACTCAACCTCGCAACACCCACAAGCTAGGTGATGCATGACATTACAACACCTTAAACATAACGCTTGATTTTATGATGTTCTTTTTATAACTTGTCCATATAGGCCTTCTAAAATTTTTAGCCTTACATCTAGATTGGAAAGCTTGAACATGCTAGTCAACAAATGTGCAATTTTGCTTGAGCAATCGCTTTTGACGATTAAAAAGAGAAGGTCATTGGATGTGCGAATGGCCGTCAAATCCTAGCCCAGACTCATTCAAATGGAGAAGGCCATTAAGTGCGTGGATGGGCATAAAAAAGTAACGCAAGCACCACAGCTACTACTAGGTATCTTGATGACAATTGTAGCTGCACGGGATGGCGCAAAAAAGTTCATATATGCTTTGCATGCTTGGGCTTTGTCTATTGAGACTTCAGATCAACTGCTCATATGTATGTGTGTGTGTGACCGACATTACCTACAACTATGTCTGGTTGTACTCATGTGTGGGACATTAAATAAGTCAGTGTTGACCTAACCACAGTTAGTAATGGTTAGTGGTACTCATGTGTGGGAGATTACATAAGTCGATGTTGACCTAACCACAGTTAGTCATGGTTAATTGTAACCTAGTTATATTATCTCTTTCATGTTAGTAGAGATTGAATAATGAATATGAATGAGATGAGTTGACTGCTCACTCTTTGGCTCTACTCTGTCTCTCTTATCTTTGAACATGGTGTCAGAGCCAACATGAATGGGCTCTTTGGAGCATGGTTGTAATAAAGCATAAATGCCTTAGTTTAGGGTAGGTTAGGGTTAAATATAAAAGGTGGAGATATAACATGTGAATGATCTTTTTGCCATTTTTACAAACATTACATGTTTGATGTCTCATCCTCCCACCATCTAAGAGGGTAAATACTCTTGACCACCATAGCTTTTAGGGTGCATACCATGTTGCAGCTTGATTCTCAACTAACATTTGGTAATATCATTTCATACATGCATGCTAAAGAGAGTCACGGGAACAACAAAGAAAGGCATCTCCTTCCATCTTCTCATCTTGTAAAATATGGACAAGTGGCACAAGCAACAAAACACTAGCAACGGTTCACCATTCTTCATTCTGTCACTGTGTCTCTCTTCTGAGTCTGCCTCTTTTTGTTTCTTCCTGGCAAGGCTCTGCTGCTAGAAGGAAGACGGAAAGGGGCTTCAAGCAATCAGGGGATCTGAGGCTCGGCTGATCATGGCGGGCAGCGATGACAAGGGCCTGCTCTGGAAGCTTCCCGTCGTGCGCACCCCTGACCTGGGAAAGCTCGGGCCTGGCTTTGGATTCGGTGTTGGCTGCGGTGTCGGTGTCGGCGCAGGCCTTATTGGAGGTTCTCTGTCAAATTTCTCTGTCAGTCCAATCGCTTTTCGTTTTCTTGTGTCCATGGGTGTTGTCTCGGCATTAAGTGAATTGTATAACTGCGCTTCTGTCTCGCTGTCTTTATGATGGTTGCGATGAGCTAGGATTGCATCTGCCTTACTCGAGGTTCTTTTTCAAAATTCTCTGTCATTCTGATCGCTTTTCAGTTTCTTGTTTTCATGGACGTGTCTCGGCATCAAGTGAATTGCATAAGTGCGCTTTTCTTCTCGCTGTATTTGTGATGGTTGGGATGAGTTAGGATTGCAGCATCCTGTTTTTCGAGATGCAGGGAGCATGTCACGATGAGGTTGCTTGTCACGATAGAAAACCATCGTAGCCTCTACCTTTTAATTAGAGTAACAATCAACTCGGGTCACTTGCACTTGGTGGACCCAAGTAGAAGTCTATCTGATTGAACCAGGACTGGTTGAACCATCTTTTTGTCACTCTGCTCGCGAAACGTTGCCCTTATCATAGGACAGGAGTGCCCCATTTTATCAATTGTTGGGCATGCGGATAAATAGATGCCATGCTAAAACTCAAATGACTAAGCAGGTTTGCATTTTTGGAAACTTACTGTCTAGTCTGAGCATGTAGATATGGTAGTACACTTCTTGATTCACCTACATCAGGCAGTCTAGTCATGTAGGTTGACTTGCACGAGTCTTGCTTGAACCACCATCCAAGAGGAACTGCTGCAAGACAAAGAAAGCATGTATTGGGCTCTTGTGTGAATGCTGCACACAACTGCAACCAGCATAAGACATGTTTTATGGCAGCTAGATCTGCGAGGCACATCTTCTAGAAGTGGCAAACACAACATCAAATGCAGGCCAAATTCAAAGTGTAACTTGGCAGAGATTGTGTAATAGATGATTTAATTCTCTTATTCAGCCCATGCAAGATCTGGACAGTAGACATGAAACAGAAATAGCACACCCTTGTCAAATGATACTTATTTCTTGGGTCTTTCAGCACAAGATAATAGATAGTTGCTTACTGAAATTCCAGCAAATGCAAATAATAAAAACAACATACCAAAACCAATATTGGATTGGTGAAAATGATGCTAGTTGAACCCTTGTAGATGATCACTAGATGGCCCTTCACCTACAAGGAACAGGGTTGGAAAGATTACAGTTGACGTCAATGGAGGAGAACCTCTTCTATAGACCGTAGCAACTAATAGGTCCACAAATTTGGCACCTTGCCACTTTAGAGCACTTGCTATGGTGAGGTGTGGATAAAGTCAATCACCGTCCACAAGAATCAACAACTTCCAAAGGCTATGGACTCTAAAGAGTTGGGCAACACACGTGCCAACTCTAGAGCAGCCACTATGGTGAGACAACAATCATGTAGAGGACTCGCAACAAAAGACCACATTACCCTTTGCCTTTGCCAAACTGCCATTCAGGTAAAGGATTAGTGAGATGAATCACTAGGATGCCTCACAACAATATTAGAGGCCAGCACTACCTTTTGCTTTCACAATGTTGAGTGTGATAAATGAAAGAAACATGAACCATTATTGTCTAACAAGGCTGCCAATAAAAACAATAGCAAAACCAAAAACAATCACATTTACCAACAAGAAGGAAGAATATAACATTTTGTCACACCCAGTTGTTTCTTGTCTCCATCATTTGTAAAAGTTATGCTATGCAATGTAGAGAATCTAAGCAAGCAATAAAAGGTACGCATCAAATTGGAGAAGGACAATTTTTCTTTACTTCCAAACAAACTAATACAAGATGACTCTGTCCACTTATGCACTTCCCCAATGAAGCTTAGAATATTCCCTTTACCATCAAGTCAAGGGCTCTTGCCGTGAACCCCCTCTAGGAGAACCAATAGCCCTCTTGGGATCCCCTAGCCACAGGCTGCCTCCACGGCCCTAGAACCCAATCTAAGGGTCGCTAGTAACTCTCAAACCCTGCAACTTAATGTAGTGTGCATCAAGTTGTTGCCATCTTAACTACTTTTTGCCATCCAATCACATATTAATGATAGTGCATGAATCCCTAATTAATTATTCTTAAAACAGCCCCAAAATGCATTTAATGCTAGAGGGCCTTTTTCAGCCAATAGATATTTGCATTTTTGCTGTGCCGCATATCCTTCCATTAGATATTTGTATTTTTGCTGCCACATATCCTTCCATTGTTAGACACCTTGCCTTGTTAGACAATTTCATTTTTGCTGCTGCTGTCTTTGGAGACCTTCATAGATACTTTTTCAGCCAGCAGAAATTTGCATTTTTGTTGTACAAATTCTTCCATTGGTAGACATTTTTGCTTTTGCTGTTGCTGCCCATGGAGACCTTCTTGGAGACTTTTTCAGCTAGTGAACATTTATGTTTGTGTTGCTACAAGTTCTTCCATCAGCAAGAAATTTTGTTTTTGTTGTTGCTATCCTTGGAGCCCTTCCAAGTGAAGAGAGTGCTTGCAAACCCTTCTGGCTCATGTGTCCAAGATGCATGTGCCATAGCTCCATGTGTGATTGCACTCTTGCAATTGCAACAAACTTTTGAGGAAGTGACTTGCAGTGCAAATAATACAAAAAATTCACGGTGCAACAATCTTAGTGATCACTTGCAGATCTGGGATTGTTGCAAATATACTTTTGGTGATAAGGCTGAGGTTGGAGTCACTTTGCAGTGGTGTATGCATGGATTATATGCTGAAATCTCAGTTATATTGTTGAAAGTCATTCCTGAGATTTTGCTCTTATCTCTTGAGATTTTAGGCTGAAATTAGCTGAATATTCAGCCTAGTATTTACTGTCATAAAATACAGCATTGGTATTTGGCACTTTGCTGAACAATGACCAGTAATGCTTCTAGCAGCAATGGCACTAAATCCCTTCTTGAAATCAAGAGGTTTGATGGCTTTGGCTTTGACTTGTGGAAGAAAAGGATGCAAGGCATTTTGTTCCTCAAGGACTGTGATGATGCTCTCTTAGAAATCAAGCCTGCAACTATGATAGATAAGGATCTAGACTCAATAGGGAGGCCATTGTATATATTAAAATGGTTGTATTTGATGGTGCACTTAGAGACATTAATTGTCTTGATACGACTTATGCCATATGGAAAAGTTGATGGACACTTAACGAAAATACAACTCCAATAAATCAAGTGCATCTCATGTGCAAGCTTGTGAACATGGAGTTGGATGAGCCTAAGCCAGCATCGGAGCATTTAAGTGCTTTCACTGGGATTTTGAGTGAATTGTTGCAGGACTTTGGTTTGCAATCCTTCAATGATAAATTGAAGGTTTTTTTGTTGATGACTTTGCCTGATAGCTAGGAGTCTTGGTTGTTTCACTCAGCAACAACCTTGCTTTAATCTTTGATGGTGTTAGGGGCTCTATTATCAATGAGAAGATCAAAAGAAAGTCCAATGAAGAAAGCAGTGGTTTAGCCTACAATCTTAGAGGCAGGTTAGAAAAGAGGGGAAATGTTGGAAATGAAGAGAAAAGCAGGAGTAAAAGCAAGGGCGGACAACAAGATGCTACTTACTATCAATTTGGGTATAATGGGCATAAAAAGCCCGATTGTCAGTACTACAAGAAAGAATAAGAAAGAAAGAAATAGTAAGGAAAGAAAAAGAAGGGTGACAAAAAGGATGATGACAGCTCTCCCTCAAAAGAAGTTGCAAAGGCAAATGTTGCATCTAGTGTGATCATTGAAGAGCTCTCTGACACTGGAGAGGTACTTATTGCACCTCATGCAATGATGTAGATGTTATGGCAGAATAGGTGATATGCACATCACCAAAAAGAAGGTGATTGATGCCCCACTTTTAGCTCACGATGGGCTGTCCCAATCATGGATAGTGGACAATGGTGCCTCTTTTCATGTTACTTCCTCTTTGGAGTCATTTTTTGAATACATTACAGGTTGCCTAGACAAGATTTACTTGGGCAACAATTATGCATGTGAAATAGAGGCTGTAGATACCATTCATTTGGCCCTTGAAAATGGCCATGAGCTGATTTTACAAGATGTTAGGTATGTACTTGGCATAAAGAAAAGTCAATTCTTAGTTGGGCAGCTTGATGCAATAGGATATTTTACTACCTTTGGTGGTGGATCTTGGACTCTATACTGATTGTTAAAGGCAGCAAAAAGGGGACTTTGTACTATTTGCATTGTAAAGCATTATGTGGCAATTTTTTGGTTATGGCTGAAGTTCATTCACAGATGGAACTTTGGTATAAAAGACTTAGCCATATGGGCTAAAAAGGTCTTCGCATTCTGTCCTCTTTAGGGAGATTTGATGTAAAAGGCTCTGGTCTCAACTTTTGTAATGATTGCATATCTGGAAAACATGTGTGTTGTTGGCTTCACAAATGCAGGCTATGCTGGTCATCTTGACTGCAAGAAGTCTACTTCAAGATATATGTTCACATTCACAGGGGGAGCAGTTCCTTGGATATCCAGGCTGCAAAAGTATGTTGCATTGTCTACTACAGAGGCAGAGTATGTGGTTGCCATTGAGGCATGCAAAGAGGCTTTATGGCTTTTACGTCTAGTGAGAGAGCTTCGTATTACAAAGGTTCCTATTCTCCATTGTGACAGTCAAAGTGCTCTCATGCTACCACGGAATCTTGTCTTTTATGCATAGACAAAGCACATACAGGTGAAGTATCATTTTATCAAGGATGTACATGACAGCAAGAGCATTGAGCTTGTCAAGATACATACAAATGATAACCCTACAGACCTTCTTACAAAAGGTCTTCCAACAGAGTGGTTTGCTCATTGCTACCAGATGATGGGACTGGATAGTACATGTGTATTTTAGCTTTATACATATATAGACTTAGCTAATTCTTTCCTCTACCGTCCGGCACGTTGCATTTAGGTGGAAGGTTGTTGGAAATAAAGGCTCGCCCTACCTTTTACGATGTTCGGATGTGCATGCACCCTTACACTTTTACTTTATATATATTATCAAAACCTAAAGTGGTACATAACCTTATCTATACTCTATCTTGACCCCTTCACATCTACCATCATAGTCGAGGGAGGGCAGCCATGCCCTTTCTCTTCTCTGAAGAAATTATTCACCCTTTGTGCCTTGGTCATTGCCTTTGCTAGAGAATCTAAATTGGAGTTAGAGGAGCATGATAACTTGCTGAAAGAGTTTGTATCCTGCTTCTTCTTTTGCTCCCTTTGTCCCCATGCCACTAGTTTCTTCAATCCTTGCATAAATGTCCCTTCTTACCACAATGATAGCATTGGGCCTTTGACTTCTTCCTATCACCCCTCTCTGAAATCGCAAATGCCTCATCATGGCCACCATATTGAGATGGAAGCCTCCCCTGTAACCTTAAGGATGCCTCATGCTCAAGTAGCATGGAAGACAAAGAGTAAAGCTACTTGGCATTGATGATGACTGGGCCCATAGAGCATTGGCTACTCCATCAAGCTCCGTAGGGAGCTTATAGATCACAATCCCTACAAGATGAGCCTTTGGAAGACTGGATTGCATGTGCTAAAACTGATCTTGCACTTGTATAATATGATGCAGAAAAGACTAGATAGTATCCTTCAGCTCAAACTTCATTTGTTGGAGTTGACCGAGAAGGGTCATTGCTTGCAGGTCGATGGAGTCTTGTACAACATCGGTAACTTCTGCCACACTTTTGAAGTTGTCCTATAGGAGGTAACTACTGGAAGGACCTCTTCAGAGCTACACTTGAGAAGAGTAGAATAAGCATGGGCATTGTCTATATCCCAAGAAGTTCTTCCTCATAATTGTCATGGTCCCAATCATCTAGAATAGGATTTGGAATCCACATGCCATAGGCACTTTTGCACAAACCAAGCTTTCATAACGGCACTCTAGGTGATCAGGACCAGGAAGCTTACTATTAGTTGAGTAGGGAGGTGCCATTGGAGAGGAGGAGAAGTGAAGATGAAGAAAAGAAGAGGCGGAGAGAGAGAGTACAGTCAGAACACAGCACAAACTGCACTTGTCATGAGTTCACATGTAGTGGAAAGAACAGCTGATCACAAAGCAACTGTTGCAAAAGGGCAAAATCTGACCAAAACATACCCAAAAAGGATCAATAATGAAGATTACAGCCAACAGGACCTGAAAATACAGTTGCCCAGCCATTAAATGCTGAAAACACAAAGTCTAACCAGAAAATGGCAAGCTGATTAAGCATTAAATGCAGCCATATTGTGAGAAAACAGGTCAGAAAACTGAAACGCAGGCTGCTGGCTGCAAAATCAAGATTGTAGAGGGCTGGAAACAGTCCAATTTGGCTTCGAACCAGGTCACCTTGGCAGGACAGACAGGGAAAGATCAGCAATCAGCAGTAGGTGTTGGCAGATCCGCAGCAGTAGAAAACAGCACTTGAGGACCAAACACAAATGTTTGATATCATGTCAGAAGTGGGTGCAGCGATGGAGGCATGTGAATCTGTTGGAATAGACTGCATAACACGAGAGAGACACTACAAAGAAAAAATGAACACTGCAAAGAGAATTGAGAAGAAGAATGCTTGGTAAATGGAATCTATATACCAAGACAAGAGGTAGCATAAGACAACAGTGAGTCACTAGCTGAGTGGCATTGGCACTGGCTTCCTCTCTCCAACAGGACATGCTGCCTAAGCAAGTTGAGGATGACAATGACAATTGAGGAGGAGGGAGCAGTGCCCAATAAATAGGCCATGATCAGGAAAAAGTCGGCCAACTGAAATAAAAGGGAATAAAATTATGAGGTCAGCCACAAACAGGTTGGCCAGCAATAAACACCCAAAATCAGGCGCTGCCAAAATCATGATTGATGATAATAATGTGCCCAACCCCAATTCATGCACAAACTCACACATGAACTAACTAATCTACTAACAAAAGTATCTACACCTTCCATGCTTTACCACATGCATCTCGTTGGTCTTCAGCCACTCCCAGGATTTGAGAGAGGGTGTTACCATTTCATGTTTTTCATGCTGTTCATCTCTTGGCTGTGAGCTCCACCAAAGTTCAACAAAGATGGACGAGTTTTGACAGCTGTTCATGCATTCGCTTTCAAGATTCCAGCTTGATCATTTCTTCCTTGACTGTGTTCACACGTGTCAGTGCAGCATTTCGTAGTTTGTACCTTGTGGCAGGTAGGGCGGCAGCATTTATGCAGGTTGGACAGCATTTTTGGCTCTCCAGCTGATGGTCGGACACTTTCAGCATTTTCACCCCAGTTTCAGCAGAGCAGCCAGTTTTGGAGCTGCTGGCTATTGATAGCTGCCCCGATCAGCCTGATTCTCATCTAATAGTTCATGCCTCCACTCTTGCTCATTCGGCTTGCTTTCACAGCTTCCTACTGCTCATTCTAGCACCCTCACTGATGCACACCAGCAGCATGCAGGATTAAGCCAGTCTCATGTTCAACCTTCTTTTTCAGATCAGTGCAGTTTTGTTCCTTCATTATTTGTGTTCATCTTGTCTCTCTCTTCCCTTCTCTCTTTGTGTTCGTGAACTTCTTCTGTCGTGCACTCTCACAGATGTACTATACAAGCCACACAGGTGATGACATGTGGGATGACCAGCAATACCTCTAGACTCCTACAATAAAAGTGAGTGGAGCATATATAGGCTAAAAGATGAGACTTGAGCCCCAAAGGGACTAGCCCTAAATGAGTGCCCAACTGCCCGTATAGGTGCCTGGTTACAGATGAGACCTGCGACAAAGGGACTAGCCCAAGTGCCCATATAGGTGTCCAGTTACAAGCCTAATAAAGATCCTAACACCCATCAAATGTACATCACTAACAAGGAGATCTATGTTTTAGGACTGCCTTGAGCTTCTTTGCTAGGCCTTGCTGTTCTAAGCTCGTGCTAGGCTCTAGCTCACCCTTGGGAGAGATGTAGTTCACAAAGTGCTTCAATAGCAAAAACTTCGGAGTAGTGTTGTTGGCTCATCATTGTGGAGTTGCCAGGGGGTGTTAGAAGCTAGGGTCTAGGCATATCAACAGATGAGCTGACTAGTCTATCTGGATATTTGAATATGTTAGCCCAGCTTGTTGAGTTTGGGAGCTGTTCTAGGACTTTAGTTGCTGCATTTCCTTCTTTACATTTATTACTACTTGACAAAAGCACTCTTTAAGTATAGCATTTGAGTTGTGTATTTTCACAGAGTGGCTTGCATTCTTGCGATGCTTAGATCTTTTTTCTTGCTTTGACAGGTGCAGGTCTAGGCTTTGGCTTCCCTGGCTTACAGTTTGGAGTTGGCCTTGGTGCTGGTTGTGGGGTTGGTATTGGCTTTGGCTATGGTTTGGGAAGAGGAAGAGCTTATGATGAAAATGGAAGGCACAGCAATCTTGGAAAGATTACTCACAGAAGAGGGGATGGAACCACAGGGTAATTGTTTGCTTGTTATTCTGTACTCACAAAGTTACATTCTTTTGATGGTTAATTTTTGCTAACTCCACTTGGTATGGCTCTTTGATTTTCAGGGCAGAAGTAGGAGCTATTGTTGATGATTTTGTTGCAGGCTTGAAACAAGCATTTGAGAGTTTTGACAGGGAGTCGAAGCGGAGAAGATAGGAAGTTTTAAAATTTGTAGTGCTTACTAAAAAGTATTACACATTTACTGATGGCGCCAAGCTCTGCCTTCAGTTTCAATTTTTCTCATCTTGTCTTTGACCTCTCTGAACATTTCCTTTTTCAGATATGGGTAAGGGAAACTCACGTTTGCACAGGCATGTGTACATTTTTAATCTTATATGGTGTAGGAGGGAAGTTCATTTCTTCGCCTGTTTAGAAGTTGTATTGTGGGGTATAAGGTATAAAAAAAATCACGATGTTTCTTTTTGTTTTTTGTCCTGCCTTGGATGGTATAGTGTTTTGTCTGCGCGGGGTGGGGGGGGGGGGGGCGCGGCGCGCGCGGGGGAAAGTTTCTTTGTGGAACTTACTATGTCTGATGCTCTGGTGATGCAGGTATATGTGTGCTACTTATTGTAGATATCTGGCAATAGTAATTACAGTTGCCTTCATTCATTTATCAGCTGCTTCCACAGCAGCTTGTTTTGTCCTGATTAAAGCAATCATTGGTAACATTTGAGGATGTGAATTCTTGAAGATTTGGTAGATGCCTGACAATACATGTTTATATATATCAGAGCACTAAATAATAACATGGCCATTGGTGGCTTCATGAGTCTGCATGTCTTATTCTTTCTGTCTAAATTCTCAGAACACCCCTCGTCTCAAAAGAGTATCGAAATATTATTATATCTGCTTTGGTCAAACTGCCTTTGATCAAAATCGCTACATACTCAAGAGCTGGGACTTATGTTCCATGAACCATCAACTATCATCTCAAAAATGAGCCTTATTGTTATCATCTGGCATTTATGGAACACCATTATTCTAGTAAATAATTCCAAAATTGAAACTCTTGTGAAAACTATGAGGTATATTAAGAATATTCGACAACATTCAAGGGAAATTTTTAGAATTCAAGCAAAATGTTGGGGCATATCGAAAAATTTGGAGGGATGATTTGTGGAAAATACAGGGGTATCTTAATAGAGGGACATATTGAAAAATTTGGAGACATTTTGTGGAAAATGCAAGGGTATTTTGATAACTTTTCATATTTTTGGAGGAGGGGGCAAGGGAGGTGTTTGAGGGGTAGGGGGTGGGTATATTGAAAATTTGGAGGGGCATTTTGTGGAAATTGCAAGGCTATTTTGGTAATTTTCCCTTTTGTATAGCTTTTTTGGGAAGGGGCAAGGGGGGTTTTTAAGGAGCAAGAGATGTTTTTGACATATTTATAGCACAAGCTAGTAAGTGTACAACCTTAGCTTGATTATATGAGCTTAGAAATGGTGCTCCCCAAGTTTTTTGAGAAATCAATAGCATAAAATCATTGTTTCATAGGTTGTCTTTAGTTGTATTTGGTTTGGTCAAATCAATAGGGTTTTACACTAGAAGCTGGTTGTGCTTGCACATTTGAATGTGCAAATGGTGCAATTGTCTTGATTGTCCTAGATACCTAGTTGCTTTTGTGGATTCATAGATTTGTGTACCTTATCTAATGTATACAAATGTGCACATTCAAATGCACGAATGATGTTGTCTTTTTTGTCCTCGATAGTAGTTGTTTTTGTGGATTTTTAGATTTATTTATTGTATTTAATGTATGCAGATGTATATGCATACATGTAATTAGATTGAAAATGAAGCATATATAGTAACTAAGGTTTTTTAAAAGACACCATAAACAAATAAACTTTGTAGGGGAGAGAATGCACGTGCACACAAGTGAAAAAGGCCATCACTACTCTAGCCTCTAAGACATTCTCCAATGATGCATTTCTTTTAACAAAAAATTTGCAAATAACTTTCTCATTCATTTCTTTAGGAAAATTCAAGCCCTCACTACCCTTGTAAATGAGGACGCATTGCCCTTTGCCTTTGCCACTTTAGTATGGCCTAGGAAGGAATTGAAGGTATTGCACTATTCAAAGCACAAAAGGAGGCAAGGGAATTGTGAGCGAAGTCCATGCCAAAAGAAGAACAATAGCAAATGGGTGCTCAAAGATTGATAAAGTAGCAACAAATCTTGTCTCTATGGAGATCCACAAAAGATATCCTTTAACAATTAATCAATACCACTTTACCAAGGGTATTACAAGAGAATCAAATCAAAGTGGTGGTAAGTGCCTAAGGGCCTAGTGCATACTCAAGGCTTTATTATGCTAGAATAAGTGGATTTAGCTATAAATAAAGTGTCAACTATAAATCCCTTTGTGGTTCATCTACTTCCTTCTTCTTCGAAAGTATAAATGAGTATATCAATCAAACAAAAACTACCAAACATGTAAAAGGCCCCATTGGAAAAGCTAACCAAATCAAAATGTATCTAACAAAACAAGGAACCAATGAGTCTCTATAGGAAAAGGAGAATGATAATCATTAATGTACACTTGCAACAACCCTTGGCACTACAAGTTCCAACAACAAACCATTTGTGTCTACATGCAATACATGACCATCTGAAATAGAAATAGCAATAGCTTTCACTCATTGCATGTACAAATTCTTCAAATCTTGAGGGCAAAAGACTTAATAACAAGGATCAATATGGCAATAGCTCCAATTGCTAGTGATGTTATTTCATTTATCTATTTTGACTCAAATTCTTCCAATCAAACTCGAATATTTAGACTATTGTAGCTCCTAACCATTGCTCTATCTTCCATAAAGGACCACCATGCCTTGACTTCTTCCAACCCAAACATGGATCCACTACAACTCTCTCTTTGAAACCCATTAGGACAAAGAAGAAGGACCAACCAAACCAACTTATGAGCGCGAGGTAAAAGCTCGTCCATTTCAACAAATAGGTATATGAACCTAAGAGCAAGGATCATCCAAACAAGCCACTTATGAGCACAATGAGGTTAAAAGGCATTCATTTCAAGAAATTGGTAAGAACTCACCAAGAAGAGTGGTACACAACTACTTATTGGCTTAAAGTAAGTTAATACTATGATCAACTTACTTGCGTGAGCATGAGGCAAAAGCTCGTCCATTTCAACAAATAGGTATATGAACCTAAGAGCAAGGATCATCCAAACAAACCAATTATGAGCACAATGAGGTTAAAAGGCATCCATTTCAACAAATAGGTATATGAATCTAAGAGCAAGGATCAACCAAATAAACCATTTATGAGCACAATGAGGTTAAAAGGCATCCAAAAACAAATTGGTAAGAACTCACCAAGAAGGGTGGTACACAACTACTTATTGGCTTAAAATAAGTTGATACTATGATCAACTTACTTGCATGAAATTAGGACTTATGGATGTATAAGTTATAGAATAACAAGAAGCACAACTTGCAAAAGTTCTACTTGTCACATGGGAAGAATATGACCACTTCTATAGTAGACATTCCACCATAGTCAGGGATATTAGACAAAACCTACAAGAGTCCACAACTAAGCATACTCGTCTCATCACCTCCTATAGATACAATGTCATGGAGCTTATATAAGAAGAAATTTAAGAGTTGGTGGAAAACACAATGTGAAATTTCATTATTGTAATCCATCTCTCTCTCCTCCATTCATCTCTCTCTCTCTCTCTCTCTCTCTCTCTCTCTCTCTCTCTCTCTCTCTCTCTCTCTCTCTCTCTCTCTCTCTCTCTCTCCACCATGATGTCTTCTAGGGAAATCTTCATCAACATCAAGCGCTCCATCCTATCACAAAAATCGTTGAGATTGACGCACGTTGCCGCCCTGACCACCAAGGAGCAGACCCAAGTCATCTACATTCTTTAGCACAGAGCAGGTTCGGGATGCCATTTATAGACTACAAAAGGGCTGACCCCAGGTCCATGAAGGCTTAGTAGCAAAGCACCTGACCCATGCCCGGGACATACTTGCACCCCTTCTAGCCCACATGTTCAAACGAGCCTTATGTGAGGGCTTCACTACCAATTGGTCAGCCAACACCATAATACCTATCCTAAAGGCTAGAGATCCCATGGCCCCCACGAACTACCGAACAGTCATGGTGGGCCATGTACTCTATGGATCCATCCTAAACCATGAGCTGAGCAAGTGGGCGGAGCAACACTAGCATCGGGCGACTAGACAAGCAGGGTTCAGGAGGGGGTACTCCACTCTTGACCATATCCTCACACTTAGAGCCATTATAAAGAAGGGCATGGCACACGAGAGGCATGTATATTGCTGCTTCGTGGACTTCCGCAAGGCCTTCTACACGGTACCATGATCCAGGCTCATTCAGAGACTACAAGAACTGGAGGTCTTGCTCGAAATGTGTTGGGGGATATTGGCACTGTACTGATTCGTATTTGACAGCCCGCAAAGAAGATAACCAGCACCATTGGAGTTAAATAGGGATGCCCACTCTCACCTACTTTATTTGGTCTCTACATTGATGAGATATCAGATTACATGGATAGATTGGGAGGGGAGGGATCTAGCCAAGGAGGGATATTGATGCCCATCTTACTATATGTGGAAGACATAGTTCTCATCTCCAGCATGCCCGAAGGGCTACAGTGCCAATTGGAGGCACTACGAGCGTTCAACACTTCAACCCAATGGATTTGATGGTCAATACCCCCCTTCACATACAGTGAGGAAATCGTGGAAGTGGTCGAAAGATACGTTTATTTGGGGATTACATTTTCAGGACCGAGATTCACTTTGAGAAAGGCAACAGAAGATAGATTGACATGAGGCTATGCAGCCATTGAATCCATGGAGAACCAATGCGCCCGCATACAATTCCAGGAGCCCCCATACAAAGCTCTAGCTATTTGACACTCTCGTCACACCACCACTCTTGTATGGGGCTCCCATATGGAGACCCATACCACACGACGAGGGCCACATAGGACCAGCCACTGCCTCAGGAGGAGGCCACCTATGAGGGATGGGAGCAGATGGAGAGACCCCTTGTACTTATGATCTCACGGATGATCTAGGCAAGCCCTCTGTGCCACACGAGATCGTTAGAGCAGAGATGGGGGCACTGCCCATCATAGCTTAGGCCCTCTTCCAACGAGTGGCCTTCTTGCATCGACTATGGCACTTGCCCTAGCATTCGTACCCCAGAATCACACCGCTGGAGTCGTCTAAAGAGCTAACACTGCAATGGACACTGAATGCTCGTATGCATGAACTCTACCTGGCTACCACCACATGGCCTACACACGGACCAACTCCCCCCACTACAATAGATCCTAGATTACCCCCACCTTGAGCTTGCGGCCATGGGAGGAGGTGAACCATATCATTAGAATGGACATCATTGAGCTACACACGGCCAAGACATGGGTAACTCCTACATAAGACTTAGGGACAAAGAAGGCTTTCTACAAGGAGCACTTACTACACATATCTCTGGACGGCTTCATTACCCGCCCAAGCTACATGGACACACACTTGTCCCATGGATTCAAAAGCGCCATCGGACAGATCCATACATCTTCGCACCAGTTATGGGTCGAGATAAGTAGATACAGGGCCCACCCCCTCCCCCTAGAAGATCATATCTACCAAATCTACCAGCTCGAGCAGGAGACAGAAGAACAGTACATATGCAGGTGCCCAGCATACTATGAGATCTGCAGAAGCTTCCACTACCTATTCAGAGCAGGATTCGGGCCACTCTCCAGAGTGACGGATTTCAAGGACTAGAGATGCCTTGGGCTCTTCCTGTTGGAAATACGGCGCCACAGAGAACACCTCCTCCAGACCTGGGAGCAGAGACAGGGACCTGCCCAACGCCTACTTGCAGAATTCTACCAAGAGCGAGCTACCATCCCCACCCTTGAGTCCCCCACCAGCCCCACTGACCTCCCGGCCACCGTGAGGGACCACCCTAGCCATAGCCAGGGCAAGAAGCAAAGCCCATGCCCAACCGGCCCCCGCCCCCACAAGAGGCACATGTTGAGGATACATGTGGGACATTTTAGGATGACCAAGCTCCATGAATGGTTCCACACCATACTTGGAACACATATGAATTGTACCCAACCTATATACCATTTTCTACCTACTCAATTAGTTTATCATAGGATTAGATGGTAGCTTTACTGGGACCTGGAAAGTTTCCCAGACATTTTGTATGTAACATTTTGTTCTCATAGGCCAACTTGGCCTTTCATAGACATTAATATAACTTTATTTCTTCTTTCTTTCTCTCCCTATTCCTCTCCCTCTCTCTATCACTCTCCCTCAATTTCCCTCCCTCTCTCCATTTCTCACTTCCTCTCACTATCTCTCTCCCTCTCTCTCTCTCTCTCTTTCCATCTCCCTTTCTCTATTAGTCTCTTCCTCTATATCCCTTTCCTTCTCCCTCTCTCTACTTCCTCCCTCTCTTTCCCTCTTCAATGCCCACACAGCACAGAGACAGACTCCCTTCTTCGAGAGGGAATACCACATATACAAAGAGATAGCACCGGAGAAGATAGGGCTCAACCGTACATCACAAGATACAACTGAATGCACTAAGTATGGCGACCACCTATTGGCGCTAGGGGATGCGCACGGATTAGCCATCCTCAATGGGGTGGACAAATGACCTGGGATCGCTCGATGAAAAGCCTCACATGCTTCCCACATAAGCATGCAGCTAATTGCAACAAAGGAGGGGCACTAGGAGCACCTACACAAAAACTAGGAGCAAGCACATTGGATTACATACTCGGGGCCCCATCACTTATCCCTAACATCCAATCCTTCAGAATATCACCCCACCCAAAAACCCGACTTCGTCTTCAACATGACGAAGCACAGGGAGTACACACAGACAAACATGCATGCCTGATCTTCTATTGCCTCATACGAAGGAATAAATGGGCCTACCTATCCAAAGTGGAACGCGAATTCTACCAGCTATTCTTGGGACAGGACAGCAAGGAGGCGTGGAAGGCATTCGAGGAGCCTCGTGCTCAGACACCCATTAACTCCCCGGACACAGGGCATGCATATGCGACCTCACTATACCAAATACCCGAGCAACCCCCACTACCTTGACCACCAAGGAGAAGACCCAAGTCATCTAGATTGTTTAGCACAGAGCGTGTTCGAGATGCCCTTGATAGACTACAGAAGGGCCGATCCCATGACCATGAAGGCTTAGTAGCAGAGCACCTGACCCATGCTCGGGACGTACTTGCACCCCTTCTAGCCCACATGTTCAACAAAGCCTTATGTGAGGGCTTCCTTACCAACTGGTCGGCAACCACCATAATACCTATCCTGAAGGCTGGAGATCCCATGGCTCCCAGGAACTACCGAACACTCATGGTGGGCCATGTACTAGCCAAGCTCTATGGATCCATCCTGGACCATGAGCTGAGCAAGTGGGTGGAGCAACACCAGCATTGAACGACTAGAAAAGTAGGGTTCAGGAGGGGGTACTCCACTCTTAACCATATCCTCACACTTAGAGCCATTGTAGAGGAGGGCAGGGCACATGGGAGGTGGGTATACTACTGCTTCGTAGACTTCCACAAGGCCTTCGACACAGTACTAGGAGCGAGGCTCATGAAGAGACTACAAGAATTGGAGGTCCCGCCCAAAATGCGTTGTGGGATATTGGCACTATACAAATCAATCATGGGCCAAGTCCGAACACCAAGGGGCTGTCAAAGGAGATAACCATCACCATTGGAGTTAAACAAGGATGCCCACTCTCACCTACTTTATTTGGTCTCTACATTGATGAGATATCAGAGTACATGGATAGATTGGGAGGGGAGGGATCTAGCCGAGGAGGGATACTGATACCCATCTTACTATATGTGGACAACATAGTTCTCATCTCCAGCATGCCTGAAGGGCTACAACGCCAATCGGAGGAACTACGTGCCTTTTGCTAGGATAAGGACCTCACCATGAACCTGGGGAAGACCAAGGTCATGGTGTTCAACACTTCAACTCAATGGATTCAATGGTCACTACCCCCCTTCACATACGGCGAGGAAACCGTGGAAGTGGTCCGAAGATATGTCTATCTGGGGATTACATTTCCTGGACTATGATTCACTTTGAGAAAGGCAACAGAAGATAGATTGACACGAGGCTATGCAGCCCTTGAATCCCTGGAGAACCAATGCACTTTCATACAATTCTAGGAGCCCCGTACAAAGCTCTGGCTATTTAACACTCTAGTCACACCAACATTCTTGTAGGGGGCTCTCATATGGGAATCCAATCTCTACCAAACGAGAAGGGCCACATAAGACCAGGCATTGCCCTCAGGAGGAGACCACCTATGAGGGATGGGAGCAGATGAAGAGATCCCTGGTACTTCTAATCTCATAGATGATCTGGAGCAAGCCCTCTATGCCACACAAGATCATCAGAGCAAAGATGGGGGCACCGCCCATTGTAGCCGAGGCCCTCTTCCAAACACTGGCCTTCTTGCACTGACTATGGGACTTGCCCCAACATCCGTACCCCAGACTCACACTGGAGTCATCCAAACAGCTAGCACTGCAAGGGGACACTGAATGTTGGTATGCCCGAATAGAGATCTGGCTACGGCCACATGGCCTACACATGGACCACCTCCCCCCACTACAATACAGCCTAGATTGCCCCCACTTGGAGCTCAGCCGAGAGGAGGTGAACTGTATCATCAGAATGGACATCATTTAGCTACACATGGCCAAGACATTAGTGACTCCTACAGAAGACCTAGGGGCAAAGAAGGATTTCTACTGGAAGCACTTCCTGCACATATCTCCAAACGGCTTTATTACCCGCCCAAGCTACGTGGACACACACTTGTCCCATGGAGTCAGAAGCGCCATCGGACAGATCTGTACACCTTCATAGCAGCTACGAGTCAAAATATTTAGATACGGGGCCCATCCCCTTGCCATGGAAGATCGGATCTACCAAATCTACTAGCTCGAGTCGGAGACAAAAGAACACTACACATGCAGGTGCCCAACTTACTACAAGATCTGGGGACGCTTCCATTGCTTGTTCAGAGAAGGATTTAGGCCACTCTCCAAAGTGATGGATTTCAAGGACTAGAGATTCCTTGGGCTCTAACTACTGCTAGAAATACAGCACCATAGAGACCACCTCCTCTGAACCTCAAACCAAAGATAGGGAGCCGCCCAAGGCCTGCTCACAGAATTCTACCAAGAGCCAACTACCAATCCCACCCCTAAGTCCCCATGAGCCCCACTAACCTCCCAGCCCGCCGCGAGGGACCACCCTAGCCATAGCCAGGGCAAGAACCAAAGCCCAAAGCCCATGCCCAATCAGCCCCTGCCCCCACAGGAGGCACATGTCGAGGATACAACGGATACTACGCCGCCACCTGAGGGCCGTGCCCCGCCAATTTAGCCTCTCGATGTAAGATAGACCCATATGGGACATTTTAGGATGACCAAGCTCCATGAGCGATTCCACACCATACTTGGAACACATATGAATTGTACCGAGCCTATATACCATTTTCTACCTACTCAATTAGTTTATCATAGGATTAGATGGTAGCTTTATCGAGACCTAGAAAGTTTCCCAGACATTTTGTATGTAACGTTTTGTTCTCATAGGCCAACCCGGTCTTTCATAAATGTTAATATAACTTTCTTTCTTCTTTCTTTCTCTCCCTATTCCTCTCCCTCTCTCTATCTCTCTCCCTCAATTTCCCTCCCTCTCTCCATTTCTCACTATCTCTCTCCCTCTCTCTCTCTCTCTCTCTTTCCATCTCCCTTTCTCTATTAGTCACTTCCTCTGTATCCCTTTCCCTCTCCCTCTCTCTATTTCCTCTCTATATTTCTGTCTTCAATGCCCGCACAGCATAGAGACAAACTCCCTTCTTCGAGAGCGAAAACCGCATATACAAAGAGAGAGTACCGGAGAAGATAGGGCTCAACCTTACATCACAAGACACAATTGAATGCACTGAGTATGGCAACCACGTATTGGCACTAGGGGGGGCGCACGCATTAGCCATTCTCAATGGGGTGGACCTTTTGCCAATTGGAGGCACTATGGGCCTTCTGCCATGATAAAGACCTCACCATGAACTTGGGGAAGACCAAGGTCATGGTGTTCAGCACTTCAACCCAATGGATTCAACGGTCAGTACCCCCCCTTCACATATGGCGGGGAAACCATGGAAGTGGTCCAAAGATAAAACTGTACATCAGAAGATACAACTAAATATAGCAAGTATGGCAACCACCTAATGGCGCTAGGGGGCACGTATAGATTAGCCATCCTCAATGCACTGGACAGATGGTGGGGATCGGACACCCTCACATGCTTCCCACATAAGCATGCGGGTAATTTCAATAAACAGGGAGCACCAAGAGCACCTACACAGAAACTGGGAGCAAGCACAATGGATTACATACTCAGGCCCCTATCACTTATCCTTGACATCTAGTCCTTCAGAATATCACTCCGCCCGCTCGCAGTGGCTCCCGACCATACCTTAACATTGCCTGTAGATATGATCAAACCCCCCAGCAAGTAGCCTTCTAAGATTCCCCATGTACCACTTCACCAAGTTAACTGCAAGCGCTTATTCCGACCACCTCTATTGGAGCGTGCAAGAAATGAACCCTCACTCACCCTTGGATGATATCACAACACAACTAGTGGGAACACTCCACACCTCGGTGCCCAAGTACTTCCCCCACACATCCCCCCATCCCTCCCGTGTGGACAAGAATGTCCCATAGAATAGCTGGTACGACGCAGAGTGCAAGGAAACTCGGCTCCAGCTGTCTTCAACAGGATAAAGCAGCACGAGGAGTACAGACACACAAACAAGCACGCCTGATCTTCCGTCGCCTCATATGAAGAAAGAAACAGGCCTACCTATCCAAAGTAGAATGCGAATTCTACCAGCTATTCTTGGGACAGGTATTGAAGTGTTCTTTCAGTGTTTTTATTCAATTCTCAGATTGCAGTCAATCAGGGCAGCCATAGCTCAAATCCTTGGGACTTGTATCTTGCTCCCTCTTGCATTTGGGCACTTAAGACTTGTTGTGTGCCTCCCTGGGCACCCCTTGGGGCCTCTAACCATTACCATTGAGGCCACATGGATGCACAGTAGTATAACCATACATCAAAAAAATTGTGCCATTTTTTTGGCTGATGTGGACAACAGCATACCACAGTAGCACATCTACTCCTCAGTGATGGCTATGTCATGCTTCTTCAAGCTTGGCAATGATCTCCAACATGTGTTGAAGCCTCCTTGATCATTGGCATCAAATTTGGGTCTGATCAGTACATTCCTAGGATTGTTTACAATGGTCCCACAATCATGTTATGCAGAAGTTATATTGGCATCTAATGCTATGCTCGTTTGGGCACTTCTACTTAACTGGTTTGGTACCTATTGATGCCCGATTGTTTGGAGGATGCAAGGCACACATTATGCCATTATTTTGGACTGATTTTCTTGCTGAAAATACTCAATTTTGAATAGTAAATCAATGGCTAAAGCCTATTACTTCATGTTTGGTTATGCCTATTGGTTTCAGGCTATGTCTTTAGGATATGCAATGAAGTATTGATCTTCGGGGTACGACATCAAGCTTGTCTTTGATTCCATATCTTCATTTGAGCTTGAGATCAGATTTGGAATGCATTTGATGCTCCGTCTTGGATGTACATATTGCATATATGTTACCTATGTCTGATTGTCTTGACATGCTTGGCTTATGCCACTACTACATGCTAGTTACATTATTTGGAGTTGATTGCTACTAGTGCCTTGTCTTGGCTTGATATGGCTTCCCAGAACTTACTTGGGATATTTCTTGGCTTGCCAGAGTTGTATTTTGGGATACAATTGATGTCTATGGATGCTCTAATTGGAGGCTATAGAGCCTATATGCTCATGATGTCTTATTGATGACTAGTCTTGGATCTTTCGTCACTGGTGCTCTCATATGCCTTTCTTGAGCTTCTTGGCTTGATCCATACGGCTTTTGTGCCAGTGGGAGCATCATTGGATGTTTGACAGACATTGAGCAGGTGGTTTATGTTATTGATCTTTGAGTCTTCTAAGACTGGGATCTTCTTCACTTGGATGTTGTATGGTTGATATGCCATGGTCCGCATTCATGTACTTGGACTAATTTGGGCTTTGCACTCCTTGAGCATACACCTCTTTGTGTCAGGTCTTACCAGTGTTCTATACACTTTTCCCTATTACACAGAGGATGTGCCAGCTTACTGACAGATTCATTTGCCATGCTTGGGTGTTTCCTTGATGTTCGTATGAATGTCATATGCTAATTTATGCCCGCTTGATGTTAGTTATGCTTTGACAGTCAGTGGGGCTGACTTGGTGCATTGATTTTGCCTACAGTTTTCTCCCATTGTACGTGGCTGCTGTAATTTATTACAACAAGCAGTTATACATGAACTGATGTGGAATTTTCATGCTGAATCATCCTGATTTTATGTAATTTTGATGGTACTTGGTGGGCAGCATCATCAACTATTAGTTCATGGTCATTTTGCCTTGATTTTGGTGGTATTTTGGTTGTTTACAGCAGAAAATAGCAAGTAGCTTTGATCTATTTGCACTATTTTGAACTGCATTATGGATTCTTCTTCCATTGACAGTGCTATCTTCAACATCACTAAGCTTGATGGTATGAATTATGCATATTGGAAGAGCCAAGTTTGGCAGGTATTGGTGCAGAAATCGCAGATAAAGCCACTAAAGATGCATGGCCATCAACCTAAAACTATGACTGATGACAAATGGGATGAGCTTGATGAGTTATGCAAGTCCATCCTCATCTTGTCTCTCTCTGAACAGGTCCATTACAATGTGCTTAAGGAAGCACAGAGTGCTTGGCAACTTTGGGATACAATTAAGAATCTTTATGACAAGAAAAGTCCAGCAAGTCAAATGTATTGGCTGAAGTAGCTTATGGACCTGCACATGAAGGAGAATATGACAATGTTTGCTCATTTGAGCCTGTTCCATGCTATTCTCAAGAACTTGACTTCGCAGAGTATTACTTTTAATGATGGGGTTACTCCATGCTATTCTCAAGAACTTGACTTCGCAGAGTATTACTTTTAGTGATGAGGTTACTTTTAATGGACCTGCGCATGAAGGAGAATATGACAATGTTTGCTCATTTGAGCCTGTTCCATGCTATTCTCAAGAACTTGACTTCGCAGAGTATTACTTTTAATGATGAGGTTACTCCATTGTTTTTTCTTGGGACACTAAGTGAGTCATGGGATGTATTCCGCACTCCCTTATGTGCTCCTACTACTATTTTGAACTTGCTTGATGTAGAGAGTGCTCTTCTGCAAGAAGAGATCAATCATAAGAACTTGGATGCCTCTCGTGTGTCGCATGCTTTGACTATTAGAGGCAGAGATGGTAATGGCAAGAATGGCCATGGTAATGGCCGTGGCAGAGACTTGCAAAAGTCTAGGTCTAAGTCATGTGGTAAGTCGCGCAGCAAGTATCGTGGGAGAAATGCTAATGTGACATGTTATCATTGTGGCAAGAAGGGTCATATATGCCCACAATGTCATGATTTGTGCAATGAGAAGCGCAAAGAGAAGGGGAAAAACAAAGTACAAGAAAATTCCTCTGATCGCAACATTAAACCTATGAAATCCAGTGTGAAAATCGAGGAGATAAATTTCATGTTACACCATGCCGTGAGTGGTTCTACTACTACCGCACTGTCTTTGGTTCAGTTTGCTTGAGTGATGACATGTCACTTGCTATTGTTCACATTGGGGATGTACGGCTGCAGTTCTCTACTGGCAGTACTTTTCTGTTACAAGATGTACGTCATGTACCTGCACTTATACGCAGTCTTATTATATCTGCAGGGAAGCTTGATGATGCTGGGTTTTGTGTTTCATTTGGGGATTCCGCCTGGAAGATCACCCGTGGTAGACTTGTGCTTGCTAGAGGTGCCAAAGATGGCAGCCTCTATCCTCTTGTAGTTGATGGGTCCTCTGTTGACCATGTTTTGTCAGTGGGTTCCATCCCATATGTATCTCTTTGGCATGAGCATTTGATCATATGTCCTTGAAGGGAATGAAAATGCTTTCTGGTTTTTGCAGTACTTACCGCCCTTTGACTACTCATGTTTTGATTCATGTGAGCATTGTCTTTATGGCAGACGGACTAGGAATACGCATAAGAAGTCGGGTAGGACACACATGAGTGAGCCCCTAGCATTGGTACATTCAAATGTCTATGGGCCCATGCCCTCTCAGTCTATGGATGGTGCAAAGTATTTTGTGATGTTCATTGACGATTTTTCGCATAAAGTGTGGGCTTATCCCATTAAGCTTAAGTCAGATGTCTTGGTTGTTTTTCAAAGATGGCTTGCATTTGTTGAGAACCAGACTGTGGGCATAGGCTGAAATGCCTTAGGACTGACAATGGGGGAGAATATGTGTCATATGCTTTTGAGCAACTATGTGACGAGTGGGGAATTAAGTGTCAATTGACTGCCCCCTATACCCCACCCTAGAATGGTTTGGCTGAGTGGATGAATAGAACCATCCAGGAGCGCGTACTCAGTATGCTTAGCCATGTAGGATTGCCATAGAGCTTTTGGGCTGAGGCAGTTAGTAGAGGTGTGCATGTCATAAATAGATCACCTTCTAGTGGTTTGGATTTCCAGGTTGTAGAGGAGGTATGGACTGGGAAACCTCCGTCTTATGTGCATCTACGTGTCTTTCAATGTGAGGCATTCTGCCATGTGCCCAAAGACAAGAGTACTAAGTTGATCCTAAGAGTGTCAAATGCATTTTCCTTGACTATGGGGATGCAGGTGAGATGGGTTACTGCCTCTCGGATCCGTAGGCATGGAAAGTCCTCCACAGCCATGATGTAGTCTTCCATGAAGACAAGATGCATAGGCAGCCTGAGAAGGTGGTAGAGATATGCATGGTTATATTCCAAGAGGAGCCACGTGCTCCTGCACAGCAATTGGACAGCCTGCAGCAGCAGTCACACATGCGCAGAGGTGACAATCACTCTTGGGAGAGGGCTATGCAGTCTGAGAAAGACTCCTTGCATAAGAATATGACTTGGGATTTGATTGCATTGCCTCACGGCAAGAAGGCTTTGCCATGCAAATGGATGTACAAGCTGAAAAGTACCCCTCAAAACCCCAAGATGGCTTATAAGGCAAGACTTGTCGTTAAGGGTTTTAAACAGGAGCATGAAATTGACTTTGATGAAGTCTTTTCTCCTGTGGTCAAGATGACCACCCTATGCTTGATTTTGGCCTTAGTCGCGCAACTTGACTTGGACATGTATCAGATGGATATCAAGACTGCATTCTTGCATGGGAATTTGCATGATGAGATATACATGGAGCAGCCTAAGGGCTTTGCAGAACCTGGCAGGGAGCACCTAGTGTGCAAATTGAAAAAAAGTCTTTATGGCTTGAAGCAAGCACCTAGGGAGTGGTATCATAAGTTTGATGCCTTTATGTAGTCACAGGGCTACAGTAGGAGTGCTATGGATCAGCGTCTTTACACAAAGAAAGCCCGTGATGGCTCCTTGCTTATTTTGGTACTTTATGTGGATGATATGCTGATAGCAGGGAAAGCTCATGATGAGTTGGATCCTCTTAAATCTCAGCTGAAGAAGAGCTTTGAGATGAAGGACTTGGGACAGGCCTCTCAAATTCTTGGTATGCACATTAAGGGCGACAGGCAGACTACTCTACCTCTCACAGAGGGAGTACATTCATAAAGTCCTTGAGTGTTTCCACATGTAGGATGTAAAGCCTATTGGCTGTCCATTACATTCTTATGTGAAGGTTTCATAGGCCGATTGTCCGCAGACGGATGAGCAGAGGGCCGAGATGGCCAAGATCCCTTATGCATTAGCCATGGGCAGTTTGATGTATGCCATGATAGACACTCGTCCAGGTATTGCCTTTGCAGTTGGTGTTGTGGCACGCTATATGGCTACACCTGGCAAGAAGCATTGGGATGTTGTGAAGGGTATCATGAGATACCTGAAGGGCACATCAAATATGTGTATTTGCTATGGCAGCCAGGATATAGGAGTTGTGGGCTACACAGACTCCGATTATGCAAGACATGTAGATAGTAGGAAGTCCACTTCCAGCTATGTCTTCACCTATTGTGAAGGTGTTGTTTCTTGGATGTCCAAGGTTTAGAAGTGTACGGCTCTCTATACCACTGAGGCCGAGTATGTTGCGGCCACTAAGGCTTGCAAGGAGACCATATGGTTGGGCCGTTTGGTTCATGACCTTGGGATTGATACTTTCTATGTGAAGAAAAAACACATTAAGGTGAGGTATCACTTCATACGTGGGGTCATGGAGGACAAGTCAGTTGACCTTCTCAAGATCTCCACTGACAAAAATCCTGCAGATCTGCTCACGAAAAGCCTCACTACTGAGCACTTTGCCTTTCTCGGGAGATTGATGGGCATTGGATGAGATGACGTTTTTCCTCATCCTGTTGTACATGTGTACATTGTACTGTCTTTTCTTTTTCTTTTCACTCCTCCTCACTGGGGAAAATTTGCCTTTAAGTGGGAGGTTGAATCAGATGAAGCACTTGAAACAATAAGCACTTCATCAAGTTTAGCTTGCAAAAGAGATGCCATTTTGGTTCTATTATTGGGACACTATGAAATCACTTGTGATGGTATACATTCTCTCCATCGTACATCAAAATTGAAGCATGAATTTGAAATGGAATAAGAGTGCATACTCCAAAACTAACTAGGAATGGAGCTCAAAAAACATGTGTGAGATAGGCTAGAATGGATAGAATAGGAGAGATTGGATGAATTTCAACTAGAACTCCAATTTAGAAAACATTAGAGAGTATAAATCAACTAAGGAAGCAATCATAACCTTTAAAAACACCCCCAAAAAGATATTTTGAATTCTCTATTTAATACCTTATGGGATTTGTAAACGGCCTACTTGCAAGGCTTGCCATTAGGGTGTTTGAGTTGTGAGATCCAATTGAGAAGTCTTCTTACATCAACCAAGAAGCCTTGAGCATTAACTCTTAACCAAGTAGGTCCAATTATTATTATTTTACTTTACTTTTAGTGGTTTGAGCTAGATGACCCAAGTAAGGCTATTTATAGATCACAAAAACTTTCCTCCAAAATGGCTTTCAATTGAGCCTATAGGCCTTGTCCTAGGCAAATCAACCAAATAGGATTGGTAGATGAACAAAGTAATCGAATAAACCATAGGAAAAAAAATCAACCATGAGGCCATCAACATAAGCATTAGGCCAAATAGGCCATAGAAAAGGATCAACCAAGGAACCTTGATTTTAGCCTATTTAGGCCTTTTTTTAATAAAAGAGTCCAATCATGAAAGAATCATAAGGCCATCAAGTCAATTGACTAGGGCCATAATTAAAAAGAAAAATGTATTCATCCGTGCAATGACCAAATTGGCCTTAACCCAGGCCTGACAGCCTTAAGAGTAATCTCTAAGAGTGAAGAAGACCAAGGCAACCAAGGCCAAAGGCCTAAAGGTGGATTGTCCAGCCACAATGGCTAAGGCTTAAAGCCATTAGTCAAAGGCTCGAGGGGCCATAATAATTTTATTCTATTTTTTAACTATATACGTACCATTGCTTAGATGGCCTAAGTTGATGGAGGCCTTTCCTTGGGGGATTCAAATGGCTGATCAAGTAAGCCTTAGAATTTTTTTTTTAATTACACATTAAACATGTTGCATTATTTTTTTATTTTTAATAATAAAAATAATACATAAACAATCTCATCCATGCATTATCTCGATTGAGTGATCATCTTCAAATTAATTGTTTGGACCTAAATGGAGATTATTTAGCCAAGATCTCGACCCTAGCTTGTTGCCTTGATGGAAAGGCTTTTAGATGCTAGCCATAGTTTCGTTTTGTCCCAGGAATGCATTGTCACAACTTATGAACAAGAGAGACACACCACCCCTTATTGCAAGCCATGTCACGAATGGCGATTCGACCTACAATGTGATTGTGGAAGGCAACAAATAAAGACATAGATATTATGTGGCTTGAGCCTTTGCCATATTACAATTAGAAAAGGTGCCAACTGTGAAGATAACATATGAGAATATGGATGTGATATGGCTTAAGTCTCTATCACATCATGATTGAAGATAGGGAAAGGTGCTCATATGAATACATAGAAGATGTTAGGAATGGACTAATCTTTGAGTAATCTTGTGGATCAACCTTTGAGTGATCTAGTAGAGGGTCCTTAGATAGGCATGCCTTATTTGAGGGACCACCTCTTCATACTCATGTTTTAGAAACTTCTCTAAAAATTTTGGGCCCATCAATCACGCTCATAGGTCTTCAATTTGGGTGTGACAACCACTATCATATGAATAATTTGGTCTTGAATGAATGGGAAGATAAGAAAAAGCAAGACTCATACGTAAGGAATATCTTTGTTTGAGACATGCACCTTCAATTAGACATACTACCATAGTTACATGAGTTGTTAGTACCCAATCATTTTATGGATGTTAGACTTTGTTGAAGTATGGTACAATGTTGTGCATGATCACATTAGGGTCTTCTTTGTTACTTCCACAACTTGAACCTCGTCTCATGAAGATCAATGTGAATCTACCATGACTTTCCTTGCAGTCAAGAGTACATGTGCTAAATCCATCTAGGGACCCTTGTGGCACTCTAATAACCCTCTTACTCATGTCAATCTCCCATGACTAGCCTTTGCCTTTAAAGATTTTTCAATCATTGCCCCAATCATCTCACCATAGCTCACCATGGCATTGCAACCCACGACCCACATAATTGGCCATCAACAATATCACCTTGAGAAGGAGACAAACTTGACCAACCCTTGTAAACCAGTCAATCCCTAGGCTATGTGACTCGGATGCCACTTCCTTTGAACCCATCAAAATTTAATACGTTGACCCATGAGTATCCTTAATTGGGATTAGAAGACTCCACTCCTTGGCTCGCCTATCTAGAGTTTACAATTATAAGGGCACAAGGTGGTTGTCTTCATAATCTATTATGATTAAGTTATATCCATGATAGCTTCAATAATTGCATGAAAAACCCACCTTAAGCCACATATCTTAAGAGTTACTGTGATCATGGAGCATTGGTGCATGTCTAAATGCTAACAACTGAACTAAGGAGGAATGCGATCCCTTAAGGAAAACAAACTTAACTAACTTGATCCATGACACACCTCAAGTTGCTCTTGAACCCTCAATAAGTTTTGCACTTAGTCTTAGCATCACTTGGGGGAGCTAATAAGAAGTATCATGAGTTAGAGCCCAACTAGGTGTCCTAACTATGGGGAGTGCCTCAATGACTTTGAGTAGTTCCCTTGAGGTGACCTTGAATAGACACGAATAGAATGTCTTGAGTTGATGACACATCTAACCAGGAAGTGAGAGAATTGTACATGGTTGAATAGGATCACTCTAAATTCAAGTCACTTAGGTCAACACCAACATAGTTGCTTGAGGTGAAGCACAACCTTTGACAAGAGTTTCCTTACTAACCCACTCCTAGATCAAATCCATAATGAAAGAAGCATATTACTCCATTAAATGGGAGAAGATTCTTACACCACCTCTATCAATGTTGCCACTTTGGGTTGAGGCACTTGAGCCACCTTGAGGGTAATGGCTACACATCTTGTTGAAAATGTTGGCAAGTCCCTAGAGGTAATGGGAAAGGGTTGGAAGCTTGATTTAACACATTAGAAAGTGCTAGCTCAATTTAGAACACTACCATCTTGAGTAATGTGTACTTCAAGATTCATGCCACTAAATGCCCTTGATAGCATACAAGAAGGCTACCCTAGTTACCCTACTTGGAATCCTGTAGAACTCAATTCTCATTAGGATTTGTAGAGTTGAAGTAGAGAATGCATTGAGACAGCACTTGATTGACTTTTTCACTCATCAAAGACCTTTCACTTGAGCCTACAATCATTGGCTCATAGTATCACTAGTAGGTAAGATAGCTTTATGACTTGTTGGGGTTTGGGAAAGAGGAGACAATAAAAATAGAATCAACAATCTTATGTAGCATGCAAGTGGACATCTTAAGGGTGTGCTCTCAATTCATTGCACCTTTCTCATGTCAATATGTACTCCTTATCATCATTGCTCTTCTACAAAGAAACATATAATCATAATTTTCACTAACTTTACATAAAAGGTCATCTTAGTAGTTTGTGAGCCAACTTACAAGGTATGGAATGACGTAGTTCAACATTTCCAGTCACTACGTAACCACTTGAGAGTTGTATCTAAGAATGTAGCAATTTGACATCATAGTCACCTAATTTGGAGAGTGAAAGAGCTTGACTTATCACTCTAAGTTCAACCAAGCTTAGTAAGGAATTTCTAGGGGTACTAACACTAATGATGCATTGAGGATGTGTGCACTTTGTGCCACCATTTCATAAATGATGTTTTACCCCACCATGATTCTATCTTGAGAACTGGTGTTATTGTAGCTAAAGGAGAGGCAAAAACCTCTCAAAACCATCAGGGACACTCAAAGGGCATCATCACACAAGTGATCTACACTTTGTAATCACCATTCTTTTGAACCCGCATGCTAGTGGAACATCTTGTTGAATAGCCTGCATAAAGCCAAACACATTAAAACTTTGAATCTTGCCAAGATAAGAGCTACCATCACTTGAGGTAAAAACACTTAGAACATGGTTGAGGAATACTCAAAGGTGCATTAATCATGTGCCACATCCCCTAAACTCCTAGCCTCACTTTAGAGGGACTTGCGCAAGAAGTACTCTATGGGACTAGAGATGTTGCCTTAAGAGAGACTAAGTGACATGGAATTCATACACTTCGTAATGTAAGACCAAGACGCCTCAATATAGAGAAAGTATTGTATTGAACTTCTCCAAGCTTCAAGAGATTTCTTGAGTTAAAGGTATTCAAGAGATTTCTTGAGTTAAAGGCATTCACACTAGCTTGGGTTGTTGTCACATTTGATGCAATCTACAAATAAGAACTCTAGGATGCCTAGAAAATTGAGCCATTAATGCACAATCTTGGTTCCGATAGGGCACCTTTATCCAACATCAAGCAAGAATCCTTGGTGCAAAAACTATGGTTGTTAAAACATAGTATCTTGTTCACCTAGCGTATAAACATAACAAAAATCCTAGGTTAGAATTGCATTTTTGACAATGTGCATGGATAAGTGTTATTGTCTTAACTAACCACAATTGAGCCTAGGAAGGTCATATAGCTGCAAAGAATATCCAATTGAAGCCAAATAACCTGAGAGACCAAACCAAGTGAGAGTAATAGCATGCATAAAATTGAGGAAGATCACCACAACATATATTGTTGAAAATTTATGTGTTCATAACACAATATTGAGAGTAGAGGAGCAAAAAAGCCTAATTGAGCATGAATTGCACTCAGGGTACTTGGACTATAACTCAAAGGATTGGTTAGAGGGAAAAAAAAACATTTTTGTACACACACAATTATCATAAGAATCGAGGGAGAAAGAACATGAGCATTGCATGTCTCATGAAAGAAAACATAAGAAGGAACACATGAGAAAACAATGTGTCACCAAATCAAACAGTATGAGCAAGGAAAATAGGAGACAATAACAAAACTATAACAAACTGCCCCAAAACTAATATTCATATAGAAGGGAAAGTACCACCAAGAACACCCAAGGAAAACAAGTTGGATGAGAGAATTCCTCATGACTAGAAAAAAGCAAATGAACCTAGAAATAGGTCTAATAGCTTTAGGCTAAATAATAGTGTAACATAAAGGAAGCCCACACATAATGATTGAAAAAAAAAGACCATAGAACTTAAGTGGGCCACACTAGCCATTAAGGGCAACTAGGCCATGCAAGACCACCTGGATATAGTGTTTGGGCAGTAGTGTATGGCTAATGAACAAAATAAAACACCATCAAAAGACAAGCACAAAATGCTATTATTGATAAAGGAGTAGACTTCAATATTTTGACCTACAAAGATTAGACTCAAATAGGTCAATAAGAGCTTACATAGGGGAAAGATACAATTAGAACTCCCAAATGTGAGGATAATTACAACCTTCAACAAGGTTAATCTTGCCCACCCTCAAAGGAAAGGCAAGGACAAATCCTTGACTGAAGTGAGATACCAACTAGTGAGAGAAGTAGAGAAATGCTTGAGTTGCTATGAGTACACAACAAAGAAAGAGAACCTATCAGCACAACCATTCTTCAAACAAGCAATCTAGAGAGTGATGGAAAGGATATAAGATGGACTTATAAAAATCGTAGAAAATTTAGAAACAAGCCCAAACCTCATAGGCAAAGAGGTAGTACTATGTAGTGATGAATTCCATGATCCCTCCTACTCACTCAAGGGTACTATGCAGGAAATCATTGGCTGTGACTACCCAAACCACCTACAAGACCACCTCCATCATAGCACACACAAATGCCTTCCCAATGGAAGAAATATAAACCTAAATATAAAATAAATTCTAAAAAGGAACAATGAAAAGGGTTACACTAATCAAGATGGCCAAGGGCCCAGCCATCCACAATTGGATAGAATAAATTTCCAAATCTGGCAATAGCTAAGCAAGAGAAATCACTAATATCCATAGTTATTAATACACTAATGAAGGAGAAACGATTGAAAGTTCAAACTCTTCAAAACAAAAGGCAACTAAATCATCACACCCTAATAATATTGCTTAACAGGATCTAGGGAAGCCCCACAATAAGAGGAAACAAAAATAGTTCATTTATGAGTAGCGCAATGACATAATTGCCCTACCAATTGAAGGCATAGAATCTCCTAAATTCACACCTTCATTATCCAAGAGAAAGAAAAGCAAGCAAAGGAAATAATAACAACATCAAGCAATTGAAGAAGCCACAAAAATAGAGCCTAGGGAGAAAAGTGAGAAGCTGATAGCCTTGTTACACAACTAATTTATAGATATTTATACATCCACTTCTTCCAAAAATGGTAAGCCTATGAATGTTGCCACAAGTTCTAAGGATTCCAAGAAATATGTACTTGCAACTCTCGGACAAGGCTTGATCCACAAATAATGAAGCACGTGATGGCCAATCAAACGTGGACACAAAATAGTCACAACCATTAGTTGTGACTACACCTGTCATATTCTATAAGGAACAAGACATGGTAACCATGAAGCCTCATGACAAACATAAAGACATTGAAAGCACAAGGAATCATGCACTCTTCCAATATTTATTGAACCTTTAGCCATGCTAAAGCCCAAATCAATTATGAAAACCCTAAAGGAAATGGTAGTGGAGCAAGCTCACTTAGAAAATAGAAATATCACAAACAGTCTTATGGAATTGGATGCTAGGTTTGAAGTTACTCACGTGCATCTACATCCATGTTAACATGGTATGTTGCCTAAAGAACATGAGGAATACCTCACATATCCAGTAACATGGGAGGATCAAAAGTATCTTAAGGAGCACTCTGATGACACAATCAAATGTGGCACATCTTAGATGAGGAAGCCAAAGAGCCCTACTTTAATAGTTACATTGAACAAAGTGCTTTGTCATCACAACTTGTCTAAGATAGAGGAGTTCAAATATCAAGCTAAGGGGCAAAACTAATTCAAGAAACATCAATTTAAAAATCAACCTTCAATGGCTAGAATTAGAGGCTAGCTAATGACTATCTTGGAGGAGCAATGAGCCATATGGTGGTCTCAAAGCGATCGAACATATGTACCCCTACCTCCTACATATTATCTACTATCCAAGGTATGGAGTTAGCAAAACCCATCCTAGAATATCACCTACTTAAAATTTTTAACGAAAGAGGAGTTACATGTTGCTAGTAGGCTAAAACAATGAATGCTATCACTTGACATTGCACAAAATTATCATTATTAGTAAAGTTTTCACAAATCCTCAATACCTACATTATAGTAGAGTATAACCCTAAGTTCTACAATTGGTTTTCATCATCTTAGCGTGAGACAGAATCATAGACTATAAATGTATACATAAATCAAACATGTTTTCAATAATTATGGACAAATCAAACTAAACAAGAAAAAAACATTCCATATCTTACAAGCAATGACTGTCAAGCATAGGTAACCAAAATCAAAGTTAGCTCAACTAAACTCAAGTCAGTGGTACTTCTTCTCACAAAGCCCTATTATTGGAGTTTGAAGCACGTCAATTGTTGGGGGTAAAGGCGCCTCTGCCTAGCTGCCCGTGTATTACTACACTAACAGTACTCGCCACTGCACACTATAGGTGGCGAGCACCCATCACCGTCACTTTATTATTTATTCTTCTAGTGACAGTTTGAATAAAGGAAGGCCCGATCACACATTGTGACTGTTGGAGTTCCCATTTGTGTCTCTCTCTCTCTTCTTGCTCTCCGCCATAGCTCACTTCCAAGCAAGCTTCAATCCTTCTCACCTTTCAACTGGTATCAGAGCTTTGGATTAGAGCTTGATCATGGAGCTTGGCCCGGCATTACTTTAGCCCGGATTGAAGACCTAGAGCTTGGAGCTTCAATGCCAGCCATGGCTTCTTCCCCCCGAGGTAAGATTTTCATCTCCCCGGCCCTCATTGGCTCTTTACAGGTGTTCCTTGGCTTCATTGGGCACCTTCTATGCCCCCATTTGCCCCCTTATCCTAAGCATAACTAGTAGGTCCACAGTTAGCTCACGTTTTTTTTTTTTTTTTTGCATTTGTTTCAAAATCTGGCTCAAAAATCCCATTTTTCTCATATCTCGGGCATTCGAAACCCGATTTAGGCAAGCTAAGAGTCTAACTTGGGGTTTTGGCATGCTCTGGACATGATGGCAATGTCAGATCTGCCAAATTCTTATCATTGCATTTTTTACAACTGATTTGAGTTGATTCACAATAAGAAAATGTCATGCTCTTAGCTTATGTGATGCTCTCGAGGCTTGGTATTTGATGCCCAGATACTTTGGGGATGTTTGCCCAATGTTTTGAAATGCTTTGAGACTTGATTTGAACTTCCATATCTCGATTTATGTAGGGATTTACTAATGTACATTGTTTGGGCAGTAAGGTTTTATCAGGGACGGCTTATGCATAATGCACTTTGTTGGCATTCAGGTGTCCTGTTGGATGTATTGATGCTTGGTCATCATGGTTTATGTCCAAATATGCTATTTGAGAGCTATTGAGCTTTGATTTGGATGCGGACACTTCATTGTTGGTTGGGATTTATGCTACCTCAGTTGAGAGGTTATTCTACCTCCAGTTTGGTTATGCCTATTGGTTTCGGGATATGTCTTTGGGATATGTAATGAAGTATTGACCTTGGGGTACGACATCAAGCTCGTCTTTGGTTCTGGATCTTCATTTGAGCTTGAGCTCGGCTTTGGAATGCATTTGATGCTCCGTCTTGGATGTACATATGGCATGTATGTTACTTATGTCTGACCGGTCTTGACATGCTTGGCCTATGCCACTACTACATGCTACTTACATTCTTTGGAGCCGATTGCTACTAGTGCCTTGTCTTGGCTTGCATCTGGCTTCCAGGAACTTACTTGGGATATTTCTTGGCTTGCCAGAGTTGTATTTGGGATATAGTTGATGTCTATGGATGCTCTAATTGGAGGCTACAGAGCCTCTATATTCATGATGTCTTATTGATGTCTAGTCTCGGATCTTTCATCACTAGCACTCTCATATGCCCTTCTTGAGCTTCTTGGCTTGATCCATACAACTTTTGTGTTAGTGGGAGCATTGTTGGATGTTTGACAGACATTGAGCAGGTGGTTTATGTTATTGAGCTTTGAGTCTTCTGAGACTGGGATCTTCTTCACTTGGATGTTGCATGGTTGATATGCCGTGGTCCGTATACATGTACTTGGGCTGATTTGGGCTTCGCACTCCTTGAGCATACACCTCTTTCTGTCAGGTCTTGCCAATGTTGTGTACACTTTTCTCTATTACACAAGGGGTGTGCCGACTTACTAATGGATTTGTTTGACATGCTTGGGTGTTTCCTCGATGTTTGTATGACTCTCATATGTTGATTTATGCCCACTTGATGCTGATTATGCTTTAACAGTCAGTGGTTGACTTGGTGCATTGATGTTGCCTACAATTTGCTCTCATTGTACCTGCCTGTAATTTATTACAGCAAGTAGTTATGTATTGAATGATGTGGAATTTTCATACTGAATCATCCTGATTTTATGTACTTTTGATTGTACTTGGTGAGTAGCATCATTAGCTATTAGTTCGTGGTCATTTTGGCTTGGTTTTGGTGGTATTTTTGGTTGTTTATAACAAAAAACAGCAAGCAATTTTGAACTGTCTACATTGTTTTGGACTGCATTATGGGTTCTTCTTCCACTAATGATGCTATCTTCAACATCACTAAGCTTGATGGTACGAAGTATGCCTATTGGAAGAGCCAATTTTGGCAGCTATTGGTGCAGACATCGCAGATAAACCACTAAGGATGCATGGCGAGCATCCTGAAACTATGACTGATGACGAATGGGATGAGCTTGATGAGTTATGCAAGTCCACCCTCATCTTGTCTCTCACTAAACAGGTGCATTACAATGTGGTTGAGGAAGCACAGAGTGCTTGGCAGCTTTGGGATAAAATTAAGAACCTCTATGACAAGAAAAGTCCAGCAAGTCAGATGTATTGGCTGAAGTAGCTTATGGACCTACGCATGAAGGAGAATATGACATTGTTTGCTCATTTGAGCCAATTCCATGCTATTCTCAAGAACTTGACTTCACAAGGTATTACCTTTAATGATGAGGTTACTCCACTATTTTTGCTTGGGACTCTAAGTAAGTCATGGAATATATTCCGCACTGCCTTATGTGCTCCTGCTACTATTTTGAACTTGCCTGATGTAGAGAGTGCTCTTCTGCAGAAAGAGAATAACCGTAAGAACTTGGATGCCTCTCGTGTGTCGCATGCTTTGACTTTTAAAGGCACATATAGTAATGGCAAGAATGACTATGGGAATGGCCGTGGGGCAGAGACTCGCAAAATTCTAGGTCTAAGTCGCGTGGTAAGTCGCATAGCAAGTCTCATGGGAGAATCGCTAATGTGACATGTCATCATTGCAGCAAGAAGGGTCATATACGCCCACAGTATCATGAGTTGTGCAATGAGAAGTGCATAGAGAAGGGGACAGACAAAGTATAGGAAAAGTCCTCTAAATGCAGCATTATGCCTTCGAAATCCAGTATAAAAATCGAGGAGATAAATGTCATGCAGATTGATGACTCTGATGGGGAGTACATACTTGCAGCTAGTTCTTGTGATGCTACATCTTTGACTGATGTTCACTCTATGTATGCACAGTGCTGGCTTTTGGATTTTGGTGCTTTATTTCATGTTACACCATGTCATGAGTGGTTCCACTCCTATCGCACTGTCTCTGGTTTAGTTCGCTTGGGTGATGACAGGTCACTTGCTATTGTTGGCACTGGGGATGTACGGCTACAGTTCTCTCCCGGTAGTACTTTTCTGTTACAGAATGTACATCATGTACCTGCACTTACAAGCAGTCTTTGTCTGCAGGGCAGCTTGATGATGCTGGGTTTCATGTTTCATTTGGGGATTCTGCCTAAAAGATCACCCGTGGCAAACTTGTGCTTGCTAGAGGTGCCAAAGCTGGCAGGCTCTATCCTCTTGTAGTTGATGGGTCCTCTGTTGACCATTTTTTGTCAGTGGGTTCCATCCCACATGTATCTCTTTAGCATGCCCATTTGGGCCATATGTCCTTGAAGGGAATGAACATGCTTTTTGGTTTGCAGTACTTACCGCCCCTTGACTACGCCTGTTTTGATTCATGTGAGCATTGTCTTTATGGCAGACAGACTAGGAATACGCATAAGAAGTCTGGTAGGACACGCATGAGTGAGCCCCTAGCATTGGTACATTCAAATGTCTATGGGCCCATGCCATGTCAGTCTATGGGTGGTGCAAAGTATTTTGTGACACTCATTGAGGATTTTTCACGTAAAGTTTGGGCTTACCCCATTAAGCTTAAGTCAGACGTCTTGGCTATATTTCAGAGATGGCTTGCATTTTTTGAAAACCAGACTAGGCATAGGCTAAAATTCCTTAGGACTAACAATGGGGGAGAATATGTGTCACGTGCTTTTGAGAAACTATGTGATGAGAGGGGTATTAAGCGTCAATTGACCGCCCCCTATATCCCACCCCAGAATGGTTTGGCTGAGCGGATGAATAGAACCATCTAAGAGTGTGTACGCAGTATGCTTAGCCATGCAGGCTTACCACAAAGCTTTTGGACTGAGGCAATCAATACAGCTATGCATGTCATAAATAGATCACCTTCTAGTGGTTTGGATTTCCAGTTTGCAGAGGAGGTATGGACTGGGAAGCCTCCATCTTATGCGCATCTACGTGTCTTTGGATGTGACGCATTCTGCCATGTGCCCAAAGACAAGCGTACTAAGTTGGATCCTAAGAGTGTCAAATGCATTTTCCTTGGCTATGGGGATGCAGGCGAGATGGGTTACCACCTTTGGGATCCGCAAGCGTGGAAAGTCATCCACAGCCATGATGTAGTCTTCCATGAAGACAAGATGCATACGCAGCCTAAGAAGGTGGTAGAGATATGCAAGGTTATATTCCAGGAGGAGCCACGTGCTCCTATACAGCTAGTTGGACAACCTGCAGCAGCAGTTGGTACACATGGCCAGGGTGTTGGACCGACCACAGAGCCTGCCATGAGACGGTCTACTAGAGATAGACGTCCACCTGATAGATTTGAGCCCTCGATGCATTATGTCTTGGTTACAGATGCAGGAGAGCCTATCACCTATGATGAGGCTATGCATAGGGGTGACAGTCACTCCTGGGAGAGGGCTATGCAATCTGAGATAGACTCCCTACACAAGAATATGACTTGGGATTTGGTTGCCCTACCTCAGGGAAAGAAGACTTTGCCATGAAAATAGGTGTACAAGCTGAAAAGTACCCGTGGAAACCCCAAGCCAGCTTATAAGGCAAGACTTGTCACTAAGGGTTTTAAACAAGAGCATGGAGTTGACTTTGATTAAGTCTTTTCTCTTGGGTCAAGATGACCACCCTACGCTTGGTTTGGCCTTAGTCGTGCAACATGACTTGGACATGTATCAGATGGATGTCAAGATTGCATTCTTGCATGGGGATTTGCATGATGAGATATACATGGAGCATCCTAAGGGCTTTGCAGAACCTGGCAGGGAGCACCTAGTGTGCAAGTTGAAGAAAAGACTTTATGGCTCGAAGCAGACACCTAGGGAGTGGTATCATAAGTTTGATGCCTTTATGTAGTCACAGGGCTACAGCAAAAGTGCTATGGATCTGTGTCTTTACACAAAGAAAGCTCGTGATGGCTCATTGCTTATTTTGGTACTTTATGTGGATGATATGCTGATAGCAAGGAAAGCTCATGATGAGCTGGATGTTCTTAAATCTCAATTGAAGAAGAGCTTTGAGATGAAGGATTTGGGATAGGCCTCTCACATTCTTGGTATGCGCATTAAGTGCGACATGCATCAAGGACTACTCTACCTCTCACACAGAGGGCTCTCACAGAGGGAGTACATTCATAAAGTCCTTGAGCGCTTTCGCATGTAGGATGTAAAGCCTATTGGCTGTCCATTACCTTCTTATGTGAAGGGTTCACAGGCCGATGGATGAGCAGAGGATCGAGATGGTCAAGATCCCTTATACATCATCCATGGGCAGTTTGATGTATGCCATGATACCCACTCGTCCAGATATTGCCTTTGCAATTGGTGTTGTGGCATACTATATGGCTACACCTGGCAAAAAGCATTGGGATGTCGTAAAGGGTATCATGAGATACCCAAAGGGCACAGCAAACATGTGTATTTGCTATGGCAGCCAGGATATAGGAGTTGTGGGCTACACAGACTCCAATTATGCAGGACATGTAGATAGTAGGAAGTCCGTCTATGTCTTCACCTAGGTGAAGGTGCTGTTTCTTGGATGTCCAAGGTTTAGAAGTGTACGGCTCTCTCTATCACTGAGGCTGAGTATGTTGCAGCCACTAAGGCTTGCAAGGAGGCCATATGGTTGGGCCATTTGGTTCATGACCTTGGGATTGATGCTACACCTATGCTACATTCGGATTCTATGAGTGCTATTCAACTAGCCAAGAATCCGGTCTTCTATGCAAAGACAAAACATATTGAGGTGAGGTATCACTTCATACGTGGGGTCATGGAGGACAAGTCTATTGACCTTGTCAAGATCTCCATTGACAAAAATCCTACAAATCTGCTCACGAAAAGCCTCACTACTGAGCACTTTGCCTTCCTCGGGAGATTGATGGGCATTGGATGAGATGACATTTTTCCTCATCCTGTTGTACATGTGTACATTGTACTGTCTTTTCTTTTTCTTTTCACTCCTCCTCATTGGGGCAGATTTGCCTTTAAGTGGGAGGTTTTTGGGAGTAAAGGCGCCTCTGCCTAGCCGCCCGTGTATTACTACACTAACAATACCCACCACTGCACACTACAAGTGGCAAACGCCCGTCACTGTCACTGTATTCTTTATTCCTTTAGTGACATTTTGAATAAAGGAAGGCCCCGTTACACATTGTGACTGTTGGAGTTCCCATTTGTGTCTCTCTCTCTTCTTGCTCTTGCTCTTCACCATAGCTCACTTCCAAGCAAGCTTCGATCCTTCTCACCTTTCATCAACTACATGTTCTCTCACAATTTTATCAAGTAAATGCAAGATAGCATAGGTGATTAAGCTGGCAAATTAAATTTCCAAGCCACTAAGGACTACCATTCTACTTGACAAATCAGAAAAGCAATACCAAGTAGCAAAGGTCTACGTGAAACACCTCACTAGAGAAGAATTTTGAGACCATATCGGCAAATATCATACTCTACATATAAGTGTGCCTTCATAGGCATTCTCCCTTTCCACAAACAATGCACAATACCAATGACAAGACAAGCTTCTATCAATGGTTCCTTCATCAACCAACCCTTAATCTTTAGAATACCCTATCTCGAGTCCCATGAACTACTCTGTCATTACTTCTTCAACATCAACTAGGTTATCCCTCCTAAAGGGCCTTCTTAAGTCTCTTGATCTCGTTATCACATTTCCTTTATAGAGGTTGAAAAATCATCATGTACCACATTGTATTTCAAACAAAAGAAAAGAAGAAAAGAAAAAGAAAATATGCATGCACAAACACATCACTATACCTATAAGGGTCTTCAAGTAACGTATGCTCGCTAGCCTCGATTGGCCATCTAACCCCCTAGGCCCACTTCATTATATCCCATGTAAACTCAAGATGCACCTAGGGAGTCTCAACTTGCCTATGATTAGAAATGACTCCTTGAGTCATTAACACAAATTCTTCCAAACTTCTCCAATTTCTCACCACTATGGCAGCAATACAAAAAGCACAACAATTAGCGCGTCAACTAGAAATCCTTTAATGTCACAGTCCTACTCAACACTATAGTCTATTCATAGTTAAATTGTAAAAGAAGCTCCATCATCGCATCCATGATTGTGAATCCCATGGAACTCATACCAGTTTGAGGCTCTCCTCATGAATTCCCATTAACTCCTCTATCCTAGCAATACTTCCTATCAAGCATTTCCCTACTTCATCGACGATCAGCAAAATGAAAGCCATAACACTATCTTCTAATATGCAATAGCCTATGTAAGCATGTGTAGTCACATAGTAATTGGATCATAACCTATATATAGATTGGGTGCTCAAGTGTGGGACAACACTATGGCTTTTGCTTGGAGTTTGACCCATATATCAACCATCCATATAAAATTTGTATACAAGACAAACTAGCATTCCCCTAGGGAGAGACCACGAGAGGTTTTTCCCTTGCAGGTACAAACGAATCTTGTAGCTTGCAATTTCTATCTCAAGCCAACATCCTTCGGCATTAATCAATCCATTTGATTCCAAATGGTCTCCCACCAAAAGTTCCTAATCTCATGAACCCCATCTAGTTTCCAATACCACTTCTTGTTTGCAATCTCCCATTATCACATTGAGCTCCCAATAACTTCAACATCCAAATCAATCTCTAACAATAGCCATTACTTTCCTCACAATGACCCCACAACTTTCCCTGAAATTCCTCATCTGCAATGCGAGTTGAAGTAGATTGTGACTTCGAGGAAGAAAAACAAATCCCTCGATGATTGCCATGTTCATCATACTTATTGGCCCAATTATGTCTCTCATTCTTCAATATGCTATGCATAGAGTACCTTTTTCAAAAACTCCCTCCATTGAACCTTTCAATTCATAGTGCAATTCACTAATGATGCTATAGAGGCCAAGATGTACCCCTCTCATCTCTTGCAAAAGATCATGCAAGCATGGAGTCTACATTTGTATTTTCTTTGAGAAAGACTATGTTGCCTAGCCAATAGAAGTTGCCAATTTTTCAATTTTAGCTTCAACTTTTTAGAAACTCCAAGATGAAGAAGAACTACTCATCATTTCCGCAATTCTTTAATGCTTGGAGATGCTAGGATGCACTTCTTATCTTGCCTCATTTACTGGGCCAGGTTGTTCAAGCCCCTCTTGCACCATCATAAAAGACATTGACCTAAGAGATAGGTAGTTGTAACAATTTCAAACATATCTTTGAACAATACCTCACAACGTTATATTGAGAAATGCAAACAAAGAAGCAACCAAAAACAAAGAAGTAAGTAGAAACAAAGAAGCAAGCATAACATACATGATTGAATGGCACCGAGAAGGCAAGTGACATTTAGCTATTTTTCTCACTAGATCTTTGACATTGCACACATCCATAGAACCTATAGACATTGCAAGCATAGGTTTAGCAATTCCAACATGCATAACAAGGGTAGAGGATTGCCCATGCTCCATCACCATACAAACAACTAATCAATATAGAAAAACTCAACGACTATATTTTTCATTCTAAGGTGAAGGGGGCGTTCTTTATAAAGAACAAGCAAGTTGATTGGTCATGCAATAAGAAATGTATCTTGGTATAAGAAAATATATTTTAAATTATAAAGTAACATTCAATACATTTTTTACCCATTTCATTTTTTGTATGATATCATATGACGAATGTTTGAATCAAAACACCAAAGAAAGTGGCATGTCTAGCTTTTTGTATTACCTTGAGGTACACAATGTTGGCTGTGGTAAGAGAGTTTGTGCTTCTATCTTCCAATAGAACATTTATGGAATCGGCAAATCTCACATGACTAAAAGCAACATAAAGTTGGCCATGTGGAAAAATTGGTGTATTGAGATACAAACCCAACATGGTCAATGTTCGACCTTGTGACTTATTTAATAGTCATAGCAAATGCTAGCCTAACATGGTCTGTATTGAGATACAGACCCAACATGGTCAATGTTTGACCTTGAGACTTATTTAATAGTCATAGCAAATGCTAGCCTAATAGTGAACTATCTTCTTTGCATGATGAAGGGCAACCCTACACGAAGCAAAATGAAGATGATCCTAGGTATGAAAGCAATGATACCAATATTAGTTTCAGTGATAATTTTAGCCTCCAGCATTTTTATGTGGAACTCGTTACATATCAATCTCGCTTCATTACAAAGGCCCGTAGCAAGATTCAAATTTCTCAATAGTACCACTTATGCATTTTTTTAAAACAACAACAACAATGTGGAAGAAAACCGCCTCCAAGATCAATGGTGTTCAAGTACTCACTTGAATAATGAATGAATTTGTATGAGTCTTAGCTATAGAATTAGCATGGTAATACATATGAGAATATGTTGGCATTTTATGCAAGGTAGCATTGTTCAACGCATAAACATCTTTGTTTTTCGAGGACAAAATAGCACGTCCTTTGAAAAAGTATGCATAATCTTGCTCACAATTGATGTCCATGTAAACATGTGAGATTGGATCATCCATGGTTGCATCCTAAAAAACCCTATGTGATGGAATAGCAACATGATTTCCACGATCCAAACAATTGTGACCATCCCCAAGAGAGAGTAGCCACTCAACAAAATTATGATTCCCAATGCCTATGCCTTGCAATAAAACTTGCATATTTTGAGACAACTGCAAAACATGCATATGATTCCATAGAGGAGAAAGACAAAGGGTTGTATCCCCTGCCTCTTCACAAACCCCCTTTGGAACCAAAAGCAAGATCTAATAAAAATCTCCTTCGAAAAAGAATCATCTTTCCTCCAAATGGCACATTGCACTTCATTATATTCCTTACTGTTCTATCCGATCCTTCAAAAGCATGGCGATGCATGATTGGCGCCTCATCCCAAATAATAAGATATGCAACCCTCAATGATTCTACAAGTTGGCATTGCACAAGAATGTCATACGATGAAGTACTCTTCAACTCAAACCTAATCTTAAACCTTGAGTGTGTAGTATGTCTCTTTGGCAACAACAATGCAACAATACTAGATGATGTTGTTGCTAGCACGACTCTTCCCTCCCCTTTTAATTTTGCCAACAAGCAGTTGTACAAATAAGTTTTCCCATATCCACTTGGACCATCCAAAAAGAAAACAATTTTAGGACAAGAGGCAATAGCATCAAGTATAGCCAAGTATGCCCTTCTCTTTGATAATCATTCAAAGCTAACTCCATTGGGCTAGCCTTATTTTGTTGACACGTGATATCAAGGTCTAGCTCCTCATGAATCAAAGGATTGCTAGAAGTCAACTTTAATGATCTAACAATTTTTGGCATTCCATCAAACCAAGCCAAACTTCAGCCATGTTGGTGCAAGATGTCCTCCAAGTGTTGCAAGCCCAAATTGAATACCAACTCTTGAGAAATTTGTCCATGCCCATGCAAAGCAATCAAGCTATATAGTATATCATCTATCACGTCAACTTTAAATTGCTCCTAAAATTGGCTCGGATACATAGGGTCACATAGAATCAGTATTCTTGCAAGCAATGCGTATAAATGTTTGCACCAACACGACCTCTTCCATGCGCATGCACCATTCTTGATCATTCTCCAAAAACCCCTTTGCTATGCAAGCTACTTTGAAAAAAGGATCTAGAGCTGCATCAACTATACACATGTCCTCAAATTACTTATAGCCCCTACATTCTATGGGAAGCATTCTCAAGTAGCATAGCTCACCCATAAAAGGAGATATAAAATAAATGTGACCACAAATATCTCCTTTTTTTCTCTTGGACCAAATTTTCCATGTTGGATAACAAATCTAGTGTTGAGGGAACTCTTGGGACAACAACTCATTTGCCTCAAGATGAGTTTGATTGCAAACAAACCACTTTGTCAAAGTTATCCATTGCATGTTCACATTCAAA